>NC_143260.1:42759772-43384772 GCF_984573655.1 Nuphar pumila | reverse complement strand
CTTGCATCAAATACTCGTTAGATTTATGGCAAACCATATTCAGTCATAATATAACATTTTTCAAGAGGACATATTATCATATCATATAAAATCAAATACGACAGTGTATCATATTATGTGACATCAAAACAGAGTTTCTCAACATTTTCAAGTTCAAATCAAATTTGGAAACTCTTCATTCACTTTCTGAAGTTAACTCCAAATCCACTTTTAGGATCCAGGATTCAACAGTCACATTGGATCTTAGACTTCAGATCCAATTCCTCTTTAGAATCCAGACTCCAATTTCATTTTGGATCTTAGACTTCAGATCTGATTTCCTTATAGGATCCAGAATCCAATTTCACATTGGATCTCAGACTTCAGATCCAAATCCATCTAGGATACAGAGTCCAACTCTACATTAAATCTCAGACTTCAGATCCAAATCCATCTTAGGATCCAGAGTCCAACTTTATCTTGGATCTCAGATTTCAGATCCTAAATCCATTTTAAGATCCAAAATCCATTTTTTTTGGATCCAGAATCCAACTCCATCTTGGATTCATATCTTGGATTCCAGATCTTGGATCCAATTCTATTTGGGATCCATAATCCAAAATTCCATTCCCAACTCTAAATTTCAAATTCAAATCCATTTTCAGATCTCATCTGAACTCCCTAAAACCCCATTTCTATTCTTAAATACCATTTGGTCATCTCAGATCCATTCCAAACTTAAAAATCCAAATTCAAGTCCATCTCAAGCATTCGTTTTCTTTCCTAAATTCAAGTTCAAAATTCAAAGTCCATTTCCGACTTTGAAACTTCATTTCCTTTCATTTCAAAACTTCAAATCATTCTTTCTCAAAATCAAGATTTATTCTTCCAATCCTGATTTACTTCAAAGACTCAGAACTTCTCTGATCTATCTCAAGTTCTAAAGTTAGATTCAAACATTTCTTCACTCCCTTACCAAGTTCATCTCAGAAAACTTGGAAATTTTTTTCAAAAACATCTTTTAGAAAGAGCATACATCCTTGCATTGCACAAGCATGACTCTCTGTGCATTTAGAGTTAGAATAAATTCTTAGATTATATTTAGGCAAAGCAAAAGGCATAGATTCGATCCTTGGTTCGATTACCCCTAGTAAAGGCGCCAGGAACGGTCGAACCTCGTACCGAGAATCCCGTCTCTCCATTTTCCCGCAATATTTTAAAAAATGAAGGCGAGTTATTTGCTAAATATTTTCAAATCAAGGTCAAGTGAGACTGCGCAAAATAGTTCCTCTTCTTTCTTTCTTTTCTTTTTTTTTCTCTTCTCTCTTTCTTTCCTTTCTTTTATTCTCCTCCCTTCAAAAAGGAGGAAAATAAAGGTTAGAAAAGGGAAAGAGAAGGAAGAAAGAGAAACCACAAGAGAGGAAAAATTTTGCGATGATCACAGGGCCAAGATCGGCGGCCTGTCATACGAGCTAATGAGTCTCGGGGGTCCAAACCCTTGACATTGATCAGGAATTGATGCTCTAACGAATCTCCTGGTTGACCGGCTGGTTCTGGTAATCCCATGATTTCTGAAAATTCATCCATTAAAACGGTCATCTCTCCCCACGGGAACCAGAAGGTACATGTTCGTGGATTCCATCGCTCTGCCATTGCGTGGATTAGGTTGCCATTGATGGTGTGCTTTCCGACTGCTGACGCCAATTCTAATCCGCACTCGCTCAAATGGTCCGGGAACATTCGAGAAAAGCTTTTGAGCCAGAAATAGTACCACCGGGGAATGAAAGTTCTGGTGCTAAGGGCTCGATGTTCAGGACGACCTTGTCGCACCTCGTAGGAGATGTGACCTTCAGGAAAGATAGGATCGACTTGACTAGATGCCATCGGGCTGGAAACAGAGAAAGACTCAGAATCAGACTTAGAAAAATTATGGAAATTTTGAAATTTTTGCAGGCAGGATATAAAATGCAGCTGAAAATTCGAGATCCAGTAGAAAGGTAGAATGGAAAACCACCTGGAGTTTTGAAAGAAATGGGATATTTGAGAAAATCATCCAGGGTTTGAGAAAATAAAGGAAAAGGATGAGAATATGGATATTTGAAAATAGTTTGGGAAAAATGTAAGAAAATAGAGGTAACATACAAACAATCACATCCTGCACAAACATTCATGCGCATACAACACTCCCTAGAAGGTTAACTCTAAATGCATCATTTTGAAAAACAGTTGTAGGACCCTAATCCTAACTCTAGGTTTAGATCATCTTTGTCCAATCCAGTTATGCCGATATACCCGGACCAAAATCCGAGGTACGTGGCATATAATTTCAACTTCGGTTCTAAGGTAAGATTTTCCAACATCCTTGAGTGCCTACCGATATACTTCAGACTGTGGCCCGCAGTACGTGGTAGGGGGGTGTTAACCCAAATAATTGGCCCAGTTGTGAGGCTTTGTCCCAAACTAAGGTTCTGGAAGAAAGCCCAGCAACGTGAAGACCGGGTAATGATAGGTAATTGAGGTTTGAAAAAAAATGATCACATGCAGGAAATAGAGGGCTCTAAGTCCTAGAGAGATAGATTTTTGAAAATCTTTGAAGAAGCATATATTGTTTGCATTCAGATCCTAAATTGAGGAGAGTTGTGTTTAGACCTAAGTCTATGTGAGCATGAAAATATCTCCTCAATCTGATCCTACCAAACCATGCCTAAGCTATATGTAGTCAATGTCAGCTAGATCAGAATTCAGGCTCCTAGGTTCGCATGATATCAAAAGTAAAAGAGCTGACATTTTGTGAATACAGTTTCGATAATTGAACTAAGTCAAGCACTTTTCTGGTCAGACAAGGATAGGTCCCATCTCGGTCGCCAAACCTGTAATCGTCGCAAATTTTTTCTCGTCTTCCCTTCCTTGCGGAAGAGAGAGGAAAATGCTTTCGCGATTCAAACTTGACCGGATTTTGGAAATTGTTTTGAAATACTCGCCTCCATTTTTAAAATAGCGGGAAAATCCATGGGATGGGGCTCGACCTATCGGTACAAGGTTCGATCCTAATGAAAATGGGTAAAGTGGTGATTTTCTGAAACTGACTCGAGGCTTGACTCCTACACTGACCTAACAGGGTTGGCACTGCACGAGGAGGGTTATTTGAGAATGGATGAGGAAAATTTGGGGTGTTTACAGATGCCCCTCTTTGCTACAAAGCCGGCTTGAAGACGAGCTTAGTGGCAAAGAAAAACACACCAAATTTGGGCTATAAAAATGCCCCAGTTAGAAGGATCTCATTGGATATGAAAATATTAGCCCTTATGAAAATGGTAGATATGAAATGGAGAATGAAGATGAAAGAATTTACTTCGAAAGAAGTGAGATTCAGGTTTTGCCCTCAACCTGGATGGGACGGAAAATTCCTCGTGTAGAAACGAAGCTCAGGTTTAACCCTTAACCTGACCGGGAAATGAAATACCTCATCAAAATAAGGCTCAGGTTTGTACCCTTATCCTGATTGGGAGAAAAATGAAATACCTCATCAAAGGAGGCTCAGGTTTTTACCCTTATCCTGATTGGCCGGAAAATGAAATACCTCATCAAAGGAGGCTCAAGTTTGTACCCTTATCCTGATTGGGCGGAAAATGAAATACCTCATCAAAGGAGGCTCAAGTTTGTACCCTTATCCTGATTGGGCGGAAAATGAAATACCTCATCAAAGGAGGCTCAGGTTTGTACCCTTATCCTGATTGGGCGGAAAATGAAATACCTCATCAAAGGAAGCTCAGGTTTGTACCCTTATCCTAATTGTGTGGAAAATGAAATACCTCATCAAAGGAGGCTCAGGTTTGTACCCTTATCCTGATTGGGCGGAAAATGAAATACCTCATCAAAGGAGGCTCAGGTAACCTCATCAAAGGAGGCTCAGGTTTGTACCCTTATCTTGATTGGGCGAAAAATGAAATACCTCATCAAAGGAGGCTCAGGTTTGTACCCTTATCCTGATTGGGCAGAAAATGAATGGAATCCTCGAAGGAAGAAACCATGATGGAACCTTCGGATCTCCGCACAATGAGTCCGATAGGGGTTTTGCAAAAGGATGAAATCGGGGTCCCTAAAGCTTGAAAAGGGGTTTGATTTTGGGCGCCTCATTGCTGAGACTAAATAACTTTTGAAATTGATGACCTTTTGCGAGAAAATGATTGGTGGCTTAACCTCAAGCCGAAATTAGACTGTCTATGGTGGGACAGTGGGGACACAGGGAAGTGTGTGAATCTGAGAGCCCATGCGCTCAGATTATACCAACAGAAGGGAAGGAATCTTGAAAACTCCCGTTATCAAGTCCTTAAAAGGGATAACAACTGATATCAGGATGCGCCAAAGAGGAACCTCAAACTCACGCTTCACGTCAGGATGGCTAGAAAATATTGTCAAAATGTTGAAAATTGTTGTTGATTCAAAATAATTGAAAGTAATGCACATTGTTTTGAAAATATTTCCTCTTTTCTACCTGAAGTATTACCTCTGACTGGGCTTAACTCCGTAGAATCATGATTTGAATTCAAATTGCTTGCAATTGGCTTTCTTTCAAGGAAGCTATCAATTTCCTTGATATGAGCAGAAAAGAGAGTATTCTTGACATTGTGAAAGCAATTGGTGAAAGAATATTGATAATAGAATTTCACAAAATTTAAAGAAGATTCTTTTGGCAAATTCGGCAGTCTGATATCCTGGGATTCTTTTCTCATGATGATCTTTCTGCCCACTTTTTTTTTATTGGCAGAATTAGAGCTCTCTTAGGCTTTTGGGGATTTTATTACATCATCCTTCATTTTGGAGATGTCCTGACTTTTCTCTTTTTTTTTTTTTGGAAGGGTACGTCACAAACTCCTTCATCTTGGAGATGTTCCGATCCTTCTTTTTCTCTTAGAGATTATATCGACGATTATTTCCTCATTGGTTGGAAATCTCTTGATGATAGCGGAAATTAAATATCCTTTAGGGTTTGTCGGGAGGCTCATCGCAGTCGCCTTCATCTTGACGGTGCTCTAAACTTTCCCTGGAAGGATCCGTCACAAACTCCGTCATCTTGGAGATGATTCAAATCTTCTTTGTCCCCGGGGGTCTACTCGCCTAATTTGCCTTCATCTTGACGACAATTGAGAGATCCCTTTTGCAGATATTTAATTGCAGCTTAGGTGATTGAGGAGATATAGGGATTTAATGGATTTTTCTGTATCACCCAGGATATTTTTGACTGCTTTATTTTCCAAGAATGATCTTTAAAAATGTGCCATTGACTACAATCAATACCGATCACTTATGGCTTTGCAACAACATTGAATTTCCTTTTGCTGGCCATATCGAGGATTTATTCTTAATCCTTTTGGTTGGCCAATAGAAAGAATTTGAATTTTGAATCCTTTTTCATGAAAGCTTTGACCTTTCGGAAATAATACTGAAGGTATTCTGAGGTAATGTTTTTGTGCAATAAAAAATTTTGAAATCAACAAATATTTAATGACAAATTGGCAAGATTTTCTTGAAATCCTTTGTGGAAGCGAGTATTTGAAGCACAACGCAATGCATCCATGACATAAATTTTCTTCTCCTTTCCCCAAAGGAGAAGATTCAGAAATTGGAAATAGGAATTACTCCTCTCTTCCCTGAAGAGGAGGTGTTTGCAAAACGAACTTTCAAAGAGAAATTAAGCTTTCGTCAAAACTTCCTAACATTAGGCTTCTCTTATGGAAAGGGGGCCGGTAATGGTGAGGTCGGTGAATTGGTCATGAAGGAACGAGTCAATCACACTCTCCCTAAAAAGAGGGTCCTTCATGATGAAATGGCCTAGTATGAAATTGTGGTCACAAGAAAAGCGAACTTCCGTCGAAGATCTCCCTGAACTAAGGGTTCCTTGTATGAAATTGGAATTTTGTTTTGCAAACGGTTTACAAAGACACAAGTCCCTTCAAACTCTCCCTGAAAAGGGGCTAGGTGAACAAAGGATAGCATGCGAAAAGAATGAGCTCCCTCGAACTCTCCCTGTAAAAAGGGTCTCTCGCAAGAGGAAATGATTGAAATTGGTATTGGGTGACCAAAACGGTCGAAATTGGAAATTGAAATTTTGAAATTTTGAAATTTTGAAATTTGATATTTGAAATTGGAAATTGGAAATTGGAAATTTGGAATTTGGAAATTGATATTTGGAAATTAGAAATTGATTGAACCGAAGGTCGAAATTGGAATCTATTGACCCAAAGGTCGAATTTGAAATTTTGACAATTGGTTGACTGGAGGTCGAAATTGGTAATTTGGAAATTGATTGACCCGAAGGTCAAAATTAGAAATTTGGAATTTGGTTGACCCAGAGGTCTGAAATTGGTAATTAAGTGGCCCAAGGGCCGGAATTGGAAATTGAAAATTGGAAATTGGAAATTGGAAATTTTGAAATTGGAAATTTTGAAATTGGAAATTTTGAAATTAGAAATTGGAAATTGGAAATTTTGAAATTGATTGACCCAAAGGCCAAAATTGGAATTGATTGACCCAAAGGTCGAAATTGGAAATTGAGTGACTCGAAGGTCAAAATTAGAGATTTGGAAATTGGATGACCTGGAAGTCAAAATTGAGAATTGGCATACTGGAAAAAATATGTGTTCAATAGGAATTCAACCTAAGAACGACATTGGTTCTGTTGAGAACGACATTGGTTCACTGGGAACAACATGGGTTCAATAGGGATTCAGCCTAAGAACTATCAATTCCATAGGAATTTAACCTAGGGATCACAGTCTAAGAAGTAAGGATTAAACTTGTGAGCTTTGAATGGACCAGGTGCTAAACTGGGTTTTAAGGGAAGATTTGAATCAGAATTCAAATCTTCAAGGAAAAACTAAATGAATTGGGTTTTGAAAGAAAATTCAAGTCGGAACTCTAATTTTCTAGACCAATTCTAGACATTTGAATTGGATTTGAAAGAAAATTCAAGTCGGAACTCTAATTTTCTAGACCAATTCGGAAGGAAAAGAAAACTCGGGTCGAAACTCGAATCTTCGAAGGAAAACTAGATCCATTGCGAAAGGAAAAGAAATTTGAGTCGAAACTTGAATCCTGAAGGAAAAGTAGATCAATTTGGAAGGAAAAGAAATTTGAATCGGAACTCGAATCCTGAAGGAAAAAAATGGATCAATTTGGAAGGAAAAGAAATTCGAGTCGGAACTCGAATTCTGAAGGAAAGGTAGATTAATTAGAAGAAAAGAAAACTCGAGTCGGAACTCGAATCTCGAAGGAAAACTAGACCGGTTAGAAGGAAAGGAAATTCGAGTTGGAACTCGAATCCCGAAGGAAAACTAGACCGGTTAGAAGGAAAGGAAATTCGAGTCAGAATTCGAATCTTCGAAGGAAAACTAGACTAGCCTAGATTAGATTTGAAAACATTAACCAGTAAACCAAATTTAGAAAGTTTGACCAATAAAAATTGGATTTTGAAAGTCCGACCAATAACAATTGGATTTTGAAAGATGTACCAGTGTGAATACTGGATTTTGGAAATGAACCAGTATAAGTACTGGATTTTGAAATTGGATCAGTACGAATACTGTTTTTGGAAGAATTACCAGCACAAACACTGGATTTTGAAGATTTACCAGCACAAACACTGGATTTAGAAAATTTTACTAGCACGAACACTAGATTTTGAAAATCTTACCAGCACGAACACAGGATTTTTTTTTTTTTTGAAAATTTACCAGCACGAACACTGGATTTAGAAAATTTTACCAGCACAAACACTGGTTTTTGAAAATCTTACCAGCACGAACACTGGTTTTTTGAAAATTTACCCAACTGGTTCTGATGAGAGATTTTCAATCTTCATCCTCACGATGACTTAGACAACTGTCGGGGTCTCAGGATTTATCCCTTATCCTGAATGGGTAGTTCAGGTTTATCCCTTAACCTGAAGGGGAAACTTAGGTTTATCCCTTAACCTAAAGGGGAAATGAATATGATGCATATGTATGCGAATGAATGCATGAAAATGTAAATGAATGCAAATGTATGCAAATGAATGCAAAATGATGTAAATGGATGCACATGCATGCAAAATGAGAGATTTGTTTGATCCTGCCTGCATACAAGATGTTTTGAAAACAATTTTCAAAATAATGCCTCAGTGTAACTGGGAAAGAAGAATTTGACCATTATTGAAGAAAATATATTGAGGAATTACAAAGGATGGAATAGAGAATTTAAGTATAAAAAATTTTCAAATGTTGAGCATTGATGGGATCTGGTAATTCCACTCTGTCGGCATTGATGAGCCGATATAAGTTACGATGTAATGCCTCTTTGACAACATAGGGACCTTCCCAATTCGGCGACCATTTGCCACCCAGACGGTGCTTGAGATAGGCCGTTGATCTGAGCACTAGATCATTGACTCAAGATTTCCTTTGAATGATAAATTTTGCATATTGTCTAGCTATCCTCTGACGATATGATTGAGCGTGCTCTGCTGCTCTGAGTCTTCTTTCATTAAGCAAATCAAGTTGTACCAGTCACTGCTACTGATACTGATCAAGCGATAACTCCAGTAGTGATGTGAACTTCAAGGCAGGTTTTGAACATGTAGAGGCAATACTACTTCAGTTCCGTAGACAAGTTCTGACATAGTAGCATTAGTGGGAGTTCGAATGATGGTTCGGTATGCTCACAATGCATCATGGATCTTCTCATGCCAGTCACGACCTGTTTTCAAAGTTCGCTCCAAGATTCTAATAAGAATTTTATTGGTGGCCTCTGCCTGACCATTCCCTTGAGGATAATAATGAGCGGAAAAATGATGATGGATTTTGAACTTCGAACAGAAAGTTCTCATTTTCTCATTCTTGAAATGATTGCCATTATCTGACACAATATCATGCGGTATGCCAAAACGACATAGGATATTTTTGCGGATGAACGAGACCACATGTTGACCTTCTACTATGCGTAGAGTGATAGCTTCGACCCATTTAGTAAAATATTCTGTTGCGGCAAGAAAATATTTGTAGTTGTTTGAAGCAGAAGGAGTGATGGGGCCCACAACATCAAAGATCCACATAAAAAACGGCCATGGAGAGATAACAGATTGCAAATATGTTGCTGACGCATGAACGAAAGGTGCATGTATCTGGAATAGAGCACACTTCTTCACAAAATGGTAGCAATCTTGTAGCATAGTCTTCCAATAATATCCCGCCCAGATGATTTGCTTGATAAGAGTTTGGTAGCCGACGTGACCACCACAAATGCCTTCGTGTACCTCCTACACGACTTCTTTGGCTTCATCTTCGTCTAGGCATCTGAAATATTGAGAACTGAATCCACGATGATAGAGAACATCGACGAGAATAAAATATCGGGCAGACCCGCGCCGAATCACTTGTTGCTCTTGCCAGTGATATTCTGAGAGAAGGAGACTGATGTCTTCTCCTTGATGGGAGCCTTTCTGAGACTGTCTTCAGCTTGCTCAGACATCATCCTAATCATCATTTTCTTGAACATCTGATATGTAGCAGGATCAATGTCATCCCTATCATTCAGACTCTGTCTTTTGGCAGATTTTGGAGAATCCATTTCTTCTTGCTTGCTTCTAAAATCACTGATGCACTGACACAATGGTGTCTTCTTGCTTGATCTGATCTGAACCACTTGGAAATACTGATATTCTCTGCAGAATGTGATGGATGATTAAATTTTGATGATGAAGATTCGGGATAGAAATGAATATAGGAAAAATATTTGATGAGAATTTGGTAGATAATTGGAAGAACATCCCATTACTAGGGATTGGGTCACCGCTGGAGTCACGACAATTGTGTTGTCATTCTTTGCGAGGAGAACGAATAACTGCAAATATGCCTTGTCACCTAGGCGAGGTCGTCAAACCATGAAAATTAAAAGATTTTTTTATTGAAGAAAAATTTTGATTGCATCAATAGTAGACTTGAGAAAAAGGGGGCATATAGACAGTTTGCCACCACTCTTAACGATCAGCAGAGACACGAGGACTGGAGAAAAGAGTGAGAATGATGAAAGAATCTCAGTCATATTTGGCAGAATGGTATGTTCTAGACCACTGCGTTGATGCAAGGTTGAACTTTGGCATAACCCCTGATAGTAGCCGAGCTTCTACGTGCTTTTGTCTCTTAGAGAATTGCCTGATGCATCACTCTGGATAGTAGTAGGTACAGGAAAATGGGCCAAGTAGCTTGAATCTCTTGCCATATGCATAGGTGTATCTGGGAGGTGATAATTCTCGATCAAAGTAGTCCCACACCACTTCTTCTTCCTGCAGATGATCGATTAGAAACCGGTACCGTGCAACTGGAAGGAGTTCCTTGTCGTTATATCTGAATAAGCTAGCCCTGGTCGGCATATGCTGAAGGAACCAAGACTGAAGAGCATAGGTACATCCCTCGACTAAAATAGACTCTCCCAGTGTGAAACGGGTCAGTCCTTAGAAAGGCAAGCGCGGCCATGGCTATCGAGAGACGGCTGGTCTGTCGACTTCCCCATCTTCTCAGAAGTTGTACTATTCTCACATCCACATAATTTTGTCCATCTGGAAAGAAAGCAAGTCCCACAGTGCACAGAACCATCACATGCTGGATTCTCTCTCGAGCTGTCCTGGACAACGAGCTGACTTCTTGCAAATTCTCCATACTGCTGGTAGATCTCGATCAGGCTCACGTACTCATTCCCATTTTCTTCAATCAGTGGCCAAGACTTACGCCCTGTCATGCTAGCCACGACATCTTTAGGGTCCAGACCCTTGACATTAATTAGAAACTGTTGCTCTAACGGATTTCCAGGCTGACCGGCTGGCTCAGGCAGTCCCATGATCTCTGAAAATTCATCCATCAGTAGTGTTATCTTGCCCCACGGAAACCAGAACGTGCAGGTATGCGGATTCCACCGCTATGTCAGTGCATGAATCAGATTGTCGTTGACTATCAACTTTTCCACTACAGATGCCAGTTCCAACCCGCAATCGCTCAAGTGGTCCGAAAACATACGAGAGAAGTTTTTGAACCAGACATAGTACCACCGGGGAAAGAAGGGCCCGGTGCTAAGAGCTCGATGCTCAAGAAGACTTTGTCGCACCTCGTAGGAGATGTGACCCTCAGGAAAGACAGAGTCGAACTGACTGAATGCCATTAGACTGAAAGATAGGAAGATTGGAATTAGACTTTGAAAAAAATACAAGAATTTTGAAAATTGCAGGCAGGATAAAGTGAAATGCTGAAAATTCGAAGTCCAGAGGAACGAAAGAATGAAAAATCACCTGGAGTTTTGAGGAAAAGGTGGATAATTTGGAAAAATTGTCCAGGTTTTTTTTTAGAAAAAGGAGATATTTCACAAAAGATGGAAAATGAGGTATTTTGAAAAATTGTTCGGTATTTTGGAAAAATTGGGAAAAATATGGGAAAATAAGACGAAAATGAATAACATACATTCAATCACAAACAATTATGCACATACAACAATCCCTAAGAAGCTGACTCTAAATGCATTGATTTTGAAAGAGCTTTAGGACTCTAATCCTGACTCTAGGCTCAGATCAATTGTGTCCAATCATGCTATGCCGATATACACGAGCCGAGGCTCGATGTACGTGGCATAAAAATCATCTTCGGGTCTAAGCTTGTGTTTTCCCAACATCCTTGAGCGCCTGCCAATATACGTTGGACTATGGCCCTTGGTACGTGGCAGGGGGGCGTTAGCCCAAATAAATGGCCCAGTTGTGAGGCTCTATCCCGAACTATGGTTCTAGAAGAGAGCCCAGCAATGTGAAGACCGGGTAGACATAGGTGGGGTGGTTTTTGAAAATATGAGCACATGCAGGCAAACAGAGGGCTCTAAGTCCTAAAAAGATAGAATTTTGAAAAATTTTGAAGAAGCAAACATTGTTTTCATACAATTCCTAGATTGAGGAGTGTTGTATTTCAGACCTAAGTCTATGTGAACATGCATAATTCTCCTCAATTGGTCCTACCAAACCATACCTAGTCTATATGCAATCCATGTCAGCTGGGTTCAAGCCTAGGCTCCTAGGTTCACATGATATCAGAAAATAAAGCTGACATTCCATAGAACATAATTTTGATAATTGAACTAAGTTAAAACACACAATTGATCAGGCGAAGACAGGTCCCATCACGGTCGCCAAACCTATTATCATCGCAAAAAAAATTTCCCCCTCCCTTGCGAGAGAGAAACAAATTTCGTGAGTCAAACTCGACCAAAGTTTTGAAAATGGTTTTGAAAATTACTCTCCACCGTTTTGAAAATTTGTGGGAAAATTCTGTGGAATGTGATCCACCAGTCGGTACGAGGTTCAACCGTTCCTGGCGCCTTTACCAGGGGTAATTGAACCAAGGATCAATTATGTGCTCTAACTTGACTCAAATATCTAAATTATGATCTATTTTTCCTAGAATGCACAAAGAATCAGGCTTGTGCTATGGAATTTTAAAAAATGCAAGTTTGAGAAAATATGATGTTTGCTTTGGAAAATTGAAATGCATTTGGAAAAGGATTCGAAAAGTGCTTGAAAATTGAATTACGGGGAAAATCATTGAATTTCATTGGAAATCAGAAATTTGCATTGGAAAGTGATTCCTTAGGAAAACTTGAACTTTGGAAAATCGATTTTGAAATTTGGAATTGCTTTTCTGAGAAAATGGATTTGAAAATTCTGAGAAAATCAGGAAATTTATTGGAAAAGGGATTTCTGAAAAAGGAAAATGAATTCTCAGGAAAACGGGAATTCTGAGAAGATGGATTTCTGAAAACTTGGGATTTTGAAATTTGAGAATTTTAAATCATAGGAAAATCTTGATTTGAACTTGGGAAATGCTTTGAAATGTCATTTGAAAACTTAGGATTTTGAGAAAATCAGATCCTGAGAAAGACATGGAAATTCTTGAGAAAATTGATTTTTTTTTAAACTGAAATTGGAAAATGAATTTGAAAACAATGCAATTTGAATAGTATGAATGAATGAATATGAATTTGAAAAGGGAACTTCATTGAGGAATTGGGAAATCCTTTTAAAACTTTGAGAAATGCAGTGCATTTTTGAAGTTAGCCTAAGAGTGTAGGCTGAATGTGGCTAATATGAAGATCATAAATCTTGGTTTTCTTCGTATTCTGACTATGGCCATAAATACGAATCCCACCGAGTTTATAAACTCCATAAGAGCTTGTGCATGTGCCATTCGTGTAAACCATAGTGAATTTGAAATAATGTGCATGAATCATACATCACATATTGAAATTTACATAAATTAAACTATATGCAATGCAACCCTATTCTAAGCAGAAAAGTAACTCTTATTCCAAATATTACATTGATTTTTACATTGAACTGAAATAAAAGAAACAAAAGCTAAATCTTCTTCTTGAATGTTCCTGCAAAACTAGAAAACAAGGTTAGCCAAAAAATGTAGGTTTTTCTGAATTTATCCAAAAATATGAGAAATTATCGGATATTATTCAGATATAAACCCAAATTCATACCCCCTTTGATATAAACATAATAAATAATGAATAAATTTTGAAAATAAACTTGGAAATTCGAAATTGGGGTCAAAATGACCAAAATACCCCTTGATGACCTTGAAATTAGGGTTTCTAAAAGAATTTTTGTAAATTTTGGAATTTTGAAAATCAAATGAAATAAATCAAACATAATATGATGAAATATGATGATATGCATGAAATTTTGGAGAATTAGAAATGGAAATTTCGAAATTTAGGTCAAAATGACCAAAATACCCCCAATAACAAGACTATGACCTTGAAACCAGGGTTTTCTGAAATAAATTTTGCAAAATTGAAAAATATGAAATGCAAATGAGATTGAAATTAACCCTAATATGATTTTACATGCTTATGTACATGATAAAAACCCTAAAATGGCAAAAATATCATAAAATATCAAATTTAACCCGATTTTCGCTTCTGAATTTAAAGATAAACTAACACATGGAGAAAATGAACTTGGAATTAAACCAAATTTGGCATGGACACCTAAAATAACCCTAAAAACAGAATGGAGCTCGAAAATCTATTTTTTTGTATTTTTAAACATAGAAATTCAAATAAAAATTCTAAATGTTGAGTATAAAATTTTTTCAAATGTTGAGCATTGATGGGATCTGGTAATTCCACTCTGTCGGCATTGATGAGCCGATATAAGTTACGATGTAATGCCTCTTTGACAACATAGGGACCTTCCCAATTCGGCGACCATTTGCCACCCAGACGGTGCTTGAGATAGGCCGTTGATCTGAGCACTAGATCATTGACTCAAGATTTCCTTTGAATGACAAATTTTGCATATTGTCTAGCTATCCTCTGACGATATGATTGAGCGTGCTCTGCTGCTCTGAGTCTTCTTTCATTAAGCAAATCAAGTTGTACCAGTCACTGCTACTGATACTGATCAAGCGATAACTCCAGTAGTGATGTGAACTTCAAGGCAGGTTTTGAACATGTAGAGGCAATACTACTTCAGTTCCGTAGACAAGTTCTGACATAGTAGCATTAGTGGGAGTTCGAATGATGGTTCGGTATGCTCACAATGCATCATGGATCTTCTCATGCCAGTCACGACCTGTTTTCAAAGTTCGCTCCAAGATTCTAATAAGAATTTTATTGGTGGCCTCTGCCTGACCATTCCCTTGAGGATAATAATGAGCGGAAAAATGATGATGGATTTTGAACTTCGAACAGAAAGTTCTCATTTTCTCATTCTTGAAATGATTGCCATTATCTGACACAATATCATGCGGTATGCCAAAACGACATAGGATATTTTTGCGGATGAACGAGACCACATGTTGACCTTCTACTATGCGTAGAGTGATAGCTTCAACCCATTTAGTAAAATATTCTGTTGCGGCAAGAAAATATTTGTAGTTGTTTGAAGCAGAAGGAGTGATGGGGCCCACAACATCAAAGATCCACATAAAAAACGGCCATGGAGAGATAACAGATTGCAAATATGTTGCTGACGCATGAACGAAAGGTGCATGTATCTGGAATAGAGCACACTTCTTCACAAAATGGTAGCAATCTTGTAGCATAGTCTTCCAATAATATCCCGCCCAGATGATTTGCTTGATAAGAGTTTGGTAGCCGACGTGACCACCACAAATGCCTTCGTGTACCTCCTACACGACTTCTTTGGCTTCATCTTCGTCTAGGCATCTGAAATATTGAGAACTGAATCCACGATGATAGAGAACATCGACGAGAATAAAATATCGGGCAGACCCGCGCCGAATCACTTGTTGCTCTTGCCAGTGATATTCTGAGAGAAGGAGACTGATGTCTTCTCCTTGATGGGAGCCTTTCTGAGACTGTCTTCAGCTTGCTCAGACATCATCCTAATCATCATTTTCTTGAACATCTGATATGTAGCAGGATCAATGTCATCCCTATCATTCAGACTCTGTCTTTTGGCAGATTTTGGAGAATCCATTTCTTCTTGCTTGCTTCTAAAATCACTGATGCACTGACACAATGGTGTCTTCTTGCTTGATCTGATCTGAACCACTTGGAAATACTGATATTCTCTGCAGAATGTGATGGATGATTAAATTTTGATGATGAAGATTCGGGATAGAAATGAATATAGGAAAAATATTTGATGAGAATTTGGTAGATAATTGGAAGAACATCCCATTACTAGGGATTGGGTCACCGCTGGAGTCACGACAATTGTGTTGTCATTCTTTGCGAGGAGAACGAATAACTGCAAATATGCCTTGTCACCTAGGCGAGGTCGTCAAACCATGAAAATTAAAAGATTTTTTTATTGAAGAAAAATTTTGATTGCATCAATAGTAGACTTGAGAAAAAGGGGGCATATAGACAGTTTGCCACCACTCTTAACGATCAGCAGAGACACGAGGACTGGAGAAAAGAGTGAGAATGATGAAAGAATCTCAGTCATATTTGGCAGAATGGTATGTTCTAGACCACTGCGTTGATGCAAGGTTGAACTTTGGCATAACCCCTGATAGTAGCCGAGCTTCTACGTGCTTTTGTCTCTTAGAGAATTGCCTGATGCATCACTCTGGATAGTAGTAGGTACAGGAAAATGGGCCAAGTAGCTTGAATCTCTTGCCATATGCATAGGTGTATCTGGGAGGTGATAATTCTCGATCAAAGTAGTCCCACACCACTTCTTCTTCCTGCAGATGATCGATTAGAAACCGGTACCGTGCAACTGGAAGGAGTTCCTTGTCGTTATATCTGAATAAGCTAGCCCTGGTCGGCATATGCTGAAGGAACCAAGACTGAAGAGCATAGGTACATCCCTCGACTAAAATAGACTCTCCCAGTGTGAAACGGGTCAGTCCTTAGAAAGGCAAGCGCGGCCATGGCTATCGAGAGACGGCTGGTCTGTCGACTTCCCCATCTTCTCAGAAGTTGTACTATTCTCACATCCACATAATTTTGTCCATCTGGAAAGAAAGCAAGTCCCACAGTGCACAGAACCATCACATGCTGGATTCTCTCTCGAGCTGTCCTGGACAACGAGCTGACTTCTTGCAAATTCTCCATACTGCTGGTAGATCTCGATCAGGCTCACGTACTCATTCCCATTTTCTTCAATCAGTGGCCAAGACTTACGCCCTGTCATGCTAGCCACGACATCTTTAGGGTCCAGACCCTTGACATTAATTAGAAACTGTTGCTCTAACGGATTTCCAGGCTGACCGGCTGGCTCAGGCAGTCCCATGATCTCTGAAAATTCATCCATCAGTAGTGTTATCTTGCCCCACGGAAACCAGAACGTGCAGGTATGCGGATTCCACCGCTATGTCAGTGCATGAATCAGATTGTCGTTGACTATCAACTTTTCCACTACAGATGCCAGTTCCAACCCGCAATCGCTCAAGTGGTCCGAAAACATACGAGAGAAGTTTTTGAACCAGACATAGTACCACCGGGGAAAGAAGGGCCCGGTGCTAAGAGCTCGATGCTCAAGAAGACTTTGTCGCACCTCGTAGGAGATGTGACCCTCAGGAAAGACAGAGTCGAACTGACTGAATGCCATTAGACTGAAAGATAGGAAGATTGGAATTAGACTTTGAAAAAAATACAAGAATTTTGAAAATTGCAGGCAGGATAAAGTGAAATGCTGAAAATTCGAAGTCCAGAGGAACGAAAGAATGAAAAATCACCTGGAGTTTTGAGGAAAAGGTGGATAATTTGGAAAAATTGTCCAGGTTTTTTTTTAGAAAAAGGAGATATTTCACAAAAGATGGAAAATGAGGTATTTTGAAAAATTGTTCGGTATTTTGGAAAAATTGGGAAAAATATGGGAAAATAAGACGAAAATGAATAACATACATTCAATCACAAACAATTATGCACATACAACAATCCCTAAGAAGCTGACTCTAAATGCATTGATTTTGAAAGAGCTTTAGGACTCTAATCCTGACTCTAGGCTCAGATCAATTGTGTCCAATCATGCTATGCCGATATACACGAGCCGAGGCTCGATGTACGTGGCATAAAAATCATCTTCGGGTCTAAGCTTGTGTTTTCCCAACATCCTTGAGCGCCTGCCAATATACGTTGGACTATGGCCCTTGGTACGTGGCAGGGGGGCGTTAGCCCAAATAAATGGCCCAGTTGTGAGGCTCTATCCCGAACTATGGTTCTAGAAGAGAGCCCAGCAATGTGAAGACCGGGTAGACATAGGTGGGGTGGTTTTTGAAAATATGAGCACATGCAGGCAAACAGAGGGCTCTAAGTCCTAAAAAGATAGAATTTTGAAAATTTTTGAAGAAGCAAACATTGTTTTCATACAATTCCTAGATTGAGGAGTGTTGTATTTCAGACCTAAGTCTATGTGAACATGCATAATTCTCCTCAATTGGTCCTACCAAACCATACCTAGTCTATATGCAATCCATGTCAGCTGGGTTCAAGCCTAGGCTCCTAGGTTCACATGATATCAGAAAATAAAGCTGACATTCCATAGAACATAATTTTGATAATTGAACTAAGTTAAAACACACAATTGATCAGGCGAAGACAGGTCCCATCACGGTCGCCAAACCTATTATCATCGCAAAAAAAATTTCCCCCTCCCTTGCGAGAGAGAAACAAATTTCGTGAGTCAAACTCGACCAAAGTTTTGAAAATGGTTTTGAAAATTACTCTCCACCGTTTTGAAAATTTGTGGGAAAATTCTGTGGAATGTGATCCACCAGTCGGTACGAGGTTCAACCGTTCCTGGCGCCTTTACCAGGGGTAATTGAACCAAGGATCAATTATGTGCTCTAACTTGACTCAAATATCTAAATTATGATCTATTTTTCCTAGAATGCACAAAGAATCAGGCTTGTGCTATGGAATTTTAAAAAATGCAAGTTTCAGAAAATATGATGTTTGCTTTGGAAAATTGAAATGCATTTGGAAAAGGATTCGAAAAGTGCTTGAAAATTGAATTACGGGGAAAATCATTGAATTTCATTGGAAATCAGAAATTTGCATTGGAAAGTGATTCCTTAGGAAAACTTGAACTTTGGAAAATCGATTTTGAAATTTGGAATTGCTTTTCTGAGAAAATGGATTTGAAAATTCTGAGAAAATCAGGAAATTTATTGGAAAAGGGATTTCTGAAAAAGGAAAATGAATTCTCAGGAAAACGGGAATTCTGAGAAGATGGATTTCTGAAAACTTGGGATTTTGAAATTTGAGAATTTTAAATCATAGGAAAATCTTGATTTGAACTTGGGAAATGCTTTGAAATGTCATTTGAAAACTTAGGATTTTGAGAAAATCAGATCCTGAGAAAGACATGGAAATTCTTGAGAAAATTGATTTTTTTTTAAACTGAAATTGGAAAATGAATTTGAAAACAATGCAATTTGAATAGTATGAATGAATGAATATGAATTTGAAAAGGGAACTTCATTGAGGAATTGGGAAATCCTTTTAAAACTTTGAGAAATGCAGTGCATTTTTGAAGTTAGCCTAAGAGTGTAGGCTGAATGTGGCTAATATGAAGATCATAAATCTTGGTTTTCTTCGTATTCTGACTATGGCCATAAATACGAATCCCACCGAGTTTATAAACTCCATAAGAGCTTGTGCATGTGCCATTCGTGTAAACCATAGTGAATTTGAAATAATGTGCATGAATCATACATCACATATTGAAATTTACATAAATTAAACTATATGCAATGCAACCCTATTCTAAGCAGAAAAGTAACTCTTATTCCAAATATTACATTGATTTTTACATTGAACTGAAATAAAAGAAACAAAAGCTAAATCTTCTTCTTGAATGTTCCTGCAAAACTAGAAAACAAGGTTAGCTAAAAAATGTAGGTTTTTCTGAATTTATCCAAAAATATGAGAAATTATCGGATATTATTCAGATATAAACCCAAATTCATACCCCCTTTGATATAAACATAATAAATAATGAATAAATTTTGAAAATAAACTTGGAAATTCGAAATTGGGGTCAAAATGACCAAAATACCCCTTGATGACCTTGAAATTAGGGTTTTCTAAAAGAATTTTTGTAAATTTTGGAATTTTGAAAATCAAATGAAATAAATCAAACATAATATGATGAAATATGATGATATGCATGAAATTTTGGAGAATTAGAAATGGAAATTTCGAAATTTAGGTCAAAATGACCAAAATACCCCCAATAACAAGACTATGACCTTGAAACCAGGGTTTTCTGAAATAAATTTTGCAAAATTGAAAAATATGAAATGCAAATGAGATTGAAATTAACCCTAATATGATTTTACATGCTTATGTACATGATAAAAACCCTAAAATGGCAAAAATATCATAAAATATCAAATTTAACCCGATTTTCGCTTCTGAATTTAAAGATAAACTAACACATGGAGAAAATGAACTTGGAATTAAACCAAATTTGGCATGGACACCTAAAATAACCCTAAAAACAGAATGGAGCTCGAAAATCTATTTTTTTGTATTTTTAAACATAGAAATTCAAATAAAAATTCTAAATGTTGAGTATAAAATTTTTTCAAATGTTGAGCATTGATGGGATCTGGTAATTCCACTCTGTCGGCATTGATGAGCCGATATAAGTTACGATGTAATGCCTCTTTGACAACATAGGGACCTTCCCAATTCGGCGACCATTTGCCACCCAGACGGTGCTTGAGATAGGCCGTTGATCTGAGCACTAGATCATTGACTCAAGATTTCCTTTGAATGACAAATTTTGCATATTGTCTAGCTATCCTCTGACGATATGATTGAGCGTGCTCTGCTGCTCTGAGTCTTCTTTCATTAAGCAAATCAAGTTGTACCAGTCACTGCTACTGATACTGATCAAGCGATAACTCCAGTAGTGATGTGAACTTCAAGGCAGGTTTTGAACATGTAGAGGCAATACTACTTCAGTTCCGTAGACAAGTTCTGACATAGTAGCATTAGTGGGAGTTCGAATGATGGTTCGGTATGCTCACAATGCATCATGGATCTTCTCATGCCAGTCACGACCTGTTTTCAAAGTTCGCTCCAAGATTCTAATAAGAATTTTATTGGTGGCCTCTGCCTGACCATTCCCTTGAGGATAATAATGAGCGGAAAAATGATGATGGATTTTGAACTTCAAACAGAAAGTTCTCATTTTCTCATTCTTGAAATGATTGCCATTATCTGACACAATATCATGCGGTATGCCAAAACGACATAGGATATTTTTGCGGATGAACGAGACCACATGTTGACCTTCTACTATGCGTAGAGTGATAGCTTCGACCCATTTAGTAAAATATTCTGTTGCGGCAAGAAAATATTTGTAGTTGTTTGAAGCAGAAGGAGTGATGGGGCCCACAACATCAAAGATCCACATAAAAAACGGCCATGGAGAGATAACAGATTGCAAATATGTTGCTGACGCATGAACGAAAGGTGCATGTATCTGGAATAGAGCACACTTCTTCACAAAATGGTAGCAATCTTGTAGCATAGTCTTCCAATAATATCCCGCCCAGATGATTTGCTTGATAAGAGTTTGGTAGCCGACGTGACCACCACAAATGCCTTCGTGTACCTCCTACACGATTTCTTTGGCTTCATCTTCGTCTAGGCATCTGAAATATTGAGAACTGAATCCACGATGATAGAGAACATCGACGAGAATAAAATATCGGGCAGACCCGCGCCGAATCACTTGTTGCTCTTGCCAGTGATATTCTGAGAGAAGGAGACTGATGTCTTCTCCTTGATGGGAGCCTTTCTGAGACTGTCTTCAGCTTGCTCAGACATCATCCTAATCATCATTTTCTTGAACATCTGATATGTAGCAGGATCAATGTCATCCCTATCATTCAGACTCTGTCTTTTGGCAGATTTTGGAGAATCCATTTCTTCTTGCTTGCTTCTAAAATCACTGATGCACTGACACAATGGTGTCTTCTTGCTTGATCTGATCTGAACCACTTGGAAATACTGATATTCTCTGCAGAATGTGATGGATGATTAAATTTTGATGATGAAGATTCGGGATAGAAATGAATATAGGAAAAATATTTGATGAGAATTTGGTAGATAATTGGAAGAACATCCCATTACTAGGGATTGGGTCACCGCTGGAGTCACGACAATTGTGTTGTCATTCTTTGCGAGGAGAACGAATAACTGCAAATATGCCTTGTCACCTAGGCGAGGTCGTCAAACCATGAAAATTAAAAGATTTTTTTATTGAAGAAAAATTTTGATTGCATCAATAGTAGACTTGAGAAAAAGGGGGCATATAGACAGTTTGCCACCACTCTTAACGATCAGCAGAGACACGAGGACTGGAGAAAAGAGTGAGAATGATGAAAGAATCTCAGTCATATTTGGCAGAATGGTATGTTCTAGACCACTGCGTTGATGCAAGGTTGAACTTTGGCATAACCCCTGATAGTAGCCGAGCTTCTACGTGCTTTTGTCTCTTAGAGAATTGCCTGATGCATCACTCTGGATAGTAGTAGGTACAGGAAAATGGGCCAAGTAGCTTGAATCTCTTGCCATATGCATAGGTGTATCTGGGAGGTGATAATTCTTGATCAAAGTAGTCCCACACCACTTCTTCTTCCTGCAGATGATCGATTAGAAACCGGTACCGTGCAACTGGAAGGAGTTCCTTGTCGTTATATCTGAATAAGCTAGCCCTGGTCGGCATATGCTGAAGGAACCAAGACTGAAGAGCATAGGTACATCCCTCGACTAAAATAGACTCTCCCAGTGTGAAACGGGTCAGTCCTTAGAAAGGCAAGCGCGGCCATGGCTATCGAGAGACGGCTGGTCTGTCGACTTCCCCATCTTCTCAGAAGTTGTACTATTCTCACATCCACATAATTTTGTCCATCTGGAAAGAAAGCAAGTCCCACAGTGCACAGAACCATCACATGCTGGATTCTCTCTCGAGCTGTCCTGGACAACGAGCTGACTTCTTGCAAATTCTCCATACTGCTGGTAGATCTCGATCAGGCTCACGTACTCATTCCCATTTTCTTCAATCAGTGGCCAAGACTTACGCCCTGTCATGCTAGCCACGACATCTTTAGGGTCCAGACCCTTGACATTAATTAGAAACTGTTGCTCTAACGGATTTCCAGGCTGACCGGCTGGCTCAGGCAGTCCCATGATCTCTGAAAATTCATCCATCAGTAGTGTTATCTTGCCCCACGGAAACCAGAACGTGCAGGTATGCGGATTCCACCGCTATGTCAGTGCATGAATCAGATTGTCGTTGACTATCAACTTTTCCACTACAGATGCCAGTTCCAACCCGCAATCGCTCAAGTGGTCCGAAAACATACGAGAGAAGTTTTTGAACCAGACATAGTACCACCGGGGAAAGAAGGGCCCGGTGCTAAGAGCTCGATGCTCAAGAAGACTTTGTCGCACCTCGTAGGAGATGTGACCCTCAGGAAAGACAGAGTCGAACTGACTGAATGCCATTAGACTGAAAGATAGGAAGATTGGAATTAGACTTTGAAAAAAATACAAGAATTTTGAAAATTGCAGGCAGGATAAAGTGAAATGCTGAAAATTCGAAGTCCAGAGGAACGAAAGAATGAAAAATCACCTGGAGTTTTGAGGAAAAGGTGGATAATTTGGAAAAATTGTCCAGGTTTTTTTTTAGAAAAAGGAGATATTTCACAAAAGATGGAAAATGAGGTATTTTGAAAAATTGTTCGGTATTTTGGAAAAATTGGGAAAAATATGGGAAAATAAGACGAAAATGAATAACATACATTCAATCACAAACAATTATGCACATACAACAATCCCTAAGAAGCTGACTCTAAATGCATTGATTTTGAAAGAGCTTTAGGACTCTAATCCTGACTCTAGGCTCAGATCAATTGTGTCCAATCATGCTATGCCGATATACACGAGCCGAGGCTCGATGTACGTGGCATAAAAATCATCTTCGGGTCTAAGCTTGTGTTTTCCCAACATCCTTGAGCGCCTGCCAATATACGTTGGACTATGGCCCTTGGTACGTGGCAGGGGGGCGTTAGCCCAAATAAATGGCCCAGTTGTGAGGCTCTATCCCGAACTATGGTTCTAGAAGAGAGCCCAGCAATGTGAAGACCGGGTAGACATAGGTGGGGTGGTTTTTGAAAATATGAGCACATGCAGGCAAACAGAGGGCTCTAAGTCCTAAAAAGATAGAATTTTGAAAAATTTTGAAGAAGCAAACATTGTTTTCATACAATTCCTAGATTGAGGAGTGTTGTATTTCAGACCTAAGTCTATGTGAACATGCATAATTCTCCTCAATTGCTCCTACCAAACCATACCTAGTCTATATGCAATCCATGTCAGCTGGGTTCAAGCCTAGGCTCCTAGGTTCACATGATATCAGAAAATAAAGCTGACATTCCATAGAACATAATTTTGATAATTGAACTAAGTTAAAACACACAATTGATCAGGCGAAGACAGGTCCCATCACGGTCGCCAAACCTATTATCATCGCAAAAAAAATTTCCCCCTCCCTTGCGAGAGAGAAACAAATTTCGTGAGTCAAACTCGACCAAAGTTTTGAAAATGGTTTTGAAAATTACTCTCCACCGTTTTGAAAATTTGTGGGAAAATTCTGTGGAATGTGATCCACCAGTCGGTACGAGGTTCAACCGTTCCTGGCGCCTTTACCAGGGGTAATTGAACCAAGGATCAATTATGTGCTCTAACTTGACTCAAATATCTAAATTATGATCTATTTTTCCTAGAATGCACAAAGAATCAGGCTTGTGCTATGGAATTTTAAAAAATGCAAGTTTCAGAAAATATGATGTTTGCTTTGGAAAATTGAAATGCATTTGGAAAAGGATTCGAAAAGTGCTTGAAAATTGAATTACGGGGAAAATCATTGAATTTCATTGGAAATCAGAAATTTGCATTGGAAAGTGATTCCTTAGGAAAACTTGAACTTTGGAAAATCGATTTTGAAATTTGGAATTGCTTTTCTGAGAAAATGGATTTGAAAATTCTGAGAAAATCAGGAAATTTATTGGAAAAGGGATTTCTGAAAAAGGAAAATGAATTCTCAGGAAAACGGGAATTCTGAGAAGATGGATTTCTGAAAACTTGGGATTTTGAAATTTGAGAATTTTAAATCATAGGAAAATCTTGATTTGAACTTGGGAAATGCTTTGAAATGTCATTTGAAAACTTAGGATTTTGAGAAAATCAGATCCTGAGAAAGACATGGAAATTCTTGAGAAAATTGATTTTTTTTTAAACTGAAATTGGAAAATGAATTTGAAAACAATGCAATTTGAATAGTATGAATGAATGAATATGAATTTGAAAAGGGAACTTCATTGAGGAATTGGGAAATCCTTTTGAAACTTTGAGAAATGCAGTGCATTTTTGAAGTTAGCCTAAGAGTGTAGGCTGAATGTGGCTAATATGAAGATCATAAATCTTGGTTTTCTTCGTATTCTGACTATGGCCATAAATACGAATCCCACCGAGTTTATAAACTCCATAAGAGCTTGTGCATGTGCCATTCGTGTAAACCATAGTGAATTTGAAATAATGTGCATGAATCATACATCACATATTGAAATTTACATAAATTAAACTATATGCAATGCAACCCTATTCTAAGCAGAAAAGTAACTCTTATTCCAAATATTACATTGATTTTTACATTGAACTGAAATAAAAGAAACAAAAGCTAAATCTTCTTCTTGAATGTTCCTGCAAAACTAGAAAACAAGGTTAGCCAAAAAATGTAGGTTTTTCTGAATTTATCCAAAAATATGAGAAATTATCGGATATTATTCAGATATAAACCCAAATTCATACCCCCTTTGATATAAACATAATAAATAATGAATAAATTTTGAAAATAAACTTGGAAATTCGAAATTGGGGTCAAAATGACCAAAATACCCCTTGATGACCTTGAAATTAGGGTTTTCTAAAAGAATTTTTGTAAATTTTGGAATTTTGAAAATCAAATGAAATAAATCAAACATAATATGATGAAATATGATGATATGCATGAAATTTTGGAGAATTAGAAATGGAAATTTCGAAATTTAGGTCAAAATGACCAAAATACCCCCAATAACAAGACTATGACCTTGAAACCAGGGTTTTCTGAAATAAATTTTGCAAAATTGAAAAATATGAAATGCAAATGAGATTGAAATTAACCCTAATATGATTTTACATGCTTATGTACATGATAAAAACCCTAAAATGGCAAAAATATCATAAAATATCAAATTTAACCCGATTTTCGCTTCTGAATTTAAAGATAAACTAACACATGGAGAAAATGAACTTGGAATTAAACCAAATTTGGCATGGACACCTAAAATAACCCTAAAAACAGAATGGAGCTCGAAAATCTATTTTTTTGTATTTTTAAACATAGAAATTCAAATAAAAATTCTAAATGTTGAGTATAAAATTTTTTCAAATGTTGAGCATTGATGGGATCTGGTAATTCCACTCTGTCGGCATTGATGAGCCGATATAAGTTACGATGTAATGCCTCTTTGACAACATAGGGACCTTCCCAATTCGGCGACCATTTGCCACCCAGACGGTGCTTGAGATAGGCCGTTGATCTGAGCACTAGATCATTGACTCAAGATTTCCTTTGAATGACAAATTTTGCATATTGTCTAGCTATCCTCTGACGATATGATTGAGCGTGCTCTGCTGCTCTGAGTCTTCTTTCATTAAGCAAATCAAGTTGTACCAGTCACTGCTACTGATACTGATCAAGCGATAACTCCAGTAGTGATGTGAACTTCAAGGCAGGTTTTGAACATGTAGAGGCAATACTACTTCAGTTCCGTAGACAAGTTCTGACATAGTAGCATTAGTGGGAGTTCGAATGATGGTTCGGTATGCTCACAATGCATCATGGATCTTCTCATGCCAGTCACGACCTGTTTTCAAAGTTCGCTCCAAGATTCTAATAAGAATTTTATTGGTGGCCTCTGCCTGACCATTCCCTTGAGGATAATAATGAGCGGAAAAATGATGATGGATTTTGAACTTCAAACAGAAAGTTCTCATTTTCTCATTCTTGAAATGATTGCCATTATCTGACACAATATCATGCGGTATGCCAAAACGACATAGGATATTTTTGCGGATGAACGAGACCACATGTTGACCTTCTACTATGCGTAGAGTGATAGCTTCGACCCATTTAGTAAAATATTCTGTTGCGGCAAGAAAATATTTGTAGTTGTTTGAAGCAGAAGGAGTGATGGAGCCCACAACATCAAAGATCCACATAAAAAACGGCCATGGAGAGATAACAGATTGCAAATATGTTGCTGACGCATGAACGAAAGGTGCATGTATCTGGAATAGAGCACACTTCTTCACAAAATGGTAGCAATCTTGTAGCATAGTCTTCCAATAATATCCCGCCTAGATGATTTGCTTGATAAGAGTTTGGTAGCCGACGTGACCACCACAAATGCCTTCGTGTACCTCCTACACGACTTCTTTGGCTTCATCTTCGTCTAGGCATCTGAAATATTGAGAACTGAATCCACGATGATAGAGAACATCGACGAGAATAAAATA
This sequence comes from Nuphar pumila, assembly GCF_984573655.1. NCBI lineage: Eukaryota > Viridiplantae > Streptophyta > Magnoliopsida > Nymphaeales > Nymphaeaceae > Nuphar > Nuphar pumila. The sequence continues at coordinate 43,357,655 of NC_143260.1, read as the reverse complement.
TCGGGCAGACCCGCGCCGAATCACTTGTTGCTCTTGCCAGTGATATTCTGAGAGAAGGAGACTGATGTCTTCTCCTTGATGGGAGCCTTTCTGAGACTGTCTTCAGCTTGCTCAGACATCATCCTAATCATCATTTTCTTGAACATCTGATATGTAGCAGGATCAATGTCATCCCTATCATTCAGACTCTGTCTTTTGGCAGATTTTGGAGAATCCATTTCTTCTTGCTTGCTTCTAAAATCACTGATGCACTGACACAATGGTGTCTTCTTGCTTGATCTGATCTGAACCACTTGGAAATACTGATATTCTCTGCAGAATGTGATGGATGATTAAATTTTGATGATGAAGATTCGGGATAGAAATGAATATAGGAAAAATATTTGATGAGAATTTGGTAGATAATTGGAAGAACATCCCATTACTAGGGATTGGGTCACCGCTGGAGTCACGACAATTGTGTTGTCATTCTTTGCGAGGAGAACGAATAACTGCAAATATGCCTTGTCACCTAGGCGAGGTCGTCAAACCATGAAAATTAAAAGATTTTTTTATTGAAGAAAAATTTTGATTGCATCAATAGTAGACTTGAGAAAAAGGGGGCATATAGACAGTTTGCCACCACTCTTAACGATCAGCAGAGACACGAGGACTGGAGAAAAGAGTGAGAATGATGAAAGAATCTCAGTCATATTTGGCAGAATGGTATGTTCTAGACCACTGCGTTGATGCAAGGTTGAACTTTGGCATAACCCCTGATAGTAGCCGAGCTTCTACGTGCTTTTGTCTCTTAGAGAATTGCCTGATGCATCACTCTGGATAGTAGTAGGTACAGGAAAATGGGCCAAGTAGCTTGAATCTCTTGCCATATGCATAGGTGTATCTGGGAGGTGATAATTCTCGATCAAAGTAGTCCCACACCACTTCTTCTTCCTGCAGATGATCGATTAGAAACCGGTACCGTGCAACTGGAAGGAGTTCCTTGTCGTTATATCTGAATAAGCTAGCCCTGGTCGGCATATGCTGAAGGAACCAAGACTGAAGAGCATAGGTACATCCCTCGACTAAAATAGACTCTCCCAGTGTGAAACGGGTCAGTCCTTAGAAAGGCAAGCGCGGCCATGGCTATCGAGAGACGGCTGGTCTGTCGACTTCCCCATCTTCTCAGAAGTTGTACTATTCTCACATCCACATAATTTTGTCCATCTGGAAAGAAAGCAAGTCCCACAGTGCACAGAACCATCACATGCTGGATTCTCTCTCGAGCTGTCCTGGACAACGAGCTGACTTCTTGCAAATTCTCCATACTGCTGGTAGATCTCGATCAGGCTCACGTACTCATTCCCATTTTCTTCAATCAGTGGCCAAGACTTACGCCCTGTCATGCTAGCCACGACATCTTTAGGGTCCAGACCCTTGACATTAATTAGAAACTGTTGCTCTAACGGATTTCCAGGCTGACCGGCTGGCTCAGGCAGTCCCATGATCTCTGAAAATTCATCCATCAGTAGTGTTATCTTGCCCCACGGAAACCAGAACGTGCAGGTATGCGGATTCCACCGCTATGTCAGTGCATGAATCAGATTGTCGTTGACTATCAACTTTTCCACTACAGATGCCAGTTCCAACCCGCAATCGCTCAAGTGGTCCGAAAACATACGAGAGAAGTTTTTGAACCAGACATAGTACCACCGGGGAAAGAAGGGCCCGGTGCTAAGAGCTCGATGCTCAAGAAGACTTTGTCGCACCTCGTAGGAGATGTGACCCTCAGGAAAGACAGAGTCGAACTGACTGAATGCCATTAGACTGAAAGATAGGAAGATTGGAATTAGACTTTGAAAAAAATACAAGAATTTTGAAAATTGCAGGCAGGATAAAGTGAAATGCTGAAAATTCGAAGTCCAGAGGAACGAAAGAATGAAAAATCACCTGGAGTTTTGAGGAAAAGGTGGATAATTTGGAAAAATTGTCCAGGTTTTTTTTTAGAAAAAGGAGATATTTCACAAAAGATGGAAAATGAGGTATTTTGAAAAATTGTTCGGTATTTTGGAAAAATTGGGAAAAATATGGGAAAATAAGACGAAAATGAATAACATACATTCAATCACAAACAATTATGCACATACAACAATCCCTAAGAAGCTGACTCTAAATGCATTGATTTTGAAAGAGCTTTAGGACTCTAATCCTGACTCTAGGCTCAGATCAATTGTGTCCAATCATGCTATGCCGATATACACGAGCCGAGGCTCGATGTACGTGGCATAAAAATCATCTTCGGGTCTAAGCTTGTGTTTTCCCAACATCCTTGAGCGCCTGCCAATATACGTTGGACTATGGCCCTTGGTACGTGGCAGGGGGGCGTTAGCCCAAATAAATGGCCCAGTTGTGAGGCTCTATCCCGAACTATGGTTCTAGAAGAGAGCCCAGCAATGTGAAGACCGGGTAGACATAGGTGGGGTGGTTTTTGAAAATATGAGCACATGCAGGCAAACAGAGGGCTCTAAGTCCTAAAAAGATAGAATTTTGAAAAATTTTGAAGAAGCAAACATTGTTTTCATACAATTCCTAGATTGAGGAGTGTTGTATTTCAGACCTAAGTCTATGTGAACATGCATAATTCTCCTCAATTGGTCCTACCAAACCATACCTAGTCTATATGCAATCCATGTCAGCTGGGTTCAAGCCTAGGCTCCTAGGTTCACATGATATCAGAAAATAAAGCTGACATTCCATAGAACATAATTTTGATAATTGAACTAAGTTAAAACACACAATTGATCAGGCGAAGACAGGTCCCATCACGGTCGCCAAACCTATTATCATCGCAAAAAAAATTTCCCCCTCCCTTGCGAGAGAGAAACAAATTTCGTGAGTCAAACTCGACCAAAGTTTTGAAAATGGTTTTGAAAATTACTCTCCACCGTTTTGAAAATTTGCGGGAAAATTCTGTGGAATGTGATCCACCAGTCGGTACGAGGTTCAACCGTTCCTGGCGCCTTTACCAGGGGTAATTGAACCAAGGATCAATTATGTGCTCTAACTTGACTCAAATATCTAAATTATGCTCTATTTTTCCTAGAATGCACAAAGAATCAGGCTTGTGCTATGGAATTTTAAAAAATGCAAGTTTGAGAAAATATGATGTTTGCTTTGGAAAATTGAAATGCATTTGGAAAAGGATTCGAAAAGTGCTTGAAAATTGAATTACGGGGAAAATCATTGAATTTCATTGGAAATCAGAAATTTGCATTGGAAAGTGATTCCTTAGGAAAACTTGAACTTTGGAAAATCGATTTTGAAATTTGGAATTGCTTTTCTGAGAAAATGGATTTTGAAAATTCTGAGAAAATCAGGAAATTTATTGAAAAAGGGATTTCTGAAAAAGGAAAATGAATTCTCAGGAAAACGGGAATTCTGAGAAGATGGATTTCTGAAAACTTGGGATTTTGAAATTTGAGAATTTTAAATCATAGGAAAATCTTGATTTGAACTTGGGAAATGCTTTGAAATGTCATTTGAAAACTTAGGATTTTGAGAAAATCAGATCCTGAGAAAGACATGGAAATTCTTGAGAAAACTGATTTTTTTTTAAACTGAAATTGGAAAATGAATTTGAAAACAATGCAATTTGAATAATATGAATGAATGAATATGAATTTGAAAAGGGAACTTCATTGAGGAATTGGGAAATCCTTTTAAAACTTTGAGAAATGCAGTGCATTTTTGAAGTTAGCCTAAGAGTGTAGGCTGAATGTGGCTAATATGAAGATCATAAATCTTGGTTTTCTTCGTATTCTGACTATGGCCATAAATACGAATCCCACCGAGTTTATAAACTCCATAAGAGCTTGTGCATGTGCCATTCGTGTAAACCATAGTGAATTTGAAATAATGTGCATGAATCATACATCACATATTGAAATTTACATAAATTAAACTATATGCAATGCAACCCTATTCTAAGCAGAAAAGTAACTCTTATTCCAAATATTACATTGATTTTTACATTGAACTGAAATAAAAGAAACAAAAGCTAAATCTTCTTCTTGAATGTTCCTGCAAAACTAGAAAACAAGGTTAGCTAAAAAATGTAGGTTTTTCTGAATTTATCCAAAAATATGAGAAATTATCGGATATTATTCAGATATAAACCCAAATTCATACCCCCTTTGATATAAACATAATAAATAATGAATAAATTTTGAAAATAAACTTGGAAATTCGAAATTGGGGTCAAAATGACCAAAATACCCCTTGATGACCTTGAAATTAGGGTTTTCTAAAAGAATTTTTGTAAATTTTGGAATTTTGAAAATCAAATGAAATAAATCAAACATAATATGATGAAATATGATGATATGCATGAAATTTTGGAGAATTAGAAATGGAAATTTCGAAATTTAGGTCAAAATGACCAAAATACCCCCAATAACAAGACTATGACCTTGAAACCAGGGTTTTCTGAAATAAATTTTGCAAAATTGAAAAATATGAAATGCAAATGAGATTGAAATTAACCCTAATATGATTTTACATGCTTATGTACATGATAAAAACCCTAAAATGGCAAAAATATCATAAAATATCAAATTTAACCCGATTTTCGCCTGATTTTCGCTTCTGAATTTAAAGATAAACTAACACATGGAGAAAATGAACTTGGAATTAAACCAAATTTGGCATGGACACCTAAAATAACCCTAAAAACAGAATGGAGCTCGAAAATCTATTTTTTTGTATTTTTAAACATAGAAATTCAAATAAAAATCCTAAATTTTGTGATTTTTGCCTAAAATGTTGATTCTAAAGGAGATTTAGGGTAACAAACTTCCATAAAATTTTCCCAAATTTTATGGAGTGACAGAGGACAGTAAAGAAAGGATTTTTTCCTTTTACACTTTCTGGTTTTGACCTATAGTCGGAGCTGTACCACTCCGGCAAGTCGGATCGGAATCCGGCGACTCTAGGATTTACGGGAAACAGACAGGTTTCGGTAGAAAACATGGGAAAAATGGCAGACAGATGGGAAAAAGACTGAAATTATGGGAAAATGTCCCTGACAAACAGAGTAAGATTTTATCTTTTGACACCATTGGGATTCGGATTACGGTTTGGAAAAGGACACACTGTTATCAGAGACCTAAATCTCTGGAATTTCTGGACATTGGAATCTGTTAGATAGAAAGCGAAAATCCGGAAAAAATACTGAAACAGATCAAACAATTCCCAAATTTTGGAAAATGACAGGAAATAATGTTAGGAATAACTTTTGTGTTGAAAGTTTTTGCAAACGAGCTACAGATTGGGCGGACTTGATGCATTAGGGTCTGTCTATACCCTGACGAAGGAAAATCGAGATTTTCCCAGGAGTCTGGAAAATCCGATTTTTGATAGAGGTCAAAATTACTTGGAAAAACTTAAAAATTTTCAGATCACTAGTAGATTTCATTATGAATCCACTGTGAGTTTTTGAGGACGATTTGGATTTCTCATAAGGGTGGTGCCGGAGGTTCTTGTCTGCTAAAGCAGAAATTAGAAGTTCTGGAAATGGGAAATCCCAGTTTGGGATTTGATTTGTTTGAGGGGGTTCCAAAACCCAAATTTAACCAAATTTTCGGCAGGAAAACAATAATAAACATGTAAAACCATCATAAAATTTCTAGGATTTTTGGACGAAAGTTCATGCATGAAATATCGACTGAACTATGCATATGAGTCTAAAACCTATGAACTAAGTATCAACTATTAATAGAATTAAACTAAACAACTATTAAACTAAGAAATAAAACTAAATGCAACGTTAAATGTGAAAAAAAAAACATAAACTCTACATGATGATGATAAAACATAAAAATAAAAAAAAATAAAAAAAATAAATATTAGGGAGGCATGAAGCACTTCATTGATTTTGGCTGTTTGAAAGGGGAGACTTAACCCATCGAATTGGATTAATCACCTCGTTCATATAGCCTACACATATGAAACAAAAACATCTGCTATTTTCTATGATTTAAACTTAGAAACGTATGATCTCAGATCTTAGTTTTGAATGAACTTTATGCTAAATCCCTCATCTCAATAGGCAATGATCAAACCTACTCAACATGCATTGATAAAAATTATGTAGAGTGTAAGCAAAGAATAGGTTGTTACCTTGGATCGGTTGAAGCAAAGGCTAGAGGGGGTTTCCTTGGTGTTTGCTGGGATTAACCAAAGGGGAAAGAGCCTGGGAAGGTCTGTATACACCGGGAGCAATGATAGTTGCAATGGAAGGCCGTCTGAAGGAAGGCATCAAAGTGGGTGCCAATGAGCTGCTGCCAGCCGTCACCTTGGAGATTGTTGGGCTGGACCTTGCCGTGGCTGTCTTGGCTAAAGTAGCAGTGGCTACGTGAATGCTCTTGTGTAAATGACTTAGGGCTTGATAAAAATCAAGTCCTAAGTTTTTAATCATCAAATCAGCTTAATGAGAGAGGGCTAATGGCTTAGCGTGAATCCTCTTGGAGAATGGAAGGAAGATGGGTCTTAAGGTGGCTGGGGCAAGGTGGTGTTTGATGATGGAGCTGCGGGATCAATGGGCTGAAGGAGGCTGCCTTGACGTTGGTAGATGTTGAAGCTTGCTGGAGGTGGAGCTTGGCGGTGGCATCAATGGCTGGAAGTTGCAGCCAAGAGGAGAGTTGCTGTGGTGGAGCTGGCTGAAGATGGCGTGGATCTCTGGTGGAGCTGGCTGAAGATGCAACATGGTGGGCTGTGGTGGTGATTCTATGCTTCTGGCTAGATGGGCTCTTGCTGCCACCAAAGAAGGCTGTGATGAAGGAGAAAGGGTGTTGTGGCTGGAGCAGCCAAGGAGGGAAGAATAGAGGTAAAGGGAGAGAGAGAGAGAGTTCAAGGGAGAGAGCTGCGTTGAATCAGAATCAGCAGCCGTTCCTCCTCTTTTTGCTTTTATGCTAACTTAGGTTTTGATAAAAATCAAAACCTAAGTTTCTAAAGGTATTCTATGAATCCACGTACGTGGATTGCTGTAGCCATTGTGCTCTTTGAAAAAGAAGGAAAGGAGGTAAGGAAGAAAGGGGAAAGAAGGAAGGGAAAGAAAAGGAAAGAAGAAGGGAAGAAGGAAAAGGAAAGGAAAGAAGGGAAAGGAAGAGAAGGGGCTGAAAAGGGGTATACGTGAGTGGCTGGGAGATGAAAGAAAGGAGGAAAGAAAGAAAGAAAAAGGAAGAAGAAAGAAAGAAAAGAAAGAAAGAAGGAAAGAAAATAAAATAAAAATAAAGAAAATGGAGGAAGAAAGAAAGGAAATGGGCTGGAAGGGAAGCTAGGGTGGTTGACCCCCTTGTGGGTCCCACCTTAGGAAGAATAAAATAATAAAAAAAATAAAATAAAACAAATAACAAAAAATAAAGAAAAAGATAATTTTTTTTTCTTTTCTTATAAACTCAAACAAGAAAATGCAAATGGATGGGCCATCTCAGAGCGGGTCCAAATTCCACTTTTGAAATTCATTTTGACGATTAAAGGGGTAAAATAGTCTTTTCAGAAAGTTTTTAGACAAAACGAGCTATTTTTGGCAGTTTTTGAAATGAGCTCGTATTTTGAAGTTTAATACCCCGTTGCGAAGCAAATCCAGTGTAGAATTTGAAAATTTGATTTTGAAAGAAATCCAGATTGCTTTTCTCGAGAAAATATTTTCAAACGAAATGAGCTATTTTTGGCAGTTTTTGAAACGAGCTCGGATTTTGAAGTTTAATACCTCGTTGTGAAGCAAATCCAATGTAGAATTTAAAAATTTAATTTTGGAAGAAATCCAAATTGTTTTTCTCGAGAAAATACTTCCGAATTTAGAATCTTGGGGGTAAAAATGTCAATTTTGGAAACCCAGGGTTTGAAATTGATTTTTGAAAACTTTTAAAACTCAATCTGGTTTGAAATTTATAAAACTGGAGTTCTGGACTTCGAAAATGAAATGAAATGTCATGAAATGCTGAGAAATGATATGAAATAATGAGAAATGACATAAAATGCTATGCGAAATGCTAACTCTGAATGAAGAATTTTGGATTTTAAACCCCGATTGGCAGTTGTACCAACTCAAAAAGTATAAAAACTGATAAAATTTGCGAAATGGTTAAAGAAATGGTTTTCGGGACTCTACTGGGTCAGAATGACACTAGAAATTAGGGTTCGAGCTGGATTGAACTGAGATGAGCTAGATTGAACTGGGTTTTAGAATTTCAGAACTCAAGTGAACTAACCAGACATTGACTCAACTGATCTTTTCGACTGAATTTTCAAGAAAAGCTGCCATTTTTAGAGAAATGGTACGGAATGGTCACTGGAGTGAAGTGAATTAGGGATCTGAGCTGGCTTTGAGCTAGAACAGAGGTCAGTAATACTGACATGAACTAAAATCGAGGCTCAAACACTAGCTCAACCGATTGAACTCAGCTCAATTTCAGCTGAAAGAGCTGAAATGGACTAAAATGAGCTCTTGGACACTCAGAAATGGTTTTGAACTGAAACTGGAACACTTGAACTTCTGGTGAGCTCAAGTTAGACTCTGGGGAGTATGACTGACTATGAATGACTGACTCGGAGATAATTGGCTTAGATTTGAGCAAGAAATGAGCTCATTTCTGAAGAAATGATCCCATTTTGGTAGGAATTGTCAGAAATGAAAATGGTCTGTTCATTGTGAGCTCAGATGAGCTTGAGATAACTGATATTCTAAATGTTCTGAACTGACCAGTGAGCTTTGTTGACTCCGACTGACTGGGGTCCGGGATGACCTAGGGGTAAAATGGAAATTTTCCTAATGAAAATGGGTAAAGTGGTGATTTTCTAAAACTGACTCGGAGTTTGACTCCTACACTGACCTAACAGAGTTGGCACTGCACGAGGAGGGTTATTTGAGAATGGATGAGGAAAATTTGGGGTGTTTACAAGGTCCAAAAGTGGAATGATTATAACAGTATTGGGAGAAGACCCAGAAGAAAGGCTCCCACAGCCCATGATCCCTCAACCATCATTCACCACAGATATCCCTAGCATCAGGGAAAGCAAAGAAATCTATCTTAGAGACTGTCGAGAAATACTCCAGACATCTTCAGAATTAGCTCTGCACACTGTAGCCATGACCCAATGGAGAGGTCCCAAATTCTTCAAGATTGGAGGACAAGTCAATTACAACACTATCAAAGATCATCCATTGTTCCCACAGTTCATGAAAGCAAGAAAGAGATTTGATTTACTTCTGAAACATGGTTATCAACCCTTCAAGGGACTGGGCAAAAATGAAGATGGCTGCATCGAGCCAATGATGCAGAAGCATCGTCCCCACAGAGCAGGACTAGGGTTCTCTGGTGAAAGTCAGCAAAAGAAGACTGTTTTTGTTAAAATGGCATATTGAGAATCGTTGTTGCATTTTCTTTCTATTCCTTTCAAAATAAATGTCTCAGTGTTTTTTATCAAATCAAATCAATAAAATGTCAAGTTTCTTTGTCTATCTGGATGCCATCTATCTTCCTTCTCTATATCCTCATTTTATAATTCAATGTCATTTTATGCATGATTCTTTTCAAATGATTGTTTGTCATATGATGGACGAGTTTTCCTGAATCCAATTTCTTATCCAAATTTTTCAGAATGTCTTCCCGAGCTATCAAGAAGCTCGTTCTCAATCCAAAGGCTTTCCAAAAGATGACAGTAATTCACCGAGTCAAAGCAAGCACCGAAGAAGACAAGGTTGCAAAGCAGTCAGATGATTATGCAAAATTTGATCAGTCTCTTTAGAAATTACCAGAATTTGCCTCAGTTCAGAAGCAGGATGAACCATCTGTTCTAGTTCAAGATCCGATTGAAGATGTCAATATTGGTTCAGAAGACAATCCCAAGATTCTCAAGATCGGTACCAGTCTAAGTCTGGAAGAGAAAGAAAGGCTTACAAATTTTCTCAAGCAACATGAAGAAGTGTTCGCATAGACATATGAAGATATGCCGGGCTTAGACCCAAAATTGGTCGAACACCGCCTCGTTTTGAAGCCAGATGCCAAGCCACTTAAGCAGAAGCTGAGAAAAATGGATCCCAGAATAGAACAACAAGTCAAGGAAGGACTTGAAGATTTGCTCAAAGCAGGATTTATCTGAACTATTGACTACCCAGATTGGTTAGCCAAATTTGTCGTTGTTCCAAAGAAAAGCGGCAAAGTGAGGATTTGCATAGACTTCAGAGACCTCAATAAAGCGACTCCAAAGGATGACTGTCCACTTCCAAGCATTGATCTTCTAATCGACAGCACAACAAGACATGCGATGTTCTCTTTTATGGATGGATATTTCGGCTATAATCAGATTAAGTTGGCCGCCCGCGACCAATCAAAAACTTCTTTCACCACGCCTTGGGGAACTTTCTGCTATACAATTATGCCTTTTGGGCTCAAGAATGCAGAAGCAACGTATCAACGAGCAATGACTGTTATCTTTCACGATCAGATGCGCAAAATCATGGATGCGTACGTTGACGATATCCTCGTGAAATCTAAAGAGGAAGAAGATCACCTCGAAGCTCTTGATCAAGTGTTCAAGCAACTCATTCTTTATAAGTTAAGGCTTAACCCTCAAAAGTGTGTTTTTGGAGTTGAATCAGACAAATTGTTGGGTTTTCTGGTCAGTAAAAAGAGAATTGAAGTTGACCCAGCCAAAGCGAAGGCTATCATTGATATGCCACCCCCGACAAATCTTAAAGAATTGTGTAGCCTTCAGGGACGCATGCAATCAATTCGGCGGTTTATTTTCAATTTGGCAATGAGATGCGAACCTTTCAACCACTTGCTTAGAAAAGGAGTGAAGTTCGAGTGGGGACCAGAATGTCAGCAATTGTTCGATCGGATCAAGAAGTATCTCCTCAATCCTCCTATCTTGAAGCCGCCAGAATTAGGGAAACCTCTTTTATTATACATCTCAGTCAATCAAGTCGCATGCGGCGGATTCTTGGCACAGTATAAAGAAGGCAGCTTGATAGAGCACGACATTTATTATGTGAGTAAGACTTTCATAGATTATGAAAAGAAATACTCTCAAATAGAAAAGACCTGCCTAGCCCTGGTATGGATGTGTCAGAAGCTAAGACACTACCTGCTGGCATCTGAAGTCAAAATCTTGTCCAAACTCAATCCCCTCAAATACATCGTAGAGCAACCTTTTCTCAGCGGACGAGTCGCCAAATGGCAAGTCTTACAGATGTAGTATGACTTAAAATATGTCTCACAACAATCAATAAAAGGACAAGCAATTGTGAATCAATTGGCAGATTTTCCTCTTATAGAAGAGGTGAAAGCCGAAGATGATTTCCCAGACGAGCAAATATGCAATATCCAGCAATCTCCAATCTGGAATTTATTTTTCGATGGTTCCAAAAACATGGCAGGAATAGGCATTGGAATCTTATTAATCACTCCTGAGAAGGAGATGATTCCATTTTCTCTCAAGTTAGATTTTCAATGCACCCATAATATGGCTGAGTACGAAGCTCTAATTCAAGGTCTAAAAATTCTACTGGACTTCAATGTCAAGAGAGTGCATGCCTACGGTGACTCATTACTCGTCGTCAATCAAGTCCGAGCCGAATGGCAAGTGAAAGATCAAAAGTTATTTCCTTATCAAAAGATCATTTCAGCCCTTGTCAGCAAGTTTGAAGAATTTCAACTCTTTCATATTAAGAGAGATTTTAATCAAGTGGCCGATAGTCTAGCCAGTTTAGGCTCCATTATGGCATTCAAAAATGAAGAATCTTGTCGCTCATTTGAAATCGGCAGACTTGACCAACCTGCCTTCCTCCCAATAGAACAAGTAAATCAGGTTGAGCCAAAGAAGAAGCCTTGGTATCACAATATCAAAATTTTCATAGAAACCGGGGAACTTCCCCCAGAACTCTCAAAGAAAGAGCAGTGAGCAATCCAGCGTATGTCTACTCGATATTTCATTCTGGCCAATGTCCTCTATCGTTGTGGATTCAGTTCAGAGTATTCTAGATGCTTAGACGAAGACGAAGTCAAAGAAGTCGTGTGAGAAGCACACGAAGGCATTTGTGGCGGCCACGTCGGCTACCAAACCCTCGTCAAGCAAATCATCAGAGCAGGTTACTATTGAAAGACTATGCAACAAAATTGTTACCATTTTGTAAAGAAGTGTGTTCAATGCCAGATACATGCACCTTCTATTCATGCTCCAGCAACATATCTACAATCTGTTGTCTCTCCATGGCCGTTCTCTATGTGGGCCTTCGATGTTGTAGGACCCATCACTCCCTCTACTTCAAATGGCCACAAATACTTTCTTGCCGCAACAGAAAATTTCACCAAGTGGGTAGAAGCTATCACTCTTCGCACAGTAGAAGGCTGACACGTGGTCTCTTTTATTCACAAGAGCATCCTTTGTCATTTTGGCATCCCGCATGACATCGTGTCAGATAATGACAGTCACTTCAAAAATGAAAAAATTGTTACAACAATGAAGCCATACATGATACTTCAAGTACAAGGTTTTGATGATGATCAAGTAGAATCAACTGCATTTCAGCTAAGGCTATGAAGAAATTGAAGAATTCGGTGAAGAATCCTTGAAGACTAGTGTGCAAATGTTTAATTCATTAAAAGTCTTAGATTCTTGTAAGAGCCTTACTTAGAGTGCATATTTAGGTTGCATTTCACCTTAAAAGTCTTTAGAAAAACTTTTCTAAAAGAAACTCTTTTGAAAATCTTTTTAGAAAACTCTTTTCTTAAATTTTCATGTTTATTAGTCGACCAATACACTTATCAGTCGACTAATCCTTTCACGCCATATTTTCTAAAAAGTCATTCTTGTCAAATTAGTCAACCGAAGATTTTATCAGTCGACTGGACAGAATGTCTGTTTTCTGGAAAATTAGCAGCAGTCGACTAATGGTTTTATCAGTCGACTGAACAGAACATGTGTTTTCTGAAAAAATTTAGCAGCAGTCGACTAATGTTTTTTATCAGTCGACTGAACAGAATGTTTGTTTTTTTAAAAGTTTTTAGTAGCAGTCGACTAAAAGGTTTTTCAGTCTACTGATGATATTATCAGTCGACTAACTTTTCTCAAGTCGACTAAGTTTCAAAAGTTCAGATTTTCAAACGGCTCGATTAACAGATCAGTCGACCGACGATAACTGTCAGTCTACTAATAACTAACTATTAGTCGACTAACTGATGTTTCAGTCGACTAATTTTGCCGTTTTCCTGAAACTTCAAAAAGGCGTATCTTTTCATTTTTCAAACGTTCTGATCATTCAAAATGGACAGTTTTGACACCCTTTCATACTCTCAACGTATGGAATCTTTTAACTATAAATATGAGTGCATTTTACACTAAAAAACAACAAGAATTCAATCGATTTGAATCATTTACTTCTTGCTTTTCACTCCTATTCATTCAAGTATTTGTTTTCTCACTCACGTGATAATTTCACTTCAGTTTTTCACTCAAATCACTTTGAAAGATAGTGAATTCGTGAGTAGAGTGTTTCAACAACCTCAAAAGCCAATTGCATCTCATTTGCATTCAAAAGGAAGGCTCATAGGTTGTATTGTAAGTTGTTATTTCTTTTGTGTAAAAAGAAGGACTCCTTGGTGTAAAGGAGTTGTTTGCTTTCAGTAGGATTGTTACTGAAAGTGGGACCGGTTATGGTCTGTGTGATCTTGTAGTTTACAAGGTTGATAGTGGAAAATCTCAAGCGGGTTTTGCTTGGGGACTGGATGTAGGTCGGGTTTGACCGAACCAGGATAAAATCTTGTGTTCTTTGTGTGTTTGCTTTGAGATTTGCAAAATCATTCAATATTCCGCAAAAATTTTTAAAAGCACTATTCACCCCCCCTCTAGTGCTCGTTGTCTCGATCCTAGTGCACTTTCATTTGGTATCAGAGCAAGGTTTGCTATTACTTTGATTTGACCATCATCTAGCATGGCAACTACAACATCTCAGCACAAAGAAGGAAGTTCCTCTGTTCGTCCTCTTCTCTTCGACGGAACAAACTATGGATACTGGAAAGTAAGAATGACAATATTCCTGCAATCCATGGATCTCGATATCTGGAGAGTTGTTTCAGAAAAGTACCAAACTCCATCAACTGATTTCAGCCGATGGACCGATGATGAAAAGAAGACTGCTTCACTTAATGCCAAGGCAATGAATGACTTATATTGTGGCGTTGACAAGGTAGAGTTCAATCGCATCTCTCAATGCTCTACAGCTAATGAAATCTAGCATACTCTTCTCGTAACACACAAAGGTACGTCAAAGGTAAAAGAATCTAAAATTGCTTCTTTAGTTCATAAATTTGAATTGTTCAAAATGAAGCAAAATGAATCTATATCGGACATGGTAACTAGAATGACCGATATAACTAACACTTTGAAATCCCATGGAAAAGAATATTCACAAGTGGATTTAGTCAAAAAGATTCTAAGGTGTTTAACTCCTGAATGGGAGAGAAAAACCACTGCTATTGAAGAAGCAAATGATCTCAATACTCTCACTCTTGAAGACTTAGTTGGTAACCTAATGGCATATGAGGTCCAACTTCAAGACAGACAAGAAGAAGAGCCTAAAAAGAAATCTCTTGCTTTTAAGGCTACTTCTGACTCAGAAAATTCTGAAGAAGATGAAGATGAAGATATTGCCCTCATCACAAGGCAATTCAGAAGATTCATCAAAAAGGGAAGATTTCAAAGAAAGGCAAAGAAAGCAGATTCTTCCATTCCCAATGAAGTAAAGTGCTTTAACTGCAAAAAGGCAGGACATATCAAGAAAGATTGTCCTCTTCTCAAATTCAAGCCCAAGGACCAATTCAAGAAGAAAAAGGCATTTCAAGCCTGTTGGGATGATAGTGACTCCTCTTCCGATGAAGAATCAAATGAAGAAGTTGCCAACATGTGTTTTGTAGCACAAGAAGATTCGGTAAGTCAATTTGACTATGATGAGTTATTTGAAGCATTTAATGATTTATATGCTAAATTTAAGAGTCTTAGTTCTAAAAATAAAGAGTTAAAAACTGAAAATTTAACTCTTGACTCTCAAAATAAAGTGTTACTTCAAGAAATAGAAGATCTCAAGAAGGAAAATTCATGCCAAGCAATTGAGATAAAAGAAATTGGAGTTAGAACCAATCTCTTACAAAAGGAAATATCTAGTCTTAAAGAAAAGTCAAATGATCTTCTTTCTATAGTGACCAAATTCACAAATGGTCAAGAGAATCTAGAAAAACTTCTTGGTTCTCAAAGATGCTCGGTTAATAAAACCGGATTGGGATATAGCTTCTTTAATACTCAAAATAGACCAAACTATGTGGTGAAAAATCAAAAACATTATTCTCAACCTTTTGTTCATAAAACTAAACTTTCTAGTTCTAATAGAAATGCATCTAGAAATGATTATTCTAGAAATGTTTATAGAAAGAATATTTATTATCAAAGGAAACCAAAATCCAAATGGATATGGGTTCCTAAGACTAACTCTCATGGACCCAAAAATAGAAAGGGGTCAAATGCTCTGTTTTCAGATTTTGTTGTAGGTACACAACATAAGGAGCAAATGGATATTGGACAGCGGCTGTTCCAAACATTTGACTGGAAGGCCGGAGTTATTTTCCACCCTCCAAAATAAGGATGGAGGAACCGTCACCTTTGGTGACAATAACAAGGGAAAAGTGATAGGCATTGGTAATATTGGTAATCCAAAATTTCCCTTGATAGAAAATGTTCTTTTAGTGGATGGTTTAAAGCATAATTTAATATCTATTAGTCAATTATGTGATAAAGGTTTTCATGTTTCTTTTGAAAATGATTTATGCTTAATTTCTGATTTTCAATCTAAAAAGATCATTTTTAAAGGTAAAAGAAGAAACAATGTGTATGAACTATATCTAGATGAATTACCCTCTTTTAATGAAAAATGTCTTATTGTTTCAAATGAAATTCAATGGTTATGGCATAAGAGACTTGGACATGTTAACTTTAAAATTATTTCAAAATTATCCAAGAATGATCTTGTAAGAGGCCTACCTAGAATACCATATAAAAAGGATCACTTATGTGATGCTTGTCAAGGGGGTAAACAAATCAAGAGTTCTTTTAAAGCAAAAGATATAGTTTCAACAAAATGTCCTCTTGAAACATTTAGATCTATTTGGACCATCTAGAATTCAAAGTTTGAATGGTAGCAAGTATGCTTTTGTTATAGTAGATGATTATTCTCGGTTTACATGGGTGATTTTTCTAAAAAGCAAAAATGATGCTTTTTCAGAATTTTCTAAACTTTGTAGAAGAATTACAAATGAAAAATCTACATCTATTATTAAAATTCGTAGTGATCATGGTGGTGAATTTGAAAATGAATCTTTTCTAAAGTTTTGTGATTTACATGGTATCTCTCACAACTTTGCTTTTCCTAGAGCGGCTCCACAAAATGGAGTTGTTGAAAGAAAGAATAGAACTTTGCAAGAATGTGCTAGAACCATGCTTCAAGATAAAAATTTACCAAAATATTTTTGGGCTGAAGCAATTAATACAGCATGTTATGTCTTAAATCGTGTTCTTATTCGACCAATTTTACATAAAACATGTTTTGAATTGTATTATGATCGTATACCAAAGATCTCATATTTCAAAATTTTTGGTAGTAAATGTTTCTTGTTAAATACCAAAGATAATCTTGATAAGTTTGATTCAAAATCAGATGAATCAATATTTCTTGGATATTCTTCTAGAAGTAAAGCATATCGTATTTTCAATAAAAGAACATCTTGTATTAAAGAATCTCTACATGTTGCATTTGATGAGAATTGTGAGCAGGTTATTCCTCTAAGTGAAGAAGAAGAAGCAATACTTCAAGAAGAACCCTTGATAGAGAGTACTTCTCAAGAAAATATTCCTCTTCAACCGGTTTGGAAAGAAGTTCCTAATCATCCACATGAACAAGTTATTGGTGAAATAAAGAGTGGTGTCCAAACTAGAAGACAGTTAGAAAAATATATTGCAAATGTTGCTTTCATATCTAAATTAGAACCAAAGAATATCAATGAGGCATGTGATGATGAATTTTGGCTTTTAGCCATGTCTGAAGAACTTAACCAATTTACTAGAAATGATGTTTGGGATCTAGTTGATAGACCAAAGGATCATCCAGTAATTGGAACAAGATGGATCTTCCGAAATAAGCTGGATGAAAATGGTGAAGTCATTCGTAACAAAGCAAGGCTAGTGGCACAAGACTATAATCAAGAAGAAGGCATAGATTTTGATGAAATCTATGCACCAGTGGCTCGATTAGAGTCAATTCGTATGATGCTTGCTTTTGCTAGTTATATGAACTTCAAGTTATATCAAATTGATATTAAGAGTGCATTCTTAAATGGACACATCAATGAAGAAGTTTATGTAGAGCAACCTCCAGGCTTTGAAAATGAGAAATATCCAGAAAAGGTCTACAAATTGAAAAGAGCTCTGTATGGACTCAAACAAGCACCAAGAGCGTGATATGAAAGACTACAAAATTTTCTAGAACAATATGGTTTTTCCATTGGTCGGGTAGACTCCACTTTATTTATTAAACATTTTAATTCAGATATTCTTATTGTGCAAATTTATGTTGATGACATAATATTTGGTTCTACTAATGATTCTCTTTGTAAAGAATTTGCTAAGGCTATGCAGGAAGAGTTTGAAATGAGCTTGATGGGCGAATTAAACTACTTCCTTGGACTTCAAATAAAGCAAACTGAAGAAGGAATCTTCATCAATCAGGCTAAGTATACAAAAGAACTTCTCAAGAGATTTGGGATGGACTCATCGAAATCAAGAAGGAATCCTATGAGTACAACTACTTCTCTTGATAAAGATGAAAATGGTAAAAGTGTAGATACGAAGCTCTACAGAGGTATGATCAGATCTCTATTATACTTAACTGCTAGTCGACCTGATATTATGTTTAGTGTTTGTATGTGTGCAAGATTTCAAGCTTATCCAAAGGAATCTCATTTAACTGCAGCAAAACAAATTCTTCGTTATTTGAAAGATACTTCAGATTTCGGTTTGTTTTACCCAAAATCATCTTCCTTTGATTTAGTTTCATATAGTGATGCAGATTTTGCAGGAAGTAAATCTGATCGCAAGAGTACTAGTGGAACTTGTCATTTCTTGGGAAATTCCTTAGTCTCTTGGTTTAGTAAAAAGCAAAATTCAGTATCACTCTCAACAACTGAAGCTGAATATATAGCGGCTAGTTTAGCATGTTCACAAGTACTTTGGATGAAACAGACCTTAAAAGATTTTGGTTTGAATTACTCCACAACAACTATTTATTGTGATAACACTAGTGCTATAAATCTTTCGAAAAATCCTATTCAGCACTCAAGAACTAAGCATATTGAAGTTAGACCATTTTTTAAAAGATCATGTGTTAAAAGGAGATATTTCGTTAAATTTTATTTCCACTAAAGAACAACATGCCAATATCTTCACTAAACCTCTTAAAAATGAAGATTTTATGAGAATTAGGAGAGAACTAGGTATTTGCTTGTTTTTGGATTTATAAAAATGCTGATTTTTGAACAAAATCTCAAAATCGCACTATATTAGTCGACCGATAAAATTTTAGTCGACTGGTGTTTTATATTTTGGAATGTATCGCACCATATTAATCGACTGATATATTTCTAGTCGACTGATGATATTTTTAGAATAAGTAGCACTTTTTAGTCGACCGATAAAGTTTTAGTCGACTAAATTTTTTTTAAAAAAAAATTAAGTGAAGGGACTCGACACCCCTTGGATTTGTTTTAAAACCCATTTTTTTTTAAAAAAAGAGGCATCGTTTCACTTCGTACCTTTTCGTTTTTTCTTAAAAACGAAACCCTTAAACCCCTCTTTTTCTCTTGCCTCTCTCTCTTCCGAAAAACCCTCGGAGTGTCGTTCGACTCCATCTTCGCCGGGATTTTCTTACCGTAACAGGGAGACGCCGGAATCTTCTGGCCGTGATCTTGAAACGCCGGAATCCTCTTGTAGTGACTGGCGCATCTTCAAAACACGCCGGAACTCTCTTGCCGTGTTTTAAAATAGAGATACGAGTTAAAAGTCTATTTTGCTTATGCTATTTTTGCCCTTACTCTTTTTGATTCTGACAAAGGGGGAGAAAAAGATAAAGATAGCATTACTTTGAAATTGCAGGGAGATCTTGAGAAAAAGATGATATCAATTACATTACAGGAGATCTTGCATGAGAAATGCAAAATTAAGAGAAAAAGAAAGCTTTGAATGAATGTATTTCTAAATGCATGAAGAAATGATGAATGGAAATGCAAACCAATCAATATGTGATATATGTGCTTTAAATGTGCTAACTTTTAATGTTTTGCAGCATATTGATAGGGGGAGTAAAATCTCCATCTATGCATCTAAATGCTTCATCTTTGATTAAGTTTGTCATTATCAAAAAGGGGGAGATTGTTACAACAATGAAGCCATACATGATACTTCAAGTACAAGGTTTTGATGATGAGCAAGTAGAATCAACTGCATTTTAGCTAAGGCTATGAAGAAATTGAAGAATTCGGTGAAGAATCCTTAAAGACTAGTGTGCAAATGTTTAATTCATTAAAAGTCTTAGATTCTTGTAAGAGCCTTACTTAGAGTGCATATTTAGGTTGCATTTCACCTTAAAGGTCTTTAGAAAAAAAATTCTAAAAGAAACTCTTTTGAAAATCTTTTTAGAAAACTGTTTTCTTAAATTTTCATGTTTATTAGTCGACCAATAGACTTATCAGTCGACTAATCCTTTCGCGCCATATTTTCTAAAAAGTCATTCTTGTCAAATTAGTCGATCGAAGATTTTATCAGTCGACTGGACAAAATGTCTGTTTTCTGGAAAATTAGCAGCAGTCGACTAATGGTTTTATCAGTCGACTGAACAGAACATGTGTTTTCTGAAAAAATTTAGCAGCAGTCGACTAATGTTTTTTATCAGTCGACTGAACAGAATGTTTGTTTTTTTAGAAGTTTTTAGCAGCAGTCGACTAAAAGGTTTTTCAGTCTACTGATGATATTATCAGTCGACTAACTTTTCTCAAGTCGACTAAGTTTCAAAAGTTCAGATTTTCAAATGGCTCGATTAACAGATCAGTCGACCGACGATAACTGTCAGTCTACTAATAACTAACTATTAGTCGACTAACTGATGTTTCAGTCGACTAATTTTGTTGTTTTCCTGAAACTTCAAAAAGGCGTGTCTTTTCATTTTTCAAACGTTTTGATTATTCAAAATGGACAGTTTTGACACCCTTTCATACTCTCAACGTATGGAATCTTTTAACTATAAATATGAGTGCATTTTACACTAAAAAACAACAAGAATTCAATCGATTTGAATCATTTACTTCTTGCTTTTCACTCCTATTCATTCAAGTATTTGTTTTCTCACTCACGTGATATTTTCACTTCAGTTTTTCACTCAAATCACTTTGAAAGATAGTGAATTCGTGAGTAGAGTGTTTCAACAACCTCAAAAGCCAATTGCATCTCATTTGCATTCAAAAGGAAGGCTCATAGGTTGTATTGTAAGTTATTATTTCTTTTGTGTAAAAAGAAGGACTCCTTGGTGTAAAGGAGTTGTTTGCTTTCAGTAGGATTGTTACTGAAAGTGGGACCGGTTATGGTCTATGTGATCTTGTAGTTTACAAGGTTGATAGTGGAAAATCTCAAGCGGGTTTTGCTTGGGGATTGGATGTAGGTCGGGTTTGACCGAACTAGGATAAAATCTTGTGTTCTTTGTGTGTTTGCTTTGAGATTTGCAAAATCATTCAATATTCCGCAGAAATTTTTAAAAGCACTATTCACCCCCCCTCTAGTGCTCGTTGCCTCGATCCTAGTGCACTTTCAAAAATGAAGACCTTCTGCTCAAAGTTCAAAATCTATCATCATTTTTCCGCTCCATATTACCCTCAAGGAAATGGGCAGGCAGAGGCCACCAACAAAATTTTAATTCGTATCTTGGAGCGAACTATAGAAACAGGACGTGACTGGCATGAGAAGATCCATGATGCATTATGGGCCTACCGGACCACTATCCGCACTCCAACAAATGCTACTCCATCAGAACTGGTCTATGGAACAGAAGTAGTATTGCCGCTACATGTTCAGAAGCCCGCTTTGAAACTTGCCTCACTTCTAGAATTACCCCTTGACCAATACCAGCAGCAGCGACTGGTACAACTAGACTTGTTCGACGAGAGAAGGCTAAAAGCAGCAAAGCATGCTTAATCCTATCGCCAGAGAATAGCCAGGCAGTACGCGAAGTCTATCATCGAAAGGAGATTCAAAGTTAATGATTTAGTGCTTCGATCCACAACTTATCTCAAACATCATCCTGGCGGTAAATGGTCGCCAAATTGGGAAGGTTCATATGTCGTCAAAGAAGCATTACCCCGCAACTCATATCGGCTCATCAACGCCGATGGGGTGGAATTACCAGATCCCATTAATGCTCGACACTTGAAAAAGTTCTATACTTGAAGCCTCTATTCTTCCTTTGTAATCTTCCTATTTTCTTCAAATAATGGTCAAACTTTCTTTCCCAGTTACACTGAGGCATTTTTTAAAATTTTGTTCTGTATGCAGGCAGGATAAACCAATTCCTCATTTTACATACTCATGCATTCATGAGCATCAATTTGCATTCATTTACATTCAACTGCATTAAAAACAATCTGGTCAGTATTGGGATTTCAACAAACAATTTCATCACAATTCCTAATTGTTAATTGAAAAACAACCATTAATACTGAACCAAAAATCCAGTGCTCAAACTGGTATTATTTTAAAATCCAATGCTTGAACTGGTATTATGTCGCAATCCAGTGCTCAAACTGGTACTATTTTTAAAATCCAAATTTTAAGACGGTCTTTGAAAAACCGAATTCTAACTCGGGTTTTATTTAAATTATTTTTCTTTGAAGATCCGAGTTTCGACTCGGGTTTGTTTCAAATTATTTTCTTTGAAAAAAACCAAGTTCCGACTTGGGTTTTCCCTCAAATTATTTTCCTTGGTTGATCTGAGTTCCGACTCGTGATCTCTTTACCTTATTCGAGCTTTGACCCGAGCTCTTCATTTTTCTTTGTTGATCTGAGTCCCGACTCGTGATCTCTTTACCTTATTTGAACTCTGACCCGAGCTCTTCATTCTCTTTTGTTGATTTGGGTTCTGACTCGTGATCTCTTTACTTTATTCGAGCTCTGACTCGAACTCATTATTCTCCTTTGTTGATCTAAGTCATTTCGATCCTCAGAGTCTGTCAATTTCTCAAATTTGACCTTTTGCCCACCAATTTCCAATTTAAATCTTTGGATCATGCAATTCTCAATTTCAACCTTCGGGTCACACAATTTCGACCTTCGGGTCACTCAATTCTCAATTTTGACCTTTGGGTCACACAATTTCGACCTTCGGGTCACTCAAATTTCAATTTCGACCTTCGGGTCACACAATTTCGACCTTTTGGTCAACCAATTCTCAATTTCGACCGTCAGGTCATCAAATTTTGACCTCCGGGTCATTCAAACAATCAATTTTCCAATTTCCAATTTCAACCTTTTGGTCAATCAATTTCAATATCCAATTTCAATCATTTTCTCTTGCAAGAGACCCTTTTTAGGCAGAGTTCGAGGGAGCTCGTTCTTTTAGCATGCTATCCAATTCGTTCACTTAGGCCCTTTTTAGGGAGAGTTTGAAGGGACTCGCGTCTTCGTGAACTGTTTGCAAAACAATTTCCAATTTTACACAAGGAACCCTTTTATAGGGAGAGGCTCGACGGAGACTCGCCTTCCTTGTGGCCCCCCCAATTTTCATACTAGGCCATTTTTCGTCATGAAGGACCCTCTTTTTAGGGAGAGTGTGATGGACTCGTTCCTTCATGACCCAATTTTTTCGACCTCACTATTATTGGCCCCTTTCCATAAGAGAAGCCTAATATTAGGGAGCTTTGACGAAAGTTTAATTTCTCTTCGAAAGTTCATTTTGCAAACACCTCCTCTTCAGAGAAGAGAGGAGTATTTTCCATTTCCCATTCAGGTAAGGGCTAAGCCTGACTCTCTCTTTTTGAGAAAAAAAAGAAGAGAATTTTTCGTCATGGATGTGTTGAGCCGGACCTCAGATGCTCTCTTTCACCCAGGATTTCAAAAAAATTTTGTCGATTTGTCAATCAAAATTATTTGTTGATTTCATAATCTTTATTGCACAAATCTCTATCTCAGTTTACCTTCAGCATTACTTCCAAAAGAGTGAAGCTTTTTGCGAAAAGAGATTCAAACTTAAATTCTTTCTATTGGCCAACCAAAAGGATGAAGAATAAAATCCTCGATATTGCCAGAAAAGAAGATTCAATGTTATTGAAAAGCCGTAGGTGATTGATATTGATCACAGTTATGGTACATCTTTAAAGACCATTCTTGTGAAGACAAGGTAGTGGAAATATCCTGAGTGCTAGAAAAAAGAGAGAATTCACCCAAGCCCTGTCTCCTTAAAATCACCTAAGCTGTAATTAAATATCTGCAAAAGGGATCTCTCAATTGTCATCAAGATGAAGGTGAATTAAGCGAGTAGACCCCCGGGGCCAAAGAAGATTTGAAACATCTCCAAGATGACGGAGTTTGTGACGGATCCTTCCAGAGAAAGTCCAAAGCACTGTCTAGATGAAGGCAGATGCGATGAACCTCCCGACAATCCCTAAAAGATATTTAATTTCAGCTACCATCCCAAGATCTCAAGCCAATGATCCAATATCATCAAGATAACCCTAGAGCAAAGAAGGATCAGACATCTCCAAGTTGAAGGAGTTTGTGATGTACCCTTCCAAAAAAAAAAGAGAGCAAGAAAGAAAAAAAAAGAGAAAGAAAAAAAGAAAAAAAGAAAAAAAGAAAGAGAAAAAGGTCAGGACATCTATCCAAAATAAAGGATGATGTAATAAACTCTCCCGAAGCCCAAAAGAGTGCAAAAAGATTATCATGAGAGAAGCTCCCAGGATATCAAACTGCCAAGTTTATCAAGAATCTTCTTTAAATTTGTGAAACTCTATTATCAATATTCTTTCATCAATTGCTTTCATAATATCAAATTCTCTTTTTTGTTCATATCAAGGAAATCGATAGCTTCCTTGAAGAAAGTCAATTGCAAGCAATTTGGATCCCCAATCTCGATTCTACGAAATGAAACTCGTTTGGAGATAATGCTTCAGGTAGAAAAGGAGGGATAATTTCGCAAAAATGTGCATCAATTTCAAATACTTTGAATCAACAATAGAATTCTCAACATTTTGGAAATAATTTCTAGCTATTCTGACATGAAGTGAGAGCTTGATGGCCGTTTTCGATACATCCTGACACAAATTTTTAAATCCCTCTTAAGGACTTGATTCCTTCCCTTCTTCGAGAGCATGAGCTCTCAGATTCACACACTTCCCTGTGTCCCCACTGTCCAACCATAGACAGTCTCATTTCGGTTTGAGGTTGAACCACCAATCATTTTTTCGCAAAAGGCAATTTCAAAAGCTATTTAGTCTCAGCAATGAGATGCCCAAGATCAACCTCTTTTTAAGCTTTAGGGACCCCATTTTCCTCCCTTTTGCAAAACCTCTGTCGGATTTATTGTGCAAAATCCGAAGGTTCTATCATGGTCTCTTCTTTCGAGGATTTCATTCATTTGCCGCCCAATCAGGATAAGGGTACAAACCTGAGCCTCCTTTGATAAGGTATTCCATTTTCCGCCCAATCAGGATAAGGGTACAAACCTGAGCCTCCTTTGATGAGGTATTTCATTTTCCGCCCAATCAGGATAAGGGTACAAACCTGAGCCTCATTCAAAGAGGTATTTCATTTTCCGCTCGATCAGGTTAAGGGTACAAACCTGAGTCTCATTTTATGAGATATTTCATTCCCCAATCAGGTCAAGGGTTAAAACCTGAGCTTCGTTCTATGCGAGGTATTTTTGTCTCATCCAGGATAAGGGCAAAAACCTAAACTTCGTTCTCACAGAGCAAATCTTTTCTTCTTCATTCTCCACTTCATCTTCACCAGGCTAATATTGCTATACCCAGTCAGATCCTTCTGACTAGGGCATTTTATATATAGCCCAAATTTGGTGTGTTTTTCTTTGCCACTAAGCTCGGCCACAAACCGACTTAGTAGCAAAGAGGGGCATCTGTAAACACCCCAAATTTTCACTCACCTCCCTGACATCTCTACCAATCAGCACATTTCAGTTCTCCGGAATCAATGAAGGGCAAAATGGTCATTTTCTGAGATTGAACTTTGTAGAAAGTCCTAAATTTCATTCTTGAGCCTCAAAATTTCTATATTTAGGTTCAGAGACATCTTCAAACTGCAAATTTTCAAAATCCTATTCCCGGCAAGAAATTAGAATTTCCAATTCTAGATTCAGAATGACATTTCATAGAACATGTCTTTGCATAGCATTGCATGAACATTTCATATTATTTCACTGCACAGCATGTCATTTTGAGGTCCAGAAACTCTCGATTTCAAAAATTCTCAATCCAGATTTGAGTTTTAACTCTTTTCAAAATTGATTTCAAAACCCTGGGTTTTCAAAATTGCCAATCTTTCCCATTTTACCCCCAAGACTTTTTAATTACAAAAGTTTTTCTCAAGAAAATAATCTGGATATTTGGATATTGATTTAAAAAAAAAAACTTTTTGCAAAAAGATTTTAAATCTCTTTACAAAATTATTGTATTTTTTTATCCATATTTTTGCCCTGAAAAACCAATTCTTTCCAAATTCTTGAAAACAAACAAAGTTTTATCTGGTATTATAAAAATTAAAAGAAGAAGAAGTTATTTCTTCTGTTTTTATTTTCAAATCAATCGAGCGGGACCCGCCTTTGAACTAGCATCATACTTAGATTCACAGGTAAGTTTCTTATTTTCAAGCGGGACCCACCCGAAGATCTCACCAATTTGCAAATTCTTCTGTTTAATTTCGTAATGTTATTTATTTTTTTTAGTTAGTGGGCCCACACACATGTGGCACCCCAATTGAAAATAAAAGATTTGCCAAAACAAAATAAAACTTTATTTTCCAAAAGGATTTTAAAAGTAGGTTGAGGTGGCATTTCCATAAAAGCCTCTCATTTATTTCACTATTCAGTTTTTTATTTCTTTTTATTGATTTGCTTACATAAGATTTTTTTTTTAAAGGAAGCAGCCTTAAATGGCACAACCGAACTTCCCTAAAAATAAATAAATTTCATCTTACCTAAAACTTAGGTAAATGAAATGAAAATTTTGAAAAACACAAGATGCGCCCTTTTTTGATTTTTAAATATCGGTTTCAAAAAAAATTCAAAAACCATAACGTAAACTCAAAACTGCGTTTTTCTTTAAGAGGTTCAAAATTCTTTAAAAGGGGAGGCTATTGATTGAAACGGGGGGAAGCAATTGAATTTTCCTTTTCGATTGTGCAGGGGTCTTCTTCTCAAGCGTGAGGCTGCCTAGCTGCTTCACCTGGCCTTCAGCCCAACCGCAGGGAGTCCATCATCTACAGGCGCAGGGGGTCCATCACCACAAGTTGCTAAGGGGTCCATCAGCTACAGAGGACCGATTGATTTTCACCCCTTTGGTTTTATCGCAGGATATCCAGCAGAAGAAGGAGAGCCGATTGATTTTTTTGGTTTTGCAGCCCACCAGCAGAAGAACATTTAGTGGAAGTAGAGGCCTGGCCGATTGATCTTTCCTTGTTGAGTGTGGCAGATCCAGCAGAAGACGCAGGCTGCTCCCCATCTTCCTTCAGCCCAGCAGAGGTCCAGCAGGAAACTGCCCCTTTCCTTCAGTCCAGCCATCGTTTTCCCCCATTTCTATCAGCCCAGCAGCAGAAAAACGATTTTCATTTGCTCTCTGCAAGTCATTTGGAACAGGGAATTACAAGCTACTGAAAAGAGAGGTCGTTTGTTCTTCATCGTTTATGAGTTTTAGCAAGTAAATGTTAGTGATATTATGAATATCACATTGCTGAAAATTAAATGGTCGAATGTAAATTTTGAAACTTATTGAAGTTTAAGGAAACCTACTGATTATCTGTTTGTATAAGCCACAGAAGATAAGTGGCAATCGGTCTTGCAGAAAATAAAGGAATGGACACCATTTTAGCGAATCCTTAATGGTGAAATAAGGATTAAAATGTGTGATGCTCATCATTCACCTAAGTTTTCCACAGCAGCCTATGATTTCATCATTACATATTCCAACATTTCAGCCATTATTTGCATCATATCCAGTCATATCCATAGCTTATTTTAACATGTCCCAGCATTCTCTGCATTTGTTTTCTAAACCTATGTATGAGTCCATCCACCAAGGCCTAATATCATCTCATTTCTTTATTTTGATCATTTGCACTAAACCCATTGCTTGCAGCATCATATTGGTGCTCATTCACATCATGGACCGTATGGCATATCGTTTCTGATTTAGCCACTTACCCATCCCTTCTGCTGCAAGTACCCAGTCTTGATAATGAACCATGTTCATGGATGGATATTTTAATATCCATTCATGATTTTCGGACCATCTTTTGCATGTTTTATTATTGATATATAGGGAAGCTCCATACCCAATTTTACTGAGAAATATGTTATAATTTGGGAATTACGGCTTTGTGAAATCACATACAGAAACTGTATATACCCTATATTTTCTGATTTTACCCATTACATATAGAATTCTAATTATATATGTATTTTCTCATTATACATATATATATATATATGTATATTTATATATATATATATATATATATGTAACAGCAAAAAAAAAAAGTTGTTTGATTGGGGCCCGACCCGGACCCGACCCGGATCACCGCCACTCGTTGTCTTTTAAAGACAACAAGGCAGGTGGGAGGAGGGTTACGAAACCCCCCTCACCGCCTCTCGCTCTCTGTTCTCTCTCTTACCCTCTCGTCCCCGACTCTCTCCCTCACCGACCTTCTTGTCTTCCTTGGTGTCTCTGACTCTCTCTCGCTCACGCTCATCCACCGATGCCGGCAACTCTTGACAGCCCGCTGCCACCGACATCATCAACCCTCTTCCTGTCGGCGAGTTCCCTCCGACGACCACCAGGTACGCTTGCTCTCCCTCTTCTCTTTCGTTTCCCTGCCTCCCCTCCCTCATTCTCCTCTTCTCCC
The DNA here is from genome assembly GCF_984573655.1 of Nuphar pumila. Classification (NCBI taxonomy): domain Eukaryota; kingdom Viridiplantae; phylum Streptophyta; class Magnoliopsida; order Nymphaeales; family Nymphaeaceae; genus Nuphar; species Nuphar pumila. The sequence continues at coordinate 43,329,404 of NC_143260.1, read as the reverse complement.
TGTCATCGACAGGGGGCAAAGCCCTTCCCATCGGTTGTTTACGACGGGGAAGGGCTGTGCGACAGGGGTTTTAACCCCACCTGCCGCCTGTGAGGAGGGTTTCGGCAGGGGGTTAGGGGCCCCTGCCTTTGTGTTTTTCCAGCAGGGGCCATCGGCCCCTGCCTTTGTGCCTTTTCAGCAAGGGCCATCGGGCCCTGCCTTTGTGTTTTTCCAGCAGGGGCCATCGGCCCCTGCCTTTGTACATTTTCAGCAGGGGCCATCGGCCCCTGCCTTTGTGCTTTTCCAGCAGGGGCCATCGGCCCCTGCCTTTGTGCATTTTCAGCAAGGGCCATTGGCCCCTACCCTTGTACTTTTCCAGCGGGGGCCATCGGCCCCTGCCTTTGTACTTTACCATTAGGGGCCGATGGTCCCCTGCTTTTCTTTCTCTTTTCTTTTAAGATTTCCAACATGGGCCGAAGGCCCTTGTCTCTTTAAAAATAACCTGCGGGGGTCGATGGCCCCTGCACCTGTTCTTTAGCAGCAAGGGTCGTTTGGCCCATCCCTATCTATCGGAGAAGTCGAGTCTTCTCCTTTTTTTGTTTTTGTTTGGGTTGCATATTAATATCGCATAATTGCAGCTACGACGGATCCCACTCGCGCTCCGCGACTCGAGCCGTCAATCGTGTACATCCGCAGACGCCAACGAGCTCGTAACTCTCCAAGGTAGGGGAATATTGCACGAAAGACTTGGATAATTGAATTAAGTTCAATTAAACTAAAAGGAATCATTAAATGAATATATATATATATATATATATATATATATATATATATATATATATATATATATATATATATATATATATATACAAATATATATTTATACGGGTATGCACTTCACTCAAGGATGCGGTTCCGAAATTCTTGCCCTTTACCTTCTATCAGGTTACTTGCCGTCACGCATCGCGTCGAAGTTTAGCGTTGCACTTCTGCTTACCGCATTTACCTTACGTCGCACTCTACGCCCAAGCTCTTGCTTTTGCATAATGTTGGCACAAGGTATTGCTGTTTCAAAAGATAAAGTAAAGTTGATAAACTTTATACCTTGGTGAAACACTCCTGTTGAGGCTTCCATTGAGGAGCTATACCCCCTTCATACTAGAGTACTTGTAGTCGTGCACGACACGTCTAGTACTGCGATGATCGGATGAGACGGTCGTGCGACCTCGACAGTGCCAAACGCACAATGCTGTAATCACATAAATGGCCTCACATTCGCCTTCATAGGCAAGATGCTCGAGTGGTTTAAAGACCACAACATAGAATGGGTCGTTAGTTAAGCAACCCCTAACGTACCTATTCGTTTCTTTGTGTTTGTCAAGGGAGAGGACAGAGCGGTACAAACTCCAATGGACAGGTTGTTAACAACCACCCTACGGGCAACGATCCGGCCTCCCCAGTCATTGGAGTTAGGGGAAAGAGGCTACATTAGTTAGCTCAACACTTCTGCAGAAGTTGGATGCGTCCGTGGCACAACCTCCTTTGGGGAATCCTCTCTCGGCTAAAGTCGTCCTTTTGGAGCGAACTCAACTAGCTATTCGGGTTATTGAAGATACATAGAATAACAGACGCCCGAACTAGTCTCAGTTGGTTCTACGTTTTGCCTGCGCGTACCCGTAGGTTCGTAATTATCGAAACATAAGGTTGGTTCACACTGGTCGTTGAGTCGTGAGATTTGCTTGCACTAGTGATTCACTTGCACTACTGATTCGCTTGCACTACTGATTCGCTTGCACTACTTACGCGCTTGCACTATTTTACCTCATGCATTGCTTACTTGTTTGACTGCATATTCGTTTTAAACTGCGTAACCTGCTGAATTAAATATACATAATTCAGTTTCCTGCAGTCTTTCTTGTGCACCTACTAGTTTTTCGCGAAACTAACCCATTCTATGGGTACAAGTGATGATTAGGTACACCACAGGCGATGGCGCGATGGCAAAATGGCTCCAAGACGTTCTTCTTCCAGCTCTTAGCTCACGTCCTGATGTTTGGGTGTTTTGTAACAGATTTTCCTTGGGATATCCGAATTTTGTACTATTTGAAGAACTTCTTAAATGAAATGACTTTTCCAAGTGTATACAAGTAGCATGGGTTGTGCGTTTTGGTCCTTTTTTCTAGCGCGCCCAAAGTTGTCAGCTTGCCTTTCTGAAATTAATAAAAGAATAGTCTTCCGCTGATTTCATAAACCATCTCTGAGATAAAGAGATCTCTTTTTAGTCTCTTGTCTGTTCTTCTGAAAGGTTTGCAAGTTATAAATTTTGGGGCGTTACAACTTGGTATCAGAGCTAAGGGAAGCAAGGACTCTTGACCATTGAACATCCGCATCGCGCTGTGAGTATACCTTTCCTCTTGCTTAGTAGGTATATTTTGCATTGTTAAGCTAAGTGGCTTGACACGTTCTGCTTATGTACCAGCATTACTGGATTTTCATAAACTACTCATGTTAAACATGAATGGTATGTATGTTTTGGCCTATCTCGAGCTTCCTGAGGTTTCTAATTATTGGTATTTCCTTGTTTACTCCAAGGATGGCAAGAAACTCGAACAAAGGGTCTGCTGACGAATGGTCAGATCAGCGGGGATTCGTGATGGATTCCCTAAGTTCCCTGGCAGTGGCTATGCGAGACCAGATTCGTTCCCAAAGGGAACTGACGCCCATTCCTGAGCCGATCCCACATACGGCAGTGACGTATGAGAAATTCCTGAAGCTTGACCCCCCGACCTTCGACGGCAAGCCCGACCCAGACATGGCTGATAACTGGGTGAAGGAGGTGGAACGAGTGTTCGAGGTCTTGTCAATGCCCGATGACAAGAAGACGCTATTCGGGACCTTCAGGCTGAAGGGAAATGCCCGCAGCTGGTGGGACATGGCCCGGGGTGTGCAGTTTTCAGGAATTTTGCCCATTCCTTAGGAAGCCTTCTGTGAACACCCCAAATTTTTCAAAATCTTCTTAAATATTTCCTTTTTGCCCCTAAATTCATTTTTTGAGTAAATGAGTCATTTTAAATCTAAATTCCAGTTCATTTCTCTAGTTTTATTGAAATTAAATTTATTTCATATGTTTAAATTGATTTCGTATCTGGATCTATTGTCCAGATCCAAATCTAAGTCTTTTTGTTCAAATTTTAAATTAAAATTATAGAAATACCAAAAATAGTTTTAAATAAGCTCGGACAGTCCATCCGACATCCGTTTGGGTCCATCACATTGTATTTCTCGATTCGAGTGTCAAAATTGAACATTTTCTCAGTACTTGGGTCCAAACCCATTCTTTTGAAGAAATTTTCCCCAAAATAACCCTGATCTTTCAGAAAAAACCTTTCTCTTATGAATATTTTGAAAATTTGTAAAATTAGTATTAATTTTCTTAGTTTTAGAGTTTTGTTTTTACAAATATATGTTTAAAAAGAAAAAAAATAAGAAAATAAAAAATCCAAAAATTTCAGAAACTATGCAATCTACGTTCCTTTTTAAACCTTTTTGATAAAACCCTCTCTTGAGACCTCTTTTTGAAAACAAAAACTATTTTTTAGGAAATTTTTGAAAAGGAGACCCCTGTAGGGAATTTTAGAAAAATTACAAACGGCTCCCTCCGCTTCCCACCATTGATCTTCAACCAACCTCTCTGGAGTCTCCCTCAACCTTCCATCTGCAACAAAATCTCCTTCTCACACATTCTCCTTGGGCTCTTTAAAAGGGGAGCATACAGACGAAGCCAGGGGATCCGTCTTCGACCCCTCCATCCTCTTCTTCTAAATCCATTCTCACCCCTCCTGGTTCGCCCATTACCTTCTGATCCGTCTCCTACTTATCCATTTTCATCCACCCTTCACCTCTTTACTGCGCATCCCCATCAATTTCTACAGCATCCCTGCTTTTCACACAATCGGCTTTCCTCTTTCCTCCCTCGTAATTCCTGCAAAATTAGATCGGTTGAAGAAGACCCTTCAGGTAAGTAATTATCATCTCCCTCCTTTGCTTTTTTTTTGGATTTTTTGTAAGAATTGTTGCTTTGCCGCACCCTTGTCTTTAAAATTTCGTTCTCTTTTATACCGTAAGGCACCAAAGGTACGATTGATCTGCATATAGCAGATCGATCCGCCTACTGCTATATCAAACAGAATGCCCCATTCTGACATAACTTTCATTTTTTTTTATATATATTACATCTCTCTTGTATTTCGCTCTATGTTGCATTTTCATCGTACTCTATTTTATTTTAGCTTCCTCTCCTTTTCTACATCTGATTTTGCTTTTCATCCTTGCTGATCAATTCATATTTCTTTTCTTTGATGTTGGGTTCTTTGTTCATAATCTTGATATAAACTCTTGTCGTTTCCTTGACATTTTTTTTTCTCTCTCCTGTAACGCATTCGTGCATTGTTGATTTAAGCTGTTTTATGTTATTTCAACGATGCCCTTTTTTTTTAGCATTTGCTTGCATTTCTGAAGATGGGAAAGACGTGGTTGCCTTCCCTCCCCCACCCTTTTTTTCTTTTCCATATCGTTGGTTTGTTGTAATGTTCTAATGAACCTATTGATTATCCAACTTACTTATTGATCATAAAAAAAAAGATAGTTCTTAAGAATGTGGTATCGTTAGTATGGTTTGATATAACCAGAGGGTGTCGTGGTGTATATATTCAGTGGAATAAAAAAAAAAGGAATAATGAAAGTCATGCAAGGGTTGGCCAATATGATTTTGCAGGACCTGTTACTGTCTTCAGTAAGCAGCTCATGTCCCACGAAACTTCATGGATAATGTCTAGAAGAGATATTATTGATTTTTTTTTCCTTTTACTTTGGTTAATGGTAGTTTTAATGTACGTTATATGCCTCTTTCCTGAATAGGATCTTTTTCTCTTAATATTTTAAATACATCAGCATAATCATGCCTCACCTGGTTCATCTCAGATTTTGTTATAGACCTTAGTTTTAGTTAAATCCCCTGATCAAAACCATGACATGTGTATACATCCACACCACCCGTCTCCCTTGTTCACTATTCACTTGCCATGTATTACCACCATTCCCATCTAACATTATACAATATATTAATACCTCAATTCCATTCTGCTGCACTTCATCACACAGACAACACTAGCTCTTCCTTTTTGTTAGTTGCAATAGTTATGCATGTTTTGATGTAATGTAAATATAGGCTCTCGTTCTCTGGGTCTAGGCATGGGCATGTGTCATGGTATAAACATACGTTTCAATCCACCATCATAGCTCTGCCATACATTCTCGTAAGGGTGCTCTGCTGCATTACAATATTCATCATGAACCTCTTTTTTTTTCCCTTTTGGTATTTACTTCTTCTGCAAAGCCTGTAGGAATTTTACTTCATTGTTACATTTTAGTTTATAATTGCCCTTTTACATTCTGTAACATCATTCCCATTTTTATTTTATATATACGAAGCATCCTTTATTTTGGTACCTGCATCGGTTCATACATACATCATATGGATGTTCTCTACAATATCACATACTCATATAGCATCCCACATTATACTTGTTCCTTTGTCCATTATAACATATCGTTTGCATCTCATCTTCTCTTAAAAGCATTCGTTTTTTTTTTGTACTGTACATCATCTATTCCACTTCTAATTCTAATGTATATTTGAGTTGGTATCTCGTCTGATTCATTATCTGGCACCTATACAGCTAGCATCAGATTTCTTATATCAGAAAGGTAACATTTAAACCTCTTCCATCATATTTTTTTTGGGTCTTGGCATAATAGCAGTATAAACCTCTAACGGTGTTGATTTGATTCAGCAATAGTGACTTGATTTAGCATCATGTTTTCACTGTTCCTTGTAACAACACATCATCAATAGATCATGCAGTAGGTTACTGAACAAGAGGTCGGCTCAGACCTTTCTCATGGATTACTTGTTATTAATATCACCTTTGGTAGAATCCTCTGTGCAACTACAGAAACTACAGCAGAGGTATGTCCTGTTGAAATACAACATGACCCATATTGCTGCAGACCCACCAAGACGTACCTAGTCTTCCTCAAAATTAGCAGCAACAAGTTCAACAACAAATTAATGTTCAGAGCCAACAAAACCATATCCCACCTTCATCATCCATACACCTTTTAACCGTTACCACCTGCACTTAACATGGCTCTTATACTATTGTTGCCACCTTCACAAGAATCACACCTCACTAATAGTTATGGTTACATCTCAGGCTGCAGTATGGTTAAATATTCTTCTTCGAGTCTCATAATGACTGGATCATAAGGCACGATGGTGTCTCATTTCACTCTCGTGTAAAATATGTCATATGAGCATCTTTTTATGAGCAACAGGTATGTATATACTTTCTTCATATAAGGCCTCCCCTTTGTGTATTTGTATATAGTCTTTTGATGTAACACTTTCCATTACTTTCTTTGCTTTCATATTTCTGCAGGAAATATATGAAAAGGGTCATTTTCCTTCTTAGCCTAGGAAGTTATAATTTCCATTCGAATTGTAACTTGTAATAGTTAGATCTTAAATGAGAACTTACATTTTCTGCTTTAGATAGAATGAATGAGCATTGTAAATATCATGAATTACTTGTTCTTCATGCATTTTTTCTTTATTTCTCAAAATTCTGACAAATGGCAACACGAATAGCACGTGCACCACTTCATAAGAGGTAAACTAATCCTAAGTTGATGATTTACATCAACGGCCATAGTCGGGATGTAAACAAGACTTAGGATTTTTATCTTTTATAAAATAACATTGGATCCACACTGGATCCTTTTTCAAAAAACATCATATTTTTAAATATTTCATCTTTTATCAGAGTTTAACTTAAAATTAATTTAATATATATACCAATGGCCATAGTTAGGGTATATTGAGAATTAATTTCATCTTAAACTCTATAAAAGCACAAAATATGTTTCATTCTTCACCTGAATCTGAACATAGATTATTATATAATACATTCAATGACCATAGTCAAGGATGTATTATATCTTCAATCTTGTTTTAATTCATTTAAAGAATGGAATAGCTTTTCAAAAACCCAAAAATTTAAATTCTTTAAATTCATTCATCATTTAGGATAGAATTACATCATATTTTTCAAAACATTCTTTTTAAAACTTCAAGAGATATGAATATCTTCTTCAACCAATTCTTGTAAATCTAATTCATCTTTTCATTTTCAATTCTATTCCATTTTCAAATCTCAAGCTCCAATTTAAACTTTGAGATTTCAAAGTTCATTTTATATTCAAAATTTCCAATTCAAATCAGATTTCGAAGTTCAATTTGATTTTGAAAACTCAAGTTCATTTTATATTCAAAATTTCCAATTCACAACAGAATTCAAGTCCAATTCGACTTTTGAAATTCATTTGTATATTCAAGGTTCAAATCCTAGAATTCAATTTTCAAGTTCAACTTGGAAGTTCTTGATTCATCTCCTGAATTTAACTCCAAATCCATTTTAGGATCCAGAGTCCAACTTTTACATTGGATCTTAGATTTCAGATCTAAATCCATTCTAGGATCCAGAAATCAATTCTACATTTGGATCTCAGATTTCAAATCCAAATTCATTCTAGGATCCAGAACCCAACTTCCACATTGGATCTCAGACTCCAGATCCAAATCCATCTTAAGGTCCAGAGTTCCACTCTACATTGGATCTCAGACTTCAGATCCAAATCCATCTTTGGATTCAGAGTTCAACTCTACTTTGGGTCTTAGACTTCAGATCCAATTCCATTTTTTGATCCAGAATCCGATTTCACTTTGAATTTCAAACTTCAGATCCAATTCCATTTTAGGATCCAGAATCCAATTCTACTTTGGATCTCAGGCTTTAGATCCAAAATCCATCTTAGGGTCCAGAGTCCAATTCCACTTTGGATCTCAGACTTCAGATCCAATTCCACTTGTGGATCTCAGACTTCATATCCAAATCCATCTTAGGATCCAGAACCCAATTCTACATTTGGATCTCAGACTTCAGATCCAAATCCATCTTAGGATCCAGAACCCAATTTCATCTCGGATCTCAGATCTTAAATCCATCTTTAGATCCAATTCCATTCCCAATCCTAGATTTCAAATCCAATTCCATTTTCAGATCTCATCTGAACTCCCTAAATCCATTTCTATTCTTAAATACCATTTGATTATCTCAGATCCATTCCGAATTTCAAACTTCAAAACCCAAATTCAATTCCATTTCAAGTATTCATTTCCTTTTCTAAATTCAAGTTCAAATTCAAAGTCTATCTCTAACTTTGAAACTTCATTTCCTTTCATTTTCAAAGCTTCAAGTCATTCTTTCTCATTTATTCTCCCAGCTCTGTTATACTTCAAAAACTTAGAACTTCTCTGATCCATCTCAAGCTCTAAGTTAGATTCAATCATTTCTTCATTTCTTTACCAAGTTCATCTCAGAATACTTGGAAATTTTCAAAAACATTCTTTTCAAAAGGAGCATACATTCTTACATTGCACAAGCATGATTCTCTGTGCATTTAGATCTTTAGGATAAATTCTTAGATTATATTTAGGCAAAGCAAAAGGCATAGATTCGATCCTTGGTTCGATTACCCCTGGTAAAGGTGCCAGGAACGGTCGAACCTCGTACCGACGAGCGAATCCCGTCTCTCCATTTTCCTGCAATATTTTTAAAACGGAGGCGAGTAATTTTCTAAATATTTTTCAAATCAAGGTCAAGTAAAAACCCGCAAAAGAGTTCCTCTTCTCTCTTTCTTTCTGTCTTTTATCTTTCTCCCTTCAAAAAGGAGGAAAATAAGAGGTTGGAAAGGAAAAGAGAAGGAAGAGAGAGAATACTACGAGAGGAAAAATTTTGCGATGATCATAGGTTTGGCGACCGTGATGGGACTCGTCTTCGTCCGGTTGGATCTATGCCTTTGCTTTGCTTTAATATTTTCTAAGTCTTTATTCTTCTTCTATGTCAGCTACATTTCCATGTTAACCTTAGGAGCCTAGACTCTGTCCTAAAGCTGACATCATTGCATATATGATCTAAGTATGGTTTGGTAGGACCATATTGAGGAGATTATATCCATATTCACATTAGACTTAGGTCTTAAATACAACTCTCCTCAATTTTAGGGATTGAACGCAAAACAATGTATGCAAGTGTATGCTTCTCTTTATTTAAATCTATCTCTTTAGGACTTGCATTAGAGCCTTCTGATTTTATTGCATGTTGATCATATTTTGAAAACATCCCTACCTATATTGTCCCGGTCTTCACGTTGCTGGGCTGTCTCACTGAACCATAGTTCGGGAGAGAGGCTCACAACTGGACCACTTATTTGGGTTCGCGCCCCCCTACCACGTACCTAAGGGCCATAGTCCGAGGTATATCGGTAGGTGCTCAAGGATGTTGGGAAGCCTTTACCTTAGAACCGGAGTAAATACTTTATATGCCACGTACTTCGAGCTTCGGCTTGAGTATATCGGCGTACCTTGATTGGAATCAGATGATATAAATCTTAGAGTTAGGATTAAGGTCCTATCAGCCATTTCAAATATTGCATATAGAGTCAGCTTTAGGGAGTGTTGTTTGTATATCCTTGCTTGTATATCTGTGATTGTGTGATATTTTATATCTTCCTTATATTTTCCAAAACCCTGGGTATATGTTTCAAAATGTCCTCTTTATTTTTAAAACCCAGGTGTATTTTTCTTTATCCTTTTCTTCTTCTTCTTCTAAAAATTCTTCAAAAAATTCTTCTGATCCTGCCTGCAAGTTCTTAAAATTTTAAATCTTTACCATTTGTTCTCAAATTTCATTTATTCTTTTATTTTCTTCTGATTTTATATTCTTGTTTATATTTCCATAAAAACCTCTTTCCGTCGAGAGATATCCTTTTCGAAATGGTATTTTCTTTCATATTTTAGTTGGTTACTCTCCCTCGTAGAGTAAACAACGCAATTGTCACAATACTCAATCCCTATTAAAGGGATACATTTTTTTAGATTTCAACCTAAATCCTCCCTCTTGTCAAAACTTCTCCAAAAAGTTTCTTTGGTCTAAAAACCTCCACTTTTCCTCCACAGAGAGTTCTGATATTTCAAAAATGGTCACGACAAGAGGGGGAAAAGAGACAGTTCCTCAACTCAGCGACAGTGAGGCGGAGGAGATAAGCTCTCCTAAATCAGTCAGGGGACAAGGTCAGAGCAAGAAGGATGACATCGACCCTGCTATGTATGATATGTTCCAAAAGATGATGGCAAGGATGATGTCAGAGCAAGCCGAGGCCAAGCTGAAAGAGGCAGTTCCTAAAAGCAAGCTGAGGAAGAAGCCTGTAAAGAAGCAAGTCAGAATCATCAGGAAGAAGGTACAACCATACACTACTTCTGAGGAATCAGAGTCAGTCGAGGAAGAATCAGAAGAGGAAGAGCAGATTGTCTACAAGCAGAATCCTCTGAGGCAGTCCGTAAAAATAGTTGCAGAAGAGCCTGAATCCGTCAACAAGCCCAAGTCTGGGGTCCAGCAAAGGACCTGATGAGTAAGCAAATGAAGGAGATGAATCGAACAATTAAAGACATTCAAGCCAAGGGTAAGGGCAAACAGACCTACACCGGCGAAGATTTTTATGATGGTCTAGATGGGGACGATAACCTGGAGAATCTTCCCCGCAAGTTTCTCAAATTTGACGGGACTGACAACCCTAAAGCCCATTTAGCCACATTTTATGCAAAGTGCAACCGTTTCAGGAAAGATAACAGGGCTCTGTTCATCTGTTTTTCCCGCAGTCTGGAGGGTGTAGCAGCCAGATGGTATGCCGATCACATCAATCCTATCGAACTACGAGAGTTTGATAAGGTAGTGAATCTGTTCATCAAGCGCTTCTTATTCAACACTGAAGTCTCACCTACATTAAATCATCTTTACAACCTGAAGCAAGGAGAGACTGAAAGAGCAGGTGATTTCATTCACAGGTGGAGAAGCACCTGTAATAAGATGAAGGTGCCCATTCCAGAGGAGCACGCATTGTAGGTAATCCTCAACAATTTCTCTCAGCCCATAAGGAGCCTCATCGCCACTTCCCCGGCGAAATCCTTCATCAAGTTGATTGAGCGAGCCGAATGGCTCGAAGCAGGAATAGAAAGCGGACTTTACGAGGGCACGCCTATGATCAAGAATGTCCAAGATCAGAAGAAGAAGGCGCAATTTGCTCATTCAGTTGATGCCTCCTACAATAATCTTGGCAGCAGCAGCAAAGGAAACAAGAACAACAGCGGCAATGGTCCGAGAGTAGATCAGAACAAAGGGCAGAAGGAGAAATCCTTTAAAAACAATGATAAACCGCTTCCAATTGGCTTTCAACAAAAGGGTGATCTACAAGAGAAGCCCAAGTACATTAAGTGGGAAAAAGATCGAGTCTTCACTCCGTTATCCGAGAGTTTAGAAGTGATTATGAATTACCTTTTGAAGCACGGGATGATCAAACTCCCTAAAATCGCAGATCCTCCCGTAATGTTGGGAAAATTCAAGGACCAATTTTGCAAATACCATAGGGCAACGCGGCATGATATAGAGCATTGTTTCATCCTCAAGCACATGATACAAGACTGCATTGACAGAAGTGAGTTGATAGAGGACGAGGAAGAAAAACAGCCAGCAGTCCTGACAGAACCATTCCCGGATCACTCGAAGAATTAATGAAGCCAAAGTTTTTTGCTTTCGTCTCTTTTTGTCAGTTGTCTTGTAGGGGCTAGTCAACTCAGTCTTTTATGAATCTTTTCTTTTTAAAAGTTCTTGTAAATATTCAGTTGTTATCAAGCCTTTGCTTATCAAATGAAATGTCGATTTCCTTTATATCTTTTATATCCAATGCTTCTGTTCCCTTTGCCATACTGGGGCATTTAATTCCCATTCTTTTTCAGAATGTGAGGCAATCCTGAAATCATTCATGAGAGAAATGATATTACCTATGAGGGCTTTTTCAAAATCATGAAATTTTAAAAATCTTCGTTATGACCAAGGAGTTCAAATATTCCTTGGTCTAACCTTTGACAAAAAATCAACCCTCGTGTTGATCATGTCTTCAAAAATAAGTTTTTCAAACCATTATATTGAAAGATCAACCCTTGTGTTGGTCTTATCTTCCAAAATGAATTTTAAACTTTTATATTCAAAGATCAATCCTTGTGTTGATCTTATCTTTCAAAATGGATTTTAAATCTTTATATTCAAAGATCAACCTTTGTGTTGATCTTATCTTTCAAAATGGATTTCAAATCTTTATAGATCAACCCTTATCTTTCAAAATGGATTTCAAATCTTTATAGATCAACCCTTATCTCTCAAAGTGGATTTCAAAACCTTTATATTCAAAGATCAATCCTTGTATTGATCTTATCCTCCAAAATGGATTTCAAATCTTTTTATTCAAAAGATCAACCCTTGCGTTGGTCTTATCCTCCAAAATTGATCTCAAAACTTTTCAAAGATCAACCCTGGCGTTGTTCTTATCTTTTAAATGGGTTATAAATCATCATATTAAAAAATCGACCCTGTGTTGGTCTTATCTTCCAAGATTGGTTTTTAAGCATTACCTTCAAAGATCAACCCTTGTATTGATCTTATTATCAATTTCGAACTATTGTCAGATCTATTGTTGATCTTCTTCTTCAAAATTAGGTATTCAAGACCATTGTCTTCGAAAATTAACCCTCATGATGATCTCTCATGTTTTGATTTAAAGGATAAGATCTCGCGCTGATCATTCTTCTTGTGGTGAATTTTCTCCCCCCAAAATGATTTCTCATTTATCTTTTAGATAAGCATTTTCCTTCCAAGATCCCATATGCAGGCAGGATCAGAAAACTCCTTTTTCTCAAATCTTATAAATTTTCAGTTAAATTTTTGGTATTTTTATTTGTTTCATTCATCTTATTCATATTTTTATCAAGTTTACATCAATTTTATCAAGTTTTATCAAGTTTATCAATATTTCATCAATTCTATTAAAATTTTAGCAATTCTTCCACCCTTTCAGGTTAAGGGATAAACCTGATGCCCCTTTTCCCATGAGGTATTTTCTAAATATTCTTTACCCCCCTTTCAGGTTAAGGGATAAACCTGACCCTCGTTGTCCAAGGTATACCCTTTCAGGTTAAGGGATAAACCTGACCCTCGTTGTCCGAGGTGTACCCTTTCAGGTTAAGGGATAAACCTGACCCTCGTTGTCCGAGGTGTTCCCATTCAGGATAAGGGATAATCCTGAAACCCCTCGTAGGAGCAATAACGCTACCTATGAGGATTCTTTTGTAAATACAAGTTTTGCCGATCTTTGTTGATTTTTTAGATTTATATAAATTTCCCTTCATTAAATTTTCCTTAAATCTTGTTCTTCTCCCATTCAGGATAAGGAAAAATCCTGAGACCCCTTGTAGGAGCAACAATGCTACCTATGAGGATTCTTTTGTAAATACAAGTTTTGTTAATCTTTATTGATTTTCTAGATTTATATCAATTTGCCTTCGCTAAATTTTCTTAAAAATTCTATTCTGCTCCCATTCAGGATAAGGGAAAATCCTGAGACCCCTTGTAGGAGCAACAACGCTACCTATGAGGATTCTTTTGTAAATACAAGTTTTGTTAATCTTTATTGATTTTCTAGATTTATATCAATTTGCCTTCGCTAAATTTTCTTAAAAATTCTATTCTGTTCCCATTCAGGATAAGGGAAAATCCTGAGACCCCTCGTAGGAGCCACAACACTACCTATGAGGATTCTTTTGTAAATACAAGTTTTGTCAATCTTTGTTGATTTTCTAGATTTATATCAATTTCCCTTCATTAAATCTCTTTAAATTCTATTCTTTTCCCCATTCAGGATAAGGGATAATCCTGAGATCACTCGTAGGGGCAACCATGCTACCTGTGAGAGTTCTTTTTACAAAAATAAAAATCAAATTTTCCTCAAATGTTCTACATTTTTTTTTTTATTTCTATATCCTTTTGTCTTCTCAAAGTTTATTCTTTTTATATTCCTCGTCACATACCTGGTCCATCTAAATCATAGATCATAAATTCTAAATCTTGTCATATCCCTTCTAAATTCAAGTCTCAGGTTACCTCTTCATAAAATTTTCTATTTTCCCTTCAGGTTAAGGGATAAACCTGAATCATTCTTTTCCTAAATTCTCATCAAATGTCTATTCCATTTCCCCTTCAGGTTAAGGGATAAACCTGAATCATTCTTTTTTTTAAATTCTCTTCAAAATGTCTATTCTATTTTCCCTTCAGGATAAGGGATAATCCTGAAACCCCGGCCATTCTTCTTGCTTCAATCTCTAAATATCTTAAAATAGGCCGATCTCCTTCCCGACTCTCAGTTGAAAAACCCAGTGTTCGCATTGGGTATTTTGCTAAGTTTCCAAATCTAAAAATCAAGTTCATCAGTCCTCGTGCTGTTTGTCTCTCAGAAAGTCTCAATCTTAAATCAAGCCATTAAATGAAGTGTCCCAGCTACTTCGCTGGTCATTAAATGATTAAATGAAATGTCCCAGCTACTTTGCTGGTCGTTAAATGATTAAATGAAATGTCCCAGCTACTTCGCTGGTCGTTAAATTATTAAATGAAATGTCCCAGCTACTTCACTGGTCGTTAAATGATTAAATGAAATGTCCCAGCTACTTCGCTGGTCATTAAATGATTAAATGAAATGTCCTAGCTACTTCGCTGGTCGTTAAATGATTAAATGAAATGTCCCAGCTACTTCGCTGGTCGTTAAATGATTAAATGAAATGTTCCAACTCCTTCGTTGATCGTTAAATGAAATGTCCCAACTACTTCGCTGGTCGCTAAATGAAAGGTTCCAGCTACTTCGCTGGTCGTTAAATGAAAGGTCCTAGTTTTTTTTTCTGGTCATTAAATGAAATGTCCCAGCTACTTCGCTGATCGTTAAATGAAATGTCCCAGCTACTTCGCTGGTCGCTAAATGAAAGGTTCCAGCTACTTCGCTGGTCGTTAAATGAAAGGTCCCATTTTTTACTGGTCGTTAAATGAAATGTTCCAACTCCTTCATTGGCCGTTAAATGAAAGGTCCCAGCTACTTCGCTGGTCATTAAATGAAAGGCCTCAGCTACTTCGCTGGTCGTTAAATGAAATGTCCCAGCTACTTCGCTGGTCGTTAAATGAAATGTCCCAGCTACTTCGCTGGTCATTAAATGAAATGTCCCAGCTACTTCGTTGATCGTTAAATGAAATGTCCCAGCTACTTCGTTGGTCGCTAAATGAAAGGTTCCAGCTACTTCGCTGGTCGTTAAATGAAAGGTCCCAGTTTTTTTTCTGGTCATTAAATGAAATGTCCCAGCTACTTCGCTGATCGTTAAATGAAATGTCCCAGCTACTTCGCTGGTCGCTAAATGAAAGGTTCCAGCTACTTCGCTGGTCGTTAAATGAAAGGTCCCAGTTTTTTTTCTGGCCGTTAAATGAAATGTTCCAACTCCTTCGTTGGTCGTTAAATAAAATGTCTCAGCTACTTCGCTGGTCGTTAAATGAAAGGTTCCAGCTACTTCGTTGGTCGTTAAATGAAAGGTCCCAGTTTTTACTGGTCATTAAATGAAAGGTTCCAGCTACTTCGCTGGTCATTAAATGAAATATCTCCGTTTTGTTGCCCAAGATCATAAATTACAACTAAAGGTTGCATCAAAATCTATATTGAGTAAATATTTCACATAGAAGTCATGAAAATTTTGCCAATTTGCTAAAAGTATTTGTTGATTCCAATATTCTTACTTCACAAAAGAATTACCTCAGATTACTTCTAGTATTTTCTCCATAAAAGGTGAAACTCGTTGCGAAAAAGAGGTAAAATTCAAATCTTTTTCCTGTTGATCAACCAAAAGGATGAAAGAAATATCCTTGGTATGATTAGTGAAATAAATATTCAATGATGTTGAAAAGCCAGAAATGAATTGATATTGATCATGGCTATGGCACATGTTTAAAGATGATTTTCTGGCAATTAGACAGTGAAAATATCCTGAGCTATAAAAGAATTCACTTAATCCATATCTTCTCATTTTAAAGCTGCAATCAAATATCTGCAAAAGGGATCTCTCAATTGTCGTCAAGATAAAGGCGAATTATGCGAGCAGATCCCCGGGGCCAAAGAAGATTTGGATCATCTACCGAGATGAAGGAGTTTGTGAAGGATCCTTCCAGGGAAAGTTCAGATCACCGTCGAGATGAAGGCGAGTGTGACAAACCTACCGACAAACCCTAAATGATATTTGATTTCAGCTATCATCTAAAGACCTTTGAGCCAATATCATATATAATCCCTGAGAAAATGAAGGATCGGAACATCTCCAAGATGAAAGAGTTTGTGACGTACCCTTACCTGAAAAAGAGAGAAAAGTCAGGAACATCTCCAAAATGAAGGATGATGTAAAGAGCCCGAAAAACCCAATGACTCAAAAGGAGTGCAAAAAGATCATCGTGGGAAAAACACCCAGATATCAAACTGCCTAAATTGCCAAAAATCATCTCTTCTTATGCAAAATATCTTTTATCAATGTCTTTTCACTACTTGCTTTTATGAAATTGAGAATATTTCTTCTCTTCTTATATCAAGGAAATGGATAGCTTCCTTGAAGAAAATCATCAGTGCTAAAATTTTGAATTTGACTCTTAAGACCGAAAAGTTGACCTCGTTGGAAGAAATACTCTAGGTAAAAGAGGGGATATCTTTACACACATGCGCACATTTTCAAGCGTTGAAGTCAACTATAAATTTATCTTATTGGCAAAATTTTTTTAGATATCCTAAGAATGAAATAAATATTCAATATCCATTTTAATGCAACCTAACGTTGTTTATATCTTCCGGAAGAGTTACCCCATTTAGTTGAAGTATCTCTCCTGTCCCATCATGGTTTTGAGAAATCCGTATGGTTGTTCCCACTCAGGTTAAGGGTCAAAACCTGTACTCCCTGCGAGAGGTCATTAAATTCAAAAGTTGATTTAGTCTCAGCAATGAGACGTCCAAGTTTATCCCTTTTTCAAAGCTTTAGGGAACCCCATTTCCTTCCTCCTTTCGCAAACCCCTTTCGGATTTGTTTGTCCAAACTCCGAAGGTCCCATCATGGTCTCTTCACTCGAGGATTCCATATGGTCGTCTCCTTCAGGATAAGGGTTAAGCCTGAACCTCGTGCATCGAGGTATCTTCCTTTTTCAAGTTTGGGTTAAACCTGATTCTCGTTTCGATGAGGTATTTCTTCCTCCAGTCCCATCATGGTTCTTCCCATCAAGAATCCATGCTTTGTATATCCATCCGGAATAAAATCCTACTTGAGCTTCATCTCGGGAAAACATTTGCCAAAATGTCCCATCAAGGTCCTCATATATTCCTTTCCCCATTCAGCTTATCTTGATATATCTCCGTCCCATCCAGGTTAAGGGCTAAACCCGAGTCATTTCAAAAGATTGATCTTGTCTCGCCCACGAGACTTGATCTAAATTCTTACCTTTCATCATTTCGGGATCTTCACCCAAAATCCCATCACGATTTCCTCATCTTCTACATAGTCATATCACTTTCGAGGATTTCGTCTTCCAAAAACCATTCAAGGATAAAGTTTTAAATTTGAAAAACATGTCTTTTAAATCAAATTCTTCCACACCCAGTTCAGATCTGCTGACTGGGGCATTTTTCAAAATTTGGAGTATTTTCTTTGCCACTAAGCTCGGCTTTCAACCGGCTTAGTAGCAAAGAGGGGCATCTGTGAACACCCCAAAATTTTCAAAATCTTCTTAAATATTCCCTTTTTGCCCCTAAATTCATTTTTTGAGTAAATGAGTCATTTTAAATCTAAATTCCAGTTCATTTCTCTAGTTTTATTGAAATTAAATTCATTTCATATGTTTAAATTGATTTCGGATCTGGATCTATTGTCCAGATCCAAATCTGAGTCTTTTTGTTCAAATTTTAAATTAAAATTATAGAAAATACCAAAAATAGTTTTAAATAAGCTCGGACAGTCCATCCGACATCCGTTTGGGTCCATCACATTGTATTTCTCGATTCGAGTGTCAAAATTGAACATTTTCTCAGTACTTGGGTCCAAACCCATTCTTTTGAAGAAATTTTCCCCAAAATAACCCTGATCTTTCAGAAAAAACCTTTCTCTTATGAATATTTTGAAAATTTGTAAAATTAGTATTAATTTTCTTAGTTTTAGAGTTTTGTTTTTACAAATATATGTTTAAAAAGAAAAAAATAAGAAAATAAAAAATCCAAAAATTTCAGAAACTATGCAATCTACCTTCCTTTTTAAACCTTTTTGATAAAACCCTGTCTTGAGACCTCTTTTTGAAAACAAAAACTATTTTTTAGGAAATTTTTGAAAAGGAGACCCCTGTAGGGAATTTTAGAAAAATTACAAACAGCTCCCTCCGCTTCCCACCATTGATCTTCAACCAACCTCTCTGGAGTCTCCCTCAACCTTCCATCTGCAACAAAATCTCCTTCTCGCACATTCTCCTTGGGCTCTTTAAAAGGGGAGCATACAGACGAAGCCAGGGGATCCGTCTTCGACCCCTCCATCCTCTTCTTCTGAATCCACTCTCACCCCTCTTGGTTCGCCCATTACCTTCTGATCCGTCTCCTACTTATCCATTTTCATCCACCCTTCACCTCTTTACTGCGCATCCCCATCAATTTCTACAGCATCCCTGCTTTTCACACAATCGGCTTTCCTCTTTCCTCCCTCGTAATTTCTGCAAAATCAGATCGGTTGAAGAAGACCCTTCAGGTAAGTAATTATCATCTCCCTCCTTTGCTTTTTTTTTGGATTTTTTGTAAGAATTGTTGCTTTGCCGCACCCTTGTCTTTAAAATTTTGTTCTCTTTTATACCGTAAGGCACCAAAGGTACGATCGATCTGCATACAGCAGATCGATCCGCCTACTGCTATATCAAACAGAATGCCCCATTCTGACATAACTTTCATTTTTTTTTATATATTACTTCTCTCTTGTATTTCGCTCTATGTTGCATTTCCATCGTACTCTGTTTTATTTTAGCTTCCTCTCCTTTTCTACATCTGATTTTGCTTTTCATCCTTGCTGATCAATTCATATTTCTTTTCTTTGATGTTGGGTTCTTTGTTCATAATCTTGATATAAACTCTTGTCGTTTCCTTGACATTTTTTTTTCTCTCTCCTGTAACGCATTCGTGCATTGTTGATTTAAGCTGTTTTATGTTATTTCAACGATGCCCTTTTTTTTTAGCATTTGCTTGCATTTCTGAAGATGGGAAAGACGTGGTTGCCTTCCCTCCCCCACCCTTTTTTTCTTTTCCATATCGTTGGTTTGTTGTAATGTTCTAATGAACCTATTGATTATCCAACTTACTTATTGATCATAAAAAAAAAGATAGTTCTTAAGAATGTGGTATCGTTAGTATGGTTTGATATAACCAGAGGGTGTCGTGGTGTATATATTCAGTGGAATAAAAAAAAAAGGAATAATGAAAGTCATGCAAGGGTTGGCCAATATGATTTTGCAGGACCTGTTACTGTCTTCAGTAAGCAGCTCATGTCCCACGAAACTTCATGGATAATGTCTAGAAGAGATATTATTGATTTTTTTTTCCTTTTACTTTGGTTAATGGTAGTTTTAATGTACGTTATATGCCTCTTTCCTGAATAGGATCTTTTTCTCTTAATATTTTAAATACATCAGCATAATCATGCCTCACCTGGTTCATCTCAGATTTTGTTATAGACCTTAGTTTTAGTTAAATCCCCTGATCAAAACCATGACATGTGTATACATCCACACCACCCGTCTCCCTTGTTCACTATTCACTTGCCATGTATTACCACCATTCCCATCTAACATTATACAATATATTAATACCTCAATTCCATTCTGCTGCACTTCATCACACAGACAACACTAGCTCTTCCTTTTTGTTAGTTACAATAGTTGTGCATGTTTTGATGTAATGTAAATATAGGCTCTCGTTCTCTGGGTCTAGGCATGGGCATGTGTCATGGTATAAACATACGTTTCAATCCACCACCATAGCTCTGCCATACATTCTCGTAAGGGTGCTCTGCTGCATTACAATATTCATCATGAACCTCTTTTTTTTTTTCCCTTTTGGTATTTACTTCTTCTGCAAAGCCTGTAGGAATTTTACTTCATTGTTACATTTTAGTTTATAATTGCCCTTTTACATTCTGTAACATCATTCCCATTTTTATTTTATATATACGAAGCATCCTTTATTTTGGTACCTGCATCGGTTCATACATACATCATATGGATGTTCTCTACAATATCACATACTCATATAGCATCCCACATTATACTTGTTCCTCTGTCCATTATAACATATCGTTTGCATCTCATCTTCTCTTAAAAGCATTCGTTTTTTTTTTGTATTGTACATCATCTATTCCACTTCTAATTCTAATGTATATTTGAGTTGGTATCTTGTCTGATTCATTATCTGGCACCTATACAGCTAGCATCAGATTTCTTATATAAAAAAGGTAACATTTAAACCTCTTCCATCATATTTTTTTTGGGTCTTGGCATAATAGCAGTATAAACCTCTAACGGTGTTGATTTGATTCAGCAATAGTGACTTGATTTAGCATCATGTTTTCACTGTTCCTTGTAACAGCACATCATCAATAGATCATGCAGTAGGTTACTGAACAAGAGGTCGGCTCAGACCTTTCTCATGGATTACTTGTTATTAATATCACCTTTGGCAGAATCCTCTGTGCAACTACAGAAACTACAGCAGAGGTATGTCCTGTTGAAATACAACATGACCCATATTGCTGCAGACCCACCAAGACGTACCTAGTCTTCCTCAAAATTAGCAGCAACAAGTTCAACAACAAATTAATGTTCAGAGCCAACAAAACCAGATCCCACCTTCATCATCCATACACCTTTTACCCGTTACCACCTGCACTTAACATGGCTCTTATACTATTGTTGCCACCTTCACAAGAATCACACCTCACTAATAGTTATGGTTACATCTCAGGCTGCAGTATGGTTAAATATTCTTCTTCGAGTCTCATAATGACTGGATCATAAGGCACGATGGTGTCTCATTTCACTCTCGTGTAAAATATGTCACGATGGTGTCTCATTTCACTCTCGTGTAAAATATGTCATATGAGCATCTTTTTATGAGCAACAGGTATATATATACTTTCTTCATATAAGGCCTCCCCTTTGTGTATTTGTATATAGTCTTTTGATGTAACACTTTCCATTACTTTCTTTGCTTTCATATTTCTGCAGGAAATATATGAAAAGGGTCATTTTCCTTCTTAGCCTAGGAAGTTATAATTTCTATTCGAATTCTAACTTGTAATAGTTAGATCTTAAATGAGAACTTACATTTTCTGCTTTAGATAGAATGAATGAGCATTGTAAATATCATTAATTACTTGTTCTTCATTCATTTTTTCTTTATTTCTCAAAATTCTCACAAATGGCAACACGAATGGCACGTGCACCACTTCATAAGAGGTAAACTAGTCCTAAGTTGATGATTTACATCAACGGCCATAGTCGGGATGTAAACAAGACTTAGGATTTTTATCTTTTATAAAATAACATTGGATCCACACTGGATCCTTTTTCAAAAATCATCATATTTTTAAATATTTCATCTTTTATCAGAGTTAAACTTAAAATTAATTTAATATATATACCAATGGCCATAGTCAGGGTATATTGAGAATTAATTTCATCTTAAACTCTATAAAAGCACAAAATATGTTTCATTCTTCACCTGAATCTGAACATAGATTATTATATAATACATTCAATGACCATAGTCAATGATGTATTATATCTTCAATCTTGTTTTAATTCATTTAAAGAATGGAATAACTTTTCAAAAACCCAAAAATTTAAATTCTTTAAATTCATTCATCATTTAGGATAGAATTACATCATATTTTTCAAAAATTCCTTTTTAAAACTTCAAGAGATATGAATATCTTCTTCAACCAATTCTTGTAAATCTAATTCATCTTTTCATTTTCAATTCTATTCCATTTTCAAATCTCAAGCTCCAATTTAAACTTTGAGATTTCAAAGTTCATTTTATATTCAAAATTTCCAATTCAAATCAGATTTCGAAGTTCAATTTGATTTTGAAAACTCAAGTTCATTTTATATTCAAAATTTCCAATTCACAACAGAATTCAAGTCCAATTCGACTTTTGAAATTCATTTGTATATTCAAGGTTCAAATCCTAGAATTCAATTTTCAAGTTCAACTTGGAAGTTCTTGATTCATCTCCTGAATTTAACTCCAAATCCATTTTAGGATCCAGAGTCCAACTTTTACATTGGATCTTAGATTTCAGATCTAAATCCATTCTAGGATCCAGAAATCAATTCTACATTTGGATCTCAGATTTCAAATCCAAATTCATTCTAGGATCCAGAACCCAACTTCCACATTGGATCTCAGACTCCAGATCCAAATCCATCTTAAGGTCCAGAGTCCCACTCTACATTGGATCTCAGACTTCAGATCCAAATTCATCTTAGGATCCAGAGTTCAACTCTACTTTGGGTCTTAGACTTCAGATCCAATTCCATTTTTTGATCTAGAATCCGATTTCACTTTGGATTTCAAACTTCAGATCCAATTCCATTTTAGGATCCAGAATCCAATTCTACTTTGGATCTCAGGCTTTAGATCCAAAATCCATCTTAGGGTCCAGAGTCCAATTCCACTTTGGATCTCAGACTTCAGATCCAATTCCACTTGTGGATCTCAGACTTCATATCCAAATCCATCTTAGGATCCAGAACACAATTCTACATTTGGATCTCAGACTTCAGATCCAAATCCATCTTAGGATCCAGAACCCAATTTCTTCTCGGATCTCAGATCTTAAATCCATCTTTAGATCCAATTCCATTCCCAATCCTAGATTTCAAATCCAATTCCATTTTCAGATCTCATCTGAACTCCCTAAATCCATTTCTATTCTTAAATACCATTTGATTATCTCAGATCCATTCCGAATTTCAAACTTCAAAACCCAAATTCAATTCCATTTCAAGTATTCATTTCCTTTTCTAAATTCATGTTCAAATTCAAAGTCTATCTCTAACTTTGAAACTTCATTTCCTTTCATTTTCAAAGCTTCAAGTCATTCTTTCTCATTTATTCTTCCAGCTCTGTTATACTTCAAAAACTTAGAACTTCTCTGATCCATCTCAAGCTCTAAGTTAGATTCAATCATTTCTTCATTTCTTTACCAAGTTCATCTCAGAATACTTGGAAATTTTCAAAAACATTCTTTTCAAAAGGAGCATACATTCTTGCATTGCACAAGCATGATTCTCTGTGCATTTAGATCTTTAGGATAAATTCTTAGATTATATTTAGGCAAACCAAAAGGCATAGATTCGATCCTTGGTTCGATTACCCCTGGTAAAGGCGCCAGGAACGGTCGAACCTCGTACCGACGAGCGAATCCCGTCTCTCCATTTTCCCGCAATATTTTTAAAACGGAGGCGAGTAATTTTCTAAATATTTTTCAAATCAAGGTCAAGTGAAAACCCGCAAAAGAGTTCCTCTTCTCTCTTTCTTTCCGCCTTTTATCTTTCTCCCTTCAAAAAGGAGGAAAATAAGAGGTTGGAAAGGAAAAGAGAAGGAAGAGAGAGAATATTACGAGAGGAAAAATTTTGCGATGATCACACCTTCAGAAAGGCTTTCTTGGAGAACTACTTCCCGCCTCACGCGAGGGAGAAGAAGAAGGTGGAGTTCTTTGAGCTCTGCCAGAGCAATTCGAGTTTGACGGATTACATCGCCAAATTCCAGAGTTTGGAACCCTACTGCCCCAACCTGTTTGCAAATGATCGCAAGCGAGCAGGAAAGTTTGTTCGGGAGCTGAAGAAGGGACTCATGTATCGGGTCCTAACGAGCATGCCCTCGACCTTCTCTGCGGCAGTTGCTGCCGCCACCCTCTTGAGCGAAGCCTGGGAGCGCACCAAAAGTACTTAGAGCAGGAGGTTACCTGCCTAAGGGCAACCCTCCAGCCAGGCAGCAGGCTGACAACGTATGCCCCAGATGCTAGCAATCTCACAATGGACAGGCGTGCCTGTTAGACACAGGCAGATGCCTGTATTGTGGCAAGATGGGCCACTATGCACGTGATTGCCGCAAAAAGGCGGCTGACGATTCCAGGCAGACCAGCGGAGCACCTTTGCTCCCTCGGCCACCACAGCCGCAACAGCAGTATCAAACGCCACAACTGCAGGCAGGCGGGAGGAGGGTGCCGGGACGCGTCTACTCAGCCAAGGCCGAGCAGTTGACCAAGGGCGACCTAGTGCAAGGTACCCTTCTTGTCGCTAACCAAGCGGCGTTTGTACTTTTTTATTATGGTGCCACACACTCTTTTATTTTGGTAAATTTTGTCGAGTTGTTGCACATACCTGTAAAACCCTTGCATAATACCCTGGAAGTGTATAACCCTATGGGGAAAAACACCACTTGTGCGGCCTACGTACTAGAGTTGGACGTAGTCTTGGCAAATCGACATCTACCGGCTTGTGCTATCCTGCTAGTGATGACGGAATTTGACGTCATCCTGGGCATGGATTGGCTGCACAAGTATCATGCCAAGATTTTTTGCCGAGATAGCAGGGTTGTCTTATCTCCACCAGGAATGCCCAAGATGGAATTCAAGATCGTGAAACCCGTTCGGGCGAGCAAGTTGATTTCGTCGCTGAAGACGCAGAGCTACCTGAGGAAGGGATGCACTGCCTTTTTGGTCAGTGTCATCCAGTCCGAGCCGACGCGAGTTCCGATGGGAGACTTGGAGATTGTTCGAGATTTTCCAGACGTCTTCCAGGAGGAACTGCCAGGTCTTCCTCCACCTCGCGAGGTGCAGTTCAGCATCGAGTTGCTGCCGGGTACTGCACCAATTTCTAAGGCTCCATATCGGATGGCGCCAGCCGAGCTTGAAGAGCTCAAGAAGCAGTTGCAGGAGTTGATGGATCAGGGATTCATTCACCCCAGTGTCTCGCCCTGGGGAGCTCCCATCTTGTTCGTGAAAAAGAAGGACGGATCATTATGGTTGTGCATCGATTATCGGATGTTCAACTAGGCGACAATAAAGAATAAGTACCCGTTGCCACGCATCGAGGATCTGTTCGATCAGTTGCAGAGGGCCAAGATCTTCTCAAAGATCGACCTTAGATCTGGGTACCATCAACTCAGAATTAAGGGAGTTGATATCTCCAAGACGACCTTCCGGACCAGGTATGGGCATTACAAATTTACGGTCAAGCCCTTCGGACTCACTAACGCTCCTGCAGCGTTCATGGATCTCATGAATAGGGTATTCAAACCTTTCTTGGACACCTTCGTGATTGTGTTCATCGATGACATCTTGGTGTATTCAGATAGCTGGGAGCAACATCGTGAGCACTTAAGAGTTATTCTCGAAACCTTGCGAAAGGAGCGTTTGTTCGCTAAGTACTCCAAGTGCGAGTTTTGGCTTGAGGAGATCATGTTTTTGGGACATGTCATCTCCAAGGAAGGTGTATCCGTGGAGCCAGCGAAAGTCGAGGCCGTACTCAGTTGGCAGCAGCCGAGGAATGTTCATGACGTTGGAGTTTTCGTGGATTAGCTGGGTATTACCGAAGGTTTATTCAGGACTTTTCTAAGATCTCTCTACCTTTGACGCAGCTCCTGAAGAAAGAAGCTAGGTTAGTGTGGGACGACATGTGCGAGAGCAGTTTTCAGATGTTGAAGGAACGTCTTACGACTGCTTCTATTTTGGCCTTACCGTCGGGTAAAGGCGGATTCGTGATTTACATCGATGCTTCTGGGACAGGCTTGGGTTGCGTGTTAATGCAGAACGATAGAGTGATTGCCTATGCGTCACGCCAACTTAAGATACATGAGAAGAATTATGTGACTCATGATTTGGAGTTAGCAGCGGTGGTCTTCGCATTGAAGATATGGCGGCACTATTTATATGGAGAGTGGTTCGAGGCTTTTACAGATCATAAGGGCCTTAAATATTTGTTCTCGCAGAAGGAGCTGAATATGAGGCAACGACGTTGGCTAGAATTCCTCAAGGATTACGACTTTACCTTGTCCTACCACCTAGGAAAAGCGAACGTTGTGGCTGACGCTCTGAGCCGCAAGTCTCCCAGCATTTCCGTTAATTTATTATTTGCGGGGTGGAAGCTGATCGAAGATCTGATATCGTGGGAACCGTTTGTGGTCACTTCTGTTTCGATCAGTCTTTCCAGCATGGTAGCTCAACCTGAGCTATTGTCAAAGATCTTTGTCAGTCAGAAGATCGATGCGCAGTACGAAAAGCTAAAGGCTCTAGCGCAGCGGGCCGATACCCCTTTCCAACTGGGTGAGGAAGGAGGTGTATGGTGTAAGGATCGTCTCTAGGTGCCAGAAGATCCTATTTTGAGAGATGAGATTCTTGCTGAGGCCCACAAGTCCAAGTACACGATTCACCCGGGCGGCATAAAGATGTTCAAGGATTTGCAACACAGATATTGGTGGAGTGGAATGAAGCGGGACGTAGCCGAGTACGTTTCGAAGTGCTTGACTTGCCAACAGGTTAAGATCGAGCACCAACGACCAGGCGGAATGATGCAGCAGATGGAGATTCCACAATGGAAGTGGGAGGACATCACGATGGATTTCGTCGTCGGGTTGCCAAGGACGCGGAGGAAACACGATGCGATTTGGGTGATTGTGGATCGACTCACTAAATCGGCTCATTTCCTCCCTATGCGGCTCAGTCAGTCACTGGACAGCTTGGCAGACCTCTATGTCAAGGAGATTGTGAGATTGCATGGTGTTCCTGTGTCGATCATCTCCGATCGTGACCCGAGGTTCACCTCCAGGTTTTGGGGGCAGCTGCAGTTGGCCTTGGGCACAAAGCTAAAATTCAGCACTGCCTTCCACCCTCAGACCGACGGGCAATCTGAACGCACAATTCAGACTTTGGAGGACATGCTGCGAGCATGCATGTTAGACTGGAAGGGAGAATGTGACTCTCATACCGGGTTGGCAGAATTCGCGTACAATAATAGTTATCATGCGAGTATCAGTATGGCCCCGTACGAAGCCTTGTCGGTCACCTGTTTACTGGGATGAGGTTGGTGAATGGATGCTAGATTCACCTATAGTGCTATAGCACTATACGCAGCAAGTGCAGATGATCAGGGAACGTCTGCATACTGCGCAGAGTCGGCAAAAGTGTTACGCCGATCGTCGACGTAGAGAGCTCGCGTTCTCAACAAGAGACATGGTTTTTGTTAAGGTATCTCCTACAAAGAGCGTTTTCTGTTTTGGGAAGAAGGGAAAGCTGAGTCCCCGATTCGTCAGACCTTTTGAGATCCTGGATCGGATCGGTAAGGCGGCTTACCGTGTTGCGCTGCCTCCTCAGTACGCTCAGATCCACGACGTCTTCCACGTATCTATGCTGAGAAGATACATTCATGACCCATCACACATCATTCATTATGATGATGTGGATATCCAAAAAGACTTGACGTTCGAGGAAAGACCGGTGGCAATCGTTGATCGTCGAGACCAAGTGCAAAGATCGAAGACGATTTCTTTTGTAAAAGTACGTTGGCAACACCATGGAATAAATGAATGTACATGGGAGCCTGAGTCTGATATCAGGGAAAAATACCTTGACTTGTATTTTGACCAATATATGCAATATAAATTTCGCGGATGAAATTATTTTAAGGAGGGTAGGATGTAACAGCAAAAAAAAAGTTGTTTGATTGGGGCCCGACCCGGATCACCGCCACTCGTTGTCTTTTAAAGACAACGAGGCAGGCGGGAGGAGGGTTACGAAACCCCCCTCACCGCCTCTCGCTCTCTGTTCTCTCTCTCTCTTACCCTCTCGTCCCCGACTCTCTCCCTCACCGACCCTCTTGTCTTCCTCGGTGTCTCTGACTCTCTCTCGCTCACGCTTATCCACCGACGCCAGCAGCTCTCGACAGCCCGCCGCCACCGACATCATCAACCCTCTTCCTGTCGACGAGTTCCCTCCGGCGACCACCAGGTACGCTTGCTCTCCCTCTTCTCTTTCGTTTTGCTGCCTCCCCTCCCTTGTTCTCCTCTTCTCTCTGTCATCAACAAAGGGCAAAGCCCTTCCCGTCGGTTGTTTACGACGGGGAAGGGTCGTGCGACAGGGGTTTTAACGCCACCTGCCGCCTGTGAGGAGGGTTTCGGCAGGGGGTTAGGGGCCCCTGCCTTTGTGTTTTTCCAGCAGGGGCCATTGGCCCCTGCCTTTGTGTTTTTCCAGCAGGGGCCATCGGCCCCTGCCTTTGTGCCTTTTCAGCATGGCCATCGACCCCTGCCTTTGTGTTTTTCCAGCAGGGGCCATCGGCCCCTGGCTTTGTACATTTTCAGCAGGGGTCATCGGCCCCTGCCTTTGTGCTTTTCCAGCAGGGGCCATCGGCCCCTGCCTTTGTTGTTTCAGCAGGGGCCATCGTCTCCTGCCTTTGTGCATTTTCAGCAGGGGCCATTGGCCCCTGCCCTTGTACTTTTCCAGCGGGGGCCATCGGCCCCTGCCTTTGTACTTTACCAGCAGGGGCCGATGGTCCCCTGCTTTTCTTTCTCTTTTCTTTTAAGATTTCCAACATGGGCCGAAGGCCCCTGTATCTTTAAAAATAACCTACGGGGGCCGATGGCCCCTGCACCTGTTCTTTAGCAGCAAGGGTCGTTTGGCCCAGCCCTATCTATCGAAGAAGTCGAGTCTTCTCCTTGTTTTTGTTTTTGTTTTTGTTTGGGTTACATATTAATATCGCATAATTGCAGCTACGACGGATCCCACTCGCGCTCCGCGACTCGAGCCGTTAATCGTGTACATCCGTAGATGCCAGCGAGCTCGTAACTCTCCAAGGTAGGGGAATATTGCACGGAAGACTTGGATAATTGAATTAAGTTCAATTAAACTAAAAGGAATCATTAAATGAATATATATATATACAAATATATATATTTATACGGGTATGCACTTCACTCAAGGATGCGGTTCCGAAATCCTTTCCCTTTACCTTCTATCAGGTTACTTGCCGTCACGCATCGCGTCAAAGTTTAGCGTTGCACTTCTGCTTACCGCATTTACCTTACGTCGCACTCTGGCCCAAGCTCTTGCTTTTGCATAATGTTGGCACAAGGTACTGCTGTTTCAAAAGATAAAGTAAAGTTGATAAACTTTATACCTTGGTGAAACACTCCTGTTGAGGCTTCCATTGAGGAGCTATACCCCCTTCATACTAGAGAACTTGTAGTCGTGCACGACACGTCTAGTACTGCGATGATCGGATGAGACGGTCGTGCGACCTCGACAGTGCTAAACACACAATGCTGTAATCACATAAATGGCCTCACATTTGCCTTCACAGACAAGATGCTCGAGTGGTTTAAAGACGACAACATAGAATGGGTCTTTAGTTAAGCAACCTCTAACGTACCTATTCGTTTCTTTGTGTCTGTCAAGGGAGAGAACAGAGCGGTACAAACTCCAATGGACAGGTTGTTAACAACCACCCTACGGGCAACGATCCGGCCTCCCCAGTCATTGGAGTTAGGGGAAAGGGGCTACATTAGTTAGCTCAACACTTCTGCAGAAGTTGGATGCGTCCGTGGCACAGCCTCCTTTAGGGAATCCTCTCTCGGCTAAAGCCGTCCCTTTGGAGCGAACTCAACTAGCTATTCGGGTTATTAAAAATACATAGAATAACAGACGCCCAAACTAGTCTCAGTTGGTTCTACGTTTTGTCTGCGCGTACCCGCAGGTTCGTAATTATCGAAACATAAGGTCGGTTCACACTAGTCGTTGAGTCGTGAGATTCGCTTGCACTACTGATTCACTTGCACTACTGATTCGCTTGCACTACTGATTCACATGCACTACTGATTCGCTTGCACTACTGATTCGCTTGCACTACTTACGTGCTTGCACTATTTTACCTCGTGCATTGCTTACTTGTTTGACTGCATATTCGTTTTAAACTGCGTAACCTGCTAAATTAAATGTACATAATTCAGTTTCTTGCAGTCTTTCTTGTGCACCTACTAGTTTTTCACGAAACTAACCCATTCTATGGGTACAAGTGATGATTAGGTACACCACAGGCGATGGCGCGATGGCTCCAAGACGTTCTTCTTCCTGCTCTTAGCTCGCGTCCTGATGTTTGGGTGTTTTGTAACGGATTTTCCTTGGGATATCTGAATTTTGTACTATTTGGAGAACTTCTTAAATGAAATGACTTTTCCAAGTGTATACAAGTAGCATGGGTTGTGCGTTTTGGTCCTTTTTGCTAGCGCGCCCAAAGTTGTCAGCTTGACTTTCTGAAATTAATAAAAGAATAGTCTTCCGCTGATTTAATAAACCATCTCTGAGATAAAGAGATCTCTTTTTAGTCTCTTGTCTGTTCTTCTGAAAGGTTTGCAAGTTAGAAATTTTGGGGCGTTACAATATATATATATATTTACATATATACATGTATATACATGTATATACATATATATATGTATATATATATATATATATATATATATATATACTTATATATATATAAGGATATCTTCATGTGCACTTGTTTTCACATATAAGTCTTTATGTAGATATTTTTCTTTTTCTTTTTGTAAATACATCTTCATTATCACATGTCATTTAGCACAAATTCAAGCATAATCATGTATATCTTCGTTATATATATTATATATATACCCATTTCCTTGGGTATCTTGTACTAATTCTCATTTTGCAGGAAAATCTGGAGGATGCTGATTCTTTTACATTATGTATTTTTTTTATGTCAGAAATGTAATAATCAAACTTGGAATAATATTTACTTTTACTGCTTAGATTAGGATACATCTCATATAGTTTGATTCCTGCAATATCCTGATTCTATGATTCACATATCTCATTTTGCAAAATCACCATGGATGTACACGAATGACATGTGCACCAACTCTTAGAGAGTTGATGAACTCGGTGGAGTCCATATTTACGACCCTAGTCAGAATATGGACGAAACCCAGATCCATCATCTTTCTACCAGTCACATTGAGCCTACACTCTTAGGCTATCTTAAAAATGCACATCATATTTCTAATTTTTCAAAATATTGTGAATTAACTCAAATAAACTCTGAACATATTCATGGCCACAGTCAGAATATGTGAAGGATTTACTTTGGCTTAATACACATTTTTCCAACAAATTTCTCAGAAAATCTTTTCAAAGCGCATTCATTCATTCAAATCATCTGCATCAAGGCATCATCTGTTTTTCTCATGATTTTCTCAAGAAATTTTCATTCCATGGAAATCGATTCCTTAAGAAACTATGAAGATTTCCCAAGTTAAAGTTTTCTCATGATTTTCCCTGAAAATGTTATTTTCTTAAGATCCATTTTCAAAAGGAATTTCTCATCTTTCTCAAGAATCAAAGTTGATTTTCAGATATTTCATAGACAAGATTCTCAAGATTCTCAAGATTTCAATTTTCTAAGTTTTGATTTTCCATCTCCAAAGAGCTTTCCTATAAATTTTCCATCATTTTCCTAAGAAAATTCTCAAAGTCAAAGTTTTCCTGATAAATATTTTCTTTTTTTCATCTTTTCTCAAGAACCTTCTCCATTTTCCCAGGACTTTCATCCATTCACGATTTTCCCAAAACTTCATAAATTTTCTGGTGATTTCCAAATACTTTCATCTGAGTTTCCTGAGAGATTGATTTCCATCTTCTTTTTTTTTTAGAAATGCTTTTCAACTCTAAATGTTTTCTAAGCATACATAATGTTTTTCCAACTTACATTTTACAAAATCTCATAGCACATGCCTGAATTCTCTGTGCATTTAGGATAGAACACAATTTTGATAATTTCACTAAGTCAAGCATAATTTTGGTCTTTGGTTCGATTACCCCTGTTAAAGGCGACAGAAACGGTCAAACCTCATACCGATAGGTCGAGCCCCATCCCATGGATTTTCCCGCTATTTTAAAAACGAAGGCGAGTATTTCAAAACCATTTCCAAAATCCGGTCAAGTTTGAATCACGAAAGCATTTTCCTCTCTCTTTTGCAAGGAAGGGAAGACGGAAAAAATTTTGCGACGATAACAATACCTCAAGGCACGAGGTTCAGGCTTAACCCTTAACCTGAAGGGGACGACCAAATGGAATCTTCGAATGAAGAAACCATGATGGGACCTTCGGAGTTTGGACCAACAAATCCGAAAGGGGTTTGCGAAAGGAGGAAAATGGGGTTCTCTAAAGCTTTGAAAAAGGGATGATCTTGGGTGTCTCATTGCTGAGACTAAAATAGCTTTTGAAATCAATGACCTCTCGCAGAAAGTACAGGTTTTGACCCTTAACCTGAGTGGGAACGACCATACAGAATTCTCAAATGGAGAAAACGTGATGGGACAGTAAGAGACACTTCAACTGAATGAGACAACTCTTTCTGGAAGATATAAACAATGATAGGTTGCATCAAAATGGATATTGAATATTTATTTCATTCTTGGAATATCTAGAAAATTTTTCCAATAAGATAAAATTGTAGTTGACTCAAATGCTTGAAAATGTGCGCGTATGTGCAAAAGACATTCCTTCTTTTACCTAAAGTATTCCTTCCAACGAGGTTAACTCCTCGATTTTAAGAGTCAAAATTCAAAATTTTAGCACTGATGACTTTCTTCAAGGAAGCTATCCATTTCCCTGATATGAGAAGAGAAGAAATATTCTTAATTTCATAAAAGTAGGTAGTGAAAAGATATTGATAAAAGAATTTTGCATGAGAGAAGATGACTTCTGGCAATTTCGACAGTTTGATATCTGGGTGTTTTTCCATGATGATTCTTCTTGCACTCTTTTTGAGTCATTGAGCTTTTTCGGGCTTTTACATGATCCTTTATTTTGGAGATGTCCTGACTTTTCTCTCTTTTTCGGGGAAGGGTATGTCACAAACTCCATCTTGGAGATGTTCTGATCCTTCATTTATCTCAGGAATTCTATTGGCTCAAAAGGTCTTTAGATGATAGCAGAAATCAAATATCTTTTAGGGTTTGTCGGTAGATTCATCACACTCGCCTTCATCTCGACGGTGATCTGAACTTTCCCTAAAAGGATCTGTCACAAACTCCTTCATCTCGGGGATGATCTAAATCTTCTTTGGCCCCGGGGGTCTAGCTCGCATATTCGTCTTCATCTTGACGACAATTGAGAGATCCCCTTTGTAGATATTTGATTGCAACTTTAAATGAATGAGAAGATATGGGTTGAGTGGATTCTTTTATAGCTCAAGATATTTCCACTGCCTGATTGCCAGGTAGCTGTCTTTAAACATGCGCCATAACCATGATCAATATCAATTTGCTTCTGGCTTTTTATTGAATATTTCTTTCGCTAATCATACCGAGGATATTTCTTACATCCTTTTGGTTTGATCAACAGGAAAAGATTTTGAATTCTATCCTTTTTTTCGCAAAAAGTTTCACCTTTTTGGAAAGAATAATAGAGGTAATCTGAGGTAATTCCTTTGTGCAGTAAGAATATTGGAATCAACAATTATTTTAGCAAAATTGACAAAGTTCTCAAGAATCCTTAGTGAAATAATCACTCAATATAGATTTTGATGAAAACCTTGAGTTGAAATTGGGAAGGAATATTTAGATTTTTGTTTTGACCGACTAGCTTGAAAGCAAGATTTTTTTTTTTAGAGTACCAGTTCGAAAGCAGGATTTGATTATTTGACCAGCTCGAAAGCAGGATTTTGATGGAAGTACCAGCTCGAAAGCAAGATTTAGATGGAAGTACCAGCTCGAAAGCAGGATTTTTGGAAGTACCACCTCAAAAGCAGGATTTTGTTGACCGACCAGTTCGAAAGCAAGATTTTTTGGAAGTACCAGCTCGAAAGCTGGATTTTTTTTGTTCGACCAGCTCGAAAACAGAATTTGATTGACCGACCAGCTCGAAAGCAGGATTTGTTTGACCGACCAGCTCGAAAGCAGGATTTTATTGAAGTACCAGCTCGAAAGCGGGATTTTGGTTTGACCGACCAGCTCAAAAGCAGGATTTTGGTTTGACCGACTAGCTCAAAAGCAGAATTTGATTGATCGACCAGCTCGAAAGCAGGATTTGATTGACCGACTAGCTCAAAAGCAAGATTTGATTGACTGACCAGCTCAAAAGCAGGATTTGTTTGACCGACCAGCTCGAAAGCAGGATTTGATTGACCGACCAGCTCGAAAGCAGGATTTGTTTGACCGACCAGCTCGAAAGTAGGATTTGTTTGACCGACCAACTCGAAAGCAGAATTTTTTGTTCGACCAGCTCGAAAGCAAGATTTTGATTGACCGACCAGCTCGAAAGCAGGATTTTGATTGACCGACCAGCTCAAAAGCAGGATTTGATTGACCTACCAGCTCGAAAGCAGAATTTGTTTGACCGACCAGCTCGAAAGCAGGATTTGAAATGGTAAAAATGATTGGTATTGATAGAGTTGTGACCCGAAGGCTAAAAAAATGATAGAGATTTGTAACCCGAAGGCTTGAAAATGATAGGCTTTGATAAAATTGTAACCCGAAGGTCTGAAAATGATAGAATTGATGAACTTTGTAACCCGAAGGCTTGAAAATGATAGACATTTGATAAAATGGTAACCCGAGGGCTTGATAATGAAAGACATTTGATGAAATTTGATAGACATTTGATGAGAATTTAGGAAATCATAATAAACAATGATTCAGGTTTATCCCTTAACCTGAAAGGGGAAAGAATACCTCGAAGGCCGAGGTTCAGTTTTGTTCCTCAACCTGAAAGGGAGGAGAGAGTTTTTTTTTAGGATATACTTGAGACTTGATTTTAGAAGGGATATGACAAAATTTATGATTTATGATCTATGATTTAGATGGACCAGCAGATTTAGCTGTATGTGGTCCAATTTTCAGGATTAACCCCTTATCCTGAAATAAGGAAATAGAAAGAATAAAATTTAAGAAGACAAAAGGATATAGAATTTTGATGAAAAATTGATAAAAACGGAGAAAATTTGAGGAAATTGATTTATTTTATAAAAAGAATTCTCACAAGCAGCATTGTTGCTCCTATGAGTGATCTCAGGATTATCCCTT
Source organism: Nuphar pumila (assembly GCF_984573655.1). Classification (NCBI taxonomy): domain Eukaryota; kingdom Viridiplantae; phylum Streptophyta; class Magnoliopsida; order Nymphaeales; family Nymphaeaceae; genus Nuphar; species Nuphar pumila. The sequence continues at coordinate 43,294,171 of NC_143260.1, read as the reverse complement.
ATCCTGAGTGGAAAAAGAATACCTCAAATGTCGAGGTTCAGGTTTATCCCTTAACCTGAAAGGGGAAAAGAATAAAATTTATAAAAGTGGGGAAAATCAAATAAATTTATGAAAATTTTGTTTTTGAAAAGAATTCTCACAGGTAGCCTTGTTGCTTCTGTGAGGGGGTCTCAGGATTATCCCTTATCTTGAATGGGAAAAGAATAGAATTTAAGGAGAATTAATGAAGAGAAATTGATATAAATTTAGAAAATCAATAAAGATTGATGAAACTTGTATTTGCAAAAGAATTCTCGTAGGTAGCATTATTGCTCCTACGAGAGATTTCAGGATTATCTCTTATCCTGAATAGCAACACCTCGGACAACGAGGGTCAGGTTTTTCCCTTAATCTGAAAGGGTACAGAATAAAAGAATACCTCATGGGGAAGAGGCATCAGGTTTATCCCTTAACCTGAAAGGGTATGTGAAAGAATAAAATTTTGGGGGAAATTAATAGACATTTACAAAAATTGAGAAAAATTAAAAAATTGTCTTTACAAAAGGATTCTCATAGGTAGCATTATTGCTACTATGAGGAGTTTCAGGATTATCCCTTATTCTGAATGGGAACACCTCAGACAACGAGGGTCAGGTTTACCCCTTAACCTAAGAGGGAAATATAGAAGGAAAAAAGAAAATACCTCATGGGAAAGAGGCATCAGGTTTATCCCTTAATCTGAAAGGGTAAAGGAAAGAATAGAATTGACCAAAATAAAATTGATGAAAAATCAATAAAATTGATAAAATTTAGTAAAAGGTGAAAATTTGACAAGATTGACAAAAGATTAATGAAAATTGATAAAAATTGAGACAAGAAAAGAAAATTTATTTGATTCTGCCTGCATGTGGGATCTTTAAATTGAAAGGAGAATGTTTTTAAAAGACAATTTAGAAATCATTTTGAGAAGAAAATCAACCACGAGAAGAATGATTAGCGCGAGAGCTGATCCTTAAAAAGGGGAATCATCATGAGAGATCATCATGAGGGTTAATTTTGAAGATAATGGTTTAAAAACCCATTTTGGAAAAAGGAAAATCGACGTGATAGTTTATTTTGAAGAAGATTTGGACCAAAATATTGAATTTTTTCGTGATCATGACGAAGATTTTGCAGAAATTCTCAAGATTTTTATGATTTTGAAAATCCCTCATAGGTAATATCATTTCTCTCATGACTGATGTCGGGATTGTCCCTGATTTTGAAAAAGAATAGACATTTGATGCGGCTTAATAGAAGCCAATGAAGAAAATACAAATTTTCAAAAATAAATGCCCCATTGTGGCAAAGGAGAGAAGTATTTGATAAAAGATACGAAGAAAATTGACATTTCATTGATAGGAAATATTGATAACAACGACTGAAATATTTACAAGTTTGTTGACCAAAGGTCACAAAAGACTGGGACTGAGTTGTCCCTATAAGGTGACTGAAAAAAAGCAGAAAAATATTGGCATGGTTCGGGAAGCTAGGCCAGGATGGGTAACTACTCTTCTTCTTGACCTTCTACTAGCAGCTTTTTATCAATGCAGTCTTGGACGATGTTTTTGAAAACAAAGCAGTGCTTGGTGTCATGACCCATCACCCGATGAAATTTGCAGAACTGGTCCTTGAACCTTCCCATAGTCACAAGAGGATCTGCTACCTTGGGAAGTTTAATCATCTCTTTTGTTGTCATATACTCAAGAACTTCCTCAAGTGATTGCTCTAAGGGGGTAAATTCACGGTCGTATCCGCAACCGTCGTGCTTTGGTTTCCCTTGGGGCTTTGATTCTAACTGGATGCTCGAGGGAGGGATGTTATTCTTCCTGCTGATCCCATTCTTTTGACTGGAGCAATCATCTCTCCCTAATAGGCTGGTGTGGTTCTTTCTGCCACCCCTTTTGTTTTTGCCGTTGTTGTTGTTAGAGGAACTGGTAGAGAAGGTGAAGTTGGTTTTCTTTTTCACATCCTGACTGCCTCCTGCCAAGGTGATGTCGTGAAAGGTTCCGTTCTCTAATCCCATTTCGAGTCATTCAACTCGCTCGATTAATTTGATGAAGGATTTAGACGGATAAGTGAAGATCAGACCCTTCAGAGGTTGAGAGAAATTGTTCAAAATTATTGAGAGTGCATGCCCCTCTGATATTGGATCCTTTATCCTGTTATTGGTAGATCTCCATCTATGAATGAAATCTTTCGCCTTCTCATTGTCATTTTGCTTTAGATTGAAAAGATGGTTGAGGGTAGGCGGAGCCTCAGTGTTAAAAAGGAACCTTTCAAGGAACAAGTTGATGACTTTGTCAAAGTCTCGCAGTTCAATCGGGTTGATGTGGTCGGCATACCATCTTGCTGCAACTTCTTCTAGACTGCGTGGAAAGCATAGGAACAAAGCCCTGTTGTTCTTTCTGAATCGGTTGCACTCGGCAGAAAATGTAGCCAGATGAGCCTTGAGGTTGCCGGCCCCATCAAACTTTAGAAATTTACAAAGAAGATCGTCCCAGTTTTCATCTCCTTCTAGGCCGTCATAAAAATCCGCACCAATGTAGATCTTTTTGCCTTTGTCCTGGGCTTGTAAGTCTTTGATTGCACAAGTCATTTCTCTCATTCGCTCATGCATCGGATCTTCTGCTAGGATCTGAAACTTGGCTTTGCTTGCTGACTCGTGCCCCTCATTGATTTTCTTGGGCCGATACAAAGGGTTGTGAAAATATGCTGGCTGCTCTTCCTCTGAGTCCTCTTCCGTTGACTCTGAAGTGCTGTCATACTGAGCTTGCTTTTTATTGACTTTTCCCTTGGTTTTGCCTTTAGAAGTCATTTTCACAGGGTTTTCCTCAGCCTGTTCAGACATCATTTTGGCCATCACCCTCTGAAACAACTTGTATGTAGCTGAATCAATATTGCTTTCTACTTCTTGGCCCTGCTGCTTGGATGACTTGATGAAGTTCATTTCATCTCCTTCACTGTTGCTTTGTTGTGGCACTGTTTCCTTTCCAGTCCTTGTCTGAACCATGATGAAATATCAATGTCCTCTCTGTAGGTTAAAATGGCATATTTAGAAAAATTTTGGAGGAAATTATGATAAAGGAAGAAACCAAAATCTAATAATGAAAATATCCCATTACGAGGGATCGGGTTGTCACCAAAAATTTGCGACAACCGCATTGTTTTTCTGTGAAAAAGGATAAAAATATGAACAAATATTAATTTTTGAAAGGGACATATCCTGACAAAAAATTATTTTATCGCAAAAGAGGGTAAGGAATAAAAAAGAATTTGAAAGAGGATATCAAAGAAAAATTTGAAGCATTGCAGGCAGGATCAAAGAATTTGAAGAAATCAGAAGAATAAAGGGAAAATACACCTGGGTTTAAAAAAAAACAAAATAGAAAATTTTGAATAATATATACCCAGGGTTTTGAAGAATATAAGGAAGATATAAAATATCATACAATCACAGATATACAAACAAAGATGTACAAACAGCATTCCCTAAAGTTGACTCTATATGCAATATTTAAAATGGCTAATAGGACCTTAATCCTAACTCTATGATTTAGATCATCTGATTTCAATCAAGGTACGCCGATATACTCAAGCCGAAGCTCAAAGTACATGGCATAAAATATCTCTCTGGTTCTAAGGTAATGGCTTCCCAACATCCTTGAGCACCTACCGATATACCTCGAACTATGGCCCTTAGGTACGTGGTAGGGGGGCGCGAACCCAAATGAGTGGTCCAGTTGTGAGGATCTCTCCCGAACTATGGTTCAGTGAGACAGCCCAGCAACGTGAAGACCGGGACAATATAGGTAGGGATATTTTTCAAAAACATGTTCAACATGTAGATAAAACCAGAAGGCTCTAATGCAAGTCCTAAAGAGATAGATTTAAATGAAAAGAAGCATACACTTGCATACATTGTTTACATTTAATCCCTAAAATTGAGGAGAGTTGTATTTCAAACCTAAATCTAATGTGAACATGAATAATCTCCTCAATATGGTCCTACCAAACCATACTTAGATCCTATATGCAATGATGTCAGCTTAGGACAGAGTCTAGGCTCCTGAGGTTTGCATGGAAATGTAGCTGACATTGAAAGAATAAAGGTTTACATAATATCAAAGCAAAGCAAAGGCCTAGATTCAACCGGACGAAGACGGTTCCCATCACGGTCGCCAAAACTATGATCATCGCAAAAATTTTCCTCTCTTGTATCTTTCTCTCTCTTCCTTCTCCTTTTCCTTTTCTAACCTCTATTTTTCTTATTTTTTGAGAGAAAAATAAAAAAAAGAAGAGAGAAGAGAAAAGAAGAGAAGAGAAGAAGAGAAATTCTTTTGAGGGGTCTCACTTGACCTTGATTCGAAAATAATTAGAAAATTAACTCACCTCCGTTTTGAAAATATTGTGGGAAAATGGAGAGATGGGATTCGCTCGTCAGTACGAGGTTCGACCGTTCCTGACGCCTTTACCAGAGGTAATCAAACCAAGGATCGAATTTATGCCTTTTGCTTTGCCTAAATAGTATCTAAGAATTTATGCTAAGTCTAAATGCATAAAGAATCATGCTTGTGCAATGCAAAGATGTATGCTCTTTTAAAAGATGTTTTCAAAAAATTTCCAAGTGTTCTGATATGAACTTGATAATAATGTGAAGAAATGGTTTCTGAAGGGTAAAAATCTAACTTAGAACTTGAGATAGATCAGAGGAGTTCTATGTTTTTAAAATAATCAGAGCTTGGGAAAATAAATCTGGATTTTGAGAAGAAATATTTGAGATAAAAGGAGGAGAAAGGAAATTCCAAAGTCATAAATGGACTTTGAATTGAAATTTTGAAGAGAGAAAATGAATATTTGGAATGAAATTGATTTCTATATTTGAAGCTTTTGAAATCAGAAGGAGATTTGAAAAATAGGATTTATTTGAAAGTTGGAATTCAAGATGGAATTTGAATCCAAAAGTCTGGATTCTAAATTGAGATCAAAATTGAATTCTAGATTTAGAATCCGAAATGGGAATTGGATCTGAAATCTGGGATCCAAGATGAAGTTGGATTCTGGATCCTAAAATGGATTTTGGATATGAAATTTGAGATCCAAGATGGAATTGGAGTCTGAATCCTAAATGGATTTTGGATATGAAATCTGAGATCCAAGATGGAATTGGATTCTGGATCCTAAAATGGAATTTGGATCTGAAGTCTGAGATCCAAAGTGGAATTGGATTCTGGATCCTAAAATGGAATTGGATCTGAAGTCTGAGATCGAGAGTGGAATTGGGTTCTGGATCCAAAGTGGAAGTTGAATTCTGGATCCTGAAATGGATTTTGGATCTGAAGTCTGAGATCCAAAAGTGGAAATTGTACTTGGAAATCTGGATCCAAGTTGGGTTTAGGATCTAACTCTGTATTTGGATTTCGAAAGTCCACATGAGACTTTTGAAGAAGGATCTGGGTTTTGAAAAACCAGATTGGATTTAAAATTTAAGAAGGGTAAAGTTTTGAGATTCAAAATCAATCTCAAACTTTGATTTTGAATTTTGGAGATGAGAAAAATAAACTTGATTTTTGAAACAGAAGATAACTTCAAAGTTAAATTGAACTTTGAAGTTTGGATGTTGATTTGGAAGTTGAATTTTGAATACAAAACGATTTTGAAATTTCAAAGTCAAATGAGACTTTGAAATTGAATTTTTGAATCTTGAAGTGAGATAGAATTGAATTTGAAATAGAAACTTGAAGTAAGATATTCAAAATCACTTGGGTTTTTGAAAGGAAATTTTGAAAATATGATGCAATTCTATCCTAAATGATGAATGATTTTAAAGAATTTGAAATTGGATTTGAAAAAGCATATTTCATTCTTTAAATGAATTAAGATTGAGGTTGAAGATATAATACACCCGTGACTATGGTCATTGAATGTATTATATAATAACCATATCTAAATTCAAATGAAAAATAAAGTACATTTTAGTGCTTTTATAGAGTTTAAAATGAAATTAATTCTCAATATATCCTGACTATGGCCATTGATATATATATTGAATTAATTTTAAATTAAACTCTGATAAAAGAGGGAAATATTTGAGAATATGATGATTTTTGAAGAGGATCCAGTGTGGATCCAATGTTATTTTATAAAAGGTAAAAATCCTAAGTTTTGTTTACATCCTGACTATGGCTATTGATGTAAATCATCAACTTAGGATTAATTACCTTTTACAAAATGGTGCACGTGCCATCTGTGGTCCCATTTGTGAAAATTTTAAGAAGTAAAGGAGAAAATTTGAGAACAAGTAATTCATGATATTTACAATGCTCATTCATTCTAATCTAGAATTTGGAAATGTAAATATTTTCATTATATCCGACTATTACATTATGGGAATGAATTCTGAAGAGATGAAAAATATCTATCTTGAAAAAGAGAAATCTATAATCCTGCAAAACAGAGTTAGCTCAAGGTGAATGGAAGATATCATATCAAAGTACAAATGCATTAGTCTGTACTTACTTCACTTTAGAAAATGCACCCGCAAATCACTACTCTTATGCTAGATTGGAAATATATTTGCATGACTTAGTGGGAAAATGCAGCTATACTTCTTGGAATACAATGCATAACCTAGTGAGGAAATACACAGGAAACTTCTAACTACTATGCAGCTAGTGAGTAAGTCTATGTAAAATTGATATATACATATGGTAAAGATATCCAACAGATGTCAAATATGAGGATAGACAAAAACTAACCATGGGCAGTGATGGGATGCACTACTTGATGAAGAGACAACTATAGGTGTATGTGCTGAAAGGAGACAAGAGTTGTATGTTATCCTGCTACAGTGGATGTTGAGGCAATAGCAGGGTGAATGAATGCATAGGGAATGAAGAGTATGTTGTATTGAGTGTTGGGAAATGGATATAACAAGTAGTATGAAGAAGGGTAATATGCTGAAGGCATGAGTATTAAAGTACAGCTACCTTCAGAGTGTAAGTGGATGCTATAATAGTGAAACAACGTGAAATTATTATAATCAGCATAACCCTATGATTTATTTGCTAACATCCACTTGGGGTTGCTATATTGCACATGGCACAGGAACCATAGTGAAGGCAGCTGTTGGAGTACAACATGGATGGTGCTGGATAGGATATGTATATATATGAAACAAAGTGTACAAGTGAAGCGCATCGGGGTGGCTACAGGGGTTATGTGATATAGGAATGTAAATGATGTGCAAGTATGACAATGAGTTGGAGTGTTGCATTTTGTGGATGTAACATATACAACAGGTGAAATGATGCTATGAAGTGCAGATAAAGGGATATGTGGCAATAACAAAGTGTTACTTGTTTGTGATGGATAGTGAAGTGGAGCAAAGGTTAGTGATAATATGGGATGGGCACATAAAATCATTCAAAGTTGTTAGGAAAGTAAAACAAATAAATCAATTACCTGCATTCATAAAGAGGCAAACATAAAATCGAGATCACAATGAGAAACCGATAGGCAACACATTAAATAATAAGATAGCAACTGGAAGAGACTATATTTGAAAGCAAAAAGAACAAATTACCTAGACCATGTGATATGAACATCAGCTCAGGTTGATGTAATACACATGAAAGAAAAAGGAAAAAACACTAAAAGTGGAACTATACAACAACTATAACCATCAATCACAAGAGTGGGTGAGTAAATTCTGGCAAGGCCCCTGCCATCAACTTTTCTTTATATTTGATGTTGCCAGATATAATACAATCAAGATGGCACTATAGATCAACTAAGAGACCATTAACCTCAAACCAATCACAAACAAGCAAATTCTCAAAAAAAGGGGCCTAGTCACCAACGTCCCTCTTCATTTGATTTCCACTAATTTGAAACCTTGCAGACATGGATAATATTCCTGTTGTATTTAAGAAAGATAGAACAAAAGATTCCAAACATCTCACAGTCAAGAATACAAATAATTACTGAAGGAATAAACTGAAAGGTTTCTGGAAGGGCTTCAGAGCAAAGGAATAGATATTTTTGTTTTCTCTTTGGTTTCCAGTATATTGTTGCAACCAAATATTGTTCAGCCCTCTGGCAATCATCTGGTTCTTTGTTCTATCACACCATTGTGGGCTCAACAATGAGGAAACTAGGGCTTTCAACCAGAATTCTGTACTTGTTCCTTTCCTTCCACAAATTTTTCAAAGCTACTAAATGCATAAATGTGGAGTATAGCTAAGTAATGAAAGTGGTAGTGAAGGTGTGTAAAGGCGAAGAAATATCAGTGCAGGAAGTGGAATATTGTGCAGTGAAATAAATGCAATGAGCTAAAGGTATTAGGGAAGGAATTGGTAACTTTAAAATGAACATCAAGCAATGGCCGTACTTGAAGTCCCCATTGTATTTTTTATGCAACTGACTCTTCAAGGTAGGGTTTGTTCTGACCTCCTAATTTATCAGGACATTGTAAAGCATGGATTTAATAGCATGTTAGAATTTGATTTTACATTAAACCTGGTTCTGAACTTTTAGCTCATCAACTTAGAAGCTTAACTTTGAGTCAATTAGCAGACACTCCAAGTTTAAATCAGAGGTTGGGTTTTGAGTCAGGTAATCAGTGCATCATGTAATAGCAGTAGTTTCAACACAGCATAAATGATTTCGGGTAGCACCTTGAGATGGCTTCACAAATGGCTCACAGATGATGCCATTCCAACAACTTTTATAATGGCAGCAGTTGGCAATGAATGGCCAGAATTAGGCCCAGTTGGATGATGAGGATGACGAATATCTGTTTGCTCAAAGCGAAAGTTGGAAAATCTTGCTTTATTTGCTCAGTCTGTATATCAACTGATATGTTGTTCAACAGACACCAGACCCATCTGTAAAAAAAAAAAAACAATTCAGAAGCACAAACAGAAGTGTACGCAAAACTTAAGTTCATATTATCTGATGTGAATGCTAGAAACAGTATAGTAGCAAAGCACGCAGTGAGTGACAAAATACTACCTTAATAATAGACCAAGTTGAAGTACTGACATCAGAAGCCAGAACGCCCAAAAGTATTACTTGTGCTATAGGCACGTTGTTTCGAGAAGTTTGCTCCATTCAGAAGTTTTTAAATTAGAGTTTCATAATTATATTCATATATCTGCCTTTTGTCGTGACATTGGAGCTCTTATCAATGATTCTTAATAATATCAATTCTTGATTTTCTTACATAGATTCCATAAATAGTATACCTGCAAGAGAATAGAAACACTACAATGGAGAAAATGGTGAAATGAACAATGTTGAGAAAATGGTGTTGACAGCATAGCATACAGGAAGACACAGAACTGAGCGTAGAGGGTCGATGGTTTATGACTCCCATATGATGTAGACGCGCAGTGATCGACACAAGCATACTATGCTGCAACAAACCAGGCCATGGAAGCCAAAGTATTTGATAAAATTAATATAAACAACAAATATCCGATGATATTGATGTCAGGGAACAGGGGAAGTTGCAGATCAAAAATATAATGGAAAAGAGAGCAATGTAGTGATAACGAAATGAAATGACAGAGATATTACTAATGAAATGCTGCCAATGAGATTTTGGAATGCCATGGATGAGGGATGAAACAAAATTTGGTATTTAAACAGAAATAATGAACGATGATGGGTATAGTGATATAGGAAAACAACATGATAAATAAAGAGATAGTTATCAAAATGGAGAATAAATTGATAACAAAATTTGTATAACTCACCTTTTTTCATTGTGTGGGAGTTTCTGCAAGGTACACCATCCACTTACTGAACTGGATTAAGAACCTTGCTTTTGTCGATGAGGTTCTTATGACTGGAGGTCCATCTGGCGCCTCTGTAGGAGATGTATAGATGGGGGATGCAAAAGGGGTTTGGAATATCCCAACGAATCGGTGATATCATAGCTAGATATCTCCTGATTAGCAATGTTTAAACAATCGCAGGGGTTTACCCTATCAACTATTGCAAGGGATCTTTAACATCTGAAACCATCGATGATGTTGGCAATCCCAGAACTTCGATATACCTCACCAAAGTATTTGTATGGTGCGATGGAGTCATTGGATCCCAGAAAAATAATGACACATAACAAATGTAAGCCATGACAAAATTACAAAACATTAAAACATAAACCGGTGGAATGGGGATTAACCGTGATGCAGAGATCACAAACAAAAGAAGCTACTATAAACACAAAGGAAATTTTGCAGGAAAGATAAAAAGATGTTGAAACTAGAAAGTTTCATTAATGTAGCCATAGATGGGTCGGTCCTGCTATATGCAGATCGACCCTATCGTTGGCACTATTGTGATAAAAAGAAAAGTATAAACGAAAGAGAAGGTCTAAGTAGAGGAAAGCAATAAAAAAAAAGGAAAGAAAGAAAATCTTTTACTGAGAATTGAATAAAGAAAAGAAATAGTGACTCACCTGTAACCTTACTGCGGAGGTAGCTTCTTTCAATTGACGGAGAAGGGAACCAGCGGGAAGAATTTGATACAAGGGAGATCAGAGGGAAAGGGGAAGGAGAAAGAAGAGGAAAATACGATCGATCAGAAGGGGATGGGGTGAAATGCGATCGTGAGAGAGGAGAACGGCGCGGGGGTGAGAAGCGGTCCCCTGCTTCCCCTGTGTGTTCTCCTTTTAAAGAGGAAGAGGAGGGTTCGGTTGGGGGATGAACGGGAGATGGAGGAGCGCCGTTGGTGATGAGGGGTTGAGGAAGGAAGGTCGCACATGGGGGGGGGGGGAGGGGGGATTGGATGATGGAGAGGGAGTTCGGTGATGGAGGAGATCCTTTTGGAGGAAGGTTTTCGAGAGAGAGCGGGAGAGAGAGGCGACGAAGAGAGGAACGTCTGACTCCTTCTCTGCAAAGGATCTTCAAAGAAACCCTAAAAGAACATTTTCGCAAAAGGGGCCCTTAGTTTTAAGATTTTAACAAAGCGGGGGGGGGGGGGGGGCATCCTTACCCGATTTTCTAAAAAAGTGGTTCTTCAGAAAGAGGCTTTCAAAAAACTATTTTTTTCTATATTTTTATTTTTTTGTTCTTTTCTTCATTTCTACATTTTTTTGTATTTTTTGGAATAAAATTCTAAAAACTAAGGAATTTAAAATAATTTTGCAAAATTTTTAAAAATATTTACAAAGGAAAGGTTTTCTGAGCTATTTTGGAAAAAAATGGGTTTGGACCCAAGTTTTTGAGAAAATATTCGAGTTTTAAACCTCGAATCGAGGAATATAACGCGATGGATCCAAACAGGCATCGAATAAATTGGTCTGAGCTTTTCAAAAGGTAATTTTGAGAATTTGTTTCAAAAATTGGACAACAATGCTCAGATTTGGGTCTTTTATCTGGATCCGGATCCAAAATTGAGTCAGATATATAAATTGAATTTAATTTTAGTAAAACTTGAGAAATAAAATGGTATTTAGATTTAAAAAATATTCAGTTACTCAGAAAATGGGGTCAGGGGCAAAAAGGAGATACTTACAAAGTTTTGAAAAATTTGGGTTGTTCACACATAGTCATGACTGCACTCGCTTTTCTGTACCGAGGGTTGACCCATTTTGCACTCGAAGAATCAATTCTAGTCGAAGGGTGCATTTATGCCTTGCAGTCTTGGTTCCTCCGGCATGTGCCAACTAGAGTAAGCTCATTTAGATACAATGGCAAGAAGCTCCTTCCAGTTGCACGATATCGGTTCTTGATCGAAAATCTCCAAAAGGAAGAGGTCGTGTAGGACTATTTTGATCGTCAGGAATCACCTTTCAGATATACGTATGCATACGGCAAGCGGTTCAGGCTACTTGGCCCATTCTTTTGCACATACTACCATCTGAAGCATTGTGTCAGACAGTTTTCTCAGAGATAGAAACGTGTAGAAGCTTGTCTACTTTTAGGGATTATGCCAGAGTTCGATCTCACATCAGCACAGTGGTCCGAAGCATACCATTCTGCCAGATATAGTTGATTCTTTTGACAATCTTACTCTTTTTCCGGGTCCTCGGTGTGATCATCGCAAAATTTTTCCTCTCTCGTTGGTTTCTCTCTCTTCCTTCTCTTTTCCTTTTCCAACCTCTATTTTCCTCCTTTTTGAAGGGAGAAGAAATAAAAGAAAGAAAAGAGAAAGAGAAGAGAAAATGAAAGAAAGAAAAAAAGAAGAGGAACTCTTTTGCGCGGTCTCACTTGACCTTGATTTGAAAGATATTTAGAAATTTAACTCGCCTCCGTTTTGAAAATGTTTGCGGGAAAAATGGAGAGACGGGATTCGCTCGTCGGTACGAGGTTCGACCGTTCCTGGCGCCTTTACCAGGGGTAATCGAACCAAGGATCGAATCTATGCCTTTTGCTTTGCCTAAATATAATTTAAGAATTTATCCTAAAAGATCTAAATGCACAAAGAATCATGCTTGTGCGATGCAAGAATGTATGCTTCTTTTGAAAGATGTTTTGAAAATTTCCAAGTATTCTGAGATGAACTTGGTAAGGGAATGAAGAAATGATTGAATTTAACTTAGAGTTTGAGATAGATCAGAGAAGTTCTAAGTTTTTTTGAAGTAAATCAGGATTTGGAAGGACAAATGAGAAAGAATGACTTGAAGCTTTGAAAATGAAAGGAAATAAAGTTTCAAAGTCAGAAATAGACTTTGAATTTGAACTTTGAATTTAGAAAAGGAAATGAATACTTGAAAATAGAATTAAATTTGGATTTAGAAGTTTGAAATTTGGAATGGATCTGAGAAATCCGGATGATATATTAAGAATAGAAATGGATTTAGATTAGATCCGACAATGGAATTGAAATCTAGAATTTGGAATTGGATTCCGGATCCTAAACGGAATGGGATCCGAGATTTGGAGTCCAAGATGGACTTGAGTTCTAGATCCTAGAATGGGCTTGGATCTGAAGTCTAAGATCCAAATATAGAATTGGATTCTGGATCCTAGAATGGATTTAGATCTGAGGTCTGAGATCCAATGTAGAGTTGGACTCTGGATCCTAAGATGGATTTGGATCTAAAGTCTGAGATCCAATGTGAAGTTGGATTCTGGACCCTAAAGGGGAATGGATCTGAAGTCTGAGATCCAAAGTAAAATTTGGATTCTGGATCTTAAAGGGGAATTGGATCTGAAATCTGAGATCCAATTTGAGTGTTGAATCCTGGATCCTAAAATGAATTTGGAGTTAAATTCAGAAGATGAATCAAGAATCTCAAAGTTGAACTTTTGATTTTGATTGGAGTTTTGAATATAAAATGAATTTGGAATTTGGAAATCAATTTGAACTTTGAAATTTGTTTTGAATTTGAATAAAAATGACTTTGAAATCTCAAAGTTAAATTGAACTTTGAGATTGAAAATGAAATTGAACTTGAAAATGAAAAGGATGAATTGGATTTGATAAGGATTGAAGATAGGTTTGAGAAAAATATGTACATTACTTGGAGTTTTTGAAAAAAGAGTTTTGAAAACATGATGCAGTTCTATCCTAAATGATGAATGAATTCAAATAATTTTGAAATTGGATTTTGAAAAGCTATTTCATTCTTTAAATGAATTAAAAGAAGATTGAAGATATAATACATCCTTGACTATGGTCATTGAATGTATTATATAATAATCTATATTTAAATTCAGGTGAAGAATGAAACACATTTGGTGCTTTTATAGAATTTAAAATGAAATTAACTCTCAATATACCCTGACTATGGCCATTGGTATATATTTTGAGTTAATTTTAAGTTAAATTTTGATAAAAGAAAAAATATTTTGAGGAAAATATGATGAATTTTAAAAATGGATCCAGTGTTATTTTATAAGAGATAAAAATCCTAAGTTTTGTTTACATCCTGACTATGGCCATTGATGTAAATCATCAACTTAGAATTAATTTACCTCTTACGAAATGGTGCACGTGCCATCCGTGTTTCACCATTGTGAGATTTTTAGAGAATAAAGGCAAAAGCATGAAAATGAGCAATTTATGACGTTTACAATGCTCATTCATTCTAATCTAGAAGCTGGAAATGTAAATTCTCATTTGAGATCTAACTATTACCATACATGAAATTGAATTTACAACTCCAAATAATGATATTTTCCACATATTCCCTATAAAACCGAGTTAGCATAAAAAAAAATATATATGGAAAGAAAACAACAATTCATATACAAGATGATGAATACTCATATATCTAAAAGAAGAGTGCATGTGAGATGCATGGGACTAAGTATATAAATATGAGGGTGAATCTGTGTAACCATGCATGAGGATTTACATATGAAGGCAACACATATATATAAGTATATACATATATCCCTATGACTAGAAAGTCTATGCAAAATTTTAAAATACCTTCATGCATATATAATATATATATATATATATGTATATATAAAAGGGGAACTTTGAAATGCAGGAATGAGCATTATATACATAAGGTGAAAGGCGCTGCTAAGTAAGGGTGGCAACAACTGATAAACATAGATATTTGCAACGTAGGACAAAGATGTTAAAGTGGCAGTGTCGTAAAAACACCATGGCTGGAAGTGATGGAGCTCTAGTGAAAAGCTACAGCAGCCATGATGGTGCTGCTGTAAAGACTTGGAAGTTGCCGCGGGAGTTGATGACCATAGGACTAGCAAACCAGTAAAAGGTTGAACTGAGGTTATTAGACCTGCGAATGACTCCAACTGCAGTGGGGACCTGATTGGTATTTGCTGCATAACTTGAAACCTGGGCTACCTAGATATATCTTGAAGTAGAGCGGGAGAATGTACAATAGAAGGGTTCTGAAGTGCCATAGGAAACTTCCCTTCTGGCAACCTCTTCGGCATTTCATACTGCAGGCTAGTCTGCGATGGAGGTGGGATCTGCTATGATAACGAAACGTGGCTATCCTACAAAGGGGTGGCATCAGCGAGACTGGGGTCTGCCGAATATTGGGCAATTATCACACTGGTGCTGACAACATTCTGTAAACACCCCAAATTTTCACTCACCTCCCCGACATTTTCACCAAACATCATCATCCAGCCTCTGAAATCGCTGGAGGGCAAAATGGTCATTTTCTGAGCCCGGACCTTGCAAAAGTCCAAATTTCATCTGAAACTCTCAAATTTTCTCTATTTTTATCTCAGATGTTCAAGATTTTACTCCTGACAGGAGACAGACATCTCCAGAGTCTTGGTTTGAGATTGCGTTTCATAAGACATGACATTGCATATCATTGCATGAGCATTTCAAATCACTGCACTGCACAGCATGTCATTTCGAGATCCAGAACTCTTGATTTCAAAATTTTCAATCCAGGTTAGAATTTCAACTCTTTTCAAAATTGATTTCAAAACCCTGGGTCATTCAAAATTATCAATTCTTCCCATTTTACCCCCAGGGCTCTGAATGTCAAAATATTTTCTCAGGAAAACGATCTGGATAGTTTTTAATATGGATTTCAGTCACTTCACCTCAGATTTTGCCCTTTTTGAAAATTTCAAATATCTTTCTTTTACAAAATCGCCCTACACGGGTCAACTCTTTCCAAAAATTCCTGTTTTACCAATTAGTCCAGATTTTATGAAAATTCCAAAAAGAAGTTGTTTTATCCTTATTTCAATAAGGAAGCAATGTGGGACCCACATTGAGGTGGTGTCACACAAGCTTTTCTTTTGAAAATTTGAATTTTGAAAAACCCAAAAATATAGGAGCCTTGTCCTCTGGATTGGTGCCACTTGTCCTTTCTCTCTCCTCCCATTTACATGCCATGTGTCAGCATAGGGTTCACCTAGAGTTGGTGCCACATGTCACGTTCCCTCTTCTGCCACGTGTCAGTGTGGGGCTACCCTAAGAAGCCGCCACATGTCATCCCATTTATCTGCCATGTGTCACCCTACCCATCCTACGCCATGTGTCATTGCAGAGACTACCAGGAGATGCCAAGTGTCATAGGTTGTCCTCTCTAGAAAAGTGGAGCTTGTCTCCTCTGAGGTGGCGCCACTTGAAGTGTGTCTCCTGCAGGGGACACGTGTCAACCCCTCCTTCCTTCTAGAAAAGTAGCCTGACACATGTCTCTCCCTACTTTTCTCAGAAAAGTAGGAGACACATGTCACTCCTAAATTCCTACAGAAAAGGTAGGCTTGTCTCCTCTGAGGTGGCGCCATCTGGAGTGTCTCCTGCAGAGGACACATGGCAAGCCCTCATTTCCTCAGAAAAAGGCAAGTGCCATGTGTCATTTTCTGCTTTCTTCAGAAAAGCTAGAATTCAAATATTCAAAAATCCCCATAGGTGACGAAAATCAAGAACTCCTACCTTTTTCATCCTGTCTGAGATGGCGCCACATGGCTTGGCCCACCTTCTCTCCCCTCTGCCACGTGTCATTCTCTGCTTCTTTCAGAAAAAGTAGAGGACACATGTCTTCTCCCTACCTCTTTCAGAAAAGTAGGAGACACATGTCACTCCTGGCCTTCTTCAGAAAAAGCAAACCATTTAAAATTCAAACAAGGCATTAGGTGGCGAAAATCCTGAGCTCTGATTTTTCCAGATGGCCTATGAGGGCGCCACATGTCCCTTCTCTCCTTCTCACCCCTCTGCCACGTGTCATCTTCTGCTTCTTTCAGAAAAAGTAGGTGACACATGTCTCCTCACTCCTTCAGAAAAAGTAGAGGACACATGTCCTCTCCCTACTTTTTTCAGAAAAGTAGGAGACACATGTAACTGCCCTCTTTTTCCTCCCTCTTGCCACATGGCATTGTAGGAGCCACCCTGAGGTGGCACCACATGTCCATCCTCCATTCCTCCAGGGCCAACCTCCATTTGAAATTCGAATTCTCCTCTGAGGTGGCGCCATCTGAAGAACCTCCTCCAGCAGGCTGACACTTGGAACCATCCTGGACTGCCACATGTCCAGATCTCCTTTCACCAGAAAAAGCAAAATTCAAATTCCTCTGAGGTGGCGCCTTCTGAGCCCACTGCTCTGTTCTTCTGACATGTGTCAAACACCTTTTGAGGTGGCACCATTCCAGGACTCCACTTGGCTCCATGTTTATTTTTTTATTTTATTTTAATAAAGGTAGCCCACCATGAGGTGGCGCCACCTGAAGACTCCCTACAAAAAGCGAATTTGAAATTCAAACTCCAAGAGAGCACCCTCTGAGGTGGCGCCTTCTGGGAGTTCCCTGCAGAGAGAATCAAGCAAACTTTTGAAAAATTCCAAATTCCCCCTGCTGAGGTGTCTCACCCACAAAATTTCCATTTTTTATTTTTCTCAAAAAATCAAAAGAGCCTTTTGAGGTGGCGCCACCTGAGGGCTCCCTGCAGAAGACAAATTCGAATTTCAAACCCCTCAGATGGCACCCTCTGAGATGGCGCCACATGGAGGGCTCAGATTGAGCCTGTTTGAATTTCAAAAATTTTTCAGAAAATTTATAAAAACAAGGGTTCACGCCCAGCCTGAGAGGGAGATCATTTTTTTTAGCTCTTGTGAACTTGGAAAATCCGACCTAGCCTTCCTAACATCTGATTTTGAACCTTGGAAATCGTGCCCCCTTTGGCGCATTGAAGAAGGTGGAGTAAAGTTCGTGCCGTGGCCAATCCGATTCCAACAGAGCTCGATTTTGGTGGACCATCCGAAGCTCGGAGCGAAGGACGAAGGAAGCTCGTGATAGCTGCCCCTTTCAAGAGCTTATACGCTGCGTAACGAAGCAAGGTGCACTTCTTTTCCCCTTGATGTGATTCTATAATCCGAATCGGGAGTCGTTTGAAGAAAGAGCTCATCCGAGGGATGGATTGAGCTATTCTCATAAAACGACATATATAAAACGTTTAATTATGCTTCCTTGATGATTTTTAACATTCATATAGTTAGCTAGGTTTAATTTGCATTTTATTTCATTCATTTAGCATATTTCATGAATTAATTAGGATTAATTTAGCCTTTATTTCAATTTTGTTTATTTTTAGTAGGTCTCTGTTTTTGTCAGTTCGTCCACACGTCATTTCATGCATTTGTTTTTTATTAAAAATCCCAAAAAATCACGGAATGCTCCTTAGGTGTCCCTAAAATTTTGCCAAAAATTCGGAGGCATTTGAATTTTTTTACTGCGGTAAACATTCAAAATGGCAAGTCGGGTCTTTTTACCCGAGATGCGTTTTGAAAATCATTTGCCAACTTGTAAAATCGAGATATCCCTCATGGGAGATCCGATTTTTTATCCGAAAGATGTTTTGAACTCGGGAGAATGTCTAGTTTTTAATATGCGTTTTTCAGATTTTTCTGATTTTTTTTTATTTCTGACAAAAATCCGAGAGTTCGGGACACGTGTCAGAGCCTAATTTGGGCCTCTGAGATCTTGGATCGACCTAGGGCTATGGTTTCTCTTTGTGTGTTGCTCCAAATCCGAAACTGTAAAAAGTGAAAGTGGTGTCCGAGATGTCCTCTGTTTGAATCTGAAAGCCTGTAATTTTTAGAACAGTTTTGATCCCTGCTTTGGATTTTTCTTGTCAGCCCCCTGTTTTGCTACATTTGTCTGTCCTGTTAGTTTAGGCAGAAATAGTTATATTTTTATCTGTGTTTACGTTGATCAAATGTCAAAGTCATAAACATAAAAGTTGTTCATGTAGGTGTCTTGCATAACTCTGATTAATTTCATAAATTTCCATGGCCGTTTTGTATTTCTTTAGCATTTTTCATCAGATTAGTGTGATTTTTACCTCTGTCAGAACTAAATCTCAGTTATTGAACTCACCATGGCTCAAATCCCGAGAATATAAAAACCAAAAATGTTCCATTTCGGGTCTTTTAGCAGTCTGAAAAATATCAGAAGTTTCCATGATGTAAATCTTGCATTATCATATTAGGCATTGCATTTGGTTCGGATCCATAGGCAAAATCCATCATTTTTAGGACTTTCCTTGAATTTTAGCATTTAAATCATATCATTTCGTGATTTTTAGCATTCTAGGCTGTTTATCAGAGTAAGTAGATGCTTCATACTGAATTTGGTGCAATTTGGAATCCATTTGAGGTTCGGATCATCCATAATACCAAAATAGGGTCCCGCAGGACCCAGATCCAAGCGAAAAACAAGCGAAATTCGTTATTTTGGATAAATTGCAAAATGCCAAATTCTGATTTTACAGTCCTAATGTGTTTATCAGCACGTCATCATGTCCCTTACTGCATTTCATCATTATTTGATTCAATTTGAATTTCAAAATCTCAATTTTACCAAGTTTTCCTTTAAAAAACCCTGATTTTAAAGGTATAACTTTATAATTAGGGGTATTTTGGTCATTTTGACCCC
The DNA here is from genome assembly GCF_984573655.1 of Nuphar pumila. Classification (NCBI taxonomy): domain Eukaryota; kingdom Viridiplantae; phylum Streptophyta; class Magnoliopsida; order Nymphaeales; family Nymphaeaceae; genus Nuphar; species Nuphar pumila. Next base: position 43,274,816 of record NC_143260.1, on the reverse strand, counting down.
AATTCCGAATTTCAAACTATTTTCTACTGAATTTCCTGCATTTACATCATTTCAAATATCAAGGAAGCACGAGAATAGGGTTTATATCCAATTAAATCCAATAATTTCATAATATTATTGGAAAATCTTGGAAAACCCACATATTTGAGCTAACCCAATTTCAAGTTTGGCAGGAACAATCAAAAGAAGGAGCTGAAGTCTGCAAATTTTTTTTATTTCCTTTATTTAGTGATGTAAATTTTGGAATAAGAGAGTTAATTTCCTGCTTAGACTAGGATGCATATCATATAGTTTGAATTTATGCAAATATCCTGCTTATGTGATGCATACATCTTATTTCAAAAGCACTATGGATGTTCACGAATGGCACGTGCACCAACTCTTAGGAAGTTGACGGACTCGGTGGGATCCATATTTACGGCCCTAGTCGGAATATGGACGAGACCCAGATCCATCATCTTTCTACTAGTCACATTGAGCCTACACTCTTAGGCTATCTTAAAATGCACATCATATTTCCAAAGTTTTCAAAATCATGTGCATCAAATCAACTAAATTCTGAACATATTCATGGCCACAGTCAGGATATGTGAAGGATTTATCTTGACTTAATGCATATTTTTCCAACAAATCTCTTAGAAAATCTTTTCAAAGTGCATTCATTCACTTATGTCATTTGCATCATAAAATCATTGATTTTCTCAAGATTTTCTCAAGAAAACTTCATTCTCAAGAAATCGATTTCTCAAGAAACTCTAAGGATTTTTCAAAATCGGTTTTCCAAAGACAAGTTTTTCCACAGTTTTCCCTGAAAAAACGATATTTTCTTAAGAGATTCAAAAGAGTTTTCCAATCTTTCTTCAAGACCCAAGATCGATTTCCAAATATTTCAAAAGGTAAAATTCCCAGGATTTCGATTCCCCAAGTTTTGAATTTCCTTCTCCAATGAGCTTTCCTATAAATTTTCCATCATTTTCCTAAGAAAACTCTCAAAGTCCAAGTTTTCCTAAGAAGTGTTTCCCTTTTCAAAAGGTTCATCTTTTCTCAAGAATCACTTCCATTTTCCCAAGATTTTCAACTATTTCTGATTTTTCCACATCTTTATAAGCTTTCTCATGTTTTCAAAAATCCCTTTTTATCTGAGTTTCCTGAGAAATTGACCTTTTCCTTGAGAGATTCTTTCCAACTCCTAATATTTTTCTAAGCATACATCATGTTTTCCAACTGGCATTTTCCAAAATCTCATAGCACATGCCTGAATTCTCTGTGCATTTAGGACAGAACATAATTTTGATGATTTAACTAAGTCAAGCATAGTTTTGGTCCTTGGTTCGATTACCCCTGTTAAAGGCGGCAGGAACGGTCGAACCTCGTACCGACAGGTCGAGCCCCATCCCATGGATTTTCCCGCAATTTTCAAAATGGAGGCGAGTATTTCAAAAGCAATTTCCAAAATCCGGTCAAGTTTGAAGCGCGAAAGCGTTTCCTCTTTCTCTCTTCCGCAAGGAAGGGAAGACGGGGGAAAAATTTCGCGACGATAACAGGTTTGGCGACCGTGATGGGACCTGTCCTTGTCTGACCAAAAAAATGCTTGACTTAGTTCAAACATCGAAATTATGTTCACAAAATGTCAGCTCTTTACTTTTGATATCATGCGAACCTAGGAGCCTAGATTCTGACCTAGCTGACATCGACTGCATATAGCTTAGGCATGGTTTGGTAGGACTATATTGAGGAGATATTTTCATGCTCACATAGACTTAGGTCTAAACACAACCCTCCTCAATTTAGGATCTGAATGCAAACAATGTATGCTTCTTCAAAATTTTCAAAATCTATCTCTCTAGGATTTAGAGCCCTCTATTTCTTGCATGTGATCATTTTTTTTCAAAACCTCAATTACCTATCATTACCCGGTCTTCACGTTGCTGGGCTCTCTTCCAGAACCATAGTTCGGGACAGAGCCTCACAACTGGGCCAACTATTTGGGTTAACACCCCCCTACCACGTACCGCGGGCCACAGTCCGAAGTATATCGGTAGGCGCTCAAGGATGTTGGAAAACCTTACCTTAGAACCGGAGTTGAAATTCTATGCCACGTACCTCGGATTTCGATTCGAGTATATTGGCATAACCGGATTGGACAAAGATGATCTTAACCTAGAGTTAGGATTAAGGTCCTACAGCTGTTTTCAAATGGATGCATCTAGAGTCAGCCTTTTAGGGAGTGCTGAATGTGCATGAATGTTTGTGCAGGATGTGATTGTATGATTTCCTTAATTTCTTATATTTCCCAATGTTTTCCAACTTCTTAGGCCTTTTTCAAAACATCTTTATTTTCCCACAAGATCTTTTTCTCAAACCCTGGATGATTTTCAAATATCCCATTTCTTCCAAAACTCCAAGCGATTTTACATTCTACCTTTCTACTGGATCTCGAATTTCTAGCTGCATTTTTATCCTGCCTGCAAAATTTTTTCAAAATTTTTCACATTTTCCTAAGTCTCATTCTGAGTCTTTCTCTGTTTTCAGTTCGATGGCATCCAGTCAAATCGATCCTATCTTTCCTGAAGGTCACATCTCCTTCGAGGTGCGACAAGGTCGTCCTGAACATCGAGCCCTTAGCACCGGAACTTTCATTCCCCGGTGGTATTATTCCTGGCTAAAGAGCTTTTCCCAAATGTTCCCGGACCATTTGAGTGAGTGCGGATTAGAGCTGGCATCAGCAGTCGGAAAGCAGACCATCAACGGCAACCTGATTCATGCAATGGCGGAGCGATGGAATCCTCGGACGTGTACCTTCTGGTTTCCATGGGGAGAGATGACCGTTTTGATGGATGAGTTTTCAGAAATCATGGGGTTGCCAGAACCAGCTGGTCGACCAGGAGACCCATTAGAGCATCAATTCCTTATTAATGTCAAGGGTTTGGACCCCCGAGACTCCTTAGCTCGTATGACAGGCCGCCGATCTTGGCCCCTGATCCAGTTAGAAGGAAATGAATATGTTGACCTACTTGAGTTGTACCGCCAGTACGGGACCTTCGTCGAAGTCAACTTGCTTTCAAGAACAGCCAAAGAAAAGATTCAGAATGCAATGGTTCTATGCACTGTAGGACTGTCCCTTTTCCCAGATGGACAGAACTACATGGACATCAGGATAATCCAACTTATGAGAAGATGGGGAAGTCGGCAAACCAATCGCCTCTCCATAGCCATGGCAGCGCTCGCCTTCCTTTATCGAGGTCTGACTCGATTCTCACTTGGAGAATCCATTTTAGTTGAAGGATGCATCTACGCACTTCAGTCCTGGTTTTTCCAACACGTTCCAGCCTGAGCAAGCTCTTTCATATACAATGGTCAAGAACTCCTTCCAGTGGCGCAGTACCGGTCTATGATCAACAACATTCAAGAGGATGACGTTGTTTGGGACTATTTTGATCGGCAAATATCTCCTCCCAGATATACGTACGCTTATGGCAAGCGGTTCAAGTTGCTGGGACTATTCTTCTGCACTTATTATCAACCAGAGAGATGTGTTCGACAGTTCTCTCAAAGGCAGTAGTACGTTGAAGCCCGACTGTTATCAGGAGCTATGGCAGAGTTCGATCTCACCTCCGCGCAATGGTCCGGGGCATATCATTCTGCCCGCTACGGCTGGGATTCCTTTGTCTCTCTTAAAATCTTTCCAGGTCCTAGAGTGTCTGTCGACTATCGTGAATGGTGGCAAATTGTTTGTCCCCCACCTCTTTGTCAAGATCAATAAAATCTTATTCTTCTCATTTTAATAAAATTCTCTCTTTCCATTGTGGTTTGACGACCTCGCCTAGGTAACAAGGCATATTTTCGTTGTTTATTTCTTTTGCAGAAGGAATGGCAACACAATTGTCGTGATTCCCACGATGACTCAGTCCCTAGTAATGGGACATCTTTTCCAAATTGTCTACCATATTTTCAGCAAATATTTCTTCCAAAAGCTAATTCCTTCAAAATCTAATCAGGTCTTTGCCCTGCAGAGAGCATCCATATCATTTGATGGTTGAGACAAGATCAGGCAAAAGAACCACGGCATCCCAGTACTCGTCAGCCTCGGAAGAAGAGATGAGTTCCCCTCGATCTGAGAAGAGTCGAGAGCAGCAGCAAGAAGATGACGTCATAGACCCTCAGATGTATGCCATGTTCAGAAAAATGATGAACAAAATGATGAATGAGCAGCCCGGGACCAGCTCAGAAAGGAACCCATTCAGAGAAAGGTTCCATGGTCGCAGGAGTAAGAAGGCTCCCAAGAAGCAAATCCAGCCAGAAGAGATTTCAGATGAATCAGATTCCACTGAAAACACAGATGAAGAATATGAGGTGCCTCCGGCATTTCAGAAGCGTGGCCAAAGTAAAAGCCGCAGGTCACAAAGCAGAGATAAAGAAGAGCCTTTGCAAGCGCAGTTTAAAGAAATGGCCCGAGTTGTCAAGGATCTGCAAGCCCGCGACAAGGGCAAGAAAGTCTTCACTAGTGAGGACTTTTATGACGGCTTAGAAGGGGATGATGATCTGGAGAATCTCCCCCGAAAATTCATCAAATTCGATGGTTCTGGCGACCCAAAAGCTCCTCTCGCCACTTTCTTTGCTGAATGCTCTCGGTTTAAGAGGGATAACCGAGCATTGTTTCTATGCTTCCCCCGCAGCTTGGAAGGAGTTGCCGCCAAGTGGTATGCTGAGCATATCAACCCCATCGAGCTCAAGGAGTTCGACAAAGTTGTGAATCTCTTTATTGAACGCTTCTTGTTCAACACAGAAGCGCTGCCCACACTAAGTCATCTCTGCAATTTAAGGCAGAACGAGAATGAGAAAGCACGGGACTTCATTCACAGGTGGAGATCAGCCTGTAATAAGATGAGAGATCCTATCTCGGAAAGGCATGCATTGTCCCTGATCCTCAACAATTTTTCACAGCTGTTAAGAGGATTAATCTCCACAGCGCCGTCCAGGACCTTCATTGAGCTGACTGAACGAGCCGAATGGCTCGAGCTGAGTGTGGAAAATGGAGTCTATGAAGGCTTCACCTTTTCCAAGAACAACTCCCAAGGTGAGCAGAAGAAGAAAGCTCACTTCACTTATTCTGCCAGCAACAGCAACAAAGGCCGAAATCAGCACAAAGGGCAGAAAAAAGATTACTGCTACAGCTCAGGCAGTTCGAACCCCAAAGACCAAAAAGCAAAGCCTGCTCCTCAGTACAGCAAGCCTCCTCAGCAGGATCAAGGGCCGAAACTGCGTGAGAAGACCAAACATGAAGGATGGAGTTACGACAGAAAATTTACTTCTCTTGACCAATCGCTCGAGGACGTGCTTGAGTACATGCTATCAAAAGAGATGGTCAAATTGCCCAGATTGGCCGATCCCCCTGTGCCCATGGGGAAATGGAAAGATCAGTTCTGCAAGTTCCACAGGACAGTGGGACACAACACCGAGAACTGCTTTGTTCTCAAAAACATCGTGCAAGATCTCATTGAAAAGAATCTATTGGTAGAAGGAGAAGAAGAAGAGAAAATGGACATTCTCAATCACCCCTTCCCTTCGCACACCACAGCGGTAGTGTCTGCACAACCATTTCTACCGCATGAGCATATCAAGCCATGTTCTGCGCAAGATCTCCAAGTTCAACATCAGGTGACAGTGCTACGACAAGCAGCTCCAGATTCTAAGAAGATGGACTTAATTTCAGCATTCAGTAAAATGAGAGTTGCGGAAGCACCTGTGAAGTCAATTCCCAAATCAAAAGGAACTCCTGACTTCTTCAAGCAAATCGTTAGACCAAGGCCAGAGAAGTCAAGTCAGAAGCCTCTGACTGCTTTATCCAATGTCTCTATCCTTGACTTGGCCAAGAATTCTAGCAAGCACCAGCAAGTACTGGATGATTTACTCAGGAAAATCAAAGTTAAGCCCAGTACCACTCCTGAAGACATGGCACAGATTGTGAACTCTGCCATGACCAATGCGCCAATCACCTTTTCAGATGAGGACCTTCCAAAGCCTCATTCCTTTCATAATAATGCTCTTTACATTGTCGTTCGAGTCAGAGGAATGACGGTTCCCCATGTGCTGGTCGATGGAGGCAGTAGCCTCAACATATGTCCCGAAATGACCGCAAAGGCATTAGGGATCAAGGACGAGGAATACATTCCAGATCCCATCACTATCTATGGGTTTGACAATCATGGTCAAACGGCCAAGGGCAAGATATTCCTGGAGGTGTTCATTAATTATTCAGTGCATTCAGTGCTTTTCCATGTGGTTAATGTACCTCCAACCTACAACTTGTTGCTCGGTAGGACGTGGATTCACAATGCTAATGCAGTGCCTTCTACCCTCCATCAATGTGTAAAGTGGTCAAAAGGTGGAATGATTACCACAATACTGGGAGAAGACCCAGAAGAAAGGCTCCCGCAGCCCATGATTCCTCGGCCATCATTCAATGCAGATATTCCCAGCATCAGGGAAAGTGAAGAGATCAATCTCGGGGAGAATCGAGAAATACTTCAGGCACCATCAGAGCCATCTCTGCACACAGTAGCCACGACACGATGGAAAGGTCCTCAATTCTTCAAGGTTGGAGGTCGAATCGACTACAGCACCATTAAGGATCATCCCTTGTTTCCTCAACTCATGAAGTCAAGAAAGGGATTTGACTTACTCCTGAAGCATGGCTATCAACCCTTCAAGGGACTCGACAAGAATGAAGATGGCCACATCGAGCCAATGATCCAGAAACATCGTCCCCACAGGGCAGGACTAGGGTTCTCCGGAGGAAGCTCATCAAGGAAGACTGTTTTTGTCAAAGCGGCACAATCAAGACCATTTGTTATTTCCTTTCTATTCTTTTCCAAATAAATGTCTCATTTTACCAATGTCATCAATAAAATTCCAAGTTTCTTTGTCTATCCGGATGCCATCTACTCCCTATTTGTCTGTCTCATCATTTTATAATTCAATGCCATTTTATGTATGGTTCTCTTCAAATGATTGCTTGTCTTACTATAGGCCAATTTGTCTGAACCAAATTTCTTCTCCAAAATTTCAGAATGACTTCTCGGACAATCAAGAAGCTCGTTCTCAATCCCAAGGCCTTTCAAAAGTCGACAGCAATTCACAGAATCAAAGCAAGCACCGGAAATGACAAGAGTGCAAAGCAGTCTGATGATTGTGCAGAATATGATCAGTCTCTTCAGGAATTACCGGAGTTCGCCGCAGTTCAGAAGCAGGACGAACCATCTCCTCTAGTACAAGATCCAACTGAAAGTGTCAATATCGGTTCAGGGGAAGATCCCAAAATTCTCCAGATCGGAACCAGTCTGAATCCAGAAGAAAAGAAAAGACTTACTAACTTTCTCAAGCGGCATGAAGAAGTGTTCGCATGGACGTATGAAGACATGCCGGGCTTAGACCCCAAATTGGTCGAGCACCGCCTTGTCTTAAAGCCGGATGCTAAGCCAGTCAAGCAGAAGCTGAGAAAAATGGATCCCAGAATAGAACAACAAGTCAAGGAAGGACTCGAAGATTTGCTCAAAGCAGGATTCATCCGAGCTATTGACTACCCAGATTGGTTAGCCAATATCGTCGTTGTCCCAAAGAAAAGTGGCAAAGTGAGGATTTGCATAGACTTCAGAGACCTCAATAAGGCAACTCCGAATGATGACTATCCACTTCCAAGCATCGATCTTCTAGTCGATAGCACGGCAGGACATGCCATGTTCTCTTTCATGGACGGATATTCCGGCTACAATCAGATTAAGTTGGCCGCCCGCGACCAATCAAAAACTTCTTTTACTACGCCTTGGGGCACTTTCTGCTACACAGTTATGCCTTTTGGGCTCAAGAATGCTGGAGCAACGTATCAACGGGCAATGGCTGTCATCTTTCACGATCAAATGCGCAAAATCATGGATGCATATGTTGATGATATTCTCGTGAAATCTAAAGAGGAAGAAGATCACCTTGAAGCGCTTGATCAAGTCTTTAAGCGACTCATCCTTTATAAGTTAAGGCTTAACCCGCAAAAGTGTGTCTTTGGAGTCGAATCAGGCAAACTGTTGGGTTTTCTGGTCAGTAAAAAGGGAATTGAAGTCGACCCGGCCAAAGCAAAGGCTATCATTGATATGCCTCCCCCGAAGAATCTCAAAGAACTGCGTAGCCTTCAAGGACGTATGCAGTCAATCCGGCGATTCATTTCCAATTTGGCGATGAGATGTGAGCCCTTCAACCACTTACTCAGAAAAGGAGTTAAGTTCGAATGGGGCCCAGAGTGCCAGCAATCGTTCGATCGAATCAAGAAGTATCTTCTTAATCCTCCCATCCTGAAGCCGCCAGAATTGGGAAAACCTCTTTTATTATACATCTCAGTTAATCAAGTCGCATGCGGTGGGTTCTTGGCGCAATACAAAGAAGGCAGCTTGATAGAGCACGCCATTTATTACGTGAGCAAGACTTTCATAGATTATGAAAAGAGATACTCTCAAATAGAGAAGACCTGCCTAGCTCTGGTATGGATGTGTCAGAAGTTAAGACACTACCTGCTAGCATCAGAGGTTAAAATCCTATCTAAACTCAATCCCCTCAAGTACATCTTAGAGCAGCCTTTCCTCAGTGGACGAGTCGCAAAATGGCAAGTCTTACTGATGCAGTATGACTTAGAATATGTCTCGCAGCAATCAATCAAAGGCCAAGCAATTGCAGATCAATTGGCGGATTTTCCTCTGGCCGAAGAAGTGAAAGCCGAAGATGACTTCCCTGATGAGCAAATTTGCAACATCCAGCAATTTCCGGTCTGGAATTTATTTTTCGATGGTTCTAAGAATATGGCTGGAATAGGCATTGGGATCTTACTAATCACTCCTGAGAAGGAGATGATTCCATTTTCTCTCAAGTTAGATTTTCAATGCACTCACAACATGGCTGAATATGAAGCCCTGATTCAAGGTCTAAAGATTCTATTAGACTTCAATGTCAAGAGAGTACATGCCTACGGCGACTCATTACTTGTTGTTAATCAAGTTCGAGCCGAATGGCAGGTCAAAGATCAGAAGCTATTTCCCTATCAGAAAATTGTTTCAGCTCTTATCAGCAAGTTTGAAGAATTCCAGCTCTTCCATATCAAGAGAGATTTTAATCAAGTGGCTGATAGCCTAGCCAGTTTAGGCTCCATTATGGCATTCAAGAATGGAGAATCTTGTCGCTCTTTTGAAATTGGCAGACTTGACCAACCTGCCTTCATTCCAGCGGAACAGGTAAACCAGGCTGAACAAAAGAAGAAGCCTTGGTATTACAATATCAAAACTTTCATAGAAACTGGCGAGTTTTCTCCAGAACTCTCAAAGAAAGAGCAACGAGCAATCCAGCATATGTCTACTCGATACTTCATTTTGGCCAATGTCCTCTATCGTCGCGGATTCAGTTCAGAGTATTCCAGATGTTTAGATGAAGACGAAGCCAAAGAAGTCGTGCGAGAAGCACACGAAGGCATCTGTGGTGGTCACGTTGGCTACCAAACCCTTGTCAAGCAAATCATCAGAGCAGGTTACTACTGGAAGACTATGCAACAAGACTGTTATCATTATGTGAAGAAGTGTGTGCAATGTCAAATACATGCACCTTCTATCCATGCTCCGGCAACTTATTTACAGTCTGTTGTCTCTCCATGGCCATTTTCTATGTGGGCCTTCGATGTTGTAGGTCCCATCACTCCTTCAGCTTCAAATGGCCACAAATACTTCCTTGCCGCAACAGAATATTTCACCAAGTGGGTAGAAGCCATCAGTCTCCGCACAGTAGAAGGCCGACACGTGGTCTCTTTTATTCACAAGAACATCCTTTGTCGTTTCGGCATCCCGCATGACATTGTGTCAGACAATGGCAGTCATTTCAAGAATGAAAAGATGAAGACATTCTGCTCAAAATTCAAGATCAATCACCATTTTTCCGCTCCATATTATCCTCAAGGGAATGGTCAGGCAGAGGCCACCAACAAGATTTTAATTCGTATCTTAGAGCGAACTGTGGAAACCGGCCGTGACTGGCATGAGAAGATCCATGATGCACTGTGGGCCTATCGGACCACCATTCGTACACCAACGAATGCTACCCCATCAGAGCTGGTCTATGGAACAGAAGTAGTATTGCCGCTACATGTTCAGAAGCCCGCTTTGAAATTTGCTTCACTTCTGCAATTACCTCTTGATCAATACCAGCAACAGCGACTAGTGCAGCTAGACTTACTCGACGAGAGAAGGCTAAAAGCAGCAGAGCATGCTCAATCCTATTGCCAGAGAGTAGCCAGGCAATATGCGAAGTATATCATCGAAAGAAGATTCAAAGTCAATGATTTAGTACTTCGATCCACAGCTTATCTCAAGCATCGTCCTGGCGGCAAATGGTCGCCAAATTGGGAAGGTCCCTATGTTGTCAAAGAAGCATTACCCCGCAACTCATATCGGCTCATCAATGCCGATGGAGTAGAATTGCCAGATCCTATTAATGCTCGACACTTGAAAAAGTTTTATACTTGAAACATTTATTCTTCTCTTGTAATCCTTCCTGTTTCCTTCAGATAATGATCCAACTTTCTTTCCCAGTTACACTGGGGCATTTTAAAATTTTGTTCTATATGCAGGCAGGATAAACAAATTCCTCATTTCATGCACATGTGCATTCATATGCATCAACTCATATTCATTTGCATTCAATTGCATTAATAACAATCCGGTCGGTATTGGGGATCTCAACAAACCGTCCCATCACAATTCTTAATGATCCAAAGATCATCGCCAATACTGAACCAAAACCCAGCGCTCGAACTGGTATTATTTCAAAATCCAGTACTCAAACTGGCACATTTTTAAAATCCCAAATTTTCAGAAAACCGAGTTCCGACTCGAGGTTTTTATTCAAGTCATTTTCCTTTGTTGATCCGGGTTCCGACTCGTGATCTCATTATCTTATTTGAGCTCTGATTCGAGCCTTCCATTTTCCTCTGTTGATTCGGGTTCCGACTCGTGATCTCTATATTTTATTCGAGCTCTGACTCCAACTCATCATTCTCTTTTATTGATCCAAGTCATTTCAATCATCAGGGTCTGTCAATTGCTCAAATTTGATATTTTGCCTTCCAAATTCCAATTTAAATCTTCAAATCAGGCAATTCTCCAATTTCGACCTTCGGGTCACCCATTTTCCAATTCTCAATTTCAATTTCCAATTTTCGATCAATTGCCAAATTTTTGACCTTCGGGTCAATCAATTTCCAATTTTCGACCTGCGGGTCAACCAATTTCCAATTTTCGACCTTCGGGTCAATCAATTTCCAAATTTTGACTTTTGGTCAAATCAATTCTCAATTTCGACCTTCGGGTCACACAATTTCGACCTTTCGGTCAACCAATTCTCAATTTCGACCTTTTTGGTCAATTCAATTCTCAATTTCGACCGTCAGGTCATCCAATTTCAACCTTCGGGTCATTCAACTCTCAACAACCAATTTTCCAATTTCCCATTTCGACCTTTGGGTCAATCAATCTCAATATCCAATTTCAATCATTTCCTCTTACGAGAGACCCTTTTTAGGGAGAGTTCGAGGGAGCTCGTTCTTTTTCGCATGCTATCCAATTCATTCACTTAGCCCCTTTTTAGGGAGAGTTTGAAGGGACTCGCGTCTTTGTGAACCGTTTGCAAAACAATTTCCAATTTCACACGAGGAACCCTTTTTAAGGGAGAGGCTCGACGGAGACTCGCTTTTCTTGTGACCCCCCAATTTCATACTAGGCCATTTTCGTCATAAAGGACCCTCTTTGCAGGGAGAGTGTGATGGACTCGTTCCTTTTATGACCCAATTTTCAGACCTCACTATTATCGGCCCCCTTTCCATAAGAGAAGCCTAATATTAGGGAGCTTTGACGAAAGCTTAATTTCTCTTCGAAAGTTCGTTTTGCAAACACCTCCTCTTCAGGGAAGAGAGGAGTATTTCCCATTTCTCATTCAGGTAAGGGCTAAGCCTGAGTCTCTCTTTTTGGGGAAAAAGTGAGGAGAATTTTCGTCACGGATGTATTGAGCCGGATTTAAAACGCTCTCTCTCACCAAGGATTTCAAGAATATTTAGTCAATTTGTCAATCAATTGTTGATTTCAGAATCTTTATTGCACAAATCTCTAATTTACCTTCAGCATTACTTCCAAAAGAGTGAAGCTTTTGCGAAAAGAGATTCAAAATTCAAATTCCTTTTATTGGCCGACCAAAAGGATGAAGAATAAAGTCCTCGATATGGCCAGAAAAGAAGAATCAATGTTATTGAAAAGCCGTAGATGATCGATATTGATCGCAGTCAATGACGCATCTTTAAAGACTATTCTTGTAGGGACGAGGCAGTGGAAATATCCTGAGTGCTAGAAAAGAGAGCATTTACCCAAGCCCTGTCCACTCAAAATCACCTAAGCTGCAATTAAGTATCCGCAAAAGGGATCCCTCACCTGTCGTCAAGATGAAGGCGAAGTAGACCCCCGGGGCCAAAGAAGATTCGAAACATCTCCAAGATGACGGAGTTTGTGACGGATCCTTCCAGGGAAAGTCCAAAGCACTGTCGAGATGAAGGCAGATGCGATGAACCTCTCGACAATCCCTAAAAGATATTTAATTTCAGCTATAAGCCAAAGATCTCCAAACCCATCGTCCAAGAAGGATCGAAACATCTCCAAGTTGAAGGAGTTTGTGACGTACCCTTCCCAAAACAGAGAAAGAAAGGAAAAAGAAAGAGAGAAAAAGTCAGAACATCTCCAAAATAAAAGAGAATGCAGCCAAAACCCAGAGAGCCAAAAGAGTGCAAAAAGATTATCAAGAGAGAAGCTCTCAGGATATCAAGCTGCTAGATCTATCAAGAATCCTCTTTAATCTTGTGAAATTCTATTATCAATACTCTTTCATCAACTGCTTTCATAATATCAAATTCTCTTTCTTGCTCATATCAAGGAAATTGATAGCTTCCTTGAAGAAGGTCAATTGCGAGCAATTTGGATTTCAAGTCTCGATTCTACGAAGTGAACCTTATTTGGAGGCAATGCTTTGGGTAGAAAAAAAAGAATATTTCTGCAACCATGTGCAACATTTTCAAAAATTTTGAATCAACAGCAAAATTTCCAACATTTTGGCAATATTTTCTAGCTATCCTGACATGAAGTGAGAGCTTGATGTCCACTTTCGATGCATCCTGACACCAATTTTAAATCCCTCCTAAGGACTTGATTCCTTCCCTTCTTTGAGAGCATGAACTCTCAGATTGCACACTTCCCTGTGTCCCCACTGTCCCACCATGGACAGTCCCATTTCGGTTCGAGGTCGAACCACCAATCATTTCCCGCAAAAGGCAATTTCAAAAGCTGATTTTAGTCTCAGCAATGAGACGCCCAAAATCAATCCCTTTTCAAGCTTTAGGGACCCCATTTTCCTTCCTTTTGCAAAAACCCTGTCAGATTTATTGTGCAAAATCCGAAGGTTCCATCATGGTCTCTTCTTTCGAGGATTCCATTTCATTTTACGCCCGATCAGGATAAGGGTATAAACCTGAGCCTCATTCAAAGAGGTATTTCATTTTCCGCCCGATCAGGATAAGGGTACAAACCTGAGCCTCATTCAAAGAGGTATTTCATTTTCCGCCCGATCAGGATAAGGGTACAAACCTGAGCCTCATTCAAAGAGGTATTTCATTTTCCGCCCGATCAGGATAAGGGTACAAACCTGAGCCTCATTCAAAGAGGTATTTCATTTTCCGCCCGATCAGGATAAGGGTACAAACCTGAGCCTCATTCAAAGAGGTATTTCATCTTCCGCCCGATCAGGTTAAGGGTACAAACCTGAGTCTCATTTCGATGAGATATTCCATTCCCCAATCAGGTCAAGGATCAAAACCTGAGCTTCGTTCCATGCGAGGTATTTTTGTCCCATCAGGTCAAGGGTCAAAACCTGAGCTTCGTTCCATGCGAGGTATTTTTGTCCCATCCAGATCAAGGGCATAAACCTGAACTTTGCTCTCACAGAGCAAATCTTTCATCTTCATTCTCCGTTTCATATCTACCATCTTCCTTGGGCTAATTTCTTCACACTCAGTCAGATCCTTCTAACTGGGGCATTTTTTTTATGTATGGCCCAAATTCGGTGTGTTTTTCTTTGCCACTAAGCTCAGCCATGAGCCGGCTTAGTAGCAAAGAGGGGCATCTGTAAACACCCCAAATTTTCACTCACCTCCCCGACATTTTCACCAAACATCATCATCCAGCCTCTGAAATCGCTAGAGGGCAAAATGGTCATTTTCTGAGCCCGGACCTTGCAAAAGTCCAAATTTCATCTGAAACTCTCAAATTTTCTCTATTTTTATCTCAGATGTTCAAGATTTTACTCCTGACAGGAGACAGACATCTCCAGAGTCTTGGTTCGAGATTGCGTTTCATAAGACATGACATTGCATATCATTGCATGAGCATTTCAAATCACTGCACTGCACAGCATGTCATTTCGAGATCCAGAACTCTTGATTTCAAAATTTTCAATCCAGATTAGAATTTCAACTCTTTTCAAAATTGATTTCAAAACCCTGGGTCATTCAAAATTATCAATTCTTCCCATTTTACCCCCAGGGCTCTGAATGTCAAAATATTTTCTCAGGAAAACGATCTGGATAGTTTTTAATATGGATTTCAGTCACTTCACCTCAGATTTTGCCCTTTTTGACAATTTCAAATATCTTTCTTTTACAAAATCGCCCTACAGGGGTCAACTCTTTCCAAAAATTCCTGTTTTACCAATTAGTCCAGATTTTATGAAAATTCCAAAAAGAAGTTGTTGTTTTATCCTTATTTCAATAAGGAAGCAATGTGGGACCCACACTGAGGTGGTGTCACACAAGCTTTTCTTTTGAAAATTTGAATTTTGAAAAACCCAAAAATATAGGAGCCTTGTCCCCTAGATTGGTGCCACTTGTCCTTTCTCTCTCCTCCCATTTACATGCCATGTGTCAGCATAGGGTTCACCTAGAGTTGGTGCCACATGTCACGTTCCCTCTTCTGCCACGTGTCAGTGTGGGGCTACCCTAAGAAGCCGCCACATGTCATCCCATTTATCTGCCATGTGTCACCCTACCCATCCTGCGCCATGTGTCATTGCAGAGACTACCAGGAGATGCCAAGTGTCATAGGTTGTCCTGTCTAGAAAAGTGGAGATTGTCTCCTCTGAGGTGGCGCCACTTGAAGTGTGTCTCCTGCAGGGGACACGTGTCAACCCCTCCTTCCTTCTAGAAAAGTAGCCTGACACATGTCTCTCCCTACTTTTCTCAGAAAAGTAGGAGACACATGTCACTCCTAAATTCCTACAGAAAAGGTAGGCTTGTCTCCTCTGAGGTGGCGCCATCTGGAGTGTCTCCTGCAGAGGACACATGGCAAGCCCTCATTTCCTCATAAAAAGGCAAGTGCCATGTGTCATTTTCTGCTTTCTTCAGAAAAGCTGGAATTCAAATATTCAAAAATCCCCATAGGTGGCGAAAATCAAGAACTCCTACCTTTTTCATCCTGTCTGAGATGGCGCCACATGGCTTGGCCCACCTTCTCTCCCCTCTGCCACGTGTCATTCTCTGCTTCTTTCAGAAAAAGTAGAGGACACATGTCTTCTCCCTACCTCTTTCAGAAAAGTAGGAGACACATGTCACTCCTGGCCTTCTTCAGAAAAAGCAAACCATTTAAAATTCAAACAAGGCATTAGGTGGCGAAAATCCTGAGCTCTGATTTTTCCAGATGGCCTATGAGGGCGCCACATGTCCCTTCCCTCCTTCTCACCCCTCTGCCACGTGTCATCTTCTGCTTCTTTCAGAAAAAGTAGGTGACACATGTCTCCTTCTCACTCCTTCAGAAAAAGTAGAGGACACATGTCCTCTCCCTACTTTTTTCAGAAAAGTAGGAGACACATGTCACTGCCCTCTTTTTCCTCCCTCTTGCCACATGGCATTGTAGGAGCCACCCTGAGGTGGCGCCACATGTCCATCCTCCATTCCTCCAGGGCCAACCTCCATTTGAAATTCGAATTCTCCTCTGAGGTGGCGCCATCTGAAGAACCTCCTCCAGCAGGCTGACACTTGGAACCATCCTGGACTGCCACATGTCCAGATCTCCTTTCACCAGAAAAAGCAAAATTCAAATTCCTTTGAGGTGGCGCCTTCTGAGCCCACTGCTCTGTCCTTCTGACATGTGTCAAACACCTTTTGAGGTGGCACCATTCCAGGACTCCACTTGGCTCCATGTTTATTTTTTTATTTTATTTTAATAAAGGTAGCCCACCATGAGGTGGCGCCACCTGAAGACTCCCTACAAAAAGCGAATTTGAAATTCAAACTCCAAGAGAGCACCCTCTGAGGTGGCGCCTTCTGGGAGTTCCCTGCAGAGAGAATCAAGCAAACTTTTGAAAAATTCCAAATTCCCCCTGCTGAGGTGTCTCACCCACAAAATTTCCATTTTTTATTTTTCTCAAAAAATCAAAAGAGCCTTTTGAGGTGGCGCCACCTGAGGGCTCCCTGCAGAAGACAAATTCGAATTTCAAACCCCTCAGATGGCACCCCCTGAGATTGCGCCACATGGAGGGCTCAGATTGAGCCTGTTTGAATTTCAAAATTTTTTCAGAAAATTTTTATTTCATTCATTTAGCATATTTCATGAATTAATTAGGATTAATTTAGCCTTTATTTCAATTCTGTTTATTTTTAGTAGGTCTCTGTTTTTGTCAGTCCGTCCACACGTCATTTCATGCATTTTTTTTTTATGAAAAATCCCAAAAAAATCAAGGAATGCGCCCTTAGGTGTCCCTAAAATTTTGCCAAAAATTCGGAGGCATTTGAATTTTTTTACTGCGGTAAACATTCAAAATGGCAAGTCGGGTTTTTTTACCCGAGATGCGTTTTGAAAATCATTTGCCAACTTGTAAAATCTAGATATCCCTCATGGGAGATCCGATTTTCGATCCGAAAGATGTTTTGAACTCGGGAGAATGTCTAGTTTTTAATATGATTTTTTCAGATTTTTCTGATTTTTTTTTTATTTCTGACAAAAATCCGAGAGTTCGGGACACGTGTCAGAGCCTAATTTGGGCCTCTGAGATCTTGGATCGACCTAGGGCTATGGTTTCTCTTTGTGTGTTGCTCCAAATCCGAAACTGTAAAAAGTGAAAGTGGTGTCCGAGATGTCCTCTGTTTGAATATGAAAGCCTGTAATTTTTAGAACAGTGTTGACCCCTTCTTTGGATTTTTTTTGTCAGCCCCCTGTTTTGCTACATTTGTCTGTCCTGTTAGTTTAGGCAGAAATAGTTATATTTTTATCTGTGTTTACGTTGATCAAATGTCAAAGTCATAAACATGAAAGTTGTTCACGTAAATGTCTTGCATAACTCTGATTAATTTCATAAATTTCCATGGCCGTTTTGTATTTCTTTAGCATTTTTCATCAGATTAGTGTGATTTTTACCTCTGTCAGAACTAAATCTCTGTTATTGAACTCACCATGGCTCAAATCCCGAGGCTATAAAAACCAAAAATGTTCCATTTCGGGTCTTTTAGCAGTCTGCAAAATATCAGAAGTTTCCATGGTGTAAATCTTGCATTATCATATTAGGCATTGCATTTGGTTCGGATCCATAGGCAAAATCCATCATTTTTAGGACTTTCCTTGAATTTTAGCATTTAAATCATATCATTTCGTGATTTTTAGCATTCTAGCCTGTTTATCAGAGTAAGTAGATGCTTCATACCGAATTTGGTGCAATTTGGAATCCATTTGAGGTTCGGATCATCCATAATACCAAAACAGGGTCCCGCAGGACCCAGATCCAAGCGAAAAACAAGCGAAATTCGTTATTTTGGATAAATTGCAAAATGCCAAATTCTGATTTTACAGTCCTAATGTGTTTATCAGCACGTCATCATGTCCCTTACTGCATTTCATCATTATTTGATTCAATTTGAATTTCAAAATCTCAATTTTACCAAGTTTTCCTTTAAAAAACCCTGATTTTAAAGGTATAACTTTATAATTAGGGGTATTTTGGTCATTTTGACCCCAATTCCGAATTTCAAACTATTTTCTACTGAATTTCTTGCATTTACATCATTTCAAATATCAAGGAAGCACGAGAATAGGGTTTATATCCAATTAAATCCAATAATTTCATAATATTATTGGAAAATCTTGGAAAACCCACATATTTGAGCTAACCCAATTTCAAGTTTGGCAGGAACAATCAAAAGAAGGAGCTGAAGTCTGCAAATTTCTTTTATTTCCTTTATTTAGTGATGTAAATTTTGGAATAAGAGAGTTAATTTCCTGCTTAGACTAGGATGCATATCATATAGTTTGAATTTATGCAAATATCCTGCTTATGTGATGCATACATCTTATTTCAAAAGCACTATGGATGTTCACGAATGGCACATGCACCAACTCTTAGGAAGTTGACGGACTCGGTGGGATCCATATTTACGGCCCTAGTCGGAATATGGACGAGACCCAGATCCATCATCTTTCTACTAGTCACATTGAGCCTACACTCTTAGGCTATCTTAAAATGCACATCATATTTCCAAAGTTTTCAAAATCATGTGCATCAAATCAACTAAATTCTGAACATATTCATGGCCACAGTCAGGATATGTGAAGGATTTATCTTGACTTATTGCATATTTTTCCAACAAATCTCTTAGAAAATCTTTTCAAAGTGCATTCATTCACTTATGTCATTTGCATCATAAAATCATTGATTTTCTCAAGATTTTCTCAAGAAAACTTCATTCTCAAGAAATCGATTTCTCAAGAAACTCTAAGGATTTTTCAAAATCGGTTTTCCAAAGACAAGTTTTTCCACAGTTTTCCCTGAAAAAACAATATTTTCTTAAGAGATTCAAAAGAGTTTTCCAATCTTTCTTCAAGACCCAAGATCGATTTCCAAATATTTCAAAAGGTAAAATTCCCAGGATTTCGATTCCCCAAGTTTTGAATTTCCTTCTCCAATGAGCTTTCCTATAAATTTTCCATCATTTTCCTAAGAAAACTCTCAAAGTCCAAGTTTTCCTAAGAAGTGTTTCCCTTTTCAAAAGGTTCATCTTTTCTCAAGAATCACTTCCATTTTCCCAAGATTTTCAACTATTTCTGATTTTTCCACATCTTTATAAGCTTTCTCATGTTTTCAAAAATCCCTTTTTATCTGAGTTTCCTGAGAAATTGACCTTTTTCCTGAGAGATTCTTTCCAACTCCTAATATTTTTCTAAGCATACATCATGTTTTCCAACTGGCATTTTCCAAAATCTCATAGCACATGCCTGAATTCTCTGTGCATTTAGGACAGAACATAATTTTGATGATTTAACTAAGTCAAGCATAGTTTTGGTCCTTGGTTCGATTACCCCTGTTAAAGGCGGCAGGAACGGTCGAACCTCGTACCGACAGGTCGAGCCCCATCCCATGGATTTTCCCGCAATTTTCAAAACGGAGGCGAGTATTTCAAAAGCAATTTCCAAAATCCAGTCAAGTTTGAAGCGCGAAAGCGTTTCCTCTTTCTCTCTTTCGCAAGGAAGGGAAGACGGGGGAAAAATTTCGCGACGATAACACATTCCCAGGGTTGTCAATGCCTGAAAGGTAGTCTGATTTGAAGCAAGTTGAGGTGGAAATGGAGATAACATCGCTTCAGTCCAATGGTAGCTCATCTCTAAATAATATACATTTCAGTTATGAAAAACAAAATGACCATTTATGTAATGGATGTCATTTCTGTGGTGATATATACTACAGTAGGTGCCGATAAGCAAATGGGCCAAAGAAATAATCGAAATACATGACATTATATAGTGAATGGATGCAGACAAATTAGAATGCATTAATTCTAGGAATGTAATTGAAGCAGAAAGGAAATAAGGAGCCATAACATTCATTGGATAGCGGCGGCAAAGTGATTTTACATAAAGTTGACAGCAAACCATTTTCTCTTGCAGATCAAATTCAGTAACACTAGCGAATTACCTTCAGCTCCACCGGTTTGGCTAGTCACGAAAACCTCTTATCTTTAGTGGAGACCAGAGGGAACTTTTTTGTTTATTCCCAACTCGGTTTCACCGCTTGTTTGTATAGCTTCTCCATAGGCCCCATCCTATACTTCTCAAATAACACTGATTTGCTTGAGCTCCATCGGCTATAGCAACCACAACACCATCAGGAGATCTGGAAATTATAGAAAAGATGCAAAGTCAAGAAACTGTTTATCTCATGAAAGGGTTTTTATCTGACAAAGACCCAATTCCAATACAACATGGTCATTCGACCAGCAGAATATTGAATCAGCCCAATGAAGTATCAAAGCAAATATCCTCCCCTGTATGGAAAGGAAAGAAGACAGTATCTCAAACCTTGGCAGCAACTCCTCTTAACTTGATCTCTGATGATCTATTAGCCATAATGTAACAAACCTTCACAAACTAAAGATTCATGCTAACTAATCAACCATGATAATCAATTATAACAATTATTTTTAACAAATCTAGATGAGTACAATACCTTTGACTGTGACCCTCCAGCTGGGATCAATTGCAACTCAAAGAAGTTACTCGGACGAGGATCCTCAATTTATCCAGTGTTGTAGCCATTTATCC
Source organism: Nuphar pumila (assembly GCF_984573655.1). Taxonomy (NCBI): domain Eukaryota; kingdom Viridiplantae; phylum Streptophyta; class Magnoliopsida; order Nymphaeales; family Nymphaeaceae; genus Nuphar; species Nuphar pumila. The sequence continues at coordinate 43,254,120 of NC_143260.1, read as the reverse complement.
CCTATAATCCTTAATATTTGACATACTTAGAAGTAGATACCAACGTTTCAGCCGGAGTTTTTCTGTAATTCTTCCATCCCTTGAGACAGAATGTCTTCCGCATGTTGAAATGACTGCTTTTAATACCTGCAAACAAATCATCTTTCTTTCTTTCTTTTTTTTCACGACATTCTAGATTAGAAGTTAGAACGTGAGCCACACACGATTCCCCTTAACAAGGTAAAGCTTGTCCCAACCCTCTCAGGCTTTTGAAATTTCTTCTTTACATCATGCTCTGCCTCGTAATTCTGGATTTTGATTCAGATGTTCACTTGATCTGATTATTATTTGATAAAACATGGAGTTGGATTCAGCACAGTCCTAGTTCTGTATCACCAAAGAGTTGGATCACGGCTCCAAGAGCCAACATTCAACGCTTCTCATTGGATTTTGCAGAGCATTTGCCGACACTTGATAGGGAAGCACTTGAACTTCCTCTTTACATCCTCCTGCTCCATCGAAAATCTCTCACTAATGACCATTTGCAGAATATGGCTGCAAATGGCTGTAGTAGATCTGGAATTGACTGGAAGTTGTAGCCTGATGTTTTAAATAGTGTAGCAATGGCTTCATTGTCCCTGAACAGCTTATTCTTTCAACAAGATCTTGACCTGATTAAGATTCGGATTCTCATGGAGAGGGTTGGGATCAATATCGAATGCTTTCTCAAACTATCTCCCTCAAGCCTCATCTTTCTCTTAGTAAGATTCCTTCAACATCAGCTAATCAATTGACAGTGATTTCATGATAGTGTAATGGACACAGAGGATGCAGAGAAAATGACGCAAATTACAGATATTCAAAGAAAGAAATGCATTCAGTTTGACATCATTCACTTGCCTCAAATTTCTCGCACATCAAGAGAAGCAAACAATTGGACTCTCGTTTGAAGAATGGTCTCTTGGCATTTAGCCGAAACCTTGAAAGATTCGGTCCATGGAAATGTACACACTAAAAGACAATACTGGCTATGACGATCTTAAAAAGCAAAATCAGAAAATGCATAATATAACTGATAATATACATGGAACATAGGGATAATGAATAAACACATTGACCTCTTAACTGACCAAGAGGTGTGCGAATGAGGTTAACATTTACACTGTATCAATCAGGAAAACATGATATATACGTCTATATATATATATATATATATATATATATATATATATATATATTTATTTATATTTCTACACAGTAAATCTAATGAACCCAAAATCCCGTATGTGGCAGAGATTGCAATCCTGGATTGTGGATTTAGCACTCATTACTAGAAGCCGATCCTACAGGGTATGCAACATAATCAGATTCTATCTTGGGGCAATGTACTATGGATGGTCAAGGTCCAACGCTCCTTCAATCCATTTCTGCTGATGTGCTGTTGTCTGACCTCCAATCTCAAGAAACCGAGAGCATGGTATTTAATCGTGGCCTTGATCATCCCATCAAAATGCTTCTGAATGTCGGTTGTGTAACACAAACTAAGTAACTCATCGTTTGTACTCAAGATACCAGATGATGCAGAACAATTGAGAACAATGTAATCACGCGATAGGCGGGAAAATCCAGTAGACAAACGACATTAGTTGGTGAATCAACAAAGATATCAAGATGTTAACATTAATCGACCATATACAAACGCAATACATAAAACAAAACAAAGAATCTAAACATAGATCAGACATTTAGAAGGAGCATAACATTCAGAAATGGAAATAAGGAATCATAGATAACAAGCCATTAAAATAAAACTGAAGCTAGACAAATATTCAAGAGTCTGTAAAAATTTTTAAAGGGATTCAAAAACAGATGTTGGAATCTTTGCATTCCATTGCTATTGCGCGAGGAGGCATTGGGATTGCTATAGGCAACCCAATACCCATCTCTGGTGCGTTAATGGGGGTAAAAAAAATCAAATCAAAACCACGAAAAAGAGAAGATTCTTACCTGACTCGTGGGGAGTTGAGGCTTGTTATTTATCCTGGAGGGCTTTTCCTGCGTGATTTTTGCAGAAATCGATCCTTCTTCAGAGGAAATTTCTCTTTCATTGGAGGGAAAGCTCAAAGGGGATCGTCAAGTGGATCGGTGCTGGCTGGAATCCATCTCTCTTCCTTTCTCGTTGCAGGGGATGCCTGTTTATATAGGCAACGAGAGAGGGGAGTTGGCTGTTGGAGGGTTTCGGCCAGGGTTTCGTGAAAAGGGGAAAGAGGCCAGAGTGAGGAAGGAAGGAGGGTGCTTTGTAGTCGACTTCCTTTCATCGGATGAACAAAAACTCAGGAAATCATGAAGAAAGAGGAGAGGAGGAAGAAGAAGAGGAAGCGTGAAAAGAGGGATGTTGGGGTGAAGAAGCGGTCCTTTTAGGGTTTCCTTGAATCCCCTTTTAAGGAGGAGCAGGGAAGATTCGGGAAGAGGAGGTTAGAGATGAAGGGTGAACGACTTAGATGGGAGTTAGCGATGGGCGAAGCAGAGGGAAGGAGGAGAGAATGGAGGTGGTTGATGGGGGCTGAGGGAGAGAGAAGAGAGAGTTAGGGTTTTCAAAAACCCTAACTCGACTTTTTAAACATCGAGAATCAGATTTTTCAAAAAAAAGACCTCTTTAAAAAAATTTCTCTAAAACGGGTTTCTAAAAACCATTTTGCAATTTTCTTCATTTATTTTTGATTTTATTTTTGGTTCTTTTCCGAGTATTTTTATTTTTTTGTATTTTTGGAAATACAAAATCCTAAAATGTACGGCAAAACAAGGATTTAAACTATTTTTTTGTATTTTTGAGAAATATTTACAAAAAGAAGGTTTTCAAGGCTATTTTGAGGAAATTTCTTCAGAAAATGGGTTCGGACCCGAGTTTTGAGAAAATGTTTGAGTTTTTGAAGCTCAAATTGAGAAATACATGTGATGGATCCAAACGGATGTCGAATGGGCTGTCCGAGCTATTTAAAGTCTATTTTTGGTATTTTCTATAATTTAAAATTTGAACAAGGGGATTTAGATTTGGATCTGGACAATGGATCCAGATCCGAAATCAATTTAAACATATAAAATGAATTTGATTTCAGTAAAACTTGAGAAATGAACTGGAATTTATATTTGAAAATGACACATTTGCTCAAAAAATGAATTTAGGGGCAAGAAGGGAATATTTAAAAGATATTGAAAATTTTGGGGTGTTCACAGATGCCCCTCTTTGCTACTAAGCCGGTTGAAAGACGAGCTTAGTGGCAAAGAAAACACTCCAAATTTTGAAAAATGCCCCAGTCAGCAAATCTGAACTGGGTGTGGAAGAATTTTGGCTTTTCAGGCTTAAAGCCTTGTCCTGAATGGCTTGGGGGGACGAAATCCTCGAAAATAATATGATTGAATGATAGAGATGAGGAAATTGTGATGGGACTTTAGGTGAAGATCCTGAAATGATGAAAGGATCTCGATCAAGTCTCATGAATGAGGCGAGATCAGCTTTTTGGAATGACTCAGGCTTAGCCCTTAACCTGGATGGGACAGAGATATGTCAAGATAATCTACATGGGGAAAGGAGTATGTGAGGATCTTGATGAGACATTTTTAAGAAAATGCCTCGTGAGATGAAGCTCAAGCAGGATCCTATCCCGGGTGGATATACAAAGCATGGATTCCTCGATGGGAAGGACCATGATGGGACTGGAAGAAAACACCTCGTCAAAACGAGGGAAAACTCGTTGGAACGAGATTCAGGTTTAACCAAAACCTGAAAGGGAAGATACCTCAAGGGGCGAGGTTCAGGCTTAAACCTTAGCCTGAAGGAGACAACCAAATGGAATCCTCGAGTGAAGAGACCATGATGGGACATTTAGAGTTCGGACGAACAAATCCGAAAGGAGTTTGCGAAAGGAGGAAGATGAAATTCCCTGAAGCTTTGAAAAAGGAATGGTCTTAGCGTCTCATTGCTGAGACTGAAATCAGCTTTTTGAATTTAATAACCTCTCGCAGAAAATACAGGTTTTGACCCTTAACCTGAGTGGGTACAACCATACGGATTTCTCGAAACCGTGATGGGACAGGAGAGATACTTCAGCTAAATGAGGCAACTCTTCTGGAATGTGAGAGATGGAAAAGAAGGAGATGTGAGGAAAAAATGAATGATGAATAAGGTAACAGGAGGCGAATCTTTCGATGGGGTGAAAGATGAATAAGGCGAACCCTTTATCAAGGAGACAAATCTCTTGACAAGGCAGACGATGGAACAAGGCAAATCCTTTGAACAAGAGAAGGTAAAAGTGAAATATGAAGATGGCGACGAAGATGGCAATCCTTTTAGTAAGGAGAAGGTAAAATATGAAGATATGAAGATGGCAATAGCAAGGAGAAGGCGAAATGTGAAATATGAAGAAGGCAATCCTTTTGACAAGGAGAAGGTAAAATGTAAGATATGAAGAAGGCAATCCTTTTAACAAGGAGAAGGTAAAATGTTAGATATGAAGAAGGCAATCCTTTTAACAAGGAGAAGGCAAGTCTCTCGATAATGCGAAAAGACGAGGAAGGTGATCATTCAATAAAGGAGAAAAGGCAAATCTTTTGCAAAAGACGGGGAAGGCAATCTTTTTAGCAAGGAGAAGGCGAATCTTTTGACAAAGCAAAAGACGAGAAAGGCAATCCTTTCATCAAGGAGAAGGCGAGTCTCTCGACAAAACGAAAGACGAGGAAGGCAATCCTTTTATCAAGGAGAAGGCGAATCTTTTGACAAAGCAAAAGACGAGGAGGGCAATCCTTTCATCAAGGAGAAGGCGAGTCTCTCGACAAAGCGAAAGACGAAGAAGGCAATCCTTTTATCAAGGAGAAGGCGAGTCTCTCGACAAAGCGAAAGACGAAGAAGGCAATCCTTTCATCAAGGAGAAGGCGAGTCTCTCGACAAAGCGAAAGACGAAGAAGACAATCCTTTAATTAAGGAGAAGGCGAGTCTCTCGACAAAGCGAAAGACGAAGAAGGCAATCCTTTTATCAAGGAGAAGGCGAGTCTCTCGACAAAGCGAAAGACGGAGAGGCAACTCTTATGAAAGAGGGGAAGGCAACTCTTTCGACTATGCGAAAGAAAGAAAAAGGCAACACCAAGATATATCAATAACAGATGTCAAGTTCTCATTTCTCATCAGGAAAGCTGGAAAAATATTGCCAAATTGATAAAATTGTAGTTGTTTCAAGGTAATTGAAGGTAAGTACTTTCGAAAGATGTTCCCTCTTCCACCTAGAGTATTACCCCCAATTAGGTTAACTCTATAGAATCTAGGATCAAAGTCAAATTTAGTTGTTGGTCTTCTTCAAGGATGCTATGAATTTCCTTGACATGAAAGGAGAGGAAATATTCTTAGCTTCGTAAAAGCAATTAAATGAGAAGATATTGATAGAAGATATTCACATAGGTAAAGAAGATTCTTTGCAGTTCGGGCAGTTTGATATCCTGGGCATTTTCCCATGATGATCCTTTTGCACTCTTTTAAATCATGGGGCTTTCTTAGGCTTTTACATCATCCTTCACTTTGGAGATGTCCTGACCTTTCTCTCTTTTTCAGGGAAGGGTACGTCATAAACTCCTTCATCTTGGAGATGTTCTGATCCTTCATTTATCTCAGGGATTATATACGATGGTATTGGCTCAAAGGTCTTTAGATGATAGCTGGAATCAAATATCTTTTAGGGTTTGTCGGTAGGTCCATCACATCTGCCTTCAACTCGACAGTGATCCGAACTTTCCCTGGAAGGATCCGTCACAAACTCCGTCATCTTGGAGATGTTTCAAATCTTCTTTGGCCCCGGGGGTCTACTCGCTTAATTCGCCTTCATCTTGACGACAATTGAGAGATCCCTTTTGCGGATATTTGATTTGCAGCTTAGCTGACTTGAGGAGACATGAATTGGGTAGGCTCTTTTCAGACTGCCCAGGATATTTCTATTGTCTTGCTGCCAGAGAATAACCCTTAAGAATGTTCCATAGCTATGATCAATATCAGCTCATTTATGACTCTTCTGCATCATTGAATATTTCTTTTATCGGTCATGTCGAAGATTTTTCTTCATCCTCTTGGTTGACCAACAGAAAATTTGGAGTTTGAGTCTTTCTTCACAGAAGCTTCACCCTTTTGAAAGGAATACTTAAGGAGATTTGAGGAAATTCTTTATGTAATAGAAGTTTTGAAATCAACAACTATTTTATGGCAGTTTGGCAAGATATTCCTGAAATCCTTGATGACGAAACCTTTGCTTAACATCGAATTTTGATAATATCAGTGGGATTCTAGGGAAGAATCCAACATGAGGCTGAATTCTGAAGGTAAATGTAAATTTAAAGTCCTGAAGGCAAGTTTGGCATAAAACTGGGTTTTGAAGGTAAGCTTTTGAAAAGAGTATCCGACTCAGGACTCGGATTCTACAAGGAAAGCAGGGAAATTCGAGTTTTAAAAACTCGAATTTTCAAAGGAAAACTGGGAGGTTCGAGTCGGGGCTCGAATCTCAAGGAAAAACTTGAAAATTCATTTATTGAAGGCAAGAAAACTCGAGATAAAACTCAAATTTTCGAAGGATAGCTGGAAGGTTCGAGTCAGGGCTCGAATCTCAAAGGAAAACTTGACAGTTCATTTTTTGAAGGCAAGAAAACTTGAGACAAAACTCAAATTTTCGAAGGAAAGCAGAAAAAAAAATTCGAGTCAGGGCTTGAATCAAAACTTTGAAGGTTTATTTATTGAAGGCAAGAAAACTCGAGATAAAACCCAAATTTTCGAAGGAAAACAGGAAAATTCGAGTCAGAGCTCGAATCTTGAAGGGAAAACTTGGAAGTTTAGATTTTTGAAGGAAAGGAAGACTCGAGTTAAAACCCAGATCTTTGAAGGAGAGTTGGAGAGTTTGAGTCAAGGCTCGGACCTTGAGGAAAAAGTAGGAAGTTTGAACCGAAACTCGAATCTCAAAGGAGAATTGGATAGAAATTGATGGAAGATTGACAAAATTTGAGGAAAATTGAGGAAAGATTGTGACCTAAGGGCTAACTGAATGGTCAGCCAAACACTAGCACGAGTGGTAGGCTTACCTGTATGAGTACTGAATTTTTCAAAAAAAAAAAATGCCCCAGTGTAAGTACTGGGTTTTCTGATGGAGATTTGAAGAAAAAGGGGACACCGACATTCTTTAAGATACTTGAGATTTGAGCAAGAATGATTGTCGGCGTTTTCAGGATTTTCCCTCATCCTGAAGAGGAAATGGAATATACATTTGATGAGAATTTAGAAAGGAATGATTCAGGTTTACCCCTTAACCTGAAAGGGGAGAAGAATAAAATTTATAAAATTGGAGAAGAAGAAAAGAAATTTATTTGAGAATTTATTTTGAAAAAGAATTCTCAAAGGTAGCATTGTTGCTCCTATGAGGGGTTTCAGGATTAACACTTATCCTGAATGGGAAAAAGAATAAAATTTAAAGAGTTTTAATGAAGGGAAATTGATATAAATCTAGAAAATCAACAACGATTGATAAAACTTGTATTTACAAAAGAATCCTCATAGGTAGCGTCATCGCTCCTACGAGGGATCTCAAGATTTTCCCTTATCCTGAATGGGAGCACCTCGGACAACGAGGGTCAGGTTTATCCCTTAACCTGAGTGGGAAAAATAAGAATAAAGGAAATACCTCATGGGAAAGAGGCATCAGGTTTATCCCTTAACCTGAAAGAATTGATAAAATTTTAATGGAATTCGAGGAAATATTTGATAAACTTGATAAAACTTGATAAAATTGATATAAACTTGACAAAAAATATGAATAAAATAAATGAAACTGATAAAAATATAAAATTTAACTTAAATTTTATAAGATTTAAGAGGGAAAGGAGTTTTCTGATCCTGCCTGCATATGGGATCTTGAAAGGAAAATGTTCATTTAAAGGTAAGTGAAAAATCATTTTGGGAAGAAAATCTACCATAAGAAGAATGATCAGTGCGAGAACTGATCCTTCAAATCAAACGCGAGAGATCATCATGAGGGTCAAATTTTGAAGGCAATGGTTTTGAAAATCTAATTTTTGGAAAAGAAAATCAACAACAAAATTGATTTCTAAAAATAACAGTTTGAAACTGATAACAAGATCAATACAAGGGTTGATCTTTGAAGATAATGTTTAAAAATCAACCTTGGAAGATAAGATCAATCACAGGGATTGATCTTTGAATATAATGATTTAAAACCCATTTTTGGAAGATAAGATCAATGCAAGGATTGATCTTTGAATATGATGGTTCGAAAAACCAAACTTGTAACGTCCCGGATTTCCAAAACAAAGCTAAGTTAAACTTTTCATGAATTTCTTTTTTTTTCTTTGCAGCGGAACTTAGAAAAGCTTTTAGCAGCGGAATCAGACGATAATGAGTCGTCAGTTTTTAGAAAACTCCGAGCATGTTGCAGGTATGTGAACTCATTGACCACCCAAGTGTTCCATTTATCGAAAACCACATGTTTATTACAACACTACTGCTTAAAAAAACAGTGTAGGTTCAATAAAAGGAAGCAGTACAACTCTGTCTAGAGAAACCCTGGAACTAGATGCCGCCTTGCTCCGCATATCGCCACGCAGGTTCAACACCTGAAATCCCCATTAAACGGAGTCAGAACCACTGATGGTCTGGTAAGCATGCAATCATGTAACCATTCAACCCAAGTACAATAATGACCACCTAGGGTCGTAATGCGTAATAACGACGCTCAAGCCTTCAAGACTTAGCGTATATCGCAAGAGCCTCCTCAGGGCTATGAGTTGAACATCCGCTCGAGTCCTCATGACTTAGAGCAAGCCTTTTCAGGGCTGTGATTTGAATAGCCGCTTAAGTCTCCATGACTTAGCCATGACCTCTTCCGGGTCTCAAAGTGATGTCTAGCTCAAGTCTTCATACTTGGCACATCTGTATCCCACGCATCTAAGGACAACTCCTCGAGCTTCGCTTAGTCGTGCGGATACAACACAGGTCTTTGCCCAGTCGGTCCAGTAGTATACCGAACATGACACCTTCACAAAGGTTATGCAGGACTGACTCAACACGTCATCCACTCATACATTCAAAGCATCGCTGCACCTAGAACTAATGCATTGTTTAATAATTAACCGCTCCCGCCTTTGGTACGCAGGTAGAGCTATTGTCCGGGCATCAACGCGACGTTCTGGGGGTTGATTATTCTATGTATTTTAGATACCCCAGAGGCCTGTTGACCCTATCCATAGTAGGGCAGTGTGTTTCAACTGGGAGAATCCTACTAGGCCCATATTCGGATGCATCCTCTACTTGCAGTAGTTGGGTTCAATCCTTAGATCTTAAGGATAACCACGACCCCAAAACCCATGAGTGACTGAGGCCATCGTGGACTCTATCAGGTCCAAAGTAAAATACATGTCACTCAAGGTTGTACCATCACTGTCATTCCACAGTGAGCATAATTCCTGAAGGGGTCTGCCAGTCTTACAATTACTTGGATAGAATTTGCATGCCATTTAGGTAGCCCGTGCTTTCAGCACTACGGGAGTATGTACCCGACCCCATTCAGTCTGCCCCAACACAGTCATTACTGAGGGGGTACCCCTAACACGATCTTCAACCGCGGGGTATGTGCGACCTTAAGTCTTATTCATATGCATGCAGAACACCGCTCTTTGGCACTTCGGCCACCACGAGCATCACACCTCTTTGGGTGGAAACAACACACTCTGGCTCTTCGGCCCTTACGAGTCTGGTTGCGTAACCGTTCTCAATGAGCATGCATATGACTCGATCTAAATAGATCGGCTACTCGGCGTATTTTTACGCAACGAGTCCAAACCTAGCCAAGGCGCAACCTCTACTCTGGCTCAGCGGCCCTTACGAGCAAGGTGCCCTTGCAGGCACAAGGATACGAGCCGATCTGGCATCATTCCATCAACGGACATCATTATGCCGTTCCATTGGTTCCGGCAGCTCTTCTGCCAACCATTTCGTCAGCACCTCCCCTGCTCTACCGGCAGTGGTGCGACGAACCCTTCTACGTTGTAGAGGGCAAACCATGAACTGGGTAGCACTCTGCTATATGTCAGAGTATCCTGCTACGTTCTTTCTGAGCTATCCTTAGCTTCTTCAGAAATTTCAGCAGCACTTCCTCTCTTTTACGGAGAAAGCGTGTGTTTCCTTTTATCCATTTCAGTGGCATCTCCCCTCTTTGGTAGGAAATTGCCATGCTTAATTCGGGAAATGGATGCACACCGTTGTGTGTACTTTGCATCCATCAAGGTTGCAGGAACCCTGGGCCATAGCCAGGCCATACGTAATTAACTTAGTCTTTACGTAAAGAGCATTTTGCCAAAAAGCGAAGCCTTTCCAATAGGGGCTTCATTCGTCAAGCAGAATCTTGAACGAGGAGCGGTCAAGGAATCGCATGGGCGATTTGGAGTTTGGTCTCCATTTGAACGCTCATTTATGCGCCATATATGTAGTATAAGCAGAAGCTTGTGCTTTATACAGCGGCGGCGTAAAGAAATGCATATACTATTATTCAGGGTGTGTAACTGAACGAACTATTCTACATATATAACAAAGCAGAAGCCTTGGCATCGTTCGACGCGACGGCGTAAGTAAATACATTGCAGAAAGCAGGAGCCTTGGCATCGTTCGACGCGACGGCGTAAGTAAATGCATAATCGGAAGTGCAGTAATCGGAAATGCAGAAAACAGGGAGCCTTGGCATCATACGACGCGACGACAAAGGTAAATTACATAGCCTGTGCGATATAAGACGCGTCGGCAGAATCAGCAGATATACACCTAGATCCGTATCCAACGATAGTTACGAGGTGAGCGGGTGAACACCGAAGTGTTCTGAAGGGCTCAACCAAGAACTAGGGCGAGATACCATTTTAAAAACGCATATACTGCGTGTTTGTACATAGATATATCCGACGATAGTTACGAGACGAGCGGGTGAACACCGAAGTGTCCAAAAAGGGCTCAATCAAGAACTAAAGCAAGATACTACTTCAGAAAGTATATTCTATATACAAACAATCAAATACTTGAGAGAGATGGATCAACGAAGCGAACTTACTTCAAATCGTGGAAGAAACGGCTCCGGGTTGCTTCTTTGGCTTCGAGCCTTCCTTCGAGAGGTCAGACTAAGTCAGATGAAGCTGACTTAGTTGAGAAAGAGGTAGAGTAGGTCAAGCTACTCAACCTAAGTGGTTTGAACCAAACAGGGTTCGATCCAAGTCAACTGGGTTCAGCAGGTTCGAACTCAGCTCAATTAGGCTAAGTCTGGGTTCAGAAATCCAAACCGGAATCTGGACCAAAAAGGACTTTGACTTTGACTTTAAACCCAACTAGGTTCAAGTCAAGTCAACTGGGTTTGGACCAGGTCAAGTGGGTTCAGACCTAGGTCAGGTGGGTTAGGACCAGGTCAGGCAGGCTCAGGCTAAGTCAGGCAGGCTCAGACCAGGTCAGGTGGGCTCAGGTGGGCTAGGCTAGGTAGGGGAGGTTTAGGAGAGAGAGAGAAGGCAAGAGAGAGAGGGGGGGTTGATTTTTATGAGAAGAGAGAGAGTGGGGAGGGCTATTTATAGCCCAAGCCCACCTCCTCTTGGGTTTTTCCATGCCCCTTCTACCCCCTTGGCTTCTTTTTAATTCCAAGAGGTTCCTTGGTGTGGGGCCCACCTAGATATTTCCATGGGATATTTTGTGGGTCCCACCAGATATTTTCTGAGGAATATTTCTGTGGGTCCCACCAATATTTCCGTGGGTCCCGCAAGAATTTCGGGTTTCCGGCGATTTTTTTCCGAAAAATTCTAAGTACGTCATTCCCTTCGTATTGACGTAACTAATAAAGTTGGCTCGCAGGAATCCTTTGATTTCATTCAGGTAGGAAGTTATGGCTTCCAGAGTGTTTGAGCATATATTCGCGATTCGACGAATATCCTAAGTATAACTGGCTCGCAGGAATTGATTTGTTTCGCATTCTGAGAAGAAATGCTATTTTTACCGGTAAATGCCTCATGAATTTTATTCAGATATTTTCTGAAAAATTGCGGGTCTTACAAAACTTGGAAGACAAGACCAACACAGGGGTTGATCTTTGACTATAATGATTTAAAATCAATTTTTTGGAAGATGAGACCAATGCCAGGATTGATCTCTGAATATAACGTTTTGAAAAAAAAACCACTTTTGGAAAATATGATCGACATAAGATTTGAGACCTATTTTGGAAGATAAGACCAACACAAGGGTTGATCCTTCAATGAAATGATTCAAAAACCTATTTTGGAAAACATGATCAACACGAGGGTTGATTTTTCAATGCAATGGTTCGAAGACCTATTTTTGAAAACATGATCAACACGAGGGTTGATTTTTCAATGCAATGGTTCGAAAACCTATTTTTGAAAACATGATCAACACGAGGGTTGATTTTTTGACAAAGCTTGGACACAAGAATATTTGAACTCTTTGTTCATAACGAAGACTTTCATGATTTTTTGAAAAGGCCCTCATAGGTAATATCATTTCTCTCATGAATGATGTCAGGATTAGTCCCGCATTCTGAAAAGAACAGGAATTTAAATGTGGTTTTGATAGAAGCCGATGAAGAGATTTTTGAAATATAGATTTTCAAAAGCAAATGCCCCTATGTGGCAGAGGAAGAAAGTATTGTGATATTAGAGATATAAAGAAAAATTGACATTTCATTTGACGAGCAAAACTGATAACAAAGAACTGAAATATTTACAAGTATTTTGACCAAAAGGTCACAAAAGGACTGCACTGACTGGCCCCCCTACAAGGTGACTTGGCAAAAAGGGAAAAAGTAGGAGAATTCTGACATCTTTAGTCTTCTAAGTAGCCGGGGAGAGACTTAGTCATGACGGTTAGGTCATCTTCCTCTTCGTCTTCAACAAAGAGACTCTTGTCGACGCAATCCTTAACAATATTTTTGAAGACAAAGCAATGATCGGTGTCATGCCCCACTGCTCGATGGAACTTGCAGAACTGATTTGTGAACCTTCCCATGACCGTAGGAGGATCCATGACTTTTGGGAGTTTAACCAATCCTTTGGCCAGCATGAATTCAAGGGCTTCTTCGAGCGTTTGCTTCAGAGGAGTGAACTCACGGTCATTACTCCAACCTTCGCGCTTTATCTTCTCCTTTTGTGGAAAGTTAGACTGAGACGACTTGTTATTCTGCTTGGAAGACTTTTCCCTTTGAGCTGCGCCGTGGTTTTGACCATTCTTGCTGTCATTTATGTTTCTTCTGTTGCTATCAAGATCTTTGCCAGAGGTATCAGCTGCATGAGTGAACTGCGCTTTCTTTTTCTAATCTTGGATATTTTTTGTTAGAGGTATACCCTCGTAAAGCCCACTTTCTATTCCTGCCTCGAGCCATTCGGCTCGCTCAATTAATTTGATAAAGGATTTTGCTGGAGAAGTGGCAATGAGGCTTCTCAGAGGCTGAGAGAAATTGCTGAGGATTATTTGCAATGCATGCTCCTCTGGAATGGGAACTTTCATCTTGCTGCAGGTACTTCTCCACCTGTGGATGAACTCTCCTGCTCTTTCAGTCTAATTCTGCTTTAGGTTGTAAAGGTGATTGAGCGTAGGTGAAACCTCAGTGTTGAATAGAAAACGCTCAATGAACATATTTACTACCTTATCGAACTCTCGTAGTTCGATAGGATTCACATGATCAGCATACCATCTGGCTGCTACACCCTCCAGACTGCGGGGAAAACAGATGAACAGAGCCCTGTTATCTTTCCTGAAACAGCTGCACTCTGCATAAAATGTGGCTAAATGGCTTTAGGGTTGCCAGTCCCGTCAAATTTGAGAAACTTGTAGGGAAGATTCTCCAGATTATCATCCCTATCTAGACCATCATAAAAATCTTCGCCGGTGTAGGTCTACTTGCCCTTACCCTTGGCTTGAATGTCCTTGATTGCTCGACTCATTTCCTTCATCTGCTTGCTCATCAGGTCTTCTGCTGAAGCTCCAGACTTGGCTTTGTTGACGGATTCAGGCTCTTCTGCAGCTATTTTTATGGACTGCTTTGGAGGATTCTGTTTGTAGACAATATGCTCTTCCTCTTCTGACTCTTCCTCGACTGACTCTGATTCCTCAGAAGTAGTGTCTGGCTGCACCTTCTTTTTGATGATTCTGATTGTCTTTTTCACAGGCTTCTTCTTCAGCTTGCTTTTAGGAACTGCCTCTTTCAGCTTGGTCTCGGTTTGTTCAGACATCATTCTCGCCATCATCTTTTGGAACATGTCATACATAGCGGGGTCGATGTCATCTTTCTTGTTCTGACCCTGTCCCCTGACTGATTTAGGAGAGCTCATCTCTTCCGCCTCACTGTCGCTGAGTTGAGGAACTGTTTCTTTTCCCCCTCTTGTCGTGACCATTTTTGAAATATCAGAGCTCCTTCTGCGGAGGAAAGAGGAGGTTTTTAGATCAAAGAAACTTCTTGGTGAAGTTTTGACAAGAGGAAGGATTTAGGTTGAAATCTAAAAAATGTATCCCTTTACTAGGGATTGAGTATTGTGACAATTGCATTATTTACTCTACGAGGGAGAGTAACAAACTAAAATATGAAAGAAAATACCATTTCGAAAAAGGATATCTCTTGACGGAAAGAGATTTTTATGAAAATATAAACAAGAATATAAAAACAGAAGAAAATAAAAGGAAAAAATGGAATTTGAGAATAAATGGTAAGGATTTAAAATTTGAAGAACTTGCAGGCAGGATCAGAAGAATTTTTTGAAGAATTTTTAGAAGAAGGAGAAAAGGATAAAGAAAAATACACCTGGGTTTTAAAAACAAAGAGGAAATTTTGAAATATATACCCAGGGTTTTGAAAATATAAGGAAGATATAAAATATCACACAATCACAGATATACAAGCAAGGATATACAAACAGCACTCCCTAAAGCTGACTCTATATGCAATATTTGAAATGGCTTGTAGGACTTTAATCCTAACTCTAAGATTTATATCATTTGTTTCCAATCAAGGTACGTCGATATACTCAAGCCGAAGCTCGAAGTACGTGGCATATAAGATATCTCTCCGGTTCTAAGGTAAAGGCTTTTCAACATCCTTGAGCACCTACCGATATACCTCGGACTATGGCCCTTAGGTATGTGGTAGGGGGCGCGAACCCAAATAAGTGGTCCAATTGTGAGGCTCTCTCCCGAACTATGGCTCAGTGAGACAGCCCAGCAACGTGAAGACCGGGACAATATAGGTAGGGATGTTTTCAAAATATGATCAACATGCAATAAGATCAGAAGGCTCTAATGCAAGTCCTAAAGAGATAGAATTTAAATGAATAGAAGCATACACTTGCATACATTGTTTTGCATTCAATCCCTAAAATTGAGGAGAGTTGTATTTAAGACCTAAATCTAATATGAACATGGAATATTCTCCCCAATATGGTCCTACCAAACCATACTTAGATCCTATATGCAATGATAGCAGCTTAGGACAGAGTCTAGGCTCCTAAGGTTTGCATGGAAATGTAGCTGACATAGAAGAATATAGACTTAGAAAATATTAAAGCAAAGCAAAGGCATAGATTCGACCAGATGAAGACGGGTCCCATCACGGTCGCCAAAACTGTGATCATCGCAAAATTTTTCCTCTCTCGTTGGTTTCTCTCTCTTCCTTCTCTTTTCCTTTTCCAACCTCTATTTTCCTCCTTTTTGAAGGGAGAAGAAATAAAAGAAAGAAAAGAGAAAGAGAAGAGAAAATGAAAGAAAGAAAAAGAGAAGAGGAACTCTTTTGCGCGGTCTCACTTGACCTTGATTTGAAAGATATTTAGAAATTTAACTCGCCTCCGTTTTGAAAATGTTTGCGGGAAAAATGGAGAGACGGGATTCGCTCGTCGGTACGAGGTTCGACCGTTCCTGGCGCCTTTACCAGGGGTAATCGAACCAAGGATCGAATCTATGCCTTTTGCTTTGCCTAAATATAATTTAAGAATTTATCCTAAAAGATCTAAATGCACAAAGAATCATGCTTGTGCGATGCAAGAATGTATGCTTCTTTTGAAAGATGTTTTGAAAATTTCCAAGTATTCTGAGATGAACTTGGTAAGGGAATGAAGAAATGATTGAATTTAACTTAGAGTTTGAGATAGATCAGAGAAGTTCTAAGTTTTTTTGAAGTAAATCAGGATTTGGAAGGATAAATGAGAAAGAATGACTTGAAGCTTTGAAAATGAAAGGAAATGAAGTTTCAAAGTCAGAAATAGACTTTGAATTTGAACTTTGAATTTAGAAAAGGAAATGAATACTTGAAAATGGAATTAAATTTGGATTTAGAAGTTTGAAATTTGGAATGGATCTGAGAAATCCGGATGATATATTAAGAATAGAAATGGATTTAGATTAGATCCGACAATGGAATTGAAATCTAGAATTTGGAATTGGATTCCGGATCCTAAACGGAATGGGATCCGAGATTTGGAGTCCAAGATGGACTTGAGTTCTAGATCCTAGAATGGGCTTGGATCTGAAGTCTAAGATCCAAATATAGAATTGGATTCTGGATCCTAGAATGGATTTAGATCTGAGGTCTGAGATCCAATGTAGAGTTGGACTCTGGATCCTAAGATGGATTTGGATCTAAAGTCTGAGATCCAATGTGAAGTTGGATTCTGGACCCTAAAGGGGAATGGATCTGAAGTCTGAGATCCAAAGTAAAATTTGGATTCTGGATCTTAAAGGGGAATTGGATCTGAAATCTGAGATCCAATTTGAGTGTTGAATCCTGGATCCTAAAATGGATTTGGAGTTAAATTCAGAAGATGAATCAAGAATCTCAAAGTTGAACTTTTGATTTTGATTGGAGTTTTGAATATAAAATGAATTTGGAATTTCGAAATCAATTTGAACTTTGAAATCTGTTTTGAATTTGAATAAAAATGACTTTGAAATCTCAAAGTTAAATTGAACTTTGAGATTGAAAATGAAATTGAACTTGAAAATGAAAAGGATGAATTGGATTTGATAAGGATTGAAGATAGGTTTGAGAAAAATATGTACATTACTTGGAGTTTTTGAAAAAAGAATTTTGAAAACATGATGCAGTTCTATCCTAAATGATGAATGAATTCAAATAATTTTGAAATTGGATTTTGAAAAGCTATTTCATTCTTTAAATGAATTAAAAGAAGATTGAAGATATAATACATCCTTGACTATGGTTATTGAATGTATTATATAATAATCTATATTTAAATTGAGGTGAAGAATGAAACACATTTGGTGCTTTTATAGAATTTAAAATGAAATTAACTCTCAATATACCCTGACTATGGCCATTGGTATATATTTTGAGTTAATTTTAAGTTAAATTTTGATAAAAGAAAAAATATTTTGAGGAAAATATGATGAATTTTAAAAATGGATCCAGTGTGGATCCAGTGTTATTTTATAAGAGATAAAAATCCTAAGTTTTGTTTACATCCTGACTATGGCCATTGATGTAAATCATCAACTTAGAATTAATTTACCTCTTACGAAATGGTGCACGTGCCATCCGTGTTTCACCATTGTGAGATTTTTAGAGAATAAAGGCAAAAGCATGAAAATGAGCAATTTATGACGTTTACAATGCTCATTCATTCTAATCTAGAAGCTGGAAATGTAAATTCTCATTTTAGATCTAACTATTACCATACATGAAATTGAATTTACAACTCCAAATAATGATATTTTCCACATATTCCCTACAAAACCGAGTTAGCATAAAAAAAAATACATATGGAAAGAAAACAACAATTCATATACAAGATGATGAATACTCATATATCTAAAAGAAGAGTGCATGTGAGATGCATGGGACTAAGTATATAAATATGAGGGTGAATCTGTGTAACCATGCATGAGGATTTACATATGAAGGCAACACATATATATAAGTATATACATATATCCCTATGACTAGAAAGCCTATGCAAAATTTTAAAATACCTTCATGCATATAATATATATATATATATATATATATATGTATATATATATATGTATATATAAAAGGGGAACTTTGAAATGCAGGAATGAGCATTATATACATAAGGTGAAAGGCGCTGCTAAGTAAGGGTGGCAACAACTGATAAACATAGATATTTGCAACGTAGGACAAAGATGTTAAAGTGGCAGTGTCGTAAAAACACCACGGCTGGAAGTGATGGAGCTCTAGTGAAAAGCAAAAACAGCCATGATGGTGCTGCTGTAAAGACTTGGAAGTTGCCGCGGGAGTTGATGACCATAGGACTAGCAAACCAGTAAAAGGTTGAACTGAGGTTATTAGACCTGCGAATGACTCCAACTGCAGTGGGGACCTGATTGGTATTTGCTGCATAACTTGAAACCTCGGCTGCCTGGATATATCTTGAAGTAGAGCGGGAGAATGTACAATAGAAGGGTTCTGAAGTGCCATAGGAAACTTCCCTTCTGGCAACCTCTTCGGCATTCCATACTGCAGGCTAGTCTGCGATGGAGGTGGGATCTGCTATGATAACGAAACGTGGCTATCCTACAAAGGGGTGGCATCAGCGAGACTGGGGTCTGCCGAATATTGGGCAATTATCACACTAGTGCTGACAACATTCCCAGGGTTGTCAATGCCTGAAAGGTAGTCTGATTTGAAGCAAGTTGAGGTGGAAATGGAGATAACATCGCTTCAGTCTAATGGTAGCTCATCTCTAAATAATATACATTTCAGTTATGAAAAACAAAATGACCATTTATATAATGGATGTCATTTATGTGGTGATATATACTACAGTAGGTGCCGATAAGCAAATGGGCCAAAGAAATAATCGAAATACATGACATTATATAGTGAATGGATGCAGACAAATTAGAATGCATTAATTCTAGGAATGTAATTGAAGCAGAAAGGAAATAAGGAGCCATAACATTCATTGGATAGCGGCGGCAAAGTGATTTTACATAAAGTTGACAGCAAACCATTTTCTCTTGCAGATCAAATTCAGTAACACTAGCGAATTACCTTCAGCTCCACCGGTTTGGCTAGTCACGAAAACCTCTTATCTTTAGTGGAGACCAGAGGGAACTTTTCTGTTTATTCCCAACTCGGTTTCACCGCTTGTTTGTATAGCTTCTCCATAGGCCCCATCCTATACTTCTCAAATAACACTGATTTGCTTGAGCTCCATCGGCTATAGCAACCACAACACCATCAGGAGATCTGGAAATTATAGAAAAGATGCAAAGTCAAGAAACTGTTTATCTCATGAAAGGGTTTTTATCTGACAAAGACCCAATTCCAATACAACATGGTCATTCGACCAGCAGAATATTGAATCAGCCCAATGAAGTATCAAAGCAAATATCCTCCCCTGTATGGAAAGGAAAGAAGACAGTATCTCAAACCTTGGCAGCAACTCCTCTTAACTTGATCTCTGATGATCTATTAGCCATAATGTAACAAACCTTCACAAACTAAAGATTCATGCTAACTAATCAACCATGATAATCAATTATAACAATTATTTTTAACAAATCTAGATGAGTACAATACCTTTGACTGTGACCCTCCAGCTGGGATCAATTGCAACTCAAAGAAGTTACTCGGACGAGGATCCTCAATTTATCCAGTGTTGTAGCCATTTATCCCCTATAATCCTTAATATTTGACATACTTAGAAGTAGATACCAACGTTTCAGCCGGAGTTTTTCTGTAATTCTTCCATCCCTTGAGACAGAATGTCTTCCGCATGTTGAAATGACTGCTTTTAATACCTGCAAACAAATCATCTTTCTTTCTTTCTTTTTTTTCACGACATTCTAGATTAGAAGTTAGAACGTGAGCCACACACGATTCCCCTTAACAAGGTAAAGCTTGTCCCAACCCTCTCAGGCTTTTGAAATTTCTTCTTTACATCATGCTCTGCCTCGTAATTCTGGATTTTGATTCAGATGTTCACTTGATCTGATTATTATTTGATAAAACATGGAGTTGGATTCAGCACAGTCCTAGTTCTGTATCACCAAAGAGTTGGATCACGGCTCCAAGAGCCAACATTCAACGCTTCTCATTGGATTTTGCAGAGCATTTGCCGACACTTGATAGGGAAGCACTTGAACTTCCTCTTTACATCCTCCTGCTCCATCGAAAATCTCTCACTAATGACCATTTGCAGAATATGGCTGCAAATGGCTGTAGTAGATCTGGAATTGACTGGAAGTTGTAGCCTGATGTTTTAAATAGTGTAGCAATGGCTTCATTGTCCCTGAACAGCTTATTCTTTCAACAAGATCTTGACCTGATTAAGATTCGGATTCTCATGGAGAGGGTTGGGATCAATATCGAATGCTTTCTCAAACTATCTCCCTCAAGCCTCATCTTTCTCTTAGTAAGATTCCTTCAACATCAGCTAATCAATTGACAGTGATTTCATGATAGTGTAATGGACACAGAGGATGCAGAGAAAATGACGCAAATTACAGATATTCAAAGAAAGAAATGCATTCAGTTTGACATCATTCACTTGCCTCAAATTTCTCGCACATCAAGAGAAGCAAACAATTGGACTCTCGTTTGAAGAATGGTCTCTTGGCATTTAGCCGAAACCTTGAAAGATTCGGTCCATGGAAATGTACACACTAAAAGACAATACTGGCTATGACGATCTTAAAAAGCAAAATCAGAAAATGCATAATATAACTGATAATATACATGGAACATAGGGATAATGAATAAACACATTGACCTCTTAACTGACCAAGAGGTGTGCGAATGAGGTTAACATTTACACTGTATCAATCAGGAAAACATGATATATACGTCTATATATATATATATATATATATATATATATATATATATATATATATATATTTATATTTCTACACAGTAAATCTAATGAACCCAAAATCCCGTATGTGGCAGAGATTGCAATCCTGGATTGTGGATTTAGCACTCATTACTAGAAGCCGATCCTACAGGGTATGCAACATAATCAGATTCTATCTTGGGGCAATGTACTATGGATGGTCAAGGTCCAACGCTCCTTCAATCCATTTCTGCTGATGTGCTGTTGTCTGACCTCCAATCTCAAGAAACCGAGAGCATGGTATTTAATCGTGGCCTTGATCATCCCATCAAAATGCTTCTGAATGTCGGTTGTGTAACACAAACTAAGTAACTCATCGTTTGTACTCAAGATACCAGATGATGCAGAACAATTGAGAACAATGTAATCACGCGATAGGCGGGAAAATCCAGTAGACAAACGACATTAGTTGGTGAATCAACAAAGATATCAAGATGTTAACATTAATCGACCATATACAAACGCAATACATAAAACAAAACAAAGAATCTAAACATAGATCAGACATTTAGAAGGAGCATAACATTCAGAAATGGAAATAAGGAATCATAGATAACAAGCCATTAAAATAAAACTGAAGCTAGACAAATATTCAAGAGTCTGTAAAAATTTTTAAAGGGATTCAAAAACAGATGTTGGAATCTTTGCATTCCATTGCTATTGCGCGAGGAGGCATTGGGATTGCTATAGGCAACCCAATACCCATCTCTGGTGCGTTAATGGGGGTAAAAAAAATCAAATCAAAACCACGAAAAAGAGAAGATTCTTACCTGACTCGTGGGGAGTTGAGGCTTGTTATTTATCCTGGAGGGCTTTTCCTGCGTGATTTTTGCAGAAATCGATCCTTCTTCAGAGGAAATTTCTCTTTCATTGGAGGGAAAGCTCAAAGGGGATCGTCAAGTGGATCGGTGATGGCTGGAATCCATCTCTCTTCCTTTCTCGTTGCAGGGGATGCCTGTTTATATAGGCAACGAGAGAGGGGAGTTGGCTGTTGGAGGGTTTCGGCCAGGGTTTCGTGAAAAGGGGAAAGAGGCCAGAGTGAGGAAGGAAGGAGGGTGCTTTGTAGTCGACTTCCTTTCATCGGATGAACAAAAACTCAGGAAATCATGAAGAAAGAGGAGAGGAGGAAGAAGAAGAGGAAGCGTGAAAAGAGGGATGTTGGGGTGAAGAAGCGGTCCTTTTAGGGTTTCCTTGAATCCCCTTTTAAGGAGGAGCAGGGAAGATTCGGGAAGAGGAGGTTAGAGATGAAGGGTGAACGACTTAGATGGGAGTTAGCGATGGGCGAAGCAGAGGGAAGGAGGAGAGAATGGAGGCGGTTGATGGGGGCTGAGGGAGAGAGAAGCGAGAGTTAGGGTTTTCAAAAACCCTAACTCGACTTTTTAAACATCGAGAATCAGATTTTCCAAAAAAAAGACCTCTTTAAAAAGTTTTCTCTAAAACGGGTTTCTAAAAACCATTTTGCAATTTTCTTCATTTATTTTTGATTTTTTTTTGGTTCTTTTCCGAGTATTTTTATTTTTTTGTATTTTGGGAAATACAAAATCCTAAAATGTACGACAAAACAAGGATTTAAACTAATTTTTTTGTATTTTTGAGAAATATTTACAAAAAGAAGGTTTTCAAGGCTATTTTGAGGAAATTTCTTCAGAAAATGGGTTCGGACCCGAGTTTTGAGAAAATGTTTGAGTTTTTGAAGCTCAAATTGAGAAATACATGTGATGGATCCAAACGGATGTCGAATGGACTGTCCGAGCTATTTAAAGACTATTTTTGGTATTTTCTATAATTTAAAATTTGAACAAGGGGATTTAGATTTGGATCTGGACAATGGATCCAGATCCGAAATCAATTTAAACATATAAAATGAATTTGATTTCAGTAAAACTTGAGAAATGAACTGGAATTTATATTTGAAAATGACACATTTGCTCAAAAAATGAATTTAGGGACAAGAAGGGAATATTTAAAAGATTTTGAAAAATTTGGGGTGTTCACACTCGGGTATCCAATGATTATCAGGAGTGGTGAAAAATTGTTTATCCCTCTCTTTTATGTCATGTTTATTATTAAATCATGCTTCCTTCAATAAAATTCCTTTAATTTTCATCCTATCTTGGTTTGACGACCTCGCCTAGGTAACAAGGCACATTTCCAGTTGTTTATTTTGCAAAGAATAGCAGCGCAATTGTCATGACTCTAGTGACGACTCAGTTCCTAGTAATGGGACATCTTTCAAATTGTCTACCAAATATCCGACAAATATTTCATATTCAAAACCATTTTCAACAACTAACCCTCAATTTTGTCTTGCAGAGAGCACTTGCAGACAAGGTCCGACAAGAAAACCGCACCAGTCCAGCTTATCAGTTCTCTGTCAGCCTCAGTACAAGAAATGGCCTCTTCACGATCTGCCAGAAACGAAAGTCAGCAAGCCAATGATGACATCAACCCACAGATGTATTCGTTGTTTCAGAGAATGCTGAGCAAGTTATTATCTAAAGAAATAGGGGCCAATTCAGAAAAAACCCACACTAAGAAAAAGGTCCCGAACAGTGAAAAAGAACGTGAAAATCCCAAAGAGGCAGAATCATCGTGAGGAAACTTTCGATAAAGCAAAGTCAGCGGGTGGTACCGATGAGGAATATGAAACCCAACAAGCAGTTAGAAAGTCGACTCAAGGACAGGGGTCAGCTTACAGATCCAGAAATCAATTTGTCAATGACCCTACTTAGCCACAACTCAAAGACGTGGTTAAGATGGTTAAAGATCTGCAGGCCCGAGACAAAGGCAAAAGGGTCTTTACAAGTGAAGACTTCTATGATGGATTGGACAGGGATGATGATCTCGATAATCTCCCCAAGAAATTTATCAAATTCGATGGCTCTGGCGATCCAAAAGCACATCTCGCTCTGTTCTTTGCAGAGTGTTTTAAGTTCAGAAAGAACAATCAAGCCCTATTCCTCTGTTTCCCTCGAAGTTTGTAAGGTATTGCAACAAAGTGGTACTCAGAGCATGTTAACCCCATAGAGTTGAAAGAGTTTGACAAGGTGGTCAATCTGTTCATCGAGTGTTTCTTATTCAATGTTGAGGCACCCTCAACTCTCAGCCACCTTTGCAGTCTGAAACAGAAGGAAAATGAGAAAGCCAGGGATTTTATTCTCAGGTAGAGATCCGCTTGTAACACGATGCATGATTCAATATCAGAAGGACACACACTATCTTTGATCATGGGTAACTTTTCATAATCTCTGAGGGGATTGATTTTCACCTCGCCATCAAAAACTTTTATTAAGCTAACAGAATGAGCCGAATGACTCGAGTTGAGTATGGAAAACAGATCCTACGAGGATTTTACCTTCACCAAGGGCAACAGTCAGCAGAAATCTAAGAAGAAAACCCATTTCACCTACTCTGCCAATAACATCAAAAATCAACATAAGAGAAATGGGAAAGATCACAGTTATGGATCAGGGGGTCAAAACCCTAACAAAAATAATCAGAAAGACAAATCGATTTCTCAATATGGAAAACAACCACAATAGACTCTTGAACAGGGATCGAGACCTCAAGAAAAGCCAAAGCATGAAGGGTGGAGTTATAATCGTAAGTTTACTCCCTTGGATCAGTCACTCGAAACAGTGCTAGAATATATGCTCGGCAGTGACATGATTAAGCTTCCAAGGATAGCTGATCCACCAGTGGTTATGGGTAAAATGAAGGACATATTCTGCAAGTTCCACCGAACAGTGGGACATGATACCGAGAACTGTTTCATTCTCAAAAACATCATACAAGATTATATTGATAAAAACTTTCTAGTAGAAGGTGTCGAAGATGAAAAAATGGGAATTTTCAATCAACCCTTTCTTCAGCATTCAATCGTAGTGATATCTGATCACCCATTTCAGCCACAAGATCACATCCAACCATGCCCCAGAAGTGACATTGATATTCAACACCAGGTGTTAGTATTACATAAGGCTCAATCTAATGCTCGGAAGATGGACCTCGTTTCAGCTTTCAACAAACTGAAAGACTCAAGAGAGCCTGTCGGAATATCTCCTGAAGTGGCCAAAAGAATGTCGTGGTTCCCTAAAAGCTTCATCAAATCAATATCTGAAAAAGACAAAGCATCAGAGGAGAAGGTGGATACAGTGCGAAGACCGATTACTGCCCTCTCAAATATCCTGATCCTTGAATTGATGCGTGCTTCTCCCAAGCATTAGCAAGTCCTGGACGATTTACTACGAAAAATCAAGGTTAAGCCAGACATCACCCTCGAAGACATGGCCCAGATCGTTAATCAGGCCATGACCAATGCTCCCATAATATTTTCTAATGAAGATTTACCCAATCCCCATGCATTTCATAATAATGCACTGTACATTGTCATTCAAACCAGGGAGATGATTGTACCCCATGTGCTCGTAGATGGAGGCAGTAGCCTCAACATCTGCCTCGAAATGACCGCCAAGGCATTGGGTATAAAAGAAGAAGAATATGCACCAGATTCAATCACCATTTACGGATTCGATAATCATGGACAGACAGCAAAGGGCAAGATTTTCTTGGAAATATTTATCAACTACTTTGTTCACACAGTGCTTTTCCATGTTGTCAACGTGCCGCCAACGTATAATCTTCTATTGGAGTAAATGTGGATTCACAATGCCAATGCAGTGCCATCCACCCTACACCAATGCATCAAATGGTCACCAAACTGGGAGGGGCCTTACGTGGTCAAAGAAGTGTTATCACACAATTCATATTGTCTGATTAACGCAGACGGGGTAGAATTACCATATCCTATCAATGCCCGACATTTGAAGAAATTCTATACTTAGAAAACTTCTATTCTACTTTTTGTATCCTTCAATAAATTCCCTTCCAATAAATGATCAATTATTCTTTTACCAGAACATTTCTCTCCCCCAGACTATACTGGGGCATTTTCGTTATAAAACTCATCTTTTATTCAAAATACACTATATGCGGGCAGGATCAAACAAAATCTTTCATCATTCGCTTATTCACATCCGTTTACATTCATTCGCATGTGTTTGCATTTGCTTACATCCATTCTGCATTTGCACTAAATTTCATTCGAGATAAGGGACAAATCCAGAGATCTCGACAGTCATCCAAGTCATCGTAAGGGTGAAGATAAAAAATATCCCATCACAATCAACTGATAGTCTTCCAATGCTCGTACTGGTAACCTTTTAAAACCCAGTGCTCGTACTGGTGATCTTTTAGAATTCGGCGCTCGTACTGGTAATCTTTTAAAAAATTCAGTGCTCGAACTGGTAACCTTTTAAAATCCAGTGCTCGTACTGGCAATTTTTTTAAAATCCGGTGCTCGTACTCGTAATCTTTTAAAATCCAGTGCTTGTACTGGTAATCTTTTAAAAAATCTAGTGCTCGTACTGGTAATCTTTTAGAATCTAGTGCTCATGCTGGCGATCTTTTAAAATCCAGTGCTCGTACTGGTATTTTGTCAAAATTCATTCTTCATACTGGTCGCAATCCAAATACTAGACCCGCATTGGGATTCAAACTCAATGTTAATCTTCAGATCTACGAACCAAACAATCTTTGTCAGACCCTTGAGTCACTCCATTTTGTCAATCTCATCTTCAGGTCACCAATTTTGTCAGACCTCTGGTCATTCGTCTTATCAAGAAAATCTTTGGGTTATCAAATTTTATCAAAGTCGATCATATTTGTCAGTCCTTCGAGTTGTATCCAGCAATCATAGTCTTTCAAGATTCGACCTTTGCGTCGAATTCGTCCGCCAACTAGCTCAAAATCAATTATAAATCATTTCTCTTGCAAGGGACCCTTTTCTATGGAGAGTTCGAGAGAGCTCGTTCCTTTCACATATCTTTATTATTTGTTCGTTGAACCTCTTTTTCTAGGGAGAGTTTGAAGGGACTCGCGTTTCACGAACAGTTTGCAAAACAATCTTTGTTGTCACACAAGGAACCCTTTTTCTAGGGAGAGTTTTGATGGAAGTTCATTCTCCTTGTAACCCTAAAATGTCTTTTGTTAGGCCACCCCGTCATCGAAGACCCTTTTTCCAAGGAGAGTGTGATGGACTCGCTCCTCTATGATATCCTTTCCAACCTTTGTTAGCAGCCCCTTTCCATAAGATAAGTCTAGAAATAGGAAGTTTTGACAAAAACTTTATTTCTCTTCGAAAGTTTGTTTTGCAAACACCTCCTCTTTGAGGAAGAGAGAAGTATCTTTTTGTTGCTCGTTCAGGTAAGGGTCAAGCCTGAGTCACTCCTTTGGGGAAAGGAGAGGAGAATCTGGCCGCGGATGCATCGTTTAGATCTCAAGCGATTTCTTTCACCAAGGATTCCAAGAATATTTTGCCAATTTGTCATGAAAAATAGTTGTTGATTCCAAGAAATCTTTTATTATACAAAAGAATTACCTCAAATTACCTTCAGTGTTACTTCCAAAAGAGCTAAGCTTTTGCGAAGAAGGATTCAAAATCCAAATTCTTTCTATTGACCAACCAAAGGGATGAAGAATAAATCCTTGATATGGCTAGCAAAGAAAATTCAATGTTGTTGCGAAGCCATAAGTGATCGATATTGATCGCAGTCAATGGCACATTTTTAAAGATCATTCTTGTAAAGACAAGGCAGTCGAAATATCCTGTGTGATACAGAAAAATCCATGTAATTTCCATATTTTCTCAATCGTTTAAGTTGCAATTAAATATCTGCAAAAGGGTTCTCTCAATTGTCGTCAAGATGAAGACGAATTATGCGAGTTAGACCCCCGGAGCCAAAGAAGATTTGGATCATCTCCAAGATGAAGGAGTTTATGACGGATCCTTCCAGAAAAAGTTTAGATCACCGTCAAGATGAAGGCAACTGCGATGAGCCTCTCGATAAACCCTAAAAAATATTTAATTTCTGCTATCATCAAGCGACTACCAACCAATGAGCCAATATCGCCAATATAATCCCTGAGGCAAAGAAGGATCAGAACATCTTCAAGATGAAGGAGTTTATGATATACCCTTCCAAAAAAAAGGAGAGAGAGAAAAACTAGGACATCTTCAAAATGAAGGATGATGTAATGAATTCCTCAGAAAACCAAAAAAGCTCCAATTCTGTTAAAAGAGCGCAAAAAGACCATCCTAAGAAAAGAATCCTAGGATATCAAACTGCCGAATTTGCCTAGAATTTTCTTTAATTTTGTGAAATTCTTCTATCAACATCCTTTCACCAATTGCTTTCACAATGAGAATCTTTTCATTTCCGTTCATATCAAGAAAATTGATAGCCTCCCTGAAAAAAAAGTCAATTGCAAGTAATTTGAATTTGAATCTTATATCTATGAAGATAAGTCCAGTAGGAGGTAATACTTCAGGTAGAAAAGAAGAAATATATTTCATATAAGTATACTTACATTTCAATTATTTTTGAATCATCTACAATTTTTATCTTATTGGCAATCTTTTCAAGTTATCCTGATATGAAGTGAGAACTTGATGTCTACTTTGATGTATCCAGGCATTGTTGTTATCCCTTTTAGGATCGGATGATGGGAGTTGTCCAAGATCCTTCTCTTCTTGTTTTGATTTGAGTGCCTGGGCTCTCAGATTCACACACTTCCTGTGCTCCCCACTGTCCCACCATAGACAGTTCCCATTTAGGTTAAGGGTTAAACCTAAATTTTCTACAAAAGGTCATTTGTTTTAAAAGCCATTCAGTTTTAGTAATGAGACATTCAAAATCAATCTCTTTTCAAGCTTTAGGGAACCCCCTTTCTTCCTTTTACAAACCCCTCTCGGATTTATTGTGCAAAATTCGAAGGTCCCATCATGGTTTCTTCATTTGAGGATTTTGTTTATTGTCCCCTTTCAGGTTAAGAATTAAGCTTGAACCTCATTTTTTCACGAGGTATTGCCCCCTTTTAGGTTAAGGGTTAAGCTTGAGCCTCGTTTTTCCACAAGGTACCGTCCTCTTTTGAGTTAAGGGTTAAGTATGAATCTCGTTCTTACATGAGGTATCTTTAGTCCCATCCAGGTTAAGGGCAAAGCTTGAGCCTCATTTCGATGAGATGAATCTTCTTCTTTATTCTCCATTTCATATCTGTCATTACCATCATAGCCAATTCTTTCATACTCGATCAGATTCTCCTAACTAGGGCATTTTTTCTATAGTCCAAATTTGGTGTATTTTTCTTTGCCACTAAGCTCGACCCTATACCGGCTTAGTAGCAAAGAGGGGCATCTGTAAACACCCCAATTTCCACTCTCATTCAGTGTTTACATTTCATGTGTCATTGCATATCACTGCATGCATTCGACATGTCATTTCATTGCATTGCATCTCATTATCAAGATCCAGAACTCCTGTTTTCAAAATATTAAATCCAGATTCGAGCTTTTAAAATTTTTCTTTCAAAGTCAATTTTAAAACCTGGGTTTTGAATCAACATTCTACCATTTGTCAACGTCAGGATCTTATATTTCAAAATGTTTTCCTTAGAAAATAATCTGGATTCATTTTAAACTCAATTTTAATCGATTTCAATTCTCAGATGAGACCCATTCAGGTGGTGTCTTCTTCGGATTCCTTTATTTATCAAAAATCTCAAAAATTTTAGAGTTCTAGTCGGATCAAAACTCTGTATTTTCATCTTTTTGAACCTTTTCAAAACTCCATTCTGATTTTAAACCGGATATAGTCATATTCGTTGCCCATTCTTGTTATTTTGGCCAAAATTTTAGAGTCCCAGTCCAATCAGGACCCTTTTTCTAGAATCCTAATTGGATCAGAACTCTTTTTTCAAAGTCCTAATCGAATTAGGACTCTATTTTTCGTTGGTATTCTGCCTATCTTTAATCAAATCTTTCAAAATCTGTCAAAATGAGTTAAAAACTAAGAGTTCTAATTGAACCAGGACTCTATTCAGAGAGTCCTAGTTGGATCAGGACTTTGTCCTTGATTTCAATTTTGAGAGAATCTTTCAAAAATCCTTCTATTTATCTCTTCAAGAATCAAAATTGTTATACCTTTATCATGAAATTTCAAAATTCTGAGATTCTATCCTAGAGTCCTGATCGAATCAGGACTCTATCCAAAGTTTATTTTCTCACTTCATTTTCACTGGTTTTCAAAAGCTTTGTTTAAATCTCACCATTTAATTCTTAGAAGACAAAAATTTTCAGAGACCTAGTCGAATTAGGAATCCTCTTCAGAGTCCTAATCAGATTAGGACTCTAAACCGAACTTCAATTCTATCTTGTTTTCACTTGTTTTTCAAAATCCCTTTGATTGTTTATCAGAAAATCCAAAAATCTGAGAGTCCTAGTTCAATTAGGTCTCTGTCCCCAGAGTCCCAGTTGAATCAGGACTCTGTTTTGATTTCAATATTTGTTACTATTTTCATTGTTTTCACAAATTCTTTCATCTGTTTTTCAGAAAATACCAAAAAAATCTAGAGTTTTAGTACGATCAGGACCCTATCCCAAAGTCCTAATCCAGTCAAGAGTTTGTTTTGAAGTCTGTTTTTACTTCCATTTTCATTCCTTTTCATTTGTTTTTCAAAAATTAGGTCATTTTACAGAGTCTCGATTGATTCAGGACTCTATTTCAGAGTTTCAGTTGAGTTAGGACTCTAACCCTCACTGTATTTTCTGACTTATTTTACCAGTTTTGATAAAATCTTTCAAAAACTTCTTCATCTGGCTTTCAAAATCTTAAAATCTCAGAAACCTAAAATTTCAAAACTCTAGCCCAGAGTTCCAGTTCGCTTAGAACTCTATTTTCAAAACTTTGAATTTCAACTGTTGATTTTAACCCCTTTTCAAAGTCATTTTCAGTCTTTGTTTCAAGTTTTTCAAAACCTTATGTGGGGCCCGCTCAGTTGGTGCCATATCTGGAGGAGTTCTGATCCAGTCAGAACTCTGTACCATTTCAAAACTTTCAATCTCAAAATCTACTTTTAAATATCTTTTGAAAAACCTCTCATTTTCAAGCTTTAAAATCGTTTTTGAAAATTCAAGTGGGTCCCACTCGGGGTGGCGCCACATTTGAAGATGTCAGGGTTAGACTAGGGTTAGTCAGTGTCTTAGCTAGTTTAGGGATTTAGGAGAGTCAAAATCTATTTTGAAAAACCATTTTAACTTTGTTTGTTTTAACTATTGTTTTTCAACTTTAAATTGGAATTTAAAAAAAACCAATGTGGGCCCACAGAGGGTGGCACCAAATTTGGAGTTATTTTAATAGGATTAGGAGTCTTAGGTTAATTAGGGCCTAATTAGGAATGTTAAGAAGCCCAAAACAATTAGGAACCCCCCCCCCCCTTTAGAGTCCATTTTTTTTAAAACTCTTGAATTAAACTTAAAAAAAAAATTCTGATATAAAGAGCCCTTAGGGGGGTCGACCCCCCTATTCTTCTCATTTTGGATTTTTGGAGCTTCTCTTTCCTCATTCCAGCACTCCATCTTATCCATTGCAGTTGCATCTTCAAGGAAAGTTCCTTAATGGCTTTTTATGATTTTATTAGTTTTCTTTGTTTTTTTAATGAATTTAACCATTGGCACCATCTCTTTCATGGTTTTAACCATGGATTCAACTTCA
Source organism: Nuphar pumila (assembly GCF_984573655.1). Lineage (NCBI taxonomy): Eukaryota > Viridiplantae > Streptophyta > Magnoliopsida > Nymphaeales > Nymphaeaceae > Nuphar > Nuphar pumila. The sequence continues at coordinate 43,222,591 of NC_143260.1, read as the reverse complement.
AGAACCTCAAGATCAATCCAAGAAGATGATCTAACCCTATTTCATGCTGTTTTTCATGATTCTAATCCATTAGAATCTTTTATGCTATTGTTTTTCATGTTCTTAACCAAAAAAACATGAGATTTATCCGTTAAATGGATTAAATCCATGTTTTCAAAGGTGAAAATAATTTCAGCCATGGATTCCCTGTGTTTTATTTATTTTTTTATCATATTAGTGTTCATTTCATGTGTTCCAGCATTAAATTAAATTTTGTTTTGTTGTTTAGGTATTTTTTTATTTTTTTCATTGTTAAGTCATGTTTTTTTAGGGTTTTCTTAGATTTTTATGTGTTTTGATTCTAGATCTATAAAAAGTATGTTATTTTGCATTTAAATCTTTGTTATAAATTGTTGATTTTTTTATATGTGATCCACGGATATGTTATTGAGTCTCTGTAAAAAAATCAGAGGTTTTGGGATTCGGAAACCCTGTTGGAAAAATACAAAGTAGAATCAGGATTTTTATTGATTAAAATTGTTCTTCAAATTCAAGTATTTGTAGATGTGATATTTCTCTCATCCAATATTTGATTCAAGATCCGTAAAGTGTAGTGGCTTCATGTTAATGTCAACTATTTACTGTAAAATTTTCATAATTTTTTGTCATTGTTTGATATTTTTCCTCTGTCAGAAAGTCAGATCCATATTTTAAAACTCGTTATGATTTACTAAAACCCTAATTCGACTTGTGTTGATCATATATCCATAATCGTAGATTTGATTCATAATATATAAAAAAGGAAGTTCATTGTTTATCTGTCTATTATTCACTACTGAAATCCCAGAAATTTTGGATGAAGTCTGCTATTTTTTTTTGTATCTGCAACCGGAAGTACTTGTTTTAATTAATTTTATATTCGTTAAATTTAAGTCCAGATTGCCAGAATGATATCTCCCTAATCAGAGATGATTTTTCTAATCTGTAAAAAGGAGTTTCTTTGCTTTTTTGTGTATTTTGTATTTGTAAAATTTGAAGAATTTCTATGGTGAATTGACTCCTGATTTGGGTCTAACACTGAAACTGGTACGTGACCGCGGGTAAAAATAACATATTTTAGGGTTTTAATGCAATTTTCGAATTGAAATAATGGCAAAAATATATTTTTATGATTTCAATCTAATTTTAGAGTGATAAAAAGTACAAGTACTGATTCTTATGAATTTTGGAAACCATTTGATGCTTGGATGAGTTAAATTGCAAAATAGGGTGCCCATAGGATCCTGAAACACTGCCAAAATCATGGTTTTTGTGATATTTTCAGTTTTTTATGTATAAGTTCATGTTTTTAGGGTTTGGTTATGTTTAAAATCATATTAAGGTGCTTTATGATCGATTTTATGTTTATTTGATTTTATTTACACCCTAAACCCTAAGTTTTTACCAAAATATTTTCTAAAAATCCTCATTTCAAGGCCATAATCTTGCTATCAGGGTCATTTTGGTCATTTGACCTCATTTTTGAAATTCCTAACTTGTATTTTATTATTTTTAATCATACCACATCATCTTATGTTTGATTTATTTTTATTTGAATTCCAAAACCTTATTTTTACAAAATATCTTTCTGAAAAACCCTGGTTTCAAGGCCATAGTCTTGCTATCAGGGGTAGTTTGGTCATTTTGACCCCAATTTTGAATTTTCAAATCTTATTTTCATATTTATTTCATATTTCATTATGTTTATCTCAGGAAATTATGAAAAAAAGCTTATATCTAGCAAAATCTAGTAATTTCTAGATATTACTGGATAAATCTAGAAAAACCAACATATCTTTACTAACAAGTTTTTTAGTTTTGCAGGGATATTGAAGACTTTACTTTCCTTTAATTTTCTTTATTTAAATTCAATTAGTGATGTAAATCAAATATAATATTTGGAATAAGATTTACATTTTCTGCTTAGAATAAGACTGCATTGCATATAGTTTAATTATGCAAATATCAATATCTGATGTATGATTCATGTGCATATTTTTATAAATTCACCATGGTCTACATGAATGGCACGTGCACAAGCTCTTAGGGAGTTGACAAACTCGGTGGAATTCATATTCATGGCCATAGTCAGAATATGAATGAGACCCAGATTTGTGATCTTCGTATTAGACACATTCAACCTACAGTCTTAGGCTAACTTTAAAATGCACTGTATTTCTTAAAACTCAAAAGGATTTTCTCAATTCCTTAAATAAATATCTTTCAAATCCATATTCATTCATTCCATTCAATTTGCAAATTCCAATTCAGAGAAATCGATTTTCTCAAAATTTCCTAAGTCTTTCTCAGAAATCAAGTTTCTCAAAACTCTGAACTTTCAAGTGATATTTCATGTAATTCTTAAGTTCAAAATTTGATTTTCCAAGTTATATATTCAATTTCAAAGTTAAATTCAGAGAAACCAAGTTTTCCAATGTTACTTAAAATTCCTCAGAAATCGATTTTCACAAAACACTTGTATTTTTTCAGAAATCGATTTTCATAAAACACTTGTATTTTTTCAGAAATCGATTTTCATTTTCTTCAGAAATGTTCTCTCAACAAGGCTCACGATTTTCAAAGAGTCATATCTTTCAAGTATTTCAAATATTCAAAGCAAACATCATGTTTTCAATCTGCATTTTCAGAAAATTCATAGCACATGCTTGATTCTTTGTGCATTTAGGAAATAGAACACGATTTAGACAAGTTGAACAAAGCTAAGCACACTTTTGATCCTTGGTTCAATTACCCCTGGTAAAGGCGCCAGGAACGGTTGAACCTCATACCGATAGGCGAGTCTCATTCTACAAAATTATCCTGCATTTTAAAAACGGAGGAGAGTCATTTTCAAAATCTTTTTCAAAGGTCAGTTTGACTTGCAAAAGTAAAATTTTATAATGATAACAAGATGTTCTTGCCAAAGTATGCCAAGAGGAAACTCGTCTTGGCATAAGTCTTAAGAATGATGGAATTTTGGTCGTTACTAGGCCAGGAACAAATGTTAAAGCCTATAGACCGCCCTATTTTTCAAAAAATAATTGATATAGAAAGGGGGTGATTTGTCACTATTGTAATGAACCGGGACATATTAAGCCGGTTTGTCCTAAGCTTAAAGGAAAAGTGTTCGTGGTTGAAGAAAACACTCCAAAAAAAGAAGAAAATATCAACGGAGGAGATATCAAAGAAACTCTTTGCCAAAATTTTGAAGTCCTCCAATATCTTATCAAGACTTCTTCAACATCTACTTCTGGAGCCGCTATAGCTCATTCATCATCACCTCCAGGTATGTGGATACTAGACTCTGGTGCCTCCTTTCATATGACATCTCATAAAAATTCTCTTTCGAATATTTTTTCTGACCCTATATCTTCGTATGTTTCAACGGTCGATGGGACATCTTTAAAAATCAAAAGTATTAGAACACTTGACTTGAAATCCTCTCAAATTTTTTTGTCCCGAAAGTAAGAGTTGTTCCAAAAGTCAACTGAAATCTTTTTTGAGTCTCTTAAATTACCAATCATGGTTGCCAAGTCTCTTTCTCACCTAAAGATTGCACAGTGTAGGATCTCCAGTCAGGAAAGCTGATTGGGCAAGGCCATAGGAGGGGCGATTTTTATTACATGAATTTTTTGCCTCTTTCATCCAAGTCATTTTGTAATTTTATAAATGTCAAAACTATTGAAGTTTGGCGTAAGAGACTTGGTCGTCCGAATTTTTTAAAAATGTCTCTTTTTCCTTTTTTAGACAATACTTGTAAAGACAAACACATGACTTGTAAAGATTGCATTTTTGAGAAATCTAAAGCTATTCTATTTTCTCAAAGAAATTATGTTTCCACATGGCCGTTCGAACTTGTTCATTCTGATGTATGGGGTCCTTCTCCTGTTATATCCAAAGGAGGCTTCTCATATTATGTTATTTTTGTTGATGTTTTTACTTTATTTACATGGATTTACTTCCTAAATTGTAAATCTGAGGTTTTCTCTTTTTTCAAAGAATTTTATGCAATCGTTAAAAATCATTTTTTAGGAAACATTACAATTCTTAAATATGACTCGGGAGGTGAATACATGTCCAATGATTTTCAAACATATTTGAAAGAAAATAGAATTTTTCATCAATGTTCTTGTCCAAACACTCCACAACAAAATGGTCTTGCGGAAAGAAAGCATAGACACATAATAGAGACAACAAGAACTCTATTAGTTTCCAAAAATATTCCAAAATCTTTTTGGGTCGAAGCTGTTCTGACGTCAACATATTGAATTAATAGAACACTCTCAACTTCTTTGAAAAATCTTTCTCCTTTTGAAAAACTTTATAGACACATAATAGAGACAACAAGGACTCTATTAGTTTCCAAAAATATTCTAAATTTTTTTGGGCCGAAGCTGTTCTGACGTCAACATATTTGATTAATAGAACACCCTCAACTTCTTTGAAAAATCTTTCTCCTTTTGAAAAACTTTACAATATGACTTCCGACTATAAAAGACTAAGAGTTTTTGGATGTAAGTGTTTTGTTCTAACTCACAAGAACGATAAACTTTTTTCAAGGGCAATTGAATGTATTTTCTTAGGATATGGCGAAAAACAAAAGTATTACTGTTGCTTTGACTTACTAAATAACAAACTTTATATCTCAAAAGATGTCACGTTTCTAGAAGAAGAAAATGTTTTTTCGCATAACCTAAATGAAAATGTTAATTATTCATTTTTGTTTGACTTGTTACCTCAAGAAAAATGCATTGACAATCATGTTGAATCTATTGATCCTCCTAAAGTTGTCATTGAAGATCATATCGAACTTCAAAATAATGAGCAACATGATTTACATGAAAATCTAAATAAAAATATAAAATGTCACACACAAGTTTATACTAGAAGAAATGAAAGTAATCCTCCTTGTGCTCTTGAAAAATTTTCTCAAAATGAATCGTTAGAAGAATCCGCTCAAAGAAGATCAAATTGTATTTTTAAAATACCTAATAGATTTGTATCTTATGATTCTTTTTCTCCTAATTTTTGAGCTTGTTTGTTATCTCTTCATTCTTTTCATGAACCATCCCATTATAATGATGTCAAACAATATGCTCATTGAAATGAAGCAATGCAACTTGAACTTAATGCACTTAACAAAGCACAAACTTTGGAAATCATTGATCCTCCTAATGACAAGAAAGCCATTAGATGTAGATGGATTTTTAAAGTAAAAACTAAAAGTAATGGTTTTTTAGAAAGATTTAAGGCTCGATTAGTAGCTAAAGGATATGCCCAAGAATATGGGGTGGATTATGATGAGACTTTTGCCCATGTTACTCGAATGACTAGTGTTCAAACCCTTATTGCAATAGCCTCTATTAAAAAATGACCCATTTTTCAACTTGATGTTAAGAATGCCTTTCTAAATGGAAAGTTGGGTGGAGAAGTCTATATGGAACCACCTCCTGGTATGAATTTAAATGGAAAAATTTTGAAATTAAAAAAGGCATTATATGGCCTTAAACAAACCCTCAAAGTTTGGTATGACAAGTTTAGTAATGTATTAATCAAATTAGGCTTTATTTCTTATTATACCGACACTGCTCTTTTTGTTAAGAAAACATGTAACTCAATTGTTATTCTACTTTTGTATGTTGATGATATGATCATCACTGAAAGTGACAAAAAGAGGGTAAATGATGTTAAAACTATGCTAAAAAAAACTTTTGATATGTCTGATTCAGGGTTTTTGAGATATTTTTTAGGAATTGAAGTGGCATATTCTCCTCGAGGATACATTTTATCTCAAATGAAGTTAACAGTAGACATTTGTACCAAATCAAGAGTTTCAGATGAAAAGAAAGTTGAAACTTCTGAAGTTATAAATGCAAAGTTGAGACTTGAGGATGATGTTCTTCTTGAAGATCCTACTCCCTATCGGCAATTGATTGGATCCCTTACTTACTTATCCATCACCCGTCCAGATATTGCTCATGTGGTTCATACTGTAAGTCAATTTCAGCATGCTCCTACTACAGTTTACATGGCGGCCGTGATGCGAGTTGTGCGATACATCAAGAACACCATTTCCAGAGGGCTTTTCTTATCATCTTTTTCATCTCTTGAATTAACTACTTTTATTGATGCAGACTGGGAAGGAAACCCCAATGATTGAATCTCAACTACTGGTTTTTGCATTTTCTTAGGTGAATCCCTTATTTCGTATTAATATAAGAAACAACAAAAAGTCTCTCTATCATCCACTGAAGCTGAATATCGGGCCATGACGATGACAACTATGAAAATTGTGTGGCTTAGAAGTCTGCTCTGTGACATGGGCATCCTCATTTCTTCCTACACCAAGATGTGTTATGATAACAAGAGCGCAATTTACATCACAAGCAACCATACATTCCATGAGCGTACTAAGCATATTGAAATGGATTGTCACTATATTCGAGATGAATTTCTCAAAGGAACCATCACACTACCATATGTTACGATAATGAAGACATATACGATACTTCAAGTACAAGGTTTTGATGATGAATAAGTGAATCAACTGCATTTCAACTAAGACAATGAAGAAAGATGACAAGAATTGAAGAATTCAATGAAGAATCTTTGAAGACTAGTGTGCAAATGCAAATTTCATTAAATGTCTTAGATTCTTGTAAGAGCCTTACTTAGAGTGCATATTTCGATTGCATTTCACCTAAAAAGTCTTTAGAAAAACTTTTCTAAAAAAACCCTTCATGAAAATTATTTTAGAAAACTCTTTACTTAATTTTTCATATTTATTAGTCGACCAACAGACTCACAGTCGACCAACTTTTTCGCACCAATTTTTCAAAGCAAAAATGTCATTTTTTTGAATTAGTCGACTTAAGGTTTTATTAGTCGACCAGACAGAATGTGTGTTTTCAAAAAATTTAGTAGCAATTGACTGAAAGTTTTATCAGTCGACCAGACATAACGTATGTTTTCAGAAAAATTTAGCAGCAGTCGACTGAAAGATTTTTCAGTCTACTGATGATATTATCAGTCGACTAACTTTTTCTTTAGTCGATTAAGTTTCAAAACTTCAAATTTTCAAACGGTTCTGTTAAACACATTAGTCGACCGACGATAACTGTCAGTCTGCTAATATTTGATTTCAGTCCACTAACTATTGTTTCAGTCGACTAATTTTGTCATTTTTCTGTAACTTTTAAAAAACATGTTTTTTCATTTTTCAAACATTTTTATCATTCAAAATGAACTGTTTTGACATCCTTTCATACTCTCAACGTATGTAATCTTTCAACTATAAATATGAGTGCATTTCACACTCAAAAACATCAAATCCAATCAAATTACATTGAATTACAAAGATCAGATTCTTTGCTTTTCACTCCTATTCATTCAAGTAATTTGTTTTCTCATTCACTTGATATTTTCACTCCAGTTTTTTACTAAAATTCTTTTAAGAGAGTGAATTCATGAGTTGAGTATTTCAACAACCTCAAAAGTCAATTGCATTCATAAGAAGGGCTCGTAGGTTGATTGTAAGTTGATTATTTCATTTTTTCTATAAAAGAAAATGACTCCTTGGTTTAAAGGAGTTGTTTGATTTTAGTAGGATTGTTACTGAAAGTGAGACCGGATTTGGTCTGTATATTCTTGTGGTGATACAAGATTGATAGTGGAAATCTTAAGCGGGTTTTGCTTGGGGACTGAATGTAGGTTTGGAAGACCGAACCAGGATAAATTCTTGTGTTATTTGTGTGATTGCTTTGCGAATCTCAAAATCCTTCAAAATTCTAAAGACGTTATTTAAAAGCACTATTCACCCCCCTCTAGTGCTCATTGCCTTGATCCTACAACACTTTCATTTAGTATCAGAGCAGGTTAGCTATATTTTGATCTTACCATCATCTAGCATGACAACATCTTCTTTGCACAAAAAATGATGCTTCTTTGTTCGTCCTCCTCTCTTCGACGGAACAAACTATGGATATTGAAAAGTAAGAATGACAATATTCCTACAATCCATGGATCTCAAAATTTGGAGAGTTGTTTCAGAAAAGTACTAAACACCATCAACTGATTTCAACCTATGGACCGATGAAGAAAAAAAGACTGCTTCACTCAATGCCAACGCTATGAATGTGCTATATTGTACTGTTGACAAGGTAGAGTTCAATCGCATCTCTCAATGTTCCACAAAAAATAAAATTTGGCATACTCTTCTCGTTACTCATGAAGGTATGTCAAAGGTAAAGAAATCTAAAATTGTCTCTTTAGTTCATAAGTTTGAGTTATTTAAAATGAAGCAAAATGAGTCTATATCGGACATGGTAACAAAAATGACCGATATTACTAACACTCTAAAATCCCTTGAAAAAGAATATTCATAAGTGGATTTAGTCAGAAAAATCCTAAGGTGTTTAACTCCTGAATGTGAGAGAAAAACTACAGCAATAGAGGAAGCAAATGATTTAAACACCCTTTCTCTTGAAGATTTGGTTAGTAACTTAATGGCATATGAAGTCCAACTTCATGATAGACAAGAAGAGGAACCCAAGAAAAAATCTTTTGCTTTCAAGGCCACTTTTGACTCTGAAGATTCAAAAGAAGATGAAGATATTGCCCTCATCATCAGGTAATTAAAAAGATTCATTAAAAAGGGAAGATTTCAAAGAAAGCTAAAGAAAAATGATTCTTCTAATCCTAATGAAGTCAAGTGCTTTAACTGCAAAAAGACAAGACACATCAAGAAAGATTGTCCTCTTCTCAAAATCAAGCTCAAGGACCAATTCAATAAGACAAAGGTATTTCAAGCAAGTTGGGATGATAGCGACTCCTCTTCCGATGAAGAATCAAATGAAAAAGTCGTCAATATGTGCTTTGTAGCACAAGAAGACTCGGTAAGTCAATTTGAGTATGATGATTTATTAGAAGCATTTAATGATTTATATGCTAAATTTAAGAGTCTAAGTTCTAAAAACAAAGAGTTAAAAACTGAAAATTTAACTCTTGATTCTCAAAACAAAGTGTTACTTCAAGAGATAGAAGATCTCAAGAAGAAAAACTCTTGTCAAGCATCTGAGATAAAAGAAATTGGAATTAGAACCAATATCTTATAAAACAAAATAAAAAGTCTAAAAAAAAAATCAAATGATCTTCTTTCTATAGTGACCAAGTTCACTAATGGACAAAAAAATCTAGAAAGACTTCTTGCTTCTCAAAGATGCTCGGTTAACAAAACTAGATTGGGATGTAGCTTCTTTGATACTCAAAATAGACCAAACTATGTAGTGAAGAATCAAAGACAAAATTCTCAACCATTTGTTCAAAGAACTCAATTTTCTAGTTATAATAGAAATGCATCTAATCATGATACTTATAAAGCTTATAAGCCTAGACCTGATTACTCTAGAAATGCTAAATCTTTTTATAGAAAGAATATTTATTCTCAAAGGAAACCAAAATCTAAATGGATATGGGTTCCTAAGACTAACTCTCATGGACCCAAAAATAGAAAGGGGTCAAATGCCTTATCTTCAAATTTTGTTGTAGGTACACAAAATAAAGAGCAAATGGATCTTGGACAGCGGTTGTTCCAAACATATGACTGGAAGGCTGAAGTTATTTTCTACCCTCCAAAGTAAGGATGAAGGAACCATTACCTTTGGTGACAATAACAAGGGAAAAGTAATAAGTATTGGTAACATTGATAATCCAAAATTTCTCTTGATAGAAAATGTTCTTTTAGTAGAAGGTTTAATGCATAATTTATTATCCATTAGTCAATTATGTGATAAAGGTTTTCTTGTTTCTTTTGAACATGATTTATGCTTAATTTTTTATTTTCAATCTAAAAAGATCATTTTTAAAGGTAAAAGAAGGAATAATGTGTATGAACTTTATTTAGATGAGTTACCCACTTTTAATGAAAAATGTCTTATTGTTTTAAATGAAATTCAATGGTTATGGCACAAGAGACTTGGACATGTTAACTTTAAATTAATTTCTAAGTTATCCAAGAATGATCTTGTTAGAGGCCTACCTAGAATACTGTATAAGAAAGATCACTTATGTGATGCTTGCCAAATGGGTAAACAAATCAAGAGTTCTTTCAAAGCAAAAGATATAATTTCAACAAAGCGTCCTCTTGAACTTTTACATTTAGATCTATTTGGACCATTTAGAATTCAAAGTTTGAATAATATCAAGTATGCTTTTGTTATAATAGATGATTATTCTCGATTTACTCGGGTAATTTTTCTAAAAAGCAAAAATGATGTTTTTTCTGCATTTTCTAAACTTTGTAGAAGAATTAAAAATGAAAAATCTATATCTATTATTATAATTCGTAGTGATCATGGTGGTGAATTTGAAAATGAATCTTTTCTAAAGTTTTGTGATTTATATGGTATATCTCACAACTTTGCTTTTCCTAGAGCGGCTCCACAAAATGAAGTTGTTGAAAGAAAGAATAGAACTTTGCAAGAATATGCTAGAACCATGCTTCAAGATAAAAATTTACCAAAATACTTTTGGGTTGAAGCAATAAATACAACATGTTATGTTTTAAACCGTGTTCTTATTCAACCAATCTTACATAAAACATGTTTTGAATTGTATTATGATTGTATACCAAAGATCTCATATTTCAAAAATTTTGGTAGTAAATGCTTCTTGTTAAATACCAAAGATAATCTTGATAAGTTTGATTCAAAATCAGACGAAGCAATATTTCTTGGATATTCTTCTAGAAGCAAAGCTTATCGTGTTTTTAATAAAAGAACATCTTGCATTGAAAAATCTTTACATGCTGCATTTGATGAGAATTGTGAGCAGGTTATACATCTAAGCGAAGAAAAAGAAGTCATACTTCAAGAAAAACCTTTGATAGAGAACACTTCTCAAGAAAATATTCTTCTTCCACCGGTTTGAAAAGAAGTTTTCAATCATCCACATGAGCTGATTATTGAAAAAATAAAGAGTGGTGTCCAAACTAGAAGGCAATTGCAATATATTGCAAATATTGCTTTCATATCTAAAATAGAACCAAAGAATATCAATGAGGCTTGTGATGATAATTTTTGGCTTTTGGCCATGTCTAAAGAACTAGGCATTTACTCATTATTAGACTTATATATTTTTTTTTTTGAAAATTTTGTTTTACTTGAAAAATTTTAAGACTAACATTTCTCTTGAACTTTGTTTACTGTTATTACTTTGATAAAACAACATTACTTTTTCATGAACTTTGATCATTTCTGGATTATAATATTTTGAACTTGAATTTGCATTTTGCTTATACTATGACTGCACTTACTGCTTTTGATTATGACAAAGGGGGAGAAAAAGACCAACATGAAAATTGCAAACATGGAAATTGCATGTGAAAGCATTGAAAATTGCAATGCACGAAGTAATAATCGAAATGCAAAACAATCAATATATGATATATGTGCTTTGATTATGCTAACTTATTATGTTTTGCAACATATTGATAGGGGGAGTAAAATCTTCATTTATGCATCTAAATGCTCTATTTTTGACCAGTTTGTCATCATAAAAAAGGGGGAGATTGTTACGACAATGAAGTCGTACACGATAATTCAAGTACAAGATTTTGATAATGAACAAGTAAATCAATTGCATTTCAACTAAGGCAATGAAGAAAGATGACAAGAATTGAAGAATTCGATAAAGAATCTTTAAAGACTAGTGTGCAAATGTAAATTTCATTAAATGTCTTAGATTCTTGTAAGAGCCTTACTTAGAGTGCATATTTTGATTGCATTTCACCTAAAAAGTCTTTAGAAAAACTTTTCTAAAAGAACTCTTCATGAAAATCATTTTAGAAAACTCTTTACTTAATTTTTCATGTTTATTAGTCGACCAACATACTCACCAGTCGACCAACTTTTTCTCGCCAATTTTTCAAAGCAAAAACATCAATTTTCTGAATTAGTCGACTGAAGGTTTTATCAATCGACCGAACAGAATGTGTGTTTTAAGAAAATTTAGCAGCAGTCGACTAAAGGTTTTATCAGTCGACCGGACAAAACGTGTGTTTTCAGAAAAAAATAGCAGCAATCGACTGAAAGATTTTTCGATCTACCTGATGATATTATCAGTCGACTAATTTTTTCTTTAGTCGACTAAGTTTAAAAACTTCAAATTTTTAAACAGCTTTGTTAAACACATTAGTCGACCGACGATAACTATCAGTCTGCTAATATTTGATCTCAGTCGACTAACTACTATTCCAGTCGATTAATTTTGCCATTTTTTTGTAACTTTTAAAAGGCGTGTCTTTTCATTTTTTAAACGTTTTGATTATTCAAAATGAATTGTTTTGACACCCTTTCATACCCTCAACGTATGTAATCTTTCAACCATAAATATGAGTGCATTTCATACTCAAAAATATCAAATCCAATCGAATTACATTGAATTACAAAGATTGAATTCTTTGTTTTTCATTCTTATTCATTCAAGTATTTATTTTCTCACTCACTTGATATTTTCACTCCAGATTTTTCACTCGAATTCTTTGAGAGACAGTGAATTCGTGTGTTGAGTATTTCAACAACCTCAAAAGCCAATTGCATTCTATTTGCATTCATAAGAAGGGCTCATAGGTTGATTGTAAGTTGATTATTTCATTTTTTCTGTAAAAGAAAATGACTCCTTAGTTTAAAGGAGTTTTTTGCTTTCAGTAGGATTGTTACTGAAAGTGAGACCAGATTTGGTCTGTATATTCTTGTGGTGACACAAGGTTTATAGTGAAAATCTCAAGCGAGTTTTGCTTGGGGACTGGATGTAGGTCTGAAAGACCAAACCAGGATAAATTCTTGTGTACTTTGTGTGATTGCTTTGTGAATCTCAAAATCCTTCAAAATTTTAAAGACATTATTTAAAAGCACTATTCACCCCCCCCCCCCTCTAGTGCTCGTTGCCTCGATCCTACAACACTTTCATATGTTACTTCAGAATATCAGTTGGTGGATTTCTTCACCAAAGCGCTTCCAACTTTGCATTTTTTGTTTCTTCTTGGCAAACTTTCGATCTTCTCCCCGTAAAGTTTGAGGAGGTATGTTAAAATATATATATATATATATATATATATATATATATATATATATATATATATATATATATATATATATATATATATATATATATATTCTCAATTCAAATACCCGATAGGGGTATTTTTGTAATTCTCTATGTATTTTTTACTTTTAGGTTTTTTCCTTATTTTTTTCTTTTCCTTTTTCTTTTTTATTTTTAAACATTGTAATAGGACCACTAGGGGCCCCACTTTCTTATGACCGTTGGGGCTCCCAACGACTAGGAGGGAGCTCCTATGTGGTCCCCTCTCTCTTCCTTTTTCTCCTCTATAAAAAAAGGGCTCCCCCTCTTGCATTGTAAGGGTTTTCAATTCACTTTTTCTTTTCTTCTTCAATATATATTTTTGCTTCTAAGGCACTTTACCACTTAGTGGGTCATTTACACACTTTACGTGCTTGTGTTCTCGGCTCCTTGTTTGACTCTTTTCAAGAGTTCATTGGATCATTGGTGCTTCCGCTATTTTCATTACACATGGCATCCATCATTTAAGAAAGAAAATAATAATTGAAGAAAATAACTTATTCATGTACGAAAGACTCACAACACTGAAATAGTAAGCTCATGCATCTTATATATGTTTAAGCATTTTATAAATATTCATGCATATACATAATTTAGTATATTGATGCAAAATTTAGCATGAATGAATGTGCTTATAAGTGATCTGTTATTTTAATTGTTAACATGATTTTTATGTTATAGTTTACTAAAATATGTATGATATGATTGATATATCTGAAGTTGTGTTTGAATGCGTTTTGATATCGCACATTATGCAACTACCAGGATTTCACGAGTCTGACCCATTTTATGGGGTTTCAGGTAAAATATGATGTGCAACTATGAAACAGATGCAGAATACTTAGGCAACGTCAAAAGCTAGTCTTTTTTTTTTCTCGAAGATAGTTTTAAAAAAATAATTATTGTTATCAAAATACTCTGATATGTATTTTATATTATTAAAACTAAATTAAATCTTAATATTTATATTTTAATTCAGCTATGATAATTGATTGTACTATAAGCTACCCAGAATGTTTAACCTAAAGAAAAATGTTGTTTTCGCTGTTTAAAAAAGAAAAAAAAATCTCTGAAATTTTAGAGTTAAAATTTTGAAGCATTACATCTATGCAGTCCAATGATGATACGGGTTTGTGGTATGACGTAACCCCCGCCTTGATCACTTCAGCAAAACTACACGGTCGTTCTAGACCAGGAACCCAGTCCGCCCGTGCAACCTCTGCAAGGTGAATCTTGATCTGCCGTGTCAATGTGATGGTTCGCAGGAACTGCAGGGGGTTTCCCGTGCTGGACGGTGCACCTCTCCGACCATGACCATCGTTCAAAAGGCATTCACCTCCATTCTCAACCCTTCAGCACAACTCCAACTTATATTAAGAGCCAATGTCATGTCATTATCAAGCTAGGTCCAGCATAAAGTACATGACCGAAACAAAAAAAAACTCGTGAAAGGAAATGCGCCCTTCAGCCATCTGACGTGTATTTTACTATGGCGTCCCTGGCACTTATTGTGACAATTTTTTCTACAAATATGTTCAGTAATTTTCATTTGAAACAATACCACTTAATTATGAGTTAGTTAACCCGATCTTATATGCAACTTAGTTAAGGTTAGTATAGTTGCCAGGCTGTCTACGTGTCTTCCAGATGCAACACAGTCGGATATCCGCATCAATGAGCAGTCTACTTTACCAATGCAGGATGCATTTATAAGGCTGCTCATTGCTAACCAACCGCCACTATTTCTGCTCCTTCACCAATTGGTATCCAAGATTTCGTTGTCCAAAAAAAACTCACATTGCAAGGAGAGAAGCACAAGAATGAACTGACATGTTTATAATGAACAAGATCGCAAGCCAGCTTGGCAAAAAGTAAAGAATTGATTACACCAGTATGGATTGAGTTCAAATTTTCTTTTTCCCTCAAATGTGCAAGAAAGGATTTTATTGTACAAATGATTGTGCAGACTCACTACCGTTATTGCGTTCTTGCCGTGTCTGGAGTAAAGTAGGAAGCCGTGCAATAATCTTAATTACCTGTAAGTAAAATGCGGAGAAGTGTAAAACAGATTATCTTTAAGGCAGCCAAATTGCAAAAGAAGTGACAATCTTCGTCATTTCAGAAAAGAAAAGGAACCTCAGCAGAAATATCTAATAACAGTATCACACTATCAACCCAATCTATACTACAGGCTGCGTTCAAGGTTCAACCAACTGAGAGTAGTTAGAAAGCAAATGCTGGAATCGGGCTTTAAACTTGTGTAAATCAGTTTTTCACTTAAAAGACTTGGCCACCCTTCAGTTCAGTTTATTATTGCAATCTTTCAGCATTTTTATACCCAATAGGCTAAGCTTACACAACTTGGTAAGCTCTGCCAAGGCATATGAACTACCAAATTAGAACAGCAAAAATTCTGAATAAATAAATACAAAATTATGGCACACGATCATCAACATTCCGTTAATGGATCATTGAGGTTACAGACAGATGTGACGATTCAAACAGTAGAAATTTATGCTATTTTAGCAGCAGTTACAGATGTGGAGAAAAATTAACCATTCCAGTTAGTGCTTCAGCAATGGGCTTTTCATCCTTAAGGTCTAGAAATTATTAAAAAAATAAATCGGATCAGTAATCAATGCCAGGTGAAGCTGGAAGCTACAGGACTATAAATTGATAACTGAGTTAATTAATAAATTTATGCATTAAAAGATCTGGGAGATAACTCTGCACCTTATATTTGACAAATCCAAGAAAAGAGACTAACAGTGAAGAAATGAATAACACAATAATCTGGGCCCAGCGGAGTGGGAGAACATGTCCAAGCCATCTGCTCAACAGGAGGTGACAAAGAAAGGTTTGAGAGGGGACTTCAATACTAAGGATAAGCCAAAGGGAAATTTACAGAAAAGCATATCCTAGTTTCAAAGCATACTTGAAATGAACCAAGATCGAAAGAACCATTTTGTTACAAGTTTTGAAAAAATTTAGAAAATACACAACAACAACAACTACGCCTTCATCCCAAAACAATTGGGGTCGGCGATATGAACCAAAAAAGAAAATCATTCTGGGTCTTCTACATGAATCCTTCTCCTCCAATCATTTCTATCCAATGCCATGTACTCGGTGAGGTTCAAAGCATTCATATCCTTTCCTATCACCTCCATCCATGTCTTCCTAGGCCTACCCCGACCTCTTTTAACTAATATATTTTCCCATTTCTCCGAAATAAGATTTTAACCATGAAAACTTTATATTTTTTGTTAAAAAGTAAAGAAAGATATATCCAAGTTATCTATCTTAATGAACTAAAGGAAGATAAAGACAAAAAAATCTTTCTTGGCCAGTCATGATGATGCAGAAATGAACCTTAGAAAAGAATACTAAAATATCAGACACCAATCTTACCATGCAAACTAATGGAAATCAAGACAAACTGACAGTTTAGGGTTTGGATGACACACTGCAAAACTAGGCATTTTAAGAACTTGGTTTTTTGGAAACCTGGATTTTTTCAACCCGAGAAACCTGGTTCACTTGTTTGGATGACAATCTATTAACTTGGTTTTATGGTTTTGTAAATTTTGTAAAAAATAACTCGTAATATTTACTTTTGTGTTGGCCCTTTTCTTGCTACCCGTGGCCTCTTTGGACAGAGAGTAAGGTGCAAATGGCCAGACAATGGGTGAATAGTTAAAAAGCAAAACGCCAAGAGTCATATACCAAAGATGTACGCACCCATGTGGAGGGGACTTTTGGTCAGAAGTTCCTTATACAGGTGTTTTGGGTGTTGACCCCTCATAGACATGAGGTACTCTGAAAAACATTTGGCAGACTATAAGTTGCAAAACCCAAGAATGACTCTACGGCTGACTTCTACATATATCAAAGTGCGAGGGAGTTTTCAATCTCAAGGCGAACTGAATTTAGGTGCCTGGAGAAATCGGCTCCCAAACTACAGAACACTTTACAAGGCCAATCAGCTCATGACAGCCATGCATGCTATGTTACATGGACACTTTCCGACACCGACACTGCTGGACAGAACACCGACACACCGTTTTCCAAAATCAGAAGTGTCCAAAATTTTGGACACGTGTCGAGTGTCAGACACCTTAAAATGTGTTTGGACACATCATGTCCAGCGAGTGTCCTGTTTCGTGCATTATGGACACAGGTGTCCAACTTTGTGGACACTTTCATGTTAAACAAGTCAAGTATGTGTTTTTGTTGATCTATGTCTTGCCTTAAAAGTGTGGTTGTTGATTAATCTTGATGATTTGCTTTTGTACTTACAATCTTACATGTTTATATTAAGTCATTGACATTTGTATGTTATACAAGGATCAGATCACAAATGTGAAAGGAATGTGCATTTTATATGTAATGGTTTTATTTGCAAAATTCTTTAAATCTCCTTTTTTTTCTGTATATATATAGCCGTGTCCAAGTGTCTAGTTTTTTGAGACCCACCATGTCCGACACTGACACCGACACCCGTCTCAATGTCCAAGTAACATATCGCATGGCTTTAGGTAAGGTACGTACTACGTACAAAGCTGTTTACAAGTGCACAGGCCTTGCGGCCAACAGGTATTTATGGAAATCTTACACTGTCAATTTTTAAACCTTACTACGTGTCAGAATCGAATGATCCAAGAGTCTATTCCTACAAAATCAAGCATGTAGAGCACATCTGTACTGTAAGATTTAAGGAAAACATGAAAAAACTCTTCAAAAGCCTGGTAGGTCAGAAAATTTCAATTGTTTTGTACCTTAGTTAGTGATGTGTGTGTGGCTTTATTACTATTGATAGTGCCATATTGTCTAGAATCCTTGAGATTTTCTAATATTGCTTTGAATGTTTTGTGAATCTAACCATACAACCGTGATCGCTTACTGAATAACATGTAATGTATTAGAAAATTTTGATGGTTAGGTTTGTAAAGAATCTATAAATGAGCGGGTCCATAATGCACCAAAATTTTATAATAAAAAATTAACTGTTACACCAAAATAAATAGATCCAAAACATGTTTTTTAGTAAAAAAAATCATTGCAAACACGAGTCAATAATACCGGCATTGTTGACATTCTACTAGACAATATGGTGCTATTATTAGTATCAAAGACAAGTGATCTCACCCTCTGGATACCAAACTAGTATGTAATATCCACCTCCTAAAGAAATTGTTTCTTCTTAAACTAAAGAAAGGTACTGGATCTTGGTTCCCAAGGTTTGGAAAAATTCATGTAGGGTGTTTCCACAAGGGCACATATATTAAAGCTATCCTATACTAGTAGAAGTAGAGGCAAGCATGTGCCACAACCAGCATGTATATAGTGAAAAGAAAGGATAATCACAAGAATAAAATTAAATAATGAGAAGAAATTGCCACTTCATATTCCTGTATCTTGGTTCTATAACGAATTTTAGAGTTGCTACACGTAATAATTACATCCTCTATGAGATACTTACTTTATTTGAAATCGGGTGAGAGAAAATTAACTGGTAGGCATGCAAGTGATAGCCACAGTCGCCAGGAATGGGTTTCGCTGGTCTACAGTATCCACTAGAAAAAATAGGTCTCACGGTTAATATGAGAGGAAAATTTCATAAACGTCCAGATGTAAGCTCAGGTGAAAAACAAAGAAATTTCTCAACACAAAAGAGCAACAATAGAAGATCACAAGTCAAAGTCATCTCATTTATGATATCTCAACTAAAGTCCATGATATTTACACAAACAAAGAGGACTATCCAAGCAAAATGGACACAATGCTAATACAAAAATTGTTTCTTTCTACCAACATGGCATTCCTGTAAGAAAATTGCCTTGCCTTGCATGTTTCTCCAAAATTAGTTATGAATGATGAATTGCTGAATTTATTTTCTAGATCATGTGTGGGTACATGTGCACACACTTCAGTTACTGATATCAATAAGAGTTTGTCCTGATTCTCCATTGGTGATTGCGTACCATACATGACTCCTTTGGGTCTTTTATTAGGGCAGCAAAAAGGTGGGATAATGACAATTATACCCCTTTACAAAATTACAAAATACAAGTATATGCAAGGTCAACACAAAACATAAGAAAGTCAACATTCTTAGACAATGATTAGATTCCACTTGAACATAAACTTCTTAAGATTCAGGTCCAAGTAAACATGACATTGAGTTCTTGGAGCCTAGATCCAGCCCTCCTTTAGCTTTGGGCCAGACTGAAGCTTCTTAGATAGGTGGGAAGCTCGCTTCCCAGAAACTCACTTTGGAAGCGCAATACTCCTCGCTTCTGAAACTTGATGAGAACCTCGATTCCCCCACGGTTCTCCTATGCTTTCCACACACTTCATTTATTCATCTTATATGTTCTCTTACTCAACTTTCCATGTTTTTATGTGTTTTCTCACTCTTCTTACTCACTTCCACGTGCTTTCTCTAAATTGGTAATCATTTTTATATTTTATTAAAATTTTAATTCTTATACTAAAAAATCATGAAATTTAATATTAGTCACTTTTATTTTAGTTTTTATTTGTGTTTCATTATGATTCACATTCAATTATTATATATATTTTTTTATTCCTCGCTTCCCGCTTCCTATACATTTTAAAATGCATCACTTCTCGCTTTCGTTTCCCTTATTGTTTCCCGCTTCCGCTTCCTAATCTGGCAACCTTGCTTTGGGCTTGCCTATTGTTGAAGAGAGAAGTAGTCTCAATCATAATGGTTGGGCATTTTATGTTTACTTCTCTTTTTACATATGTGGTGTTTTGAAATGTTGTAAGGGAATACTTGCCTTTCTACCCACCTAGCTTTGAACGCCTAATTGAAAGTGAAACAACTACTTGGTTATGGTGTGGTTGCTCCAACCATGGAGCCATCCATAGGGAGGATATTCATGAATTTTGACACCTCTAAAGAAGTATAGGCGGCTATATCAGAGGTATACTCAGGAAGAATAGTGTAGCACAAAAATGCTACACTATGAGAAGTGAGGAGTTCCCTCCCTTAGGGACAGTGTACGCTATCCTACAAAGGCAGGAAGAAGGGAGGAAGTTGACCAACTCTCAGGAATCAAATGTTGAGAAGTCAGCCCTTTTGAGTGAGCTACATAACCTGAAGTCTATGTCACATGGGTGCGGGTGCGGCTGTGGGGATTCGACTCTTCCAAAAAACCCGGGTGCGGGGGTGTGGCAGGGGCAAAAATGTAAAAAAAAAAAAATATATATATATATATATATATATATATATATATATATATATAGAAGGGGGTCAAGAGTGAAGACTTGTTACCCACGTTCTGCTTGTTGTGTACTTTAGCTCAACGGGACAAAATTGATGAACCGAAAGGATTAGCAATCTGATCGACCCAGCCTGCTGCGTTCTGCTGACTGTCATGATTCAATCATGTCTGAAACTCCCTGGTCTTCACGAAAAAAAAATATAAGCGAAAGGTTTGACGTGGTTTGTTGGAGAGAGAGTCTTCACGAGGCCTACGACACCACTTCCACGCCACTGCCTAGGGTTCTTCAAATTTCATTTTATATACAGTTGCACACAGATGACAGCTAAAAGAAATTTATTGGATTTGACATGTGGAAAAGAGAGGTCTACACAAGGCTACGACTAGAGCACCTCGTCAGGAGAAAAGTGAATACTAATAGCCACCAAGGCTCTACTCTACCACCATCATTATCATTTATTATCATTTATTATGGAGAGAGAAAATCCTTGATGAAAAAGGATTTTGTTGGTTGAAGCATAAAGACTTCAAAAGGCTCTTGAATTTTGGTTTTAATTTTTGAGGAAGATGGATCATCATTTCCAAGTTAACAATATGTTTTTCAACGCTGTGAATTAATTGTTTGAAGGCAGGAATAGCATGGGATGCCAACAAAGCTCGTCAGATGTTGTGGACACAAGTGCCCCTTTATAAAACAAGAGCAGCAACAGCAAGCAGCTGTTCAAAATTTTTTTTTTTAAATTCTGCAACCCATTTCGTAGGGCAAATTTTTTTTTTTAAATCTAAACAAAAATGGACCGAAATGATCCTGGGTGCGGTCAACGCATCCAGGATCGGGTTGACCGCACCCGCATCCGCGTCGAGTCGCGTCGACACGGGTGCGGCACCCTGCTAGCCGAATCCCTGTGACCTGAAGTGTAGTAGTGAGAGAGGTAGGAGTAGAGGGGGACTTCCTATTAAGAATAGATGGCTAGGGGTATTTATGTCATTAATTTGTATTTTAATATGATTGCAAATTTCTCTTATGTACAGGGGTATTTTCGTACCCAGAAATTATTATATATTATTGGACATGACCCTAGTAGGAAGTCACGACCTATAACGTCTCAAAATCCTGGACATAAAACATTTTATGAAAAAGGTTGAAAGCTTTGAAATCGATCATTTATCAGAGTTTGAAACTAAAGTTCAGCGGAAAATCATGTTTGAAATAGCAAGTCCCTGGGCTTTGGGCGCATTACAACGCAATCTTCTCTTTTACAAATCGATTTGCAACTCAAATATATTTATTGAAATAAATATAAGAAACAGAGTTTTGGTAATACAATTTTAATAATTCGGAGTTTTAATCAAAAGAGATGCTTTCAAAGAAACTCTATACCATATTTACCAAAATGTCCTCAAGAGTGTAACGTCAAGAAAAGGGTCTCCCCTTGAAGTCATCATGTCATCGCAAGTTGTCTCAACCTGTTCACCACCTGCCCACGAAATGGGTCAGTTTCGTGAAAAACTAGTAAGGGTGCAAAAGACAAGGAGGAACAAAGACTGCAATAAGCAAGATAATTGTTGAACTAAACAGAAGAAACAAAACAGAGCTAACCATACATGCTATCGAGTATGGCAAGCAAAACTCCAGTAAACAAAGTAGTAACAGACAAAGTGCTGAACAAGTAAAGTAAACAACTGTAGCAGTTTGACTAACTCTACAGGTAGGGAGCAACTAACTCCACCAAGCAGTCAAGCATTGTAAGCCGAGTAACAGAATAAGCATTTATAACGAAGCTCACAATGCATGCAATAACCATTGAATTCTTTAGTTCACTGACAAGTAACTACAGTGATCATAAAGTACAAGCTATTGCACAAGTAGTTTATAAGATACACGTGATTAAGTAATCACACGACAACATTATATATTAACCACAAAGTGTAGGCAGCTAGTAAGACAAACAACTGCATTAGTTCTAGTTGCAAACAGTTCGTAGATTACAAGCTGTGAGCAGTCATGTTCATCGTAAGAGACGCAAGCCAACAGGTGCTATATTATAATAAGCACGAACAATTCCACCCAATAGTAAAGCAAGTCACATGCTAATATATTGCAACTAGCGTAATGTTATTATTATAAGCATTTAACTAGTACAAGCAACTAGTTAGTACTAGCAAGAAACTGCGTAAGCAGTTCAACCAACTAGAGCAGTGTCACAACAGGCGTGCATAGCTCAACGAGTAGCATACTGAACTACAAAGCAAGCAAGTTATGTCACAACACACACACATCTCATAATAAGGTGAGCAGGTTATATTTTGTTCTTATTATTAGCGGGCTACTGTGGGTACGCACAGGCAAAACGTAGAAACAGTCGAGATCGATCTGAGGGTGTATTATGTCAAGTATTTTATGATACCCCGAATGACTGACTGAGTCCGCTCCTAAGGAGACGGCCAGTGACTAAGAGAGTAAATCCCCAAAGGCATTCGTGGCCTGTAGATGCATCCAAACTTCTGCCGAAGTGGCCTGAAGGCTATCTGTGTAGCATTTCCCTTAACTCTGATGATTGGAAAAGCCGAGGCATTTGCCCAAAATAGTCATTAATGACTTGTCCATCAGAGTTCTGTATCATTCATCCTCTCTCATGATGAATCATTTCGAACGGGCACGACGGGGGTTTCTTAACCGCCGCCCCATTCTACATGCCCGGGACCATTATGCCCGCTTGAGCATCTTGCCTGTGAAGGCGCATAGCCACCATTATGTGAATTATACGTGCCATTGCACGTTCGAGGCAACCACACACCTCTCATCTTACTCACCGCAGTACACAACGTACCTCTTCAAAAGTACAACCGCGATGAGAGGGGTCAACCCATAGTGAGGGTAACAACATCACCATTTTATGATCTCAAACACGTGCCATTGCACGTCCAAGGTAAACACAGACCTCTCATCCTACTCATTGTAGTACGCAATGTACCTATTCAAAAGTACAACCACGATGAGAGGGGCATGGATTTCTCAAAAGGAAATCCCCACAACAATGTTTTGCCGATAAGATATGGTGTAACCATTCAAGTAGAAACTTGTCATGCTCAGGTCCTTTAGACCGTCACAAGCCTCTTGCCTGTTAGGCAAACATCGATAGTACATAATTAGCAGAAAGTGTCAAAACACGCCTAGAGGTTACTACAGACCTCTCATCCTGCTCCTCGTAGTCCAAATATATCGTACATGACTAAGAGTACTACTACGAGGAGAGGGGCATGGATTTCTCAGAAGAAATCCATCAACAATAATCTCGCGAAGAAAAGAAAAGTGCCAACTATCTTAGTTTGGCCAAAAAACTCAATAACTAGGTCTCACATCAGAGGTGACGCAACAACGGTCTGGAGATGGCGCAGGTTCCTCAATAGAACCTTTACCCATCCTACGCACATACCCTTAAACAGGGTTATCCGAGTTGTATCGGATACGCGAATCAAAGTTGTAAAACACTTCTCCCAAATGCATCGATTTGGGAGATCCAACCGCTATCTCGCAAAAGGCTTTCGAAATATGCTTTACAAAACTATATGTTTCGAAAATAGGTTGGTGCTTAAAAGTCATCCTTTAGAGAACCAAGTGCATAAGTGTGCAACGTATCTTTTAAGACAAATGAACAAGTTGAAATACGCTCGAAGCATAAACAAGTTGAAATACACTCGAAGCTGCACTCAGTGAATTAAAGTGCGGTGATAGAGTACGATCGATCCGTAAAGTGCGAAACTACGTGTCGAGCGCAAAACCTCGTAAGCAGTGCACAAAGTACAAAACCGTACCTCAGCTAATCAATCAAGAAAATACGTGAACACTCAAAGGAATGCACGAGATACGAAACCGTACCTCAACCAAATCAAACATGCAAGCAAACGAGTACACAAGATAATGCATAAAGTACGAAACCGTACCTCAGCTAAATAGACATGCAAGCAAGCAATATGCAAGGTAGAAGAGCATACTGAAAGGGAAGCTTTGGCGCATAAAGCGCGGGACAACAGAAGGGAAAGTGTAGACATTAAAAGAGACAAAACGTAAAGGTAGGGGCGCATAAAGCACGAGGCAACAAAAAGGAAAGTACAAAAAGTAAATGCATAACAAAAGCCTAGGCACATAAAACGCGGCGGCAAAGTAAAGACAAGTAAAAGCCATGGCGCATAAAGCGCGGGGCAGCAGCAAAATAAAGTGCGGAAAGGTAAAGAGGACAAGGATCGCGAAACTGCGTCCTTGAATTAAAAGACATGAATTGTAAAGACATGAATTAAAAGCATGGGCACATATAGCGCGACGGCAACAGAAAAGGAAAGTGCAAGGAAAGTAAAGAAGACAAGGATCGCGAAACAGCATCATTGAGTTAAAAGACATACGTATATATTTTATACGTATACATATATCATCGTCCTCTTTCATTTTTAGTTATCTTTCCTTATTTTAGCATTTATCCGTTCATTGTCCTTTTACGCAAGAATCTCCTACCTTGAGGGGTTGCGGTTCAGCATACGCTTGCGAGCGTAGGTATGCACGAGTTCGAGCTACAAAGAGCGAGCCGACTCCGTCGTTCAACCTGCAATGCTTAGAAAGGTTAGTATGCCAAAACACAAACAAGAAGCAGGTCTGGCAAGACTTGCAGCAATACCGGACCCCGATACAATGGTAGGCAAAGAGCTTAGCTCCCGCAGAAAGACAACACAGGCAGCAAGGCAGGGTGTCCTGGGTTCCCTGCCTGCTGGAACAGCAAAGGCCTGACAGGGCCTTGCTGTCCACCGACAGCAAGCAATGGCAGAGACAGGGAGCCTTGCTCCCTGCATGCCCGAACAGTAGAGAGGGCTAGGGGGCTCAGAGGTGCAGAGGCAGGGACTTCCCATGCCAGACGAGCAGAGACAGGGAGTGGCAAGGGCAAGGGGGTTCCGCTCCTGCCGACTCATCGAGAAAGGCAGAAGACGGCAGGGGCTCGACCCTTGTCGGCTTGCCAGCAAGAAGAACAGGCGGCAGGGAGCTTGGCCCCTGCCAACCTGCCAGAACCACATGGAGGAAGGGGACTCTGCCCCCCCTACATGCCTGACAGGAAGAGCACAGAGGCAGGGGTTCTGCCCACTGCTTGCTGGAAAGGAGCAGAGACAAGGGTCGGGCCCTTGTCTGCCCGACAAAAGCAGAGAGAGAGAAGAGGGGAACAGGGAGGGCTCGACCACTCCCCGCCAACCAAAACAAAGGGAGACGACAGGGGCTGGCCCCTGCCGACCCATCCGAACATAGGAAGGTGGCAGAGGCCCGACCCCTGCCCACCTAACAAGAAAAGAGAGGGAGACAACGATAGGGCTTGACCCTTGCCGTCGTTCCCAGACTCAGGGAGGTGGCAGGGGCTTGACCCTTGCCAACCTACCAAGAACAAAAAGGGAGGTGGTAGGGGCCGAGCCCCTACCGACCTGCCTGAACAAGAGGCAGGTAGGGGGCCCTTGCCACCCTGCCGACCAAGGCACAAGGGCCACCCAGGAGCCCTTCCCGAGGAGCCATCTGCCAGACAGAGGAGGCAACGCAGGTGGCAGCCCTGCCGCCTGCCACAAGGGAAAGGGGGAGACGATCGAGGGGAGGTGCTCAGCACTTCCCTCCCTGGCAGACCCAAAGCCACCA
The DNA here is from genome assembly GCF_984573655.1 of Nuphar pumila. Taxonomy (NCBI): domain Eukaryota; kingdom Viridiplantae; phylum Streptophyta; class Magnoliopsida; order Nymphaeales; family Nymphaeaceae; genus Nuphar; species Nuphar pumila. The sequence continues at coordinate 43,196,518 of NC_143260.1, read as the reverse complement.
CGATGGTGGCTTTGGTCCACCGACCCGAGAACAGGAGGGTCGAGGGAGACGAAGAAGAGAGGAGACAGCGAGGAGGGGTGCTCGGCACCACCCTCCTGGTAAACCCAGAGCCACCCACGATGGTGGCTTTGGTCCACCGCCAACAAACGGAAAAGGGGGAAAAGGGAGGCAAGAGGTCGGCGACCTCCTACCGGGGTCCCCAACAAGAAAACAGTGAGAGAGGGAGTTACGTGGGAAGACCGCGGCGACGGAGTTCGGGGACGACACAAGCGAAGGAGATGGCATCTGGACCTCCTTCAATGGGCTACCGATGGCGAGGCAACGATGGCCGGACGACCGTCGACGGCGACGATCGGGGGCTTGCGAAGGTCGTCGACGGTGGCTATGCTTGCAGGTGATGGCAACAAAACGAAAAGGCGGCGAGAGGCAGTGACAGGGGTAGCTCACTGGAGTTCTGACGAGGGTTGCCGCAGGTGGAGATAGCCGGCACGGGCTCCAATGAGCTCGAGAAAGATGAGAGAGATGTCGGGGGGGGGGGGGGGGGGGGGGGTGCTGGAACAACGGCAGGGTGGCTGCTGGCGAAAACCAAAAGAATGGGCTCCGCACAATCGGAGGGTACAACGAAAGAGATGGGGGAAACTAAAGAGAAGAAGAGGAAGAAGGGGGATGGCGACGTTGTCGTCGGCGTCTTCCTGTCACCGGTCACGGGTGGTTGCTGAGGTGGGTGCCGGCGGACACAGAGAGAAGGGAGTGACGGGGCCTCTCACCGACGGAGGGTGCCGAAGCATAGAGAAGAGCAGCAACAATGCTATCGCCGGCGGCTGCTGACGTCACGTGGCCGGAGGCGGCAGCAGCGAGTCAATGGCCAGGGGAAACAAGAGGAGCCAGAGAGAGAAGAGGCACTGGGAATAGGGGGCGTTGGGGCTCGGAGGTCGGCCGCAGCTTCGGTCGACACGTGCCCAACACGTCTGCCCAGCCTGCGAAGGGTTCTGCCCAGCCTGCGTCTTTTAAAAGATGCAGGCTCTCGAACATTCGAGAGCCCGGGTCCGGGTCAGACTTGGGTCCAGGTCAAACTCGGATCCGAGCCCGACACGGCGGACCAACCTCGACACGTGCCCAACACGTGTCTGACACGGACCTCTTGCAACCTTTCATCTCTCTTCTTTACCTTTCTCTCTCTCCCTCACTTGAGACAGCAGGTCACAACCTTTGAGATTCAATTTTTGTCATGGTATCGGAGTTGATGTGACAGTGAAAGGAAAAAAAAACATCTCGGCTCTCAGATCTAGACATTCTCGATGATCGGCTTAGGCTCTGATGTTGCCCTATTCTGTTTTTGTTTTTATCAAATCAGATTCCCTAATCTGTTTTTTATTCTATTTCTCAGATCTGATTTCATATTCCTTGATATGTTCTGATTCAGCTTCTCAGATTTGATTTCATATTCTTCTCAGATCTAACGTTGCTTGCTCTTAATCTGTCATTCAGATCTAATTTTATTTCAAAGATCTAACACATTTCTAAATTAAACCTAAATCTTTTATCCGTCTCTCAAATATCCGATTATAATTGTAACATTTATTTCTCTTCAAATGAATGTTTGGTGCAGGATCGCCAGTTAGGGAAGCTGATTGGGAAGGCCATAAAAGAGGGCTATACTATATGGAGTTTTTAGAGACACCCAAAGATGTTTTTTGTTATAATGTTCAAAAATTAGATTTAAATGTATTACATAAAAGATTAGGACATCCAAATGTATAAAAAATCCAATATCTTTCAAATTTAGAAAAATTTTGTAATCTTAATGATTTCTCTTGTGAAGCCTGTGTTTTTGAAAAAATGAAAAGATTATCATTCAATGATAGAACTTTTGTTTCATCTAGGCTACTAGAGTTAGTTCAACACCTGTATTATCTAAAGGTAGATATGCATATTATGTCATATTTGTGAATGTCTTTATTAGATATACTTGGATATACTTCCTTAAGCATAAATTTGAAGTCTTTTTCCACTTTCAAAATTTTCATAAGTTGGTTAAAAATAAGTTTGAAAACGAAATTTCTATACTTAATAGTGATTCAGAGAGAGAATTTGTATCAAATGATTTTAAAGATTATCTTAAACTCCATGGCATCACACATCAAAGATCTTGTCCTCATACACCACAACAAAATGATTTAGCAGAAAGAAAATATAAGCATATCATTGAAACTTCAAGAACCTTGCTTATTGCTATTCATGTGCCTAAACTTTTTTTAGCAGAAGTCTTAACAGTTGTTATTTTATAAGTAAAATGCCATCATCCTCTTTATAAAATATTTTACTTATTGAAAAATTTCTTAAACTCTCTCCTGACTATGTTAGATTACGAAATTTCGGTTGCAAATGTTTTGCATTAACTAACAAAAATGATAAGTTTTCTCCTAGAGCTATTCCTTGCGCCTTTTTTGGTTATACCGACAACCAAAAGGGATATTGGTGTTATGATCCTAAGACTGAAAAATAATATATTTCTAGAAATGCAACTTTTTTGAAAAAAAAAAAATCTTTGATAAGGATCAAGCTAAGGAAGTAACTAAGTACTCATTTTTATTTGATCTTGGTTCCAACCAAGATATTGATGGTGATTATGATTTTAAAAATGTCATTGAATCAAGAGATGGGGAGTCTCTTGATGAAGTTACTCATGATAATCAAACTTGTTTCCAATACTCTAGACGGGGATGTCCAAATCCTCCATACGCACTTGAAAAATTCTCTAATTTAGGTGAACTTCTGGACATTTGAAATTCTTTTTACACTTGTTCCCTAAAAGAGGGAAGGGATGAGTGGTGGTGGAAGGGCCATTGTAATGTGAAGTTCCTGTCTAGATGTGAGATTTGGGACACAATCCGTTTGGAAGGTGTACCTAAACTGTGGTTCTGATTTGTGTGAGCCAAGAGTGTGCCTCCTGAAACGAAATATGCAGAAATATAACCAAGAGCCAATATGGGCTTACAAGATTGCAAACATAAGAAGTGCACAAACACAAGTCCACTAAAGGAAACAAGCCAATATTGGTAATAACAAAAACACAACAATATAACAAATTATAAGATTTATTGAACAAATGCTTAACACAAGCATTGAAAATACAAGAGGGGTTTAACCCCTATTTATATACAAAACGACCACTAAGAGATAGGCTATTGGGAGCTCCCAAGGAGTCGTTGGGAGCTTACCAACAATCATAATATGACCGTTGGGGAGTCCCAATGATTCTTTGGGAGAATGCCCCAAAAGCGCCCTTGGTCTTTTGGGAAAAGGACCAAGAATAAAATAAAGAATAAAAAATAAAAAATTGTCCCTAGAGGACAGATTCTATTACAAGGGGAAAAGATCAAAATACCCCTGACAATAACAGAAAATAAAAAAGAGTAAAAATATACTATATATATATGAATATATACATAAGTGTATATATACATATATTTTAACACCCCTCCTCAAACTTACGGTATAAACACCGAAAGTTTATTAAGAAAAAACAAAAATCGAGCAGCAAGAGCCTTGGTCAAGAAGTCTGCAAGTTGAAACTCTGAGTGACATGACAATTCAATCATTGCTCTCAAGAATTTAGCACGAACATAATGAAAATTCATCTCAATGTGCTTGGTACACTCATGGAAGGTGTGGTTGCTGGCAATATAAATCACATTTTTATTATCACAACACATCTTCGAAGGTTGAGAGATGGCAACCTCCATATCTCTGAGAAGGCTTCTTATCCACACAAGTTCCATAGTTGTGGTTGTCATAGCCCTATACTCAGCTTCGGTGGATGACAATGAAAGCTTTTGTTGCTTCTTACACCTCAAAGCAATCAACGAATCTCCTAGAAAAACACAAAAGCTAGTAGTTGAGATTCGATCATTGAGACTTCCTCCCCAATTTGCATAAGCATATAAATCTAAATATGAAGACGAGGATAAAAAAAACTCTTTAGATATATTGTTCTTGATATATTTGATGATCCTCAGTACAACACTCGTGCACAGTTGTTGGGGCATGTAGCAGAGTGATTTGTGTGTGCTATATCTGGTCTGGTGATAGACAGATAAGTTAGAGATCCAATTAGCTGTCTATAGGGTGTGGGGTCTTCCAAAAGAGTCTCATCTTCAAGTCTTAATTTAGCATTCACCACTGCAGGAGTTTCTACTTTCTTATCATATGAAATTCCAGATTTAGCACAGATATCGGTAGCAAGTTTCATTTGAAAAAGAATGTACTCTCTGGGAGAGTATGCAACTTCAATTCCTAAAAAATATCTTAAAAAACCTAAGTTAGACATATCAAAATTTTCTTTTGAAACATTTTTAACATTATGAACTCCATGTTCATCATTTCCTGTTATTATTATCATATCATCTACGTAAAGTAGAAGGATAACAATACTGGTACCTATGCTTTTAGAAAAAAGAACAGTGTCAGTATAGCAAGAGTGAAAACCCAAGTCATTCATAACATTACTGAATCTATCATACCAGGCCTTAGGAGTCTATTTAAGATCATAGAAGGCTTTTATAAGTTTAAGAGTTTTCCCTTTTCAATATCAAACCCCGACGAAGGATTCATATAAACTTCTTCATTTAGTTCTCCATTAAGAAATACATTTTTTACGTCAACCGAGTCACTCGGTTGACTTAGTGAGTTTCTAAACCATGATATGAAATATTTTCTTGGTTTGGAAGTTGCATATTCATAGATAAGACTTTACTTGTCTCAACATAAGTACGCAATTGATCTTGTTGAAAAGGCAAGATTAGTAGATGATTGTAAAAAAAGTTAGTTATCCTATGGAAGAAAATGTAAAATTGAGGGCTTCAGATAGAGTAAAGCTAGAGGATCCAGTTGCGTATATGCAAATGTAATCAAACGGAAGTGCACAATTATAATGCCAATAAGAGGCTACACAAGGGTTGTGCAGTTAGTGATAAGGACATGGTGCAACAAACTTTGAGCGGGCTGGGACCCGATTATCATATGATAGTTACTTCTTTACTGTGTTTACCAGATTTACCTATATTTGAAGATCTTGTTGCCAAGCTTTTTCAGTATGAGATGACTTTGAAGGGATTCTCTGAAGAGACTCATGTTCACATTAGAGCACAAGACGTGCTTGCCACAGGGGTTGCTTATGAGCGAGGACATGGTAGATATGATTTTCGAGAGAAGGGTGGTTAAGGAAGGAATGGATAAGGAAGTCGTGGCATACTACCTACACCCAACATTCTTCTTAATCTGCAGAGGCAAAGGATAATACCCACTTGTTTTCTATGCAACAAAAGGGGCCATATCAAAGTTAATTGTTGGTTTAACCCCCAAAATAGAGGAAAGCAATTTGAGACAAGAAAGGGGACAAATAATTTGAAGAACAATGGAGAAGTCAAGGAGCTGTTATTGTCTGCCTTAGCTGAATTAAACTTCAAACAGAATGATCAGGGCACTTGGTATGTTGATTCCGGTGCAGCCACTCATGTTACTGGTGATGCTGGTAAGCTTCTAACTCTTGTTCCTTATGTTGGTAGAAATAGTAGTCATTGGGGATGGATCTCACCATCTCATTTCTCACATTAGAAACTTTGTTATTCTTATGTCAAAATCCTCGCTCACTCTTTTGAATGTCATTTATGCTCCTAACATCAAGAAAACAATTATTTTTGTTTCCAAGCTTGTTGATGATATTAATGTTTCAATTGAGTTTACTCATTTTTTGTTCGTGTCAAAGACCTTCACACGAGGGAAACCTTCGCTGAAAGAAAACAACAAGGCAATATGTATGTCTTCCAAGAGAATCCTTCTACTCTTGTTCGGCCTATTGGTTTTATCAGATTTGCTTTCGTATGTATCTGGTTCAGCATCCACAGGAAACAAGGAGAGAGAAAGAGAGAGAGAGAGAGAGAGAGAGAGAGAGAGAGAGAGAGAGAGAGAGAGAGAGAGAGAAATGCAGAATGGCTGGGGCGACACTCTGTTGCTCGACCTCCAAAACCCTAAACATTATAAAGTAAAACATATACAACGATATTACAAGAATGCCATTAATGAGGTTATATGAGCATGTGTTTCATTTAACATGCGTATGGATCTGGATCCAGATCCATACGCAAACTGTATTTTAACACCCTCCCTCAAGTTGTACGTGATTTTGGAGCATGTACAACTTGCTCTTAAATAGCCAAAATTGACGTCCTGTTAGTCCCTTGGTAAACAGGTCTGCCACTTGATCTTCTGTTCGAACATGACGTAGTTCTATCTCCTTCATCTCGACTTTCTGTCGTATAAAATGTTGATCAATCTCAATGTGCTTCGTTCTACTATGCTGGATAGGATTACATGCAATGTTTATTGCGCTTTGATTGTCACATAAAAGAAATGATAGAATAATTGTCTCCCCAAGATCACTCAATAAGTGTCTAATCCATGTGGCTTCTGTCGTGCCTGCAGCCATCGATCTGTATTCAGCCTCTGTACTCGATCGTGCCACTGCCTTTTATTTTCTGCTGCTCCAGGACACTAAATTGTGCCCAATATATACACAATATCCAGAGACAGATCGTCTCTCATCTAGATCCCCTGCCCAATCTGCGTCTGTATAAGTGATGAGTTCATGTCCTTTATGCAGATTATCGTTCTTGCGATAAACAAGTCCGTCTCCTATAGTTCCTTTTAAATAGCGTAGAATGCGTTTCACAGCTTCCATATGACCCTCCGTTGGAGCATGCATAAACTGGGATACCTAATTGACAACATAAACTATATCAGGTCTGGTAAAGGTCAAGTATTGTAACATCCCCACGAGACTTCTATACGTTGTAGAGTTGACACAAAGATGACCATCTTCAGAGCTCAGCCTTTGATGTAATACACTAGGAGTGCTGACTGGTTTGCAATTCGTCATCCCGACTCTTTCCAGAAGGTCAAGAGTGTATTTTTGTTGCATGAGTGTCAATGTGTCTTGTTGTCTGTCAACTTCCACACCAAGAAAGTACCGCAACTCCCCTAAATCTTTCATCTTGAAAGTTTTCATTAAAAACTGTTTCACGTCTTTCACATGATTATCTGAGCTCCCAGTGATCACAATGTCATCAACATATATAAGAAGAAGTATAACAATGTCTGCCTTTTGGTAAATAAAGAGTGAGTGATCCAGAGAGCATCTTCTAAAACCATAACTCTGAATTTGCATAGAGAAACTTTCAAACCAGGAACGGGACGCCTGTTTCAACCCATACAGAGATTTTCTTAGTTTGCACACCCAAGCAGTAGGATCCTTCTCGGCATAACCAGGTGGTTGCTCCATATACACTTCTCCATTTAAAGTTCCATGCAAAAATGCATTTTTAACATCCATCTGGCTAAGACTCCAACCTTGATCGACTGCTAGGGATATGATGATACGAATAGTACCCATTTTGACTACCGAACTAAAAGTTTCATCGTAGTCTTCACCATATTGTTGTGTGAATCCTCGAGCAACAAGTCGCGCCTTATATCTGTCAATACTTCCTTCAGGCTTATACTTTATTTTATAAACCCATTTTGAGCCAACTACATTCTTTCCTTCTGGCCGAGGGACTATTTCCCAAGTCTGGCATTCATGAAGAGCTTCCATTTCTTCATTCATAGCTTCAGTCCAATGACGAGATTGAAGAGCTTGATTAAAACAAGTGGGTTCATCCTGTTTTGTGAGCTGAGACATAAACAACTGGAAATCAAGGGAGAAGGTCTCATAACTCACCCATCGTTGAATAGGATGCTTAATGTGTGACGGCCTTTGAGCTGAATCATTGGCGATGCTTTCCACATTCCTCGGCTCTGTATTTTTGTCCCGTCTAGTGTATATCTGTCCAGAGAAACGTTCTACTGGGGGTGGCTCAACTGGAGATAATTCAACATGCATTTGTGAGTCATTCAACTCCTTACTCAAGCCGAAGGAAGGACAATTTGTTTGACATGTTTCTCCTGTATTAGCAAAAAGATCTGCGCTCATCCATGGATCATATACTTCTAATTCTCGAGGTGGCAACGCTGCAGAGTCATTGGCCTGAAAATTTTGTTCGTCAAAAACAACATTTTTGGAGGTCCTAATACGTTTTGTAGTAGGGTCATAGCATCGATAACCTTTGTATTCATCTGGATACCCAACAAATCTGCACTTGACAGCCTTGTCCTGAAACTTATTTCGTAGAGATGAATCAATATGTACATAACATATACAACCAAAAACACGCAGCTCATCGTAAGAGGGATGTTGCCCAAATAAAGTATAATAGGGAGATTTTCGATCCAAAAGTGCCATAGGAAGACGATTTATGATATGAACAGATGTGTGAAAAACTTCTGTCCAGAGACTAACGGGCACATTGCTATCATGTAACATGCTCATCGCGCTCTCGACAATATGCCTGTGTTTCCTCTCCGCAACCCCATTTTATTGAGGAGTATGAGGGCAAGAAACCTGTCGACTTATTCCTTTATCCCGAAGAAAGGCAAAAAACTCGTTCGATGAATACTCTCCTCCACCATCACATTGTAAATGCACAATATCACAAGCAAACTTTGTTTTGACCATCGAATGGAACTCCCGAAATATTTGAAAAACTTCATGCTTGTGTTTTAAGAAATATATCCAAGTATAACGGGAATAGGAATCAATAAAGACAGCATAGTAACGACTGCCAGAAAGAGAAGGAATAGGTGTGGGTCCCCAAACATTGAAACAAATAATCTCAAATGGCTTTGAAGCTCTTTTATTTATAATATGAAAAGGAAGAACATGGTTTTTGCAGAGTTCGCATGAAGAACATTTATTATTATTATCAGAAAATGAACATAAACTAGACTCTGGAAGGAGACCATCAGATACAAGATTTTCAACGAAACCTCGACTACAATGTCCCAAACGACTATGCCAAATATCTGGCTTATTATAATGAGATGAATTAAAAACTTCCAATGAAGGAAAAAATAAAGACTCTGAAGGCGAAGACACTGAAGAATGCTTGGACGACTTCAACTGGAGGACTGAGACTAAGGGCGAAGATGTAAAACCAGTTAAAAAAAAATTTATCGGACCCGGGTCGGGTCTGGACCCGACCCGGGTCCGATAATTTTGCAGATCGTCCATGGTAAATCTTTGTTTTCTCGCTAACGTACCCAAGGTTGTCAAACCCGTCCTTTTTCTTTTAAAAGAAATCGTTTCCGCTGATTTAGAAATAAACTCTGTAAAGAAAAGGAATTTTCCAACTATTTTAAGGAATTTATAAGGTTCGAAATTTTGGGGCGTTACAGAAGACACTGAAGGAATCTCCTTGAAGACGTACATGTTTCCTTGTCGCTCCCCCTTAGCGAACGTCTTCTTCGTTCGTAAATCCTTAACATAAACAGAAGAGGGAGTAAATTCGACAGAAGAATTCATATCGTCAACAAGTTTAGCTACAGAAACAATGTTCTTTTTAATGTTAGGAGCAAGAAGGACATTGGACAAGTGAAGTGAGGACTTTGACATAGGGATATGTGCATTGCCAGTATGACTAATGGAGTGATAAGTTCCATCTCCCGTAACTATACTACCTTTTTTAAAATAAGGCAATAAGTGAGATAACTTACCCGCATTACCCGTAACATGTGTGGCGACACTTGAATCAATATACCATTCACCTTGTTCATTTTGCTTGATCGTCATCTGTGACAATGCTGATAACAAAAGTTGTTGCACATCTGTGGATGACACTTTTGTGTCCACAGCAGTAGCTGATTTATTCTCAATTTTGTTTATTTTTCCTCTATTCTGTAGATTGAACCAACAATCAGTTTTCACATGTCCTCTTTTGTTACATAAAAAACAAGTGGGCACTCTCCTCTGATTCCCTGTATTAAAAACCCCTGAAATATTAGGTGTAGGCAAGATACCACGTCCTCCCTACCCAAAACGTCCGCGGCCTCTACCTCCCTGATGCCCTCCATTCCCTCGTCCAAAACCTACAGAAGTGTCCATGGCCAAAACTGAATGAGGACGAGCTTATTCATTTCCTTCTGCCCTTTGCTTCATAATCATCTCATGCTGGAGAAGTTTCGCTTGGAGGTCGTCAAAAGTGGGCAAGTGAGGAAGGCATGATAAAGTTGTGGTAAACATGTCAAAATCAGGACCCAATCCATTGAGAAGTTGTTGAACTTTATCTTTATCTGCAATAGCACTTCCAACAACAGCCAATTGATCAGTAATACTCTTCAAGCGGCCTATGTATTCCATGATTGTCATGGAGCCTTTTTTCAAACTTTGAAATTCATTTTTTAAGTACATAACTCGGGCTTCTGATATCTGAGAGTATGTCTGAGACAACTTACTCCACAGATCCGCCGCAGTGCAATCATCTGAAAGAGTAACAAACACTTCTTGAGAGAGTGTTGACGTAATATAAGCAACCAAAGACTGATCCCGCTTCCTCCAAGTTGTATACTCTGGATTCTTAATAGAGATGGTAATTGTGTCACCCTTCTCATCCTTGGTTTCCTGCAAAATAAGTCGTGGTGGTATAGGAACTAAACCATCCAAATGATCATCGAGATCCTGACTCCGTATAAAAGGAAGGATTTGCCTCTTCCAGGTCAAAAAATTAGAATGAGTAAGTTTTTCTGTAACGAGCTGACTCAAGAAATTGGCAGAGGGACCGGATGACGAAGAGTAATCCATATCAGTGGAACAATGAATAAGCAAACAAGATGAATGAAAAGAAATAAACAGATTTGAGATGACTTAATCAATCAGTAAAACTGTAATAAGGCATATACTTGTACTACCAAAAGTGTTGCACAAAGAACACTAAAGTAGCAAGTGGAAACAAAAGGCTGGTTTGAAATAAAAAGGGAATAGCAATCGGTTTGTCTGCAATTCAAGGATAAAGTCATTGATGTTTAGGAAAAAATGGAACCAACACAGACGATGGAATGAACGAGAATAACAAAAAATGAACGAGAATAACAAAAAAAAAATGAGTAACAGAAAAGAAAGGATCGATGATCACGCTGAAAGGAAAAGAGAAAGGTACCAACTTTCAGAAGATGAGGTTTCAGAAGTACCAACTTTCAGAAGATGAGATTTCAGAAGATGAGATTTCAAAGGCTGCTCTTCACGCTGATCAGGGGTTTCATAAGATGAGATTTCAGAAGACGAGACGTCAAAGGTTGTTGTTCACGATCTCCTGTTCACGCTGAAAAAGGAGGATCGAGCACGTTGTCTGCTGTTCACGATCTGTTGTTCACGCTGGAACTGTCCACGCTGGGACCTGTTCACGCTGAAAAAGGAGGATCGAGCACGTTGTTCACGCTGAAAAAGAGGTTGTTGTTCACGATCTGCTGCTTCACGGGGCTTGATCTGCCATGTTTCAAAACTTCTTCACGCACAGGATGGCTAAGGCTCTGATACCATATCAGTTTTGCTTTCGTATGTATCTGGTTCAGCTTCCACAAGAAACAAGGAGAGACAGAGAGAGAGAGAGAGAGAGAGGAATGCACAATGGCTGGGGCGGCACTCTGTTGCTCGACCTCCAAAACCCTAAACATTATAAAGTAAAACATATACAACGATATTACAAGAATGCCATTAATGAGGTTATATGAGCATGTGTTTCATTTAACATGCGTATGGATCTGGATCCAGATTCATACGCAAACTGTATTTTAACAGGTTTCACCCTGAAGCTCACCTTACTGTCCTCTTCAGTACTTCCTAAGAGTGTCTTTAGTCTTTTTTAATGTATTGAGCTGAATCTTTGGCATGGTCGTATGGGTCATTATAGTAGTCGTTTTATTGAAAAGCATATTTCAAACAGTCTTATTCCCAAGTCAAGTTTAAGATTAAGTGTTGATGATAAAAAATGTTCTAGTTGCCTTCAGTATAAGAGTCATGTTCTTCCATTTCATTCTATTAATAAAAGAGCTTCAAGGCCGTTTGAAATTATTTATTCTGATGTCTGGGGTTCTGCTCCAGTTTCCTCTATGTCTGAAATTAGATATTATCTTATATTTGTTGATAGATATTCTCATATTTGTTGATAGATATTCTCGATACACATGGATCTTCTTTATGAAATGCAAATCTGAAACCTTCAAGTTATTTCAGAATTTTCATTCTTTTGTTAAGAATCAATTCTCTGAAAATATTCTATGTTTATAGTGTGATCGAGGGGGTGAATTCTTCTCAAATGATTTTATTCATTTCCTCCAAACTAATGGAATAAGTAGGTGGGTGTCTTGCCCTCATACACCTCAACAAAATGAGATTGTTTAACGGAAGCATCACCATATTGGCGAGAGTGGAATGAGCATGATGCATGATAGTAATCTTCTAGTTACCTTCTGGGCAGAAGTTTTCCATTCAGCGGAGTATGTCATAAAACGATTGCCCATGAATATCTTGGAAGATAAATCACTTTATTTTTCTTTGTACGGAGTTCATCCAAATTATCATGATTTGCGTGTATTTAGTTGTGTATGTTATGTTCATGTTGACAGTTCAATGTGGCACAAGTTCAAGATAAGGCCTTGAAGTGCAGATTTGTGAGATATGCTAATGATTATAAAGGGTACAGATGCTATGAGCCCGTGAGTAAGCGCATCAGAATATCCAGGAATATTATTTTTAATGAACTAAACTTTAATCATAATGTTAACACTTCTTCTGAAATTGTGGTTTACCACCCCTGGTTGAACTCTAATCTCTTTTCTAGTATTGATGATATTTGTCCTTTAGAATGTGATCAAAGGAATGAGGGAACCATGTTTGATGCCTCACAAAAAACCCAGGAAAGCGTGATATTGTAACCAATCTTGGCTCCCGAAGGCATCAAGGCATCGTTTACTCTCGACGAGAGAATGAGGCACCCCCTATCTCTAATCAGGAGATGAACTCTTCTTATGTTCCTATTTCATCCCTTGTGTAAAAGTGTCTTCAAAAGATACTATAATCAAGACCCAAAGTTCTAGATAAAAAATGTGTGCACAATAGAACACTCGTGCACGAAGGCACAACCCACGATGGCTCACAAATACACTAAGGCATAAAATGAATAAGAAAATTCTTATTAAAAATACTTGGGCTTTGACCCAAAGCCATGAGAGTTACAAGGGGAAAGCCCCTATTTATAACCAACATAAAGGAGCCTTGGAGGGGCTCCACTCATAGACGTCAGAGCCCCCAAGGTACCTTTTGGTACAAAAGCAAAAAGGAAAAAAGAAAGAAAAGAAAAGAAAAGAAATAAAAAATAAAGATTACAATCACATTCACGAAAATGAACGTGCATAAAATGGTGGAAATGACTAAACTACCCCTATGGCTAAAATAAGGAAATATATATATTATATATATAAGTGGATAGATACATATACATATATATCATATATGTATATGTATCATCCTTTACAACAACAACAACAACAACTACGCCTTCATCCCAAAACAATTGGGGTCAGCGATATGAACCAAAAAAGAAATTCATTTTGGGTCTTCCACATGAATCCTTTTCCTCCAATCATTTCTATCCAACGCCATGTCCTCGGTGAGGTTCAAAGCATTCATATCCTTTCCTATCATCTCAATCCAAGTCTTCCTAGGCCTACCCCGACCTCTTTTAACTAATATATTTTCCCATTTCTCCAACCTTCTAACTGGAGCATCATTAGGCCTTCGCCGAATATGTCCAAACCACCGTAAACGATTCTCTCGCATCTTATTTTCAATGGGTGCAACACCTACCTTCTTACGTATCTCTTCGTTCTGAATCTTATCTTTTATTGTATTTCCACACATCCATCTAAGCATCCGCATCTCAGCTACACTCATTTTTTGAATATGATGTCTCTTGGCAGCCCAACATTCCGTACCATATAGTAAAGCGGGTCTAATAGTCGTCCTATATATGTATCATCCTTTATATATATAAAATATATAAGATTACAAGGTTTTGGGAATATAATTTAACACCCCCCTCAAACTTAGGGCAAGATGACCGAAAGTTTGCCAAGAAGAAAATTGAAACGCGGAGCACACAATGCTTTGGTGAAGAAGTCTGCCAATTGATATTCTGAAGTTACATATGGAAGATCAATGACTCTTTTTAGATATGCTTTACGAACATAGTGACAGCCCATCTCAATGTGTTTGGTACGCTCAAGAAATGCGTGATTTTTGGCAATATAAATTGCACTCTGGTTATCACAGCAAAGCTTGATGGGCCCTTCAACATTAATCCCATATCTTCTAATAGCTGATGAATCCACACAAGTTTCATGGTAGTTGTTGTCATGGCTCGATATTCAGCTTTGGTAGAAGATAATGATACTTTCTGTTGCTTTTTACATCTCCACGATATCAATGAGTCTCCTAAAAACACACAAAAGCCTGTGGTAGAGTGACAGTTATTTGGGTCACCTCCCCAATCAGAATCAGTATAAGCAATTAAATTCAATTCAGAAGAAAAGGATAAGAATACTCCCTTGTTTAATAACCCCTTTATGTATCTCATGATCCGTAAAATTGCATTCATATGAACGGATATTGGTGCATGTTGAAATTGACTTAGGGTATGAACGACATGAGAAATGTTTGGTCTAGTAATACTTAGATACATTAATGATCCCACAAGTTGTCGGTAAGGAGTGGGATCTTCAAAAGGGGTGCCATCATCAATTTTCATTTTGGTTCCTACTATAGCAGGAATTTCACAAACTTTGTCATCTGTAATACCTGACCTGTAAGGAATCTCAGAAGCAAACTTAGTTTGAGATAAAAACTAACCTCTATGAGAATATGCAACCTCAATCCCCAAGAAATATGTCAGAAATCCTAAGCCGGACATCTCAGATTTATCTTTTAAAATGGATTTTATGTTACTAATTCCTTTAGAATCATTACCAGTTATTAACATATCATCAACATACAAGATTAATATTACTATTCCCGTGTTAGATTTCTTGACAAACAAAGTTGTGTCAGTAAAACATGAGGAAAAACCATTTTCTAGCATTACGAAGTTAAATCTATCATACCAACCCTTAGGGGCTTGTTTAAGACCATAAAGAGTTTTTTGTAGACGAAGAACTTTTTCTTTAGGAGTCTCCATTCCTAGAGGAGCATCCATATATACTTCTTCGTTTAGGTCGCCATTGAGAAAAACATTTTTGACATTCATTTGATAGATGTTTCATTTCTTGATAGATGCTATAGTGATGAGACATCTGACAGTTACCATCCTTACAACAGGAGCAAAGGTTTCTTTATAGTCAATTCTATATTCTTAACTATATCCCTTGGCTACTAGACGAGCTTTGTATCTTTAAAGAGATCCATCGCTCTTGGTTTTGACCTTAAAAACCCATCTACATCCTATAGTTTTCTTACCTTTTGAAAGATCTTGAAATTCTCAAGTTTTAGCCTTTCTTAGGGTTCCAAGTTCATTATCCATAGCTTCTATCCATTCATAACTATTTCTAGCTTCCTCAAAATTTCTAGGTTCTATATATGAGTGAATGACACTGAGGCAGACTCTATGTTTAGGTGAAAATGAATCATAAGAGATAAATCTAGAGGGAGCTTTCTTATTTCTCAGTTCTTCGTAGATTCTCCTCGTTTGAAGAGATAGTCCTACTAGTTTCATCATAGCTTTCAATTGCACTTC
Organism: Nuphar pumila; assembly: GCF_984573655.1. Taxonomy (NCBI): domain Eukaryota; kingdom Viridiplantae; phylum Streptophyta; class Magnoliopsida; order Nymphaeales; family Nymphaeaceae; genus Nuphar; species Nuphar pumila. The sequence continues at coordinate 43,180,805 of NC_143260.1, read as the reverse complement.
TAAAAGTGTAAAACCTGGTAAAAAAATTGTTTGGATCCGGCCCGGATCTAGACCCGGATCCGACCCGGGTGGTAAGTCGGTTGCGTGCTTATAAAAGCACGCAGTGGCAAAGGGGGGAGGTTTCCCTTCCCCTCTGCTCTTTCGTTCTCACTCTCGCCCCTTCTCTCTCCTCTCTGTCTCTCCTGCCTCCTCTCGTCCCCCGCAGCCACCGACGCCCACAGTCGCCGATGACCGAAGTCGCCGATGACCGAAGCCGCCGACCACCACCGTCTCCCTTTTCTCTGCTACGAAGGCGCCGACAATCCGCCACCACCTTTCGCTCTGGCAACCTCGATCAACATCCCCGACGTCACCCAAGCTTTCTCTCTCCCGTGTTCTCTCTGCAGCCAGCGACCGCCGCCTTCGATGACCCGCCTGTTAGTTTGGGATCTTGGATCCGACCCGCACCACATTCCAAGATCCATCTTGGGATGCATGGGCGGTGGCATGTTTGTAATTTCTTTTTACTTCTTGTGTAAAGTCATACTATGTACAACACTTATAAATATTAAGTGAAAGAGGGAAAACCCTATTGCCGCCGACCCCTCTCTTCTCTCTCTTCTCTCTTTACCTCATCTCTAACCCTTGCAGGTGAATATTTCTGACATGGTATCAGAGCACAGGCGCGGAAATCAATCATCTAGAAGGCCTCTAAAGATCAACACGTGCTGCTAAAGAACGTGGGTTCATTTATGTCCCTTCTCCCTTAATCCTCTTTCACGTCTCTTTCACGTCATTCCAGTTTCTCCTTTTTGTTCTTCTCATTTTAAATTTTTTTTCTATACGCACGTCTTAACATTCTGCTTTTAGTCTGCCGAATTTTTGTTTTCTCCCCAAAATATTTCTGATTCTCTCCCTTTTTCTGGTTCGCACGTTAATATTCTTTGTGTAACGTGTGCTGATATCTTTTTCAACACACAGCGTAACGTGTGTGCTGATATCCTTTTCAGCACACAACAGCATCGCTGTTTTATTTTCTGTGTGCACGCTCGTGTATGTTGGTATCGTTTTCAGCACACAGCAGCATTGCTGCTTTCCTCCTTCTCTAAATAACGTGTGTGCTGATATTATTTTCAGCACACAACATTGTTGTCTCCTCTTCAATACATTGTTAGAACAATTTTGGCTTCTTATTCTTCATATAATCCATGGATTCCAAGTTGAACCCTAGTTTTCTTACTCACCTCATGACCCACAAGTTATCTCACGATAACTACTTTGGAAACGTCAGATTGTGCCTTTTATTCGCAGTCATGGTCTTTATGGTCATCTAGATGGGCGATCACCCGCCCTACCCACACATATCATGCAAGAAATAACAGGTGAAGATGGGAAGGTGAGTCAACTTCGAACCACCAATCCTGCCCATGACATATGGGTACAACGGGATCAGACATTAGTTGCTTACATAACTTCCACACTTTCTGATCGTGTTTTACAAACCATTTCTGATGATCAATTTGCTGCTGAGTTGTGGAATGGACTAGCTCATTCTTTTTCTCAAGTCTCTGAATCCCGGGCTTTGCAACTTAAGTGGCAATTCCAATCCATGCGAAAAGGAAACAAATCCATTACAGAGTTCATGGGGGATGTCAGGGTTATTACAAATCAGTTAGCTGCCATTGGAAGTCCTATATCAGATAAGGACATGGTACAACAGGTATTAGGTAGCCTTGGACCTGAATATCGCATGTTTTGCACAACACTCTAGGTTGTCTCAGTTCTTCCATGTTTTGATGATCTTCAATCTAAGCTTTTGCAATATGAGGTCAGTTTAAATCAAGAACATGCGCCAGATGATACTCACACTGTGATGATGGCACATACGCCTATTCAAACAGGAGCTTTGTTTACTCCTCCTCGTCCAAATGGAACAACTATAAACAAAGGAGGATTACTACCCACACCAGCTGGAGGAGGCCTTGGCTCAGGTAGTGTACCACGAGGGGGACGCGTTGCTACTTGTTTTCTATGCAACAAGCGGGGATATGTTAAAGCAAATTGCTGGTACAACCCTCAGAACCGGAACAAAACAGGGAGGCCAGGGCAGAGGGCAACTCAGACGTTTGCACGTACTCCTCAAGGACAGGTTCTTCCACAGGACGTACAAAATATCCTTATGACTACTTTCAATCAGATGAACTTGCGTCAAAATGATGATGGTATATGGTATATTGATTCAGGGGCAGTAGCACATGTTACTTCTGATGCAGGTAAATTTTCTCACTTGACTCCTTACACTGGAAATGGCACTATAGTCATAGGAGATGGATCTCACCACCCCATCTCTTACACTAGAAATGTCTCCCTTCCTTTGCCCTGAATCTCAATTACCCTTGTCAAATGTCTTACTCACACCTGCTATTCAAAAGAATATTCTATCTGTGTCTAAATCTGTTTATCTTAAGGATCTTCACACCAAGAAGACGCTCGCTAAAGGTGAACGGTGCGGGAACATGTACGTCTTTGAAGAATCTCATGTGCCTTTGAAGACGTCGTCTTCCGTAGCCGTGGCTTCTTCAGCTCCTTCCTTTCCAACATTTTTTAGTTGATCCACAGATCATAGTTCTTCATCTAGAGTCTTGAAACTTAATAAGCCAAACTTATGGCATCTTCGTTTGGGTCATTGTAGTCAAGTTTTTCTTGACAAGTTGTCTGCTAAAGGTCTAATACCCGCAGTCAGTTTAGAGTCAAAATGTCCAAGTTGTCATTTATGCAAAAGTCATGTACTTTCTTTTTATAGTATCAATAAAAGAGCAACAAAGCCTTTTGAGATTATATGCTCAGATGTTTGGGGTCTTGCGCCCACTGCCTCTCTTTCTGGATCTCGATACTATGTACTCTTTCTTGATTCTTACACTCGTTTTAGTTGGATTTACTTCATGAAAAACAAACATGAAGTTTTCAAGTTGTTCAAACAGTTTCATGCACTAGTCCAAAACTAATTCAATACCAATGTTGTATATTTCCAGTGTGATGGGGGGAGAATACATATCCCATGATTTTAGTGAATATTTGAAGGAGCATGGCATTACACGTAACATTTCTTGCCCTCACACCCCTCAACAAAATGGAGTAGCTGAGAGAAAACATAGGCATATTGTTGAGACAGCCTTAAGCATGATGCACACTATGGGTATTCCCTTCTCTCTTTGGACCGAGGCTTTCCATACAGCTGTTTACGTTATCAACAGGTTGCCCATGACCATCCTTGAAGATAATTCTCCATATTTTGTTCTTTATAATTGCCATCCATCATATGAAGAACTACATCCTTTTGGTTGTGTATGTTATGTTCACATTGATCATTCATTGAGAAATAAGTTTCAAGACAAAGTTGTACAGTGTAAGTTTCTTGGGTATGCAGATGACTATAAGGGATACAGGTGTTATGATCCTCATACAAGCAAAATTCGGGTATCTAGAAATGTTGTTTTTGATGATGAAAATTTTGACACTCTGGATTCATCTTCCACAGATACACAGGACAGTTATGATCCTTGGCTCAGTGACTCCTTTTTATATGACTCGTTGCCATATGAGGTTTCATCTTCATTGACAGATAATGAACCCTATACTTTCGATGTGGAACTGCATATGGAAGACATTCCTCCTACAACAACATCCTCACGTTTTTCTGGCCTTGTTTATTCTCGTAGAGCTCATCCAGTCAATGATGAGACTCCTCTACGATGTTCCACTCGGATTAGACATCCTATAGATCGTTGGGTAAGTTATGACAATTTCTCTTTGGATTTTCAAACATTTCTAACCAGAGTGTTCAAAGAAACAAAACCTTCCTCCTTTCATGATGTTGTACATTCCCGTGCCTGGGTAGAGGCGATGAATGAGGAAATGGAAGCATTGCATGAATGCAATACATGGGAAATTGTACCAAGGCCAGATAACAAGAATGTTGTAGGATCCAAATGGGTGTACAAAATCAAGCACAAACCGGATGGCAGTGTTGAGCGCTATAAAGCTCGTCTGGTCGCACAAGGCTTCACACAGCAGTATGGGCAGGACTACGATGAAACGTTCAGCCCAATAGTAAAATTAGGCACCGTCAGGATTATCATTGCATTGGCGTTACAACATGGATGGTCACTCAGTGAACTTGATGTTAAAAATGCCTTTTTGCATGGTGAACTAAAGGAAGAAGTTTACATGGAGCAGCCACCTGGTTATAGTATGCATGATTCATCCAATTGGGTATGTAAACTTCGACGCTCTCTTTATGGCTTGAAACAAGCTTCTCGATCTTGGTTTGAGAGTTTTTCCACGGAGATCCAGCACCATGGGTTCACTAAAAGTGTTCTAGATCATTCATTGTTCATATTCAAAAGTGATTCAGCTATTGTTTGGGTGCTTATATATGTTGATGACATCATTATTACCGGGAGTGATGAGGTTCACATATCTTGGGTTAAGTCTATGCTGATGGCTAAATTCAAGATGAAAGACTTGGGTCCCTTGCGATATTTTTTGGGTGTGGAAGTTGATAGTCGACATGAAACTATTACATTGAGCCAACATAAGTACACCATTGATATTTTACTTGCTTCAGGGATGGAGAAATGTAAACCAATTAGCACACCTTGCCTTCTAAATCATAAGCTAAGTGCTAAAGAAGGCACTACTTATCATGATCCTACTTTGTATCGTCGAGTTATAGGGATGTTACAATACTTAACATTCACTAGGCCTGACATAGCATACTTTGTCAATCAGGCTTCACAGTTTATGCATGCTCCTACAGATGTACATATGGAAGGAGTAAAAAGGATCCTTCAGTATTTAAAGGGTACGATTGGAGATGACTTGATATACACCAAGGACACAGCTTATATGTCAGGGCATCGACTATTCACCTACACAGACGCGGATTGGGCGGGTGATCCTGACGAGCAAAGATCAGTTTCGGGGTATTGCATTCTTATCGGCAATAATATTGTAACATGGAGTAGCAAGAAGCAAAAGGCAGTGGCGCGATCAAGTACTGAAGCAGAATATCGTGCAATGGCAGCGGGAACAACCGATGTTACATGGGTGAGACATCTACTGCAGGAATTACAAGAACCAATCTCGTCCTCTATGCTTCTTTGCGATAATCAAAGTGCTATTAATATTGCCGTCAATCCCATCCTTCATTGTCGTACAAAGCATATCGAAATCGATCAACATTTTGTTAGGCAAAAGGTGGAAGAAAAAGAAATTGAACCTGCATATGTTCGGTCAGATATGCAAGTTGCTGACATCTTTACCAAGGGATTATCCACTCATCAGTTTTGGGCACTAAAAGGCAAGTTGAGCATGATCAAAGACCATACTCAACTTGAGGGAGGCTGTTAGTTTTAGATCTTGGATCCGACCCACACCACATTCCAAGATCCATCTTGGGATGCGTGGGCGGTGGCATGTTTGTAATTTGTTTTTACTTCTTGTGTAAAGTCATACTATGTACAACACTTATAAATATTAACTGAAAGAGGGAAAACCCTATTGTCGCCGACCCCTCTCTTCTCTCTTTTCTCTTTACCTCATCTCTAACCCTTGCAGGTGAATATTTCTGACACCGCTGACCCCTTCTTCCCTCTCTTCTACCGCCTGTGACCACCATGCCTGGCGATAGCAGCCGACGATGATGGTGCCACCAACCTTTTGTTTCCTCTTCTCTGTACCCTCCCGCCATCCGGAGCCTTTCTCATTGTTTTCACCGAAACCCCGACGCCGGTGGTTCCCAGGTAACCCCCCCCCCTCTCTTTCTTCTTGTTTGTCTTGTCGACAGAGGGCTCCGTCCCCCTGCCGTTTGCCTTGTCAACAGAGGGCTCCGCTCGCCCTATCCCTCTTGTTTTGTCGGCAGGGGGCTTCACCCTCCTGCCGTTTGCCTTGTCGACAGGGGGCTTCGCTCCCCCTGTCCCTCTTGTTTTGCTGGCAGGGGGTCTCTCTCCCTTGCCTTTTGCCTTGTTCGGTCGACAGGAGGTCGAAGCCCCCTGCCATCACCTCTGTTTGACAGGGGGCTCCGCCCCCTGTTCCTCTCTCTCTTTCTTTTCTTGTGTTTTGCTTTGCAGGCAAAGGCCCGTCCCCTGTCTCTGTTTCTTCTTGCAGGACAGGTCAGAGCCGCCGTCGCTACTGTACTTTTCGCAGAAATGGCAGAAGGTCGTGCCCCCTAGCACTCTCTGTTGTTCGGCATGAGGGGAGCAAGGCCCCCTGCCTTGATCTTGTTGTCGGCAGGGGAAGAGCCCTTGCCTATCTCGTTTCCAGTAGGGGTTGCCCTGTCCTGTTTCCTGTTGAGGCAGGTTCGGCAGGGAGCCTCAGCTCCCTCCCCTGCCTTTTCTGTCCTGGCAGGCAGGGAGCATGAGCTCCCTGCCTCTGTGAATTTTTGTCGACAAGAGTGAGGCACCTGCCTCCTGCACCCTTGCAAGCAGGGTGCAGTGCCTCTGCATCTCTGAAGTCTGGGAGAAGGCTTCCTTGCCTTTGCCACCGTTTGTCACCCGCATCCAATAGGCCCTGACAAGGGCCCTTTACTGTTCCAGCTGCTTTGCTGCCCCTGTTTCTGCTTCTTTCACGCCAGGACAGCGGCAACACCCCTGACCTCTCTACCTTTCTTACTGAGATAGCATGTTGACGTCTCATTTTTGCAGCTCGTATGACAGATCCTGCTCGCGGTCCACAACCCGAGTCGTCAATTGCTTACACCTGCAGACGCAAGCAAACTTGCAACTCCCCAAGGTAGGCGAAGATTGCACGGAGGACTTGAATAATTGAATTGAGTTCAATTAACTAAAAAGGATAATTAAATAAATATATATGCATATATATATTTATACGAGTACGCATTTAACTCAAGGACGCGGTTTCACAATCCTTATCCTTTACTTTCTATCAGTCTTTACTTTGCCGTCGTGCTTTGCGTCCAGGCTCTTGCTTTTGCAAATGTTTCGTTATTGCCTTGCCATTACAGATGACGCTCAGGTTTTCGCTCATTGCGCGTGCTATAAAGGTATCCTCGTGGAGGATGCAAGGGGCATTTACCACTCTCCCTCTTGCGACAAGAGTTGAATCGGAAGCTTAACGATACATCATCGTCTAAGGAAAGGGATCCCTAGCAGGGATCCTGGCTTTTCGAGTGAACAGTCCTGCAAAGTAGACTTGAGATTTTAAGGAGCTGCGCAAAAGCATCAAAGATTGCCCAAATCGAAGTATTTGGAAGAATGTGTTTTGGCTGGTTTTGTTCACCTATTCGACATATCTCGGGTAACCCCGAATTCGAGCTCGAGCAAACTTCTTAGCGGCGGTTCTGTTGAGAAACCCGTATCCCGTCTATCGAAGTTGGTATCGAGTCATGCGAAGCATGTAGATACCCCGATAGCGGATGAGATTCTAAAAAATCACATGCCAAATGTTGGCACAAGCTGTTGGTTGTTTCAAAAGATAAGTAATGTCAAAAGTAAAGTTTGAGAAACATTACATCTTTGTGAAACACTTTTGTTGAGGCTCCTATTGAGGAACTATACCCTTTTCATCCTAGAGTACTTATACTTGTGTACTACACGCTAGTACTGCGATGATCGAATGAGACAGTCGTACGACCTCGAATAGTGCTAAATGCACAATATTGTAATAACATAAAATGGTGACTATTGGCCTTCACAGGCAAGATGTTTGAGTGGTTTAAAGACCACAACATTAGAATGGGTCGTTAATTAAGCAACACCTAACGCACCCATTCGCTTCTTGTAGTCTGTCAAGGGAGAGGACAGAGCGGTACAAAACTCCACTGGACAGGTTGTTAACAACCACCCCACAGGCAAAGATCTGACCTCCCCAGTCATTGGAGTTAGGGGAATGGACTACCAGACATTATCCTAGGTGGTAGATCCCATGGACTTCTGCAGAAGTTGGATGCATCAGTTGCCAAGTACCTGCCTTTGGGGAATCCTCTCTCTGCTAAAGTCGTCCCCTTAGGAGCGGACTCAACTAGCTATTCGGGTTATTGAAAATACATAGAATAATAGACGCCCGAACTAGTCTCAGTTGTTTCTACGATTTGTCTGTGCATACCCGCAGGCCAGTAATATCGAAACATAAAGTCTGTTCACACTGGTTGATGGGTCATAAGACTTTCGTGTATTTTGGATACGTATTTTTTGTCAAGTAAAAGCTTATCGATGAAATTACGTATGACTTTGGTGTCTCCGAACTTCTTATGATTATGGTGCTTATGTAGGTAAATGACACGTCACGCCTACATAGTTGTATTATAGAAGATTGCATTATGATTGTTTGTGTGAATATATCCTACTTGTATAACATGATTGATAAGTATCATGAATATTTGATTAAAATGTCTTGAAGATATGTGCGTGAGTTACACGCTAGAAAGGTCGAATGTGATGTGCTTTGAGATAAGAATCGTGAATGCATATGATGATGCAATGATCTGAATATTTGCACATATAACTTGAATCTTATGTAAATTTATTGAACTACGTAGGAGTTACATATGTTGAAGTTTAGTTGATTCATATTATGTAATCTGTGTGTTCTCATGTGTATAGAATTCATGCTTTGTTTATGCATGCTTTGATGTCCCATTTGATGAATGCAATGTTCTTGGTGGCAATGATACGATGCGTAGTATTATATGCTTTTGTATGGTGTGATTGAAATGCCACATGATAAGAAATATTGAAAGCATGCGATAAATGTTCATGGTTCATAGAACCTTATTGGTGGAATGTGTTGTCTTGTGATTTGTTTTACCAGGTGAAGTGATATGATGCACATCACTGATATGTATACTTGTGCCTATATTGGTGGCTATTGACCCCAAGAGCGGTCAATTGTTCGGAGCAGTCGATTGTATTGATGCATGTATCATTGTGTATCGTATCTGTTGAGGACCTGATCTCCAAAGGATTATCTGCAAGGGTATGTATGATTAAGATCTGGTAACCGGCTAGAGTGGTAGATTCTCTATGAGGATGTACACTGTCCACGAGTGGGTAGCTGCAAAGACGGTGAACTCTTGTGAGGAAGTGTATGGTCCAAGAGCAAGTATACCATCTAAGGCGGTAATTCCTTGTGAAGTTGTACATTTCCCAAACCGGGTGATCCGGCATTGATCTTGTTAATCATAATAGTGGCTATCGACCCTAAGAGCGGTCATTTGTGTTGATGCGTGTATCGCAATAATTTTCATTGAATATGGCATTTGTTGAGGACCGGGTTCCCAAAGGATTCTTTATGAGGGTCTGGCGATCCGACTAGATCGGTAGAATCTCTATGAGGATGTACATTGTCCAAGAGCGGGTAACCGCAAAGACAGTGAACTCCTGTGAGAAAGTGTATTGTCCAAGACCAGGTATACCATCTAGGGCGATAATTCCTTGTGAGGTCGTACATTTCCCAGACCAGGCGATCCGACGTGGAACTTGTGATTTTGTTTACCATAAAAAGTTACGGTGAGCTGTGATGATCTTCTGAGATTGATTGAGATAGCCAGTTATAAATCTATAGTTTTGGCTTTCTGTTTTAACATGATTATATGTTGAACCCAAATGTGTGAATCAAATTTTTATTGATTTTAGATCATGTTTTGGACCTTCTATAGAAGGGTGGGTTTTTTCTGAGAAATTATGATGCCTTAAGCGAGTCATAACAGGTGACAGTTGGCTGCGTAAGGCCTTAAGAGATGCGAATAAATTAAGGTTATTCAGGACAAAGAGTTTGTTAGAAATAGTGAGAGCGACAAACGATGACCTGATAATGATTAAATGTAGAGATCCCGTTCAAGGAACGAAAACAAGCTTGTTGCGTGGTAGTTCACAGCTTACGATCAAATGAATCATCATGCTGCGTTTGACAGTTGTACCGTTTACTTGCTTTGGACTGCTTACTTGTTTAACTGCATGTCTGCTTTAAACTGCTTAGCATGCTGAATTAAATACTCTTAATTCAGTTTCCTGTAATCTCTCATGTGCACCTGCTAGTTTTTCGCGAAACTAACCCATTCTATGGGTACAGGTGATGATTAGGTACACCACGGGTGATGACACGATGGCTTCAAGACTTCTTTTTTCCTGCACTTAGCTCGCGTCCTGGACGTTTTTGAGTTTTGTCACGGATTTTTCTTTGGATATCCAAATTTTGTACTATTTGGAAACTTCTTTAAATGAAAGTAACTTTTCCAAGTGTTTTGCAAGTAACATATGTAGTGAGTTTTGGTTTTTTTAGCTACAGTGTCCAAAGTTGTCAGCTTGCCTTTCTAAATTCAATAAAAGAATTATTTGTCGCTGATTACATAAACAAACTCTAAAAGGAAAGAAATTTTCTTCTAGTCTCTTGCCTATTTTCTGAAAGGTTCGCAAGTTTGAAATTTTGGGGCGTTACAAAAAGTGTTTTTGTCTCTATGGGCATATATGATAGGATCTCTAGATGTTCTTTCATCGGAATGTTGGTGGGGGAGGTGAGTATAGTAAGATATTATTTTCCTTGGTCTCATTATCACTTAAGTCATTTTGAGTTGATTCATCATCACTAGTATCATCATTTCTGGATAGTAACTCAAACAGAAAAGAATAATCCACATTTTCATCATGAGGTTCATGACTTTCAAAGTCGCTAACATTTTTTGGAAAACTCACATTTCTGGATACATACAATTTGTCGTTTTTAACATCATAGCACCAAAACCCTTTTTGGGTTTCAAAATAACCAAGAAAAGCACACGTGATGGCTTTTGGGGAAAGCTTATCATTTTTGTTGGTAAGAACAAAACATTTACATCAAAAAACTCTTAATTTACTATAGTGAGGTTCTTTTGTGTATAATTTTTCAAAAGGAGAAATTTTATTCAAATTTTTAGATGGAAGCCTATTTGTGAGATAGACAGATTGTGAGAGTTGCCTCGGCCCAGAATTTTTTGGAATGTTTTGCGAGATAAGCAGAATTTGAGTTATTTCAATAATATGTCTATGTTTTTATTCGGCTAATCCATTTTATTGGGGTGTTTTTGGACAAGATTTTTGATGGAGAATGTCATAACTTTCAAGATAACTCTTGAATTCATTTGAAAGATATTCTCCTTCAGAATCAGTTCTAAGAATTTTTAACTTTCCATTGAATTGGTTTAAAATCATCATATGATAAGTTTTGAAAGTTATAAAAACTTCATGTTTATGCTTAAGAAAATATATCCAATAATACATAGTGTAATTGTCAACGAAGATCACACAATATGAAAATTCTCCTTTTGACACACAGGTGTCAGTCTCCATACATCAAAATGAACAGTTTTAAAAGGTCTTGTTGTAAACATGGATCTTTGATTGAAAGATAAACTTTTTATTTTTTTAAGAGTGCATTCAGTACATGTAAAATCACATTTACAGAGATGTTTAACAAAAGGTAAATAGGAAATTTTAACAATAATGGGATGTCCAAGTCTTTTGTGCCACACATAAATGTCTTTATTTTGGACGACATTACAAAATTGATTCTTGGGAATTTAGAGGAAGTCGACATAGTATAGATCTTCTCTCCTAAAGCCTTTCTCAATCAACCTCCAGGACCGGCGATCCTGTATCCAATATTTATTAGATGAAAATTTTATATCACATCCATAGTCCGAGAGTTGAGAGACCGAAAGCAAATTTAAGTTAAGTTTTGGTATGAATCTAATCTTTGGAATAAAAAAATCTTGTTTTTCAAAATTTTCAATTCTTTTAATTTCAAGAGATGTTTCATCCGCATTTGAGACGAAGGATGGAAAGGAATTTTTTGAATATTCGAAAAGAGAACAAATACTTGGGGTCATGAAATAATGCATCCGAATCTAAAAGCCAAGAGGTCTTACCGAGAGGAGAAAAGGTTGACATGCGGCTCCGAAAATTCCTCCTTTGAGAAGAGGTTGAAGAGCTTTCACAATTTGTTGTAGGGAGAGTGATCCATTGAAAGAGGATGGTCGTTCTTTTGGTTGAGTTGTGGTAGCCATGGCTAGCAACTTCTTCTACTTTGGGCAAATTGGCTTGATGTGTCACGACTCTTTACAAAAGTGGCAAACTAGTTTGCTATAGTCTCTTTTTCCACTTTGCCCATTTCCTCGATTTTGATTTTTAAAATGAGGAAGTTTGTAAGTTCTCAAATTATTACCCGGTCTTGAAACGGCGTTTACTCCTTCACTTTCTTCTTGATTAGAGGAGGTTGCAAGAATGCTTGGATTGTTTTTGCAAATGCCCATACTTGGATTGGATTGTTCATGTGGAATGACATGTGCGAGAGCAGTTTTCAGATGTTGAAGGAACGTCTTACGACTGCTCCTATTTTGGCATTACCTTCGGGTCAAGGCGGCTTTGTGATTTACACCGACGCTTCTGGGACAGGTTTGGGTTGCGTCTTAATGCAGAACGATAGAGTGATCGCCTATGCATCGCAGCAACTTAAAATACATGAGAAGAATTATCCGACTCATGATTTGGAGTTGGCAGCGGTGGTCTTCGCATTGAAAATATGGCAGCACTATTTGTATGGGGAGCGGTTCAAGGCTTTTACAGATCATAAGAGCCTAAAATATTTGTTCTCGCAGAAGGAGCTGAATATGAGGCAGCGACGTTGGCTGGAATTCCTCAAGGATTACGACTTTACCTTGTCCTACCACCCAGAAAAAGCGAACGTTGTGGCCGACGCTCTGAGCCACAAGTCTCCCAGTGTTTCCATTAATTTGTTATTTGCGGGGTGGAAGTTGATCGAGGATCTGATATCGTGGGAACCGTTTGCGGTCACTCCAGTTTCGATCAATCTTTCCAGCATGGTAGCTCAGCCTGAGCTATTGTCAAAGATCTTTGTCAGTCAGAAGACCGATGCGCAGTACGAAAAGCTGAAGGCTCTAGCGTAGCAGGCCGATGCCCCCTTCCGACTGAGTGAGGAAGGAGGTGTTTGGCGTAAGGATCGTCTCTGGGTGCCAGAAGATCCTATTTTGAGAGATGAGATTCTCGCTGAGGCCCACAAGTCCAAGTACACGATTCACCCGGGCGGCACAAAGATGTTCAAAGATTTGCAGCGCAGATATTGGTGGAATGGAATGAAGCGGGACGTAGCCGAGTACGTTTCAAAGTGCTTGACTTGCCAACAGGTTAAGATCGAGCACCAGCGACCAGGCGGAGTAATGCAGCAGATGAAGATTCCACAATGGAAGTGGGAGGACATCACGATGGACTTCATCGTTGGTTTGCCGGGGACGCGGAGGAAACACAATGCGATTTGGGTGATCGTGGATCGACTCACTAAATCGGCGCATTTCCTCCCTAAACGACTCAGTCAGTCGTTGGACAGCTTGGCAGACCTTTATGTCAGGGAGATTGTAAGATTGCACGGTGTCCCTGTGTCAATCATCTCTGATCGTGACCCGAGGTTCACCTCCAGGTTTTGGGGGCAGCTGCAGTTGGCCTTGGGCACAAAGCTAAAATTCAGCACTGCCTTCCACCCTCAGACCGATGGACAATCTGAATGCACGATTCAGACTTTGGAGGACATGCTGCGAGCGTGCATGTTAGACTGGAAGGGAGAATGGGACTCTCATACCGGGTTGGCAGAATTCGCGTACAATAATAGTTATCATGCGAGTATCGGCATGGCCCCGTACGAAGCCTTGTACGGGAAGCCTTGTCGATCACCTGTGTACTGGGATGAGGTTGGTGAACGGATGCTAGATGCACCTATAGTGCTACAGCACTATACTCAGCAAGTGCAGATGATCAGGGAACGTCTGCGTACCGCGCAAAGTCGGCAGAAGTGTTATGCCGATCGTCGACGTAGAGAGCTAGTGTTCTCAACGGGAGATATGGTTTTTGTTAAGGTATCTCCTACAAAAAGCGTTTTCCAGTTCGGGAAGAAGGGAAAGCTGAGTTCGCGATTCGTCGGACCTTTTGAGATCCTAGATCGGATCGGCGAGGCGGCTTACCGCGTTGCGCTGCCTCCTCAGTACGCTCAGATCCACAACGTCTTTCACGTATCTATGCTGAGAAGATACGTTCACGACCCATCGCACATCATTCATTATGATGATGTGGATATCCAAAGAGACTTGACGTTCGAGGAAAGACCCGTGGCAATCGTTGATCGTCGAGACCAAGTGCTGAGATCGAAGACGATTTCTCTTGTAAAAGTACGTTGGCAACACCATGGAATTAATGAATGTACATGGGAGCCTGAGTCTGATGTCAGGGATAAATACCCTGACTTGTATTTTGACCAAATTATGCAATAGAAATTTCGCGGACGAAATTATTTTAAGGAGGGTAGGATGTAGCGAAAAAAAATTAATTATGTTTTGGTTCGGGCCGGATCCGGACAAGACCCGGACCCGACCCAGACCACCGCCTCTCGCCTGCCTTTTAAGACAGCGAGGCAGGGGGAGGGGGGGGGGGTTATGAAACCCCCTCACCGCCTCTCACCCTCTCGTCTCTTCCCGACTCTCTCCCTCTCGCACGTCCTTTGTCGCCGACGCAGGTGACCCGCGGCCATCGGCGACACGCGTACTCCGGCGGGTTTCTCTTCGACAGCCTCCCCAGGTACGTTCTTCCTCTTCTCCTCTTTTCGACTCTCTTTCTCTCTCTCATTCCTTCCCCCTCGTTTCTCTGTTACGCAGAGAGGGGAGGGTTGAGCCTCCTCCCTGCTTTCGTACGGCAGGGGAGGGGCGGAGCCTCCTCCCTACTTCCGTACGGCAGGCGAGGGTCGAGCCCCTCTTCCCTGCTTCTGTACGGCAGGGAAGGGGCCGAGCCCTCTTCCCTGTTCTCTGCTACGGCAGGGGAGGGGTCGAGCCCCTCCTCCCTGCCCCTTTTAGTTGCGCCAGCAGGGGCCTACCCCTGCCTTTCCTTTGCCAGCAGGGGCCTATGGCCCCTACCTTTCTTTTTGTCAGCAGGGGCCTATGGCCCCTACCTTTCGTTTGCCAGCAGGAGCCTATGGGCCCTGCCTTCCTTATTGCCAGCAGGGGCCATAGGCCCCTGCCTTTCTTTTTGCCAGCACGGACCATCGACCCCTGCCTTTCTGTTTGCCAACAGGGGCCATCGGCCCCTGCCTTTTTGTTCGCCAGCAGGGGCCATCGGCCCCTACCTTTCTGTTTGCCAACAGGGGTCATCGGCCCCTGCCTTTTTGTTCGCCAGCAGGGGCCATCGGCCCCTGCCTTTTTGTTTGCCAGTAGGGGCCGATGCCCCCCTACCCCTTTGTGCGCGAGCCTATACCCTTGATCGACAGGCCCAGGGGAATCTTTGACAGCTACATCGCAATGGGGACAAATCATTACAATTGTTGGTCTCCAACGAGGAATTCCTAGTAAACGTGAGTCATCTGCTCGCATTGACTACATCCCTCTTTAGGCGGCAAGGCCCATTTGGCCCTGCCCCATCCTTTTTTTCGAGTCATTTGAGACAGTTGGCCCCAGCCCTATGTATCGGAGAAGTTGAGTCTTTGCCTTGCTTTTGCTTTTGCTTTTGTCTGGGTTTGCATGTTAATATCGCATATTTTCAGCTACGACGGATCTCACTCGCGCTCCGCGACCCGAGCCGTCAATCGTGTACGTCCGCAGACGTCAGCAAGCTCGTAACCCTCCAAGGTAGGGAAAGATTTCATGGAAGACTTGGATAATTGAATTAAGTTCAATTAAACTAAAAACGGCCATTAAATGAATATATATATATATATATACAAATATATATATTTATATACGAGTACGCACTTCACTCAAGGATGCAGTTTCGCAATCCTTGCTCTTTACCTTCTATCAGTTTTTACCTGCCGTCACGCATCGTGACGAGATTTAGCGTTGCACTTCTGCTTACTGCCTTTACCTTGCCGTCGCGGTTTGCGCCTAGGCTCTTGCTTTTGCATATGTGTTGGTATTGTCTTGCCATTGCAGTTGACGCGCAGGTTCTTGCTCTTCGCGTATGCCTTAAAGGCATTCTCGTGGAGGATGCAAGGAGCATTTACCACTCCCCCACTAGCGACAAGAGTTTAGTCGGGAGCGAGCGAACTTCTTAGTGGGTGTTCTGTTGAGAAACCTGTATCCGTCTATCGAGGCCGGTATCGAGTCATGCGAGACATGTAGATACCCCGATAGCGAATGTGATTCGAGATAATCACATGCATAATGTTGGCACGAGGTACTGTTGTTTCAAAAGATAAAGTAAAGTAGATAAACTTTACATCTTTGTGAAACACTCCTGTTGAGGCTTCTATTGAGGAGCTATACCCCCTTCATCCTAGAGTACTTGTAGTCGTGCACGACACGTCTAGTACTGCGATGATCGGATGAGACGGTCGTGCGACCTCGAACAGTGCTAAAGGCACAATGCTGTAATCACATAAATGGCCTCACATTCGCCTTCACAAGCAAGATGCTCGAGTGGTTTGAAGACCACAGCATAGGATGGGTCGTTAGTTAAGCAACCCCTAACGCACCCATTCGCTTCTGGTTGTTCTGTCAAGGGAGAGGACAGAGCGGTACAAAAACTCCAATGGACAGGTTGTTAACAACCACCCTACGAGCAATGATCCGGCTTCCCCAGTCATTGGAGTTAGGGGAAAGGGGCTACAATAGTTAGCTCAACACTTCTGCAGAAGTTGGATGCATCCGTGGCACTGCTTTTCAGCCTCTGAGGAATCCTCTCTCGGCTAAAGCCGTGCCCTTTGGATCGGACTCAACTAGCTATTCGGGTTATTGAAAATACATAGAATAACAGACGCCCGAACTAGTCTCATTTGTTTCTACGTTTTGCCTGCGCGTACCCGCAGGCCAATAATATCAGAACATAAAGTCTGTTCACATTGGTTGTTGGGTCGTGAGACTCGCTTGCACTACTGACTCGCTTGCACTACTGATTCGCTTGCACTACTGACTCGTTTGCACTACTGATTCGCTTGCACTACCAATTCGCTTGCACTACTGACTCGTTTGCACTACTGATTCGCTTGCACTACCGATTCGTTTGCACTACTGACTCGCTTGCACTACTTATTCGCTTGCACTACTTGTTCGATTGTACTACTTACGCGGTTGCACTAGTTGTCTGCGTGCATTGCTACCTGTTTAACTGCATATCTGCTTTAAACTGCGTAACCTACTGAATTAAATTTACATAATTCAGTTCCTTGTAGTCTCTCTTGTGCCCCTACTAGTTTTTCGCGAAACTAACCCATTCTATGGGTACAGGTGATGATTAGGTACACAACAAGCGATGACGCGATGACAAGATGGCTCCAAGACGTCCTTCTTCCTGCTCTTAGCTCGCGTCCTGTTGTTTGGGTTTTTTTGTAACGGATTTTCCTTGGGATATCCGACTTTTGTACTATTTGGAGAACTTCTTAAATGAAAGCGGTTCTTTTCCAAGTGTTTGCAAGTAACATGGGTTGTGCGTTTTGGTTCTTTTAGCTAATGCACCCAAAGTTGTCAGCTTGCCTTTCTGAAATTAACAAAAATATAGTCTTCCGCTGATTTGGTAAAGATAAAGAGATTCCATTTTAGTCTCTTGTCTGTTTTTCTAAAAGGTTTGAAAGTTTGAAATTTTGGGGCGTTACAGACTAACAGGAAACTGAATTAAGTACATTTAATTCAGTAGGCTACGTAGTTTAAAGCAGACAAGAAGTTAAACACGTAAGCAATGCAAGCAGGTGAATAGTGCAAACACGTAAGTAGTACAAGTGAATCAGCAGTGCAAGCGAGTAAGTAGTGCAAGCGAGTCAGCAGTACAAGCGCGTCAGCAGTGCAAATGCGTAAGTAGTGCAAACAGTAAGCAGTTCAAAGCAAGTAAGCAGTGCAACTAACTAACGCAGCATACGATCCATTTGATCGTAGGCTGTGAACTACTACGCAACAAGCTTGTCCTCGTTCCTAGAACGAGGTCTCTGCATCTCATCACCATGAGGACATCGTTTGTCACTCACTACTTCTAACCAACGCTGTCCTGAACGACCTTAATCTATCATCATCTCTCAAAGTCTTACGCGGCTAACCGTCACCGGTTATGACGCACTAAGGCGTCATACTATCTCAGAAAAGCTCACCCTTCCGTAGAAGGTCCAAAACATGATCACTAACTCAAATCGCTAATGATCTGATTCTCACACCTGAGTCATGCATGTAATCATGCTAAAACAGAAAGAAAAGCTCACCCTTTCGTAGAAGGTCCAAAACATGATCACTAACTCAAATCGCTAACGATCTGATTCTCACACCTGAGTCATGCATGTAATCATGCTAAAAGAGAAAGCCAAAACTATGAATTCATAGTTGGCTATCACAAACAATCTCAGGAGATCGTCACAGCTCACCATAACTTTTTATGGTAAGCAAAAACACAAGATCCACGTCGGATGGCTCGGTCCGAGAGATATACGACCAGACAAGGAATTCCCGCCCTAGAGGGTATACCTGATCTTGGACCCTACACTTCCTCACAGGAGTTCACCGTCTTTATAGCTACCCGTTCGTGGACAGTGTACATTCTCACAGAGATCTCCCACTCTAGCCGGGTCACCCGATCTAGGAAATGTATAACCTCACAGCGAAACCTTTGGGAAACTGATCCCCAACATATGCCATACAACAACAACAACAACAACAACAACTACGCCTTCATCCCAAAACAATTGGGGTCAGCGATATGAACCAAAAAAGAAATTCATTTTGGGTCTTCCACATGAATCCTTTTCCTCCAATCATTTCTATCCAACGCCATGTCCTCGGTGAGGTTCAAAGCATTCATATCCTTTCCTATCATCTCCATCCAAGTCTTCCTAGGCCTACCCCGACCTCTTTTAACTAATATATTTTCCCATTTCTCCAACCTTCTAACTGGAGCATCATTAGGCCTTCGCCGAATATGTCCAAACCACCGTAAACGATTCTCTCGCATCTTATTTTCAATGGGTGCAACACCTACCTTCTTACGTATCTCTTCGTTCCGAATCTTATCTTTTATTGTATTTCCACACATCCATCTAAGCATCCGCATCTCAGCTACACTCATTTTTTGAATATGATGTCTCTTGGCAGCCCAACATTCCGTACCATATAGTAAAGCGGGTCTAATAGTCGTCCTATAAAACTTTCCCTTCAACCGCAATGGCATTCTACGATCGCACAGCACTCCAGTAGCACTTTTCCATTTCATCCACCCAACCTTTATCCCCAACATATGCCATATCCAATGAAAATCAATGCGATACACACATCAACACAAAAGACCGCTCTTGGGGTCGATAGCTACTAATACAAACAACAAGATCGACGTCGGATCACCTGGTCTGGGAAATGTATAACCTCACAAGGAATTCCGTCCTAGATGGTATACCTGATCTTGGACCATACACTTCCTCACAGGAGTTCACCGTCCTTGCGGCTACCCGTTCGTGGACAGTGTACATCCTCACAGAGAATCTACCACTCTAGTCGGGTACCTGATCTTGATCATACACGCCCTCGCAGATAATCGTTTGGAGATCAGGTGCTCGACAGACACCCTACTCAGTGATACATGCATCAATAATTGACTGCTCTGAACCATTGATCGCCTCGGGGTCGGTAGCCACAATATGGGCGCAAGCACGCATATCAGCAATATGCATCGCATCACTTCACATAGAAGCATATAATCCTATGCATCGTGTTATTGCCACAAGGAATATTGCAATCCTCAAATAGGCCCTCAAAGCATGTGTAAACGACACACGAGAACTCGCAGATGTGGCAATTCAGTTGATTCTATGGGCGAAGGGTAACTAACTCTACCCGTCAGCCAAACAAAACAACTGAATAAGACAAGCACTCATAACAATGCTCGTAAAACATATAATTACCATAAAATGGCTCAGTCCATCAACAAGTAATTAAATTAATCTTAAGGCATAAACCATTATATCACAAGCCATTCATAAGCAATCATACGGCAACAGTTATACCACAATATGTAAGCAGCTTATAAGACAAGCGGCCGCATCAATCCTAGTTGCCACCAGTTCGTAGATTACGAGTTATATGCAATCACATCAATCATAAGAGATGCAAGCCAACAAGTGCTACGCTACAATAAGCACCAAACAGTTCGATGAAGGGATAAAGTAAGTCACATGCTAATATGTAGCAACTGGTATAATGTTATTATTATAAGCATTTAACTAGTATGAGAAACTCCTTATTACTCCGCAAAGAACTGCATAAGCAGTTTAACCAACTAGAGTAACGCCTTGACAGGCGTGCACAGCTCAACGAGTAGCATACAGAACTATCGAGCAAGCAAGAGAAGCAATAGTGCAAGCGAATCCGTAGTGCAAGCGAATCTCATGACTCAAATTACCAGTGTGAACAGACCTTATGTTTCGATAATTACGAACCAGCGGGTACGCGCAGGCAAAACGTAGAACCAACTGAGACTAGTTCGGGCGTCTGTTATTCTATGTATTTTTAATAACCCGAACAGCTAGTTGAGTTCGCTCCAAATGGACGGCTTTAGCCAAGAGAGGATTCCCTAAAGGAGGCTGTGCCACGGACGCATCCAACTTCTGCAGAAGTGTTGAGCTAACTATTGTAGCCCCTTTCCCCTAACTCCAATGACTGGGGAGGCCGGATCGTTGCCCGTAGGGTGGTTGTTAACAACCTGTTCATTGGAGTTTGTACCGCTCTGTCCTCTCCCTTGACAGCCACAAAGAAGCGAATAGGTACGTTAGGGGTTTGCTTAACTAACGACCCATTCTATGCTGTAGTCTTTAAACCACTCGAGCATCTTGCCTGTGAAGGCGAATGTGAGGCCATTTATGTGATTACAACATTTTGCATTTAGCGTTGTTCGAGGTCGCACGACCGTCTCATCCGATCATCGCAGTACTAGACGTGTCGTGCACGACTACAAGTACTCTAGGATGAAGGGGGTATAGCTCGTCAATAGAAGCCTCAACAGAAGTGTTTCACAAAGATGTAAAGTTTATCAACTTTACTCTATCTTTTGAAACAGCAGTACCTTGTGCCAACATTATGCATGTGATTATCTCGAATCACATCCGCTATCGGGGTATCTATATGTCTCGCATGACTCGATACCGGCCTCGATAGACGGGATACGGGTTTCTCAACAGAACACCCGCTAAGAAGTTCGCTCGAACCCCCAATTCGGGATCACCCGAGATATGCCAAAAAGGCTAGCAGAACCAGCCAGTCACATCCTTCCAAATGCTTCGATTTAGAGCAGTCTTTGATGTTTTTGCGCAGCTCCCTGAAATCTCAAGTCGACTCTGCAGGACTGCACACACGAAGAGCCAGGATCCTTGCGAGGTATCCCTCTCCTTAGACGAGGATGTGTCGCTCGCTCCCGACTGAACTCTTGTCGCAAGAGGGAGAGTGGCAAATGCCCCTTGCATCCTCCACGAGGATGCCTATAAGGCATACGCAAAGAGCAAGAACTTGCACGTCATCTACAATAGCAAGGCAATACCAACACATATGCAAAGGCAAGAGCCTAGGCGCAAAGCGCGACGGCAAAGTAAAGGCGGTAAGCAGAGCTATATATGGTTTGAAGCAGGCGTCTTGATCTTAGTTTGACAGTTTTTCTCTTGAAGTAGAAAAATATGGTTTTAGTAGATCTCTTTTTTATCATTCTCTTTTTATATTCAAATGCAAAGATATAGTTACCCTGTTACTGATATATGTAGATGACATTATCATTATAGGTAACTCTAATGAACGTATTGAGCAGGTCAAAGAGCTTCTGAACTACAGATTTAGGATGAAAGATATTGGTAAATTGCGGTATTTTCTTGGAGTTGAAGTTGACAGAACTATTGATGTAACGACCCCAACTCATACCCCTTAAAAACGCAGATTTTTTTTTAAACCATAGTGAAAATATTCCTAAAGACTCGGGGCCTTTACAGTTCTACTCATAGTTGAAAAACTAAACAAACCACCAGGGACATTATATTTATCATTCACATTATAGCAAGCGAATTTTATTAATTAAGTAATAATGGTCTCGAGACAATTGCATAAAAAAATCAGAGTGCATAGACAATTAAATGTAAAGAAAAAGAAAAGCAGAGTCATGTTATCCATCTATGAAGTTGTCTATCAACCGTGTAACGCTCGTAACTCTCCCAGAAGCAAGTCACTTTACTGATCCCCTGCAACTGCGAAAACCACAAAAGTAGGGGTGTAAAAAATCTAAAGAATTCTGTGTACGAATCCCTCTAATGAAACAAGCATAAAAATACAGATAAAAATTCATGCAATAACTTAAAGAAATATTATTACAATAGAAACATGGTTTAGATAAGCATTTAGAACATTCAACATGCAACAGGATATACTATCATGCATTCAATCATACAGGGCAAATACAGAAGCAAGTAAATATGCATGATCTAATGCATAACAGAAAAATACATGATGTCTATGCACATGCATGAATACTTTATTATTTTTTATCAAGTTCTCTTATTATATGCATACCCCTAATAGAATGCACACAATTTAAGTTCTTCTTTTTATTACCGTTGTTCGCGGGTACACCAAACAGGTAAAAAATTCCGAGGTCAAGTAGGGTTACCGAATCATCTTCGAAACATTAGACCTTCACATCTAAAGTCGGGACACTAAGGACCTCTACATCCAATAGTATCATTTTCTTGATATACTAAAACAACAGTTGTGTCTACACACCACCCCCAAGTAAAGTGACGAACTCTTCCTAAAATCGTGGTCAGGAGAAAGAACCTCAATATTGAGTTCAAGGGTAATCAATAGCGCATACAAAGTTTTTATATCCTCATGGTCCCCCAAAATCGAAACTCTAAGATTCTCATTCTAACGATGAAAGATCTAAGAACGTATATTACATTGTTTTTTTATTTATCTTGTTATTAAAGGTCAGTTATTTAGTTTGCAATTCAGCATGCAAAAGCAAAGGCACAAGCTCGTATATTCTCCTGCGAGAACCATCACGGGAGCACCGCTCACGGAAAAACATAGAATAGTGCAATACAGTGCAATAACATTAATGTAATTTTTGCGATGCATTTGAAATAAATAAAAGATGAGCAAAACCAAAGCTCGAGGCTTTCCAAACCTGCGATGATTCATTTCGATCATCGATGCATCATAAGCAAAAATCATAACAATATGCCATATATGAAATAAATCGCATGCTTTCCGAATGCACATTCATGTATGTGAATCTTTAATTATGAACATGAAACGTGGACACTCATAAGCATGTTTTTATTCAGTTCATATGCTAGTGACAAGTGCACATATTCGAGTCAACTGCATGATTCCATTCATTACGCATAATCATATCAATTGCATACTTTGATTGCGTACACAAATTCACATCAATGCATGCTTTTTTTGAGTGTACATATTCATTGCATACTTTCACTCAATACCCAAATTCACGTCAATGCGTGCTTTCTTTGAGTGTACATATTCATTGCATACTTTCACTCAATACCCAAATTCATGTCAACGCATGATTCCATTTAATGCATGTATTCACGTCAAAGGCATACTTCAATTCACATGTTCACGTCACATGAAAGCTTTCATTCATAAATCTCTTCACTTAAAACATGTGGCTACTTATGCTGTTATACATAGGCATCATAATCTAAAATTCAAGATTTACATATGCTCACAAAATACACATATAAATAACATTGCATTTGAGTATTGATCACTCAAAATTAATCAATCATAAGCATGCAAAAATTAATTTCTAGCATGCAGATAGCTGAGGCATTCACATCGAGCAAAATCTGGAATTTTAAAAACATACACAGCACATGATAAAAAAAAAATTGTAAACAAGAATCCAACTGTTTCCTTGCGACTTACAGTGTACAGTTGCGCTTAGAGTCTGTTTTGCTTTTGTTGAGTCTGATGTAAGCTGCCCGGTTCAGGTGAATCAATACCCCGAAGGGGCAGCCCGTATACTTGAACTGTAATGGCCTGCAGGCAAAATTGTAAATGAAGTAAATGCGTCGAGCTTTCTTTTGTTCACCCTCGTTGTGATTGCTTCTTGTGATTGCAATTTCTCTCCCTCTATTCTCTCTTGCTCTCTTGCACTCTGATTACAAGCTTCCGCGATCGGCAAGCGAGCTGACTAGTAAGCTTGCGGTGGTGAGGAAGGGTCGTCGCGCCGCGTTGGCCCATTGAAGGAAATAGGCCTGTGACAAGTGGTACCAAAGTCCGTTCTCGTGTTGGGGAAGGGACTCCGGAGTCGGTGTCGACAAACACGCCGACAGGCTGCGATTTGTGAGCAAGACATCGTGGCGCCTTATCAAAACTTGCGCAACACCAAAGGCAAGGCAGTTGCTGAAGCTAAGGAGATAGGTTCACCTCGGGGCCAAGAAGAGTTGGCTGCAACTGTTAACAAGCTGGTGGAAGAGATGACTTCGCATGAGGAAGTGATTTCACGCGCATGTGAATCATTCAATGGACTGAATGATGTGGTGGCGAGCCTGCAAGAGTAGGTAACCTTATTAATGGGGCAGGTCACTTCATTGACGACTACAGTGGCCGACTTGCAGACTGAAGTAGGGGAGTTTCAGTTGAAGAACCGTACGTTGTAGCGGACGGTGACCCTAAATGGCGGAAATTGTGAGAGGCCATCAAGGATTGATGTGCCAAGACCTGCAAAATTCAATGGTTCTCGTGACAACAAGGCCATTGAGAACTTCTTGTTCCAAGTAGAAGACTACCTGGATATCCAGAATGTGACCCTCGAAGATTTGAGGATTAAGGCTGCAGTGGCCTTACTTGATGGAGATGCTATCGCTTGGTGAAGGCGGAAGCGCAATGACATGGAGAGGGGTCAATGTGTGATAGACACCTTTGATGACTTCAAAATGGAATTACGCAACTACTTCATGCCAAGAAATACGCAAAGGCAGACTTACCGGATGGTTCGTGAGCTCAAACACACTGGTTCGTTGCAAGACTATGTCAGAACGTTCCAAAAGCTTATGTTGGAGATACCTAACATGCCAGAAGACGACATACTCAACCGGTTCATTGTGGGACTTCAGCAATGGGCACAGTCTGAAGTGGAAAGGAGCAACCCCCGTATTTTGGAAGATGCATATGTGGCGGTTGAGCGCTTAGTTGACACTCAGCGCAAGCCTTTCACCCCATCAACCAAAGTTGGGAAGAAGCCTGACCACGGAGGCAAGAAGGATGAGCAGCGTAATGATAAAGGTGAGGCGTCGACACGCCATCAATCCGAAAAAAAACAGAATTTCACAAAGCATAACAACAGCAACAAGGGTGCGGTTGTGACATGTTGGTTTTGCAGCGATAGACATATCGCTAGGCAGTGCCCAAAGCGCCTTGTAAAGGACGACGAGCAAGCCAATGCTGCACAGGAAGGATGCAGTGATACTGAATGCAGTGACACTGAGACCATGCAACCAAGGATGGGAGTCATGCGATCGATTAACGCAGCTAGAAGTTGCGCAGCTAAGAACATGCAGGTCAGTAAGGAACTTATGTACGTAAAAGTCATTATGAATGGAAAGTCTACTTCAACAATGATAGACTCTGGGGCTACACACAACTTTGTCTCGCGGAAAGAGGCAGAGCGGTTGGGCTTGAAAACTGGCCAAAGCAGAGGACTATCAAAACAGTAAACTCTGAGGCCAAGCTCATCCTTGGTGAAGCAAGAGATGTGGCTACTCAAGTGGGGAGTTGGGTCGGCAAAGCCAACTTCTCTGTGGTGCCCCTGGACGATTTCAAGGTGATTCTGGGTATGGAGTTTCTGCGAAGCCAGAATGTTATGATGTTGTCAAAGTTTAACATGTTGACGATCATGGGGTCAGACCTGTCCCACACAGTACAGTGACTTACGCAGAAAGGCAAGTCTTCAGTGTTATCGGCAATGCAACTGAAGAAGGGTGTCAGGCATGGGGAGCAGAAATTCTTAGTTGCAGTGCGTGCAGATGAAGGGAAGGTAGAAGCAGCAGTGTCGTTGATCCTAGCCCCACTATTGGAGGAGTTTCGGGGGGTGATGCCTCCGAAATTGCCAAAGCGTCTTCCGCCAAGACGTGAGGTCGACCACAGGATTGAGTTGACCCCAGGAGCGAAGCCTCCCGCAATGGTTCCATAGCGTATGGGGCCAGCTGAACTAAAGGAGTTGCGCATGCAGCTAGACGAGATATTGGACGCAGACATTGTTCATCCATCAAAAGCCCCATTTGGTGCCTCAGTCCTTTTTCAGATGAAACATGATGGCTCTAAACGGTTATGTGTGGATTACCGTGCTCTGAACAAGGTCACGGTGAAGAACAAGTACTCATTGTCATTGATAGCGGACTTGTTCGATCAGCTAGACAGTTCCCGTATCTTTTCCAAGCTAGACCTGCTATCAGGTTACTGGCAGGTGAGGATTGCCGAAGGTAATGAGCCGAAAACAACTTGCGTCACCCGCTATGGTGCTTACGAATTTCTAGTAATGTCATTCGGGTTGACAAATGCTCCAGCCACGTTCACGAGTTTAATGAACCAGATCTTCTACCCTTAAACAAGTTTGTGGTAGTCTACCTGGATGATATCGTGATCTACAACAGCAACATGGAGGAACATGTCGGGCACTTGCGAACAGTGTTTCAGGTGCTGAAGGAGAATGACCACTGTGTCAAACGAGAGAAGTATCTCTTCGGGCAGGAGGAGATCAGCTTCCTTGGCCACGTTATGGGGCGTGGTGTGCTGCGTATGGATGGGCAGAAGATAAGGGTCATCCAGGAATGGGTTCCGCCAAACAAAGTATCAGAATTGCGGTCATTCCTCGGTTTGGCAAAATATTATCGACGTTTCATCGAAGGCTATTCCCTCATTATTGCGCCCCTCACAGATTTGTTAAAGAAGAATCGGGTATAGCTCTGGACAGGAGTGTGCCAAGATGCCTTTGATGGCTTGAAGAAAGCCTTAGTGAGGGAGCAAGTGCTGCGACTGCTTGATCATTCGAGACCCTTTGAAGTCCACACGGATGCCTCAGACTCTGCCATTGGCGGAGTTATTATGCAAGATGGTCATCCGATCGCATATGAGAGTCGCAAGCTGAAAGATGCAGAGAAGCGTTACACAGTGCATGAACGTGAGATGACCGTCATTGTGTATTGCCTCAGGACCTGGCGGTACTACCTTTTGAGTGCTGAGTTCGTCGTCAAGATGGACAATGTGGCCACGAGCTATTTTCAGACGCAGAAGAAGTTAACGCCTAAACAAGCTCGATGGCAGATGTTTTTGGCTGAGTTTGACTTTGCCTTGGAGTACAAGGTTGGAAAGACCAATGTTGTGGTGGATGCCTTGAGCCGTAGGGCTGAACTGACAGTTGTGCACGCGGAGCCTTCTGAAGTGCACTTGGAGGGCGCATTGCTGAGCCGCATCCGTGAAGGTACGCAGCAGGATCCGACTGCACAACACCTTGTTTCTCTGACGCAGGCAGGGAAGACTCGGTGATTTTGGCTACAGGATGGCCTCCTCGTAACAAAAGGGGGACGCATCTTCGTACCGCGGTGGGGAAGCCTCCATCGAGAATTGCTTAAGCAGTGCCATGATACGCTATGGGTCGGCCATCCTGGTCAGGAGCGGACCTTAGCACTCCTTGAGCACGGCTACTATTGGCCGCAGATGAGGGACGATGTTGAGGGGTATGTGCGAACATGTCTCATCTACCAGCAAGATAAGGGGACAAACCAGAAGGCTGTCGATCTCCTTGAGCCTCTATCAATTCCAGAACGTCCTTGGGAAAGCATCTCTATGGACTTTATTGTTAGTCTGCCAAAGGTAGAGGGCCTCAGTTCTATTTTGGTCGTGGTGGATCGTTTCTCAAAGTATGTCACCTTCATCCCAGCTTCCAAGGAATGCCCTGCAAAGAAGACTGCAGAGTTGTTCGTAAAGCATGTGGTGAAGCACTGGGGCATACCAAAGAGCATTATGAGTGATCGTGATGCTCGCTTCACGGGCAAGTTCTGGCGTGAAATATTTCGGCTACTTGGCTCTGATTTGCTGTTTTCAACAAACTTTCATCCGTAGACAGATGTGCAGACAAAGCGCATCAACGGGATACTGGAGCAGTACCTTAGGCACTTTGTTAGTGTCAATCAGAAAAATTGGGTGAAGCTCCTTGATGTGGCACAGTTTTGTTATAATCTGCAGAAGAACGAGTCTTCAGGCCACAGCCCGTTTGAGATAGCCATGGGGCAGCAACCACTGACCCCGCACACTCTTGCCGTACAAGAAAAGGGAAGGTCATCTTTTGCCTATCAGTTTGTTCGCGACTGGCACGAGCAAAATGAGTTGGCGAAGGTATTCTTACAAAAAGCGGCAAAGAGAATGAAGAAGTGGGCAGACAAACACTGTCGGCCCGCAGGGTTCCAAGTTGGGGACCAAGTGTTGGTGAAGCTATATCTTGGTCGCACAAGCATCTTCCGCGGGCGGCACCGCGGAGTACTCAGAAAGTATGAGGGACCCTTCACCATCAAAAAGAAGGTGGGCAAGCTGGCATACAAGCTGGACTTGCCCCCAGACTTCAAGGTGCACCCGGTGTTCCACGTGTGCAACCTCAAGCAGTTCCATCCAGATGATGGAGACCCGGAACGCAGTGTGCCACAACGCGCTCCCATCATGTAGAGGGCCCCGACAGCACAACGGGCCGAGAAGCACCTCAGTCAGATCCTTCGGCACAAGGTCAACTACTCGGGGCAAGCGAAGAAATACGTGGTGCAGTAGGAGGAAACAGCGGAACCAACGTGGGAGCCTGTATTTCGAATGAACAGTCGCTACCCGGCTGAAGTCAGGGCTTACCACGAAACAGATGGCGCCGAGGACGGCGCATGATTTGAAGGGGGGAGCATGTTCCCTTGCGACTTACAGTGTACAGTTGCGCTTAGACTCTGTTTTGCTTTTGTTGAGTCTGATGTAAGTTGCCCGGTTCAGGTGAATCAATACCTCGAAGGGGCAGCCCGTATACTTGAACTGTAATGGCCTGCGGGCAAAATTGTGAATGAAGTAAATGTGTTAAGCTTTCTTTTGTTCACCCTCGTTGTGATTGCTTCTTGTGATTGCAATTTCTCTCCCTCTATTCTCTCTTGCTCTCTTGCACTCTGATTACAAGCTTCCGCGACCGGCAAGCCAGCTGACTAGTAGGCTTGCGGCGGTAAGGAAGGACCGTCGCGTCGTGCTGGCCCATTGAAGGAAATAGGCCCATGATATATATATATATATATATATATATATATATATATATATATATATATATATATATATATATATATATATTATACATGACCCAGTCGGTTGGGTCAGTTTCCCAGTCCAGTCGGCTGGGGCTGACTGCCCACGGCTTAGCCAACTGCAGGTCGGCTGGGCCCAATACTTTAACAAATTAAAAAAAAATGTCCAGTCGGCTGCACCCACCCGACCCAGTCGACTAGGTCAGCCCTATCCCAGCCGACTCAATCGGCTTGGGTTGGCTGCCCTACAGCAACAAATATGTGTGCTTTTTTTCTGAGCTATGTGTGAACCGTGCGTGATTACATGAATAAAAAAAAACATGTTGTGAACTTGATCACGTTCACATATGCTCACAAAACGAAACAAAACCTATGCATGTTCAGAAATATAACATAAGCAATAAGCTTATTTGAGAATACATATTCAAGAAAGCATGCATATTCATCTTTTTCCATAAGCATACCATTATATATATATATATATACACTTTTTCTGGAAAATACACGCATACTAAATAGTTTCAACATATATTTTCATGCATCTATCCAATCCATATCATGATCCATCCATAGAAATCGATATTTTTCAACGAGAGCCCTAAAAGAAGCACTCTTACCACCAATAAAAATTCTGTTATAACATGCACAAAAAAAAAAATCATCGAAAAGATAAAATAAATCAAGAATACAAATATGGAGGAAGATCCGTGAATCATCCTCCTTGTATTTTTGAGAAAACAATCCTATAAACGTTTTCCATGGATTTTCATCCAAGATAATGCATAAAAATCGAACCGGCATTCGATTTCTCACTTGAATCCAAACGAGGAGACCCGTACCTTTGCGTGAATCGAGAAAAAAA
This sequence comes from Nuphar pumila, assembly GCF_984573655.1. NCBI lineage: Eukaryota > Viridiplantae > Streptophyta > Magnoliopsida > Nymphaeales > Nymphaeaceae > Nuphar > Nuphar pumila. Next base: position 43,150,630 of record NC_143260.1, on the reverse strand, counting down.
AAACAAAATCAATGGTGGAAAACACGAATAATCAAAGAAGGAAGCCCTCTTCTTCTTCCTCTCTTTTCCTCTTCTTTTCTCTCTTTCTCTCTCTCTTCCTCTCTTTCCCCTTTTTCTCTCTTCTTTTTTATTTTACTATTTATAAGCAAATAGGGGGGGATACCACCACCGCCACCACCACCACCACCCCCGCCTTCTCCAGCCCATTCTAAATGGGTTGGAGAAGAAAGAGTTCTCTCTTCTAAGAACTCCTCTCCTAAGGGTTTCTCGAAAATTTCGGAACTCTTAAGTTGACTTTTCAAAATTTTATTTTATTTGGAACTCTTTGATTCTCAAACCTTCTTAGATCCTTCTAGAAGTATTCAAGGGCTCTATTAAGAGTCCTAACCAAACCTCAAAATAAATTTTCGGAATTACATTAAATTAATTAATTATTTATTTATTTATTTATTTAATGTTAATTATTAAATAATTTTTTAAAAGCTTCCAAAAATTACCAAAATTAACTTAGGAGGCTTTTTAACATTAATAAACACTAATTTAAAGGTTTTTGATGAATTTAAAGTTGACAAAATTGTTGGGCATGGATTTGGATTTGGATCCAAGATACAAATTCATCTCAAAAATCCAAATGGGTCTTGAGTTGGATCAAATCCATATTAATTTGGATCAAATCCATCAGATCCGGTCTGATCCAAATCCAAACCGACAAACTGCTTAATTTTTGAAAAAATATGATTTTCGGGTCAACCGAAACTCGAATTCAGAAAAGTAAAACATCGTTGCGCTCAGAATTTCGAGACACATCGAGCGACATATTACACGAATATCAAATTTTGAATTTCGCCCAAAAATAACTTGAATTTCACTTAAATTTAAAGGCCGAAAATAAAACTCTTTCTTATGCTTCGAGTGGCTCGCCTCGGCCTTGCCGATGAGACCTAAGCTCAGCCCAGACTCAAAAACATTGATCCAGTGTTATTAAAAACGCGCCTCAAGGGGCAAAAAGCGCCTCAAGGCGAGATGCGCCTCAAGATGAGGGGCATATGCCTCATTGCTTTTGGTCAAATAAGGGTCAAAACCCTTATTTGACCAAAATTTAGGGCTTAAACCCTTTTATTTTGTTGGTAGATCTCACACAGCCTCTCTCTCTCGTCTCTCACTCACCCTCTCTCTCTCTCTCGTCTCTCATGGAGCCTCTCTCTCTCGTCTCTCAAGCAACCTCTCTCTCGTCTCTCACGCAGCCTCTCTCTCGTCTCTCACCGAAAACTGGTATTGTCTCTCTCTCATCTCTCATTTTTTTTTCACATGCAGTCTTAGCGTAAGTTGATGATTTCAGAAACTTTGGAGAGAAGTTTTTTTTACAATTTTCAATGTTTAGAGTCTACGTGTGGAAAAAAAACATGTGAACTTTTATAAGACTGCATTCATACGATAACATGTGAACTTCTCTCATTTTTTTTTTCACACACATGTTGATGATTGTGCTTTGCAATTTTGTTCTGAATCTGGTGCTCTGTAAATTTACCCTACTTTTCCTTAAATATGAAATGATGCAACAAAAGCTTAAAGTTTCTAACGTTACACACTTGCAATTTAGTCAATATCAAAAGAAAAATATATATTAGACTGGTCATAGCCTGTTCCATTCAAGAAAGTCAGATTATGTGAACTCTATTGTGTGTGCTTGTGCACGTAAGTCTCAAGCTACCCTTATCGCTCATTCTTTTGTCTTTCTATTCCTCCAAATTTTGAACTTTTTCTGTTGGCAATGCAAAATGAGAACTTGTCATTTGTCTGCCTTCATGCTGCTTAAGCAGTAAAAATGAGTCAGTTGACTGATGAAATACAAATTAGTATGCGCTATTGAATATTTACTTTGTAGATTATTACAATTTATGTAGTATGAATTTAATGATTGATGAATATTATTGTGTTGTATGACTGACTATTTGTTTGTTTATTCTTTCTAAAACCATTATCACAGTTTAAACCTTTTTTTTGGGTAACTTTCAGTCATAGTCATGTCTTGGTTGTCAGTAAAATCTTTGTTCTTGGGATATTATAAGCTTTTAGATAAATCTTGGCAAAAATCTCTATACTAAAAAATACAATATAACAATAATAGTAAAATAAGTAGGTTTCAGTAATTTTCTTTTCAATAATGTAAAGAGAACACAGAAAATTTCTTACAAATAAAAATAGAAACTAAGAGTACTTGTATTTAAGATATAGAAAGCATAAGCAAGGAAAAGTTTTGTAAATATAGTGATAAATATCAGGGTATTTTAGAAATGTTTTAAACTTTTAAAAGTTTTAAGCTTTTAGAAGTGATAATTTTTTTATTTATTTATAATTTTAGATATTTTTTATAGTTTTTTTAAGTTTAAATTTTTTTTTAGGCTTACGCTTTACGCCTCGCCTTAAATTTTGGTGGAGCGCCTCAACGCTTTTCACAACACTGCATCGATCTAAAATCGAGGCTCAAACGATTTTTCTCCCAGACTTAACCAAATTTTTGCAAAATCTTATAAAATGACTAAGTACGAAAATACGTGATATTACAACTGAAGGCATGACCCTCATACAACATAACTATATCATTGATGTTCTCTACAAGGCAGGTATGAAAGATTGTAAACCTCTAAACACACCCACTGTACTTCATCAGAAACTCAGTTCCCAAGATGGAGAATTGTACAAGGACCCTACAAGATATCACAGGATAGTAGGGATGCTTCAATATCTCACTTTCACTCGGCTTGATATTGTCTACTCAGTTAATCAAGTATCTCAGTTCATGCATGAGCCACATGTTGGGCATATGGAAACTGTTAAACATATTCTTCGGTATTTGAAGGGAACTATTGGAGATGAGGGAACTATTGGAGATGACGGAAATGTATAGAAAGTGTAAAACCCAGTTAAAAAATCGGGCCCGGGTCGGATCTAGATCCGACCCGGATCCAAGCCCGTCATGGGCTGACAGTGGACCGTCCGGGGACTGTCGGGGGACGCCCTCCCCCCTTTGTCTTTAAAAAGATGCAAGGGGGAAGGGGGAAGCATCCAAAGCTTTTCCCCCTGTCTCCTCTCTCTTTCCCGCTTGACTCCCCCTCTCACCTTTTTTTTTTCCTCCTCTTCTCCTCCTTCCCAGTGAACCCCCTTTTTCTCTTTATCTCTCGTCTCCCTCTCCTTCCCTCTTGCGCGTCTGACGACACTGACGTCGGCCACCACCGTCTGGCGACCTCCTCCCCCAGGTACGTCTCCTCTATTCCCATCTTCTTTCCCCCCATCTCCTTCTCTCGCTCTGCCCTCTATCTCAGCAGGCCGGCGGAAGGGGTCAGACCCCCCCCCCCCCCCCCTTCCGTCTGTCTTGGAGTTTTCAGCAGGGGCCCCTACTTCATTTTTCAGAATCCGGCAAAGGCCAATGGCCCCTGCCCTGATATTTTTGAAGTCGGTAGGGGCCATTGGCCCCTGACTCTTCCTTTTCAAGAACCACAGGGGCCTTTGGCCCCTACGACCCCCCCCCCCCCTCTTTTATTTTCTACAGCAGTCGATGTCCCTGCCCCTCTTTTTATTCCAGCAGGGGCCGATGCCCCTGCCCCTCTTTACATTATAGCAGGGGCCAGCCCCTGCCCCTCTTTTTAGCCAGCAGGGGTCGTCGACCCCTGTACCTTTTTTAAAAAAAAGCTGGCAAGGGACATCGGCCCCTGCCCCCTCTTCTACAAAGGCTCCTACCCCGTTCTTTTTCAAAGTCGACAGGGACCATTGGCCCCTGCCTTGTATTTTTGAGAGGTCGGGCCTTCTCCCAGCTCTCTGTTCCTCGTTTCCTAGATTGTTAATCTTCGCGCATTTATAGCTGCGCAACGGATCCTGTTTGTGCCCCGCGACCTGAACCGGCGATCACTAACGCTCGCAGATGTCTTCTTTCTCGCAATACCCCGAGGTAGGGAAAGTTGCACAAAGACTTAAATAATTGAATCGAGCTTAAATAATTAAAGATCGAAAAGACTTAATTATATATTTATATATATACGTATATAAGTATGCATTTAATTCAAGGACGCAATTTCGCGATCCTTTCCCTTTGCTTTAGCATTTCCTGTTTCCTGTTTGTCACCGCGCTTTGCGCCCAGGCTTTTGCTTTTGCTTTTGCATTTACTGCTTTTTGTCTTTTGCTCAAGGACGCGGTTTCACAATCTTTGTCCTTTGCTTCCGCATTTTCTGTTTTCTGTTTGCCACCACGCTTTGCGCCCAGGCTTTTGCTTTCGCATTTACTGCTTTTTGTTCTTTTGCTCAAGGATGCGGTTTCGCGATCCTTATCCTTTGCTTTCGCATATCCTGTTTTTGTCATTTTGCTTTACCGTCGCGCTTCGCACCCAGGCTCTTGCTTTTCGCATTACTGTCTTTCGTTTTTGCCTTGCCATCGCACATGTGTTTCCCTGTTGCATTCTTCACGTACAATTCCATGGTTATGACCTCATGGAATGTGCTTCGGCCTCCACCACTCTCGCTCTCGCAACCGTTTTGGATTTGAGGCTTAAACGACGTAACCTCGAAGTTAATTGGGTCCTTTACGAGGTTCTCAGTTCTTCGATTGTGCAGTTCTGCCGATAAATTTTGAGCTTCCTTTTGAGTGATGCCTATTATATCTAAGCCTCCTCGACTCAGCGTATTCTAGAGTACCTTTTCTACTAGTTCGTACACCCGATATGTTTTAGGAAATCCTTGATCTGGGGTAAGATCAAGCTGATGGACGGGGGGGTTCTTTTGCAAAACCCGTTTATCGAGACCAGTGTCGAGACTTGCGTAGCATGCAAACACTGCGTTCTCAAATGCGAGATTCGAGAAAATCGCATGTCATATGTAGGCAAGTTGTTGATCGTTTCGAAAGATTTAGAATGTTAAAATAAGTTTTTAAAACATTATATCTTTGTGAAACACACTGTTGAGGCTCCTATTGAGGACCTATATCCCTTTCCTCGTAGCGTACTCTTGGACATGCGAGGCATGTTAGTACTACAACGATTGGAGGAGATGGTCTTATGACCTCGATTAGTGCTTTATGCACACTACTAAAAACGCATAAAGTGGGATCACCTTCACAGGCAAAATGCTCATTTGGTCAAATGACCAAAGCATATAGAATGGGTCGGCAATTAATTTACCCCTGACGCACTCATTCGCTTCTTGTAGTCTATCAAGGGAGAGGACGGATCGGTACACACACTCCAATGGACAGGTTGTTAACAATCACCCACGGGCAAAGATCTGACTTCCCCACAGTCATTTGAGTTAGAGGATGGGACTACCAGACATTATCCTATGTGGTAGATCACATGGACTTCTGCAGAAGTAAGGATGCATCCGTTGCCACTTTCCAGCCTTTGGGGAATCCTCTCTCGGTTGAAAGTTGTCTCCTTTGGAGCGGACTCAACTAGCTATTTGGGTTATTCAAAATATATGGAATAATACACGGCCGAACTAGTCTCAACAGTTTCTACGATTCGTGTCTGCGTGTACCGCAGGCCAGCTAATATCGAAACTTAAATTAACATGTTCACACTTGATAAATTGTGTTGTGTTAACTTTAGCACAAGACTTGCTTAGTTGTTCTGTAACGCCCCAAATTTCAAACTTGCGAACCTTTTCAGAAAAACAGGCAAGAGACTAGAAATATATCTTTCCTTCAGAGTTTGTTTATGAAATCAGCGGAAGATTTTTCTTTTGATAAATCATAAGGCAAGCTGAACACTTTGGGCACGTTAGCTAAAAGAACCAAAATTGGCAAGATTCGGATATCCTAAGGGAAATCCAATACAAACCCAAGCGTCCAGGACGCGAGCTAAGAACAGGAAGAAGAAGTCTTGAAGCCATCTTGCAATCGCGCCATCGCCCGTAGTGTACCTAATCATCACCTGTACCCATAGAATGGGTTAGTTTCACGAAAAACTAGTAGGTGCACAAGAGAGACTAACAGGGAACTGAATTAAGTACATTTAATTCAGTAGGCTACGCAGTTTAAAGCAGATATGCAGTTAAACAGGTAAGCAATGCAAGCAGGTGATTAGTGCAAACGCGTAAGTAGTACAAGCGAATAAGTAGTGCAAGCGAGTAAGGCGTGCAAGCGAGTCAGCAGTGCAAGCGCGTAAGCAATGCAAATGCGTAAGTAGTGCAAACAGTAAGCAGTTCAAAGCAAGTAAGCAGTGCAATTAACAAACGCAGCATACGATTCAATTGATCGTAGGTTGTGAACCACCACGCAACTAGCTTGTTCTCGTTCCTAGAACAAGGTCACAACATCTAATCACCATCAGGACATCGTTTGTCGCTCACTACTTCTAACAAACGCGTTGTCCTGAACAACCTTAATCTATTCTCATCTCTCAAAACCTTACGCGGTCAACTGCCACATGTTATGACTCACTAAGGCGTCATACTTTCTCAGAAAAGCTCACCCTTCCGTAGAAGGTCCAAGACATAAACACTAAGTCAAATCGCTAACGATCTGACTCTCATATCTGAGTCCTGCATGTAATCATGCTAAAACAGAAAGCCGAAACTATGAATTCATAGTTGGCTATCACAAACAATCTCAGAAGATCATCACAGCTCACCATAACTTTTTATGGTAAGCAAATACACACGATCCACATCGGATCGCTCGGTCCGAGAGATATACGACCTGACAAGGAATTACCGCCCTAGAGGGTATACCTGATCTTTGACCCTACACTTCCTCACAGGAGTTCACCGACTTCGCGGTTACCCGTTCGTGGACAGTGTACATCCTCACAGAGATTCTACTACTCTAGTCGAGTCACCTGATCTTGATCATACATACCCCCACAGCGAAACCTTTGGGAAGCGGGTCCCCAACAAATGTCATACCCAATGAAAATCATTACGATACACGCATCAACACAAAAGACCGCTCTCAGAGTCGATAGCCACTAATACAAACAACAAGATCAACGTCGGATCACCTGCTCTGGAAAATGTATAACCTCACAAGGAATTCCGCCCTAGATGGTATACCTGGTCTTGGACCATACACTTCCTCACAGGAGTTCACTGTCTTTGCGGCTACCCATTCGTGGACAGTGTACATCCTCACAGAGAATCTACCACTCTAACCGGGTACCTGGTCTTGATCATACACGCCCTCGCAGATAATCCTTTGGAGATCAGGCCCTCGACAGAGACCCCACTCAGTGATACATGCATCAATAATCGATTGCTCTAAACCATTGACCGCCTCAGAGTCAGTAGCCACAATATGGGCATAAGCATGCATATCAACAATATGCATTGTATCACTTCACATAGAAGCATATAATCCTACGCATCGTGTTATTGCCACAAGGAATATTGCAATCCTCAAATAGGCCCTCAAAGCATGTGTAAACGACAAATGAGAACGCACAGATATGGCAATTTAGTTGATTCTATGGGCAAAGGGTAACTAACTCTACCCGCCAGCCAAACAAAACAACTGAATAAGACAAGCACTCATAACAATTCTCGTAAAACATATAATTACCATAAAATGGCTCAGTCCATCAACAAGTAATTAAATTAATCGTAAGACATAAACCATTCATAAGCAATCATACGGCAACAGTTATATCACAATATGTAAGCAGCTTATAAGACAAGCAGCAACATCAATCCTAGTTACCACCAGTTCGTAGATTACGAGCTGTATGTAATCACATCAATCATAAGAGATGCAAGCCAACAAGTGCTACGCTACAATAAGCACCCAACAGTTCGACCAAGGGATAAAGCAAGTCACATGCTAATATGTACCAACTGGCATAATGCTATTATTATAAGCATTTAACTAGTATGAGAAGCTTCTTATTACTCCGCAAAGAACTGCATAAGCAGTTTAACCAACTAAAGTAACGCTTTGACAGGCGTGCACAGCTCAACGAGTATCATACTGAACTATCGAGCCAGCAAGCGAATTAGTAGTGCAAGCGAATTAGTAGTGCAAGCGAATCCGTAGTACAAGCGAAGCAGTAGTGCAAGCGAATCTCACGACTCAACGACCAATGTGAACAGACCTTATGTTTCGATAATTACGAACATGCGGGTACGCGCAGGCAAAACGTAAAACTAACTGATACTAGTTCGGGCGTCTGTTATTCTATGTATTTTCAATAACCCGAATAGCTAGTTGAGTTCGCTCCAAAGGGACGGCTTTAGCCGAGAGAGGATTCCCCAAAGGAGGCTGTGCCACGGACTTCTGCAGAAGTGTTGAGCTAACTAATGTAGCCCCTTTCCCCTAACTCCAATGACTGGGGAGGCCGGATCGTTGCCCGTAGGGTGGTTGTTAACAACCTGTCCATTGGAGTTTGTACTGCTCTGTCCTCTCCCTTGACAGACACATAGAAGCGAATAGGTACGTTAGGGGTTGCGTAACTAACGACTCATTCTATGCTGTGGTCTTTAAACCACTCGAGCATCTTGCCTGTGAAGGCGAATGTGAGGTCATTTATGTGATTACAATATTTTGCATTTAGCGTTGTTCGAGGTCGCACGACCGTCTCATCCGATCATCGCAGTACTAGACGTGTCGTGCACGACTACAAGTACTCTAGGATGAAGGGGGTATAGCTCCTCAATAGAAGCCTCAACAGGAGTGTTTCACAAAGATGTAAAGTTTATCAACTTTACTTTATCTTTTGAAACAGCAATACATTGTGCCAACATTATGCATGTGATTATCTTAAATCACATCCGCTATCGGGGTATCTACATGTCTGGCATGACTCGATACCGGCCTAGATAGACGGGATACGGGTTTCTCAACAGAACACCCGCTAAGAAGTTCGCTCGAACCCCCAATTCGGGATCACCCGAGATATGCCAAAAAGGCGAGCAGAACCAGCCAGTCACATCCTTCCAAATGCTTCGATTTGGAGTAGTCTTTGATGCTTTTGCGCAGCTCCCTAAAATCTCAAGTCGACTCTGCAGGACTGCACACATGAAGAGCCAGGATCCTTGCGAGGTATCCCTCTCCTTAGACGAGGATGTGTCGCTCGCTCCCGACTGAACTCTTGTCGCAAGAGGGAGAGTGGCAAATGCCCCTTGCATCCTGCACGAGGATGCCTTTAAGGCATACGCAAAGAGCAAAAATCTGCACGTCATCTACAATAGCAAGGCAATACCAACATATATGCAAAAGCAAAAGCCTAGGCGCAAAGCGCGACGGCAAAGTAAGGCGGTAAGCAGAAGTGCAACGCAAACCCTCGCACAACGCGCAACGGCAAGTAAAAACTGTAAGCAGGAGTGCAACGCAGAACCTTTGCACGATGCGCAACGGCAAAGTAAAGGAACTGTAAACAGGAGTGCAACACAAAACCTGTGCGCGATGCGCAACGGCAAAGTAAAGGACAAGGATCGTGAAACCGCGTCCTTGAGTTAAATGCGTACTCGTATAAATATATATGATATATGTATATGCATATATATTTATTTAATTGTCCTTTTTAGTTAATTGAACTCAATTCAATTATCCAAGTCTTTTGTGCAATCTTCCCCTACCTTTGAGAGTTGCAAGCTTGCTGTCGTCCGCGGATGTACGCGATTGGCGGCTCGGGTCGCATGGCGCGAGCAGGGTCCGTCGTACGAGCTGCAAAAGTAACGATCTTAGCAAGGTAATACCAAAATAGAAAATCAGGGGTATTATCGTTGTCTTGATATAAGGGAAGCAGAGGCAGGGGCATCGTGCACATGCGCACCTGCTATAAGCGCAAGAAGCAGGGGCAGGGGCTGCGAGCCCCTGCTGACTTGCTGTCAGCGGACTCCGAGTAGGCAGAGGGTTGCACCCCTGCCCTCATAAAGCGAGGGCAGGCAGGATTGCGCCCCTGCCTGACAAAGTAGAAGAGAGGCAGGGTCAAAGCCCCTGGCTGTCAACAACGAACGGAGGCCCGCCTGATGCCACGGAAAGGCGAGGGGGCTTTCCCCAGCCTACCGAAAAACAGCGAAGGCAGGGGCGATGCCCCTGCCTAACGAGAAAAGAGGCACAGGGAGGGCTCGGCCCCCTCCCCTGCCGCAACAAGGAGCAGGGAGGGGCTCGACCCCCTCCCCCGTCAAAACAACGAGCAGGGAGGGGGCTCAGCCCCTCCCCTGTCATAACACGAAGCAAGGAGGGGGCTCAGCCCCTCCCCTTGCCATGATATGGAGCAAGGAGCAGGGAGGTGGGGCTCGACCCCTCCCCTGCCGTAACAGAAGCAGGGAGGGGTCGTGCCCCTCCCCTGCCGAACAGAGGGAACAGGGAGGAGGGGGGGCGAGCCCCTCCTCTGCCGTAACAGGAGGCAGGGAGGAGGGCTCGGCCCCTCCCCTACCTTGACATGAGAACAAATAGGAGGGGGGGGGGGGGGGGCTCCTCTGCCGGAAGAACCACGAAGAGGCAGGGGCTCCGCCCCTGCCGAAAAATCCACAAAAAGGCAGGGGGGCAGAAGCCCCTGCCAAAAAAGTGGGCCGACACAGGGAGCTTCGCTCCCTGCCGGCGAAACAAGAGGGACAGGGGGAGCGGAGCCCCCTGTCGTCACGGCAAGTGACAGGGGGCGGAGCCCCCTGCCAACGAATGGCGATGACAGGGGGCTCTGCCCCCCTGTCAGTCGACCCGAAGAAAGAGACAAGGGGGGGGAGTCCCCCTGTCGGCCGATCCTGAGAAAGGCAGGGGAGGTAACCCCCCTGCCGATGAGAGGCGACGGCAGGGGGCTATGTCCCCCTGTCGGTCGATCTCTCACGGAGAAGAAGAGGAGGCGAAAGGAAAAGAAAAGGGGAGAGGAGGTGGGTGCGTACCTGGAGAGTCGTCGGAGCGGAAGGCGGTGGCGGTGGGTCGCCGGCGCCTTCGCAGCAGAGAGAAGGAAAGAGGTGGCCGACGGCGAGTCTGGGGGTCGTCGGGTAGAAAGGCATCACCGGCGAGGTCACAGAGGGGAGGCTGTCGTTGGCGAGGGTGGGCTCCGGTGGTGCTGTCGCCGGCGGCGGCCTGATAGGACTCTTCGGCAAATCACCGAAGACGAGGGAGAGTCGGGGGGTATCGGGGAGAAAAAACGAGAGAGGAAGAAGGGAGCGGGGGTTCTCTTTGAAACCCCTGCCTCCCTGTCTTCAAAACACGGGAGGCGGTGCCTCCATTTGGGTCCGGGTCGGGTCCGGGTCTGAGTCCGGATCCGACCCGAATCCTAACTTAAATTTTTTTTCTTTTCAGTTTATTACATGTTCAGTAGTTTTCAACTTACTACCTGATTATGACCATTCCTGCATATTATTGCTAGTTCTTTACCTGATATGTATAATGTTTATGTTAGTCTCAGATATTTAATTGCTTAGTTACTACTTGTTGCATTAATTATTTATGCCTTATTCAGTTCTTTCTGTTTATGTGCTTACCTACTAGTTTTTCGCGAAACTAACACATTTCATGGGTATAGGTGATGAATAGGTACATAACAGGCGATGACCTGACTGCGAGATGGCCTCAGAATCCATTGTTTCTGCTCGTAGTTCTTCTCCTGGGCATTTTGGGTTTTTGTTACGGTTTCCCTAAAGGAATCTGAATTTTGTACAAACATGACACTTTCTTTTAATAGAAGAAATAGTTTCCTAAGTGTAATTGCAGATCGTCCATGGTAAATCTTTGTTCTCTTTCTAACGTGCCCAAAGTTGTCAAACTTGCCATTTTTCTTTTAAAGAAATCGTTTTAGCTGATTTTAGAAATAAACTCTGTAAAGAAAATGAATTTTCCAACTATTTCAAAAGGTTTATAAAGTTCAAAATTTTGGGGCGTTACATAAAGAGTATGAATGGGCATCACACACATGAACTTCTTGCTTTCACAGATGCAGACTGGGCAGGAGATCCCGATGAACGCAGGTCAGTCTCAGTATACTGCGTTTTCATTAGCCTAAATCTAGTCGTAGAGCAGTAGAAAACAAAAGGCTATTGCCAGGTCGAGCACAGAAGCCGAATATAGATCAATGGCAGCTACCACAACTGAAGTAACATGGATTAGACACATGTTGACAGAAGTAGGAGAATCGATATCTTGATGCCTTCTCTTATGTGACAATCAAAATGCCATTAACATGTCCTTTAATCCCATCTACCTATGTCGTGCCAAGCATATTGAAATAGATCAACACCTTATAAGGCAGGAGGTTGAAGAAAAGGAAATTGAACCTGAATTTGTTCGCACTATTGATCAAGTTGCTGACTTGTTACAAAAGGGCTCATCAAGGACAGATTTTGGATATTAAAAGGAAAGTTGTTCATGGTTCAAAACCATGTACAACTTGAGGGAAGGTGAAAAGAAGTCATTATTCATATTTGGGTTTGGATCTGAGATCCAGACCCAACTCTAGTTATTATGTCACATGTTCATTAATGGTTCATTTGCATTTAAGTCTGTTGTGTAAAGGATATTTTGGTATCCTAATATTTGTATTAGCATATACTTAATGAAAGGCCTAATGCGCAGATCCCCATTGAGGGTTTTCAGCAGCACACATTCTCTCTCCCATTCTTTCTCTATTCTTGTGGTTGAACATCGGAACCTTCAATTTCTATCACTGCATACCACCTCGTTCGCAGCTGCTTAGTGAAAGTTGATCAAATGCATCTCCAAATGTGTATTCTATGTGGTCCATGTCACTTCGTGCATAACCGTTCCATATCAATTATCGCTTCCGAAAAGGGCACAGACTTGCCTTAGCCTTGCGTGTAATTGAGCGTATTGCAACTCCATGTGCACGGTACAACAAAACCTCCCCACTAAAGGAACAAGATCTTGCGGCCCCCAGTCCGAACACCAGTTGATGATTGAAGACCATAGCGAAGAGCACCACTCAGACTCATTTGTCGGCGCCTAGGCATTGACTCGCTTATCCTTGAGTCACCATACTCTGTTGGAGTCACCTAAGGTGATTCCAGGGGGAATTAGCCTTAACCCACACGCACCCCCGTGCATCAAAACGCTACGCATGGGAAACTCCTCCAAGTCAAGAGGTCATTAACCAAATCTCCAAAGGCAACATCCACTTGCGTCCAAACGCTATGCGTGGGAAACTCCTCCAAGTCGAGAGGTCATTAACCAAATCTCCAAAGGCAACATCCACTGATCCGCTGGCACTGCTTAACCAAACAACGCTTCACATTTGTGCTGCCACACAACGATGCACTAACGACGATCCTATCGCCTGTCATGCTATCACTGCACATAACCGATCAAGCCAATGCATACCGCATGTTCCTACACTCAATGCATTTTTCACTCAATAGAGCTCCACACTGCACATGCCCCATTTCGAATGCTCGGCCCGGGACAAGATGACATGAATTTGATATAGTCGATTTTAATGTTCTTAGACTTTTTTTTACTTTTTGATGAGTTAATGAAATTAATTTTATTACTTCAAAGTTGATTCAATGCATAGAATGGTTTGTGGTTTGGTATATAAAATCTGTGATGTGCCTCAGATCCTTGGGAGTGTTTTCCTCAATTGATTTTAAAAAAAAATCCACTAGTTTTACGAGGGTCAAGCTTGGTTTGTTTCTTGTGTCAAGCTCTTCTGAGCTTGAGCTCATGAAAAGCACGAGCAAGTTCGTTTACAAAAGCATTTATTTTTTGAAAGTTGAAAATAATAAAATTTGAATCCTAAACCTACTAACCAAAGCTCAAACTTGCTCATTTATAAAATAAATGATTGTTTCAAACTCTTAAGCAACAGGATTTGAACTCTAGACTTGTGGCTTTCAGGCCAGACACTTCAACCATCTTCATTCTATAATATGAAATACATGTAAAATATATTTATTATTAATGAATGAGCCTATAGATGATGGACCGAGACGAAGATTGGTTGTTCATGCTTTAATTTGTCAAACCTATTTCACGAGTTCGAACAAGCTTTTTATGAGCCAAACATAAGTAGAGCCACGAGCGGCTCCCTGCCCTAATTGCAATTAATTTAGCAATATTTGCAGGCTAATCATGTTGAGGACTTCGATTTCTAGTTGAAAAATTAATTACACTAGGAATTTTAATTTTTGTTCCTAGGATAAGTTGCTAAAAACTAATTTGAAGCATTCTCCCACTATTTAAATTTTGTGATTGGGTTGTTCAAAATCCTTGCTAAAGGACAAGTTGGACCTTGCATATGTTCACTATGAATAGGTAAAAGGGAAAGGAAAAGAAAGAGAAAAAACAAAGATGGACATTATGCAAATTGCAAAAAATAGTTGTCTAAAATTTTATACAACATTTCTTAAATAAGCTAATGACAAAGAATTAACATAAACAAAATACATGACTGATAGTCATACCCATCTACTTCAACTCTCTCGTCTCTATGTTCATGCAATGAGCATTCAGGGATCCCACCAATCCTATAAAGAGGGTCACCTGTCAACCAGTTTTCAAGGGACACTCAAAGTTATCATGATGCAGAAGAATTGCCTACTGAACTTAGAATGGACATTGACTCAGTTACAAGTCATTTAAGTTGGCGAATGGACGTTTAGCAACTAGTCAATGCATGCCTGAAGTGAGATCACGGAAATGATGGATACTGATACTTCTGCATCTATTCTTTTCCAACTTCCCTGTTTGTCATGTAAATACTTAAACAAGCATATCTTAGAAAAGATTTTTGTAATCACTGTGAAAATAGTGGGTAGGTTGTGTCTTAGGAGCATAGTCAGTATTTTTGTATTTTTTATGTCTTGTTTTGTATATAGTTCCTTTTTTGTTGTTTCTTTCTTGTTAAGTGGATTTAGGTCTTTGTATTGTTTTCTTGTAATGTAAGCCCAATCAAGAGGGTACACTCTTGTATATCTCTTCTTCAATCAATAAGAAAATTGGGAGTTTTTCCCTCCACTCTAATGTGTGTGCTTGTGTTTCCTTCACATTGCAGCTAATTGAAGATGGTATCAAAGCTAGCAAAGGACAGATTTGAGGCTTGTATTAAGGAAGATGGTGAAAGTTGCTATAGTATCGCTACAGTGTTTTTACAGTACCATGTAAGTTTGCTTTTTGAAATTTGCTGTTGGTGAACAAGACTACAGAAGCAAGTTTCATCTGATTTGGAGTTGTCTAGAGGGAGTTATGATTTTCTCAATATTTCCTAAAATTGTTTTCCAACATGTTCTGCTGACTCGAAAATCAGTGGATTCCAAATTGTAATTGGAGTTTGAGGTTGGGAGTTTGGTTCCATTTGGGTCATTTTTTATACAGAAAGGTGTTGGAACCTATCATTTTTTACATAGTTCCTGCAGGGACCGTCTTTCATGTAGTGTGCTGGCAATTATGGAAGCTCCGTAATAAAGCCTATTATGATGGGAAAATCTCAAGAATTGGATTCGTTGGTGAGCTGGTATGGAAGTATTGTGCAGGCCTAATGCATGCTCTTGACTGGCCAAGGGTTAATAGTAAAGAAACTGAACTGTTTGACATGTCAGGGATCATCTCAGTTAACTATTGGGTGGAAGATCCTTCTCTTATTTCTCTTTGTTTTGCTTCCACCACCTTTAGAGGGTATGATCTTGTATCATTTGCAGCATGCTGTAATGACAAGTTCATTATTATCGGTGGGTTCAAAAGACCGTGTTCTGGAGAGTTATTAGAAGAAGCTTGTGTTTGGGTTCGCACTGAGGATCAGAGGAGCTGTAAGGTGGATGTTATCTCTAACTCCAAGAGGTGGTGCAGATGCATATCGGCAGCGTTAGAAGGATGTCAAAGTCTGCCTTCAGCAAATGTTTTGGTCCAACATTTTGTTATTGATAGGGTTCTCTGTAAAAAGCCAATGTTGGCAATGGGACGGGTTATTTTTATGTTACGCACTTGCAATGAACTATTGTAGAAAGACAAGCTACCTGATTGGCTACCCTTAATGGGTGATCGTATGTAAATATTTATTTTTTATTTATAGAATTTCAGGGTAACCCCCCAGCGTCCGTCCTTCAAAAAAAATCTACTTCCTCCTTAAGTTCTCTTTGGTCAAATCAATTTTGATCTTCCAAGAAAATCACATTTCTTAAAATATATAACTTGTTATGTTTGAAATCATAACATCTATATCCTTTTTGTTTTTCAACATATCCAATAAAGGCACACTCCACGGATTTTGGTGAAAGTTTATCATTTCCATGAAAACAACAAAACATTTGCAACAAAAAACTCTTAACCTTTTAAAATCCAGAGATATTTTGAATAATTTTTCAAAAGGAGTCTATCACTTGTTTTGTCCAAGGGCGGTTCATTATACTTTGTTATTTTCATAGATGATTGTACAAGATTTATATGAATTTATTTTGTAAGAAATACAAATGAACTTTTTAAGATCTTTAGGAAATTTTGTGTTATGGTTGAAAATCAGATTTTAATTAGGATTAAAACACTTTTTACTGACTCTGGTGAATAATATACTAGTGGCATATTTGAGAGTCTTTTGCAGGAAAAGGGAATTAAGCATCAAAAGACATGTTCGTATACCCATAAACAGAATGGATTAATAGAGAGGAAAAACAGTTACATCTTGGAGACTACTAGGGCATTACCTTTTTGGTGTAAGTATACCTAGAAAATATTGGGCAGATGTTTTGTATGCATGGCGATTTACCAAATCAATCTTATGCCATCAAGAACTCTTAAAGGTATATCTCTAATCCAAAAATTGTATGAAACTATTCCAAATTATAATATGATGAAGATCTTTGGGTACACTTGTTTTATACTATTGCCTAGTAGATATAGAGATAAGCTCTCTTCACATACTGTAAAATGTTGTTTTTGGGGTTTCTCTTATGGTCAAAATAGATACAAATGTTATGACCCAGTTGAAAGGAGAACTTGGATTTCAAGGCACGTAGTGTTTCAAGAGGATACACCTTATTTCAGTAAGGTTGAAGCCAAAGAGAAGGATTCAGTTGATTTCTTTTTCTTGATACCTTTACCTATAGAAAGGGAAGTTAGAAGAATGTGAGGGTTCAGGGAGAGACAACTCAAGAGGGAGATGGTAGACTTGGACAATCTTACTCTAGAAGGCAAGAAAGTGTGGTGAAGATACCATTTTTAGATCAGGTAGAAATGGAGGAGGTAGGAAACTTAGAGGCCAAATCTGATCCCCTTCCAGCAGATCTAGTCCATACAAATTTAGAGTCTCCTTCCACATCTCCTCCCTAGGTACGTCGCAGTTCTAGAGTCTTTATTTCTCTTACTCGTTTTGTGTCCTATGATTCTTTTTCTCCTCAGCATCATGCATACTTGGCCCTAACCTACTCTTATATTGAGCCGAATTTTTATGCAAAAGCAGTATAAAAAGAGGAGTGGTAGCAGACAACAGTTGAGGAGTTGTAAGCTCTTGAAAGAATGCATGCTTAGGATCTTGTAGAATCTCCACATGGCAAAAATATGATTGGACGTAAGTAGGTCAACAAGATCAAGATTAAGGCATATGGGTCCATTGAGAGATATAAGGCCAGACTTGTTGCCATGCGGTATAGTCAGCATTTTTGGAATTGATTTTGTTGAGACATTTGCCTCAGTTGCTCACATGATGACCAGTAGGACTTTGTTTGTTGAAGCAATAAGACAATAGAATCTTTAGCAATTTGATGTGAAAAATGCATTCTTGAATGGTGATTTAGATGAGGTCGTACATATGGAGCTGCCACAAAGATACTCAGATTCACATGGTAGAGTGTGCAGATTAAGGAGAGCCTTGTATGGGCTCAAACATACACCAAGAAAAAGTCAAGTACCACTATGAAATCTCTTGGGTTTCAACAGAATCTCCATGACCCTGTTTTTTTTGTCATCTCCAGTACCAAATGCATATTGCTATTATATGTTGATGTTATGGTTATCACCGGAGATGATGTACAGAAAATAGAAGACACCAAGAAAGGACAAGTTGGCATCTTTGAAATGAAGGACTTGAAAATTTTGAAGTGTTTCCTTGGTCTAGAAGATGCATACTCAAGGAGAGGCATCTATTTGCATGCAAATGATCTGGTGGTGAAAGATAGATTGGGAGTTTACTCAAAAAGAGTTGCTACTCCTATGGAGGCAAATGTCAAGCTAAGAGTCATAGATGGGGAAAAGCTTTAGGATCCAATGATATATAGGCAACTAGTGGGTAGCTTGATATATCTAACCATCACTAGGCTTGATATTACTTATGTAGTTCATGTTGCCAGCCAGTTTTTGAGCTCTCCTACTTCAGTTCATCTTGTTGTTGTACTCTGGAGCATTAGGTATGTGAGAGACACCATGCACTTTGGAATGTTCTTTTTTTCGTCTTCTTTGTCAGACATTAGAGCTTTTTGTGATTCAGATTTTGGAGGTTTGACTACGTATCATCTCTCAACTACCAGGTTTTGTGTATTTCTTGGAAACTCTTTGATCTCCTTGAAGAACAAAAGCGACAATGAGTTGCTTTGTCCACAACAAAGGCAGAATATAGAGGCATGGCACAAGTTATTGTTGAGATTATATAGATACGATGGTTTTTTGAAGAGCTCAGAGTTGCAGTTTCGGGATCCTTGTATTGTAACAATATGAGTGCTATTCACATTGTGAATCAGAGTTTAATGAAACGACAAAGCATATTGAGATTGATTGTTACTTTACCAAGAGAGCTCATGAAGATTGGATCACAACTTTGGAGCATGTAAGCTCAAAGGAACAAATTATAGATGTTTTTACTAAAAGTTTGGCTCCATTACACTTTCAGTCATTTCTTTCCAAATTAAGGATGATTCCATTAGCATCATCTCAAGTTTGAAGGGGAGTGTTGAATAGCGTAATATGTGTATTATATCATATGTATTTCTATTTTTTTGGTGCTACCTTCTCAAGTATATATTGGATTATTTATAAAGGCCACTTTTGTACTTTTTCAGAAGGCTAGAGTCTTTTTTTTTTCTTTTAGCGTACCCAAGGGGGATAACTCCTATAAGCTGTATTGTTTCTTTCTTTTCAAGCTAATGAAGTTTCTTTGAGTTGTTCCCCAACATTTTCCTCTCATCTTCTTGGGGTATGCTTCTTCTTGATTTCAATAGGAATCTCATTGGTACTTCCAAAATATGTCAAATCTGGCCAAGAAATTGATCTCGGTCTACTCTAAACTCGAAAACAACCTGTTCAGATGCACCAACTCACCAAAGGTTGAAAATCAGATTAAATTCTGAAGATTTCTGAAATTAGACCAGAAAATTCCATCAAACCTAGAAAATACTAAAAACATATAGAAAATCCAAAACACCATTAAATCCAATAATGTTTGAATAAAAATCTTATAAAATCAAGCCCTAGTAAATCCGCAAATCACATTAAGCCAATGAAGGAATAAAACCTCAGTCTCTTCTCCACAATGATCAAATGCTTCTCCAATGGAAATATGGCTCTGATACTCGATACAAGCTTAGGAACCCATAGAAGAAGAAGCGAGACGAGAGGAGTTCTTTTCTTGAAAGATAGAATACATAAGGGACAACTCTTCTTTCTATAACATTCTCTTGACTAAAATGTCCTTTGCAACATAAATAAATATAACAGTGAATAGAGTATAGAAATCTGGACAGATTTGACCCTTATAGCTTTCACTCTACTGCACGCACCAATTGCCGCAGCCATGGTACACCTACATGCACAACACTACACTACATGCAACCTTTAACAAAGATATTAAGCCAAGCAAGTAAGTTCAAACAATTTAAAAGAGACATTATGAGCAGCAATCTATTATTTATTTCTTTACTTTTAGGCCTCTGTCATTTTGTTAATTTTTTAATTTATAATAAAGTTTCCAAACTTTAGTTTTCTTTTTAATGATCTTGAGCTGTTCTTGACAAAATTCAGTTTTAAAAAAAATACCTTAAGAAAAGACCTTGCAAGATCAATATTGTTACCCATTGTTTCATTTATGTCAGTGTGAAAGCTCTCATAGAAGCATACATGAAGAAAAAATGTCACGCCCCAAAACTGACTTGACATCTCTCATGCAGTGCATACAACAAGCCAGTTCCAGCACTCTCCTAATGTCATGCACATGACTAATGTTATGAGGATTATTCGATATTTGCAAAATTCTGTTTTAAAGGACTTTTATTATCTTCCTCTCCACTTGAATTAATTGCATATTTTGAGTTTGACTCGAGAGGAGATCCCAACGATAAATGCTCAACTACTAGTTTTTGTGTTTTAATAGGTAATTCCTTGGTATCCTGGAAGTGTAAAAAGCAGCAAAAGCTGGGTATCGTGCCATGGTTACCATGAGATCAAAAATTGTGCGGTTTAGAAGACTGCTAACCCTCTAAGTTGTGCTATGGTAACAAAAGTTCCATCTACATAGCCGGCAATTACACATTTCATGAACGCATCAAGCATATCGAGATGGATTGCCACTATGTTCACGAAGAATATCTAAAGACCATCTCACAGATCTATATAGCATCGAAATTTCAGTTGGTGAACTTCTTTACGAAAGCGCATCCTTTTCCCCATTTTCACTTCTTACTTGACAAACTTTTGGTGATATCACCGTAAGTTTGAGGGGTGTTAGGTTGTATATATATATAAGTGTATATGTATAGTTATATACCTATATAGAGTGTATATATATAAGTGTATATGTATAGTTATATATATATATGTTTCTATATTAATGTAATAGGTTATACCCATTAGGATTATTTTGATCATTTCCATTTATGTAATAGGATGTGCCCATTAGGGGCACTTCTGTCCTTTTGTATTTTTTTCCTTTTTAATTTTGCCTTTTTGTTTAACATTAGGGGCTTAATGGTCATTGACCAATATAGCCATTGGGATGCTCCCAACGGCTATATTTGTAGCCATTGGGAGCATCCCAACGGCTCTATGGAGCCTCTAATGTCTATATAAAATGGTTCATTCCCCTTGTTGTGTATGCTTGTCTCAAGCACTCCATCATCTATAAGATTTATATTTTTTACATTGTGTTCTAGCCCCTAAGTGGCTCTTGTGCTTGTGTTCTTGTATTGACCCATAAGCGGTCCTTGGTTGTGCATCTTCTTATTTGACTGTAAGCCCATAAGAGGCATCTATTTGTGCTTTTTCTATTTGATTACACTTAGCCGCTCCTCTCTCTCTCTCTCTCTCCTCTTTTCACCCCTAGGAGTATTTATAGAGGGGCTAGGTCGGTTGGGAGGTTGTGTTGAAATTACAAATTTTCCCCTGTCCTTCTTTCTTATTTACATGTAAGCCCTAGCCCAAGGAATAAAAAGTCAATTTTAAGGTTCCAGTACAAATTTCAAAATTTTGTGGTTGGGTAAAAAAATTGTGCCCTCTTAAAATCTTAACTATTTCTTTGGTCTTATATTTTTAAAATGTCTTCACATAGTATTACTTTGTGCCAAAACTATGAGAAAAACTTTTATAATTTAATTATTAAAAGTATTTTCCTGTTATGGGTACTTTTCACAGCACTTGGACAGATAAAGGCCAATGTTTGACTTTTATATAAAGCGCTATATTTGGAGTAAAATTAAAGCTTATAACTGAGGAAAATAGGGTGATATGTTACAAAAGATTTTAAAAAAAACATAATCTTTATAAACTAACAAAAAAGAAGTGCAGTTCTAGAAATTCTCAAGTCAAGATGCCTAAGAGGTAATGCTACAACCTCCAATTCTCGGTATATTACGAAAAATGGGACGATAAATTATAGCTACCAAATTTAGCAACTACAATTTACTGAATATTTGATATCCATAAATACTTAAAGTAACATCATTGTAACACTCACCTAAAAGTGGATGCCCAATGACAGAAAGATGAATCCGGATTTGATGGGGTCGCCCTGAGCTAATTTCCACCTATTGAATAATCGTAGCTGTTATAATATCTTAAAAAATAAAAAACCAACAAGGAATGAGAGGAACATGCATGTTAGTCATAGTAAATTTAGCAATCTTCCAAAGCACTGAACCCCATAGGCTTACATGTCCTAATGTGACATCAGAAAGTTAAGTTGTACATCACACGCCTAAGCTTGACTAAATACACTAATTTAGAAAAACATAAAAATTTGCCAAATCATGCTTATAAAGTTCTTTTAACATTATAAGTAAAAAATATATATTTTAAGTGTTCCACCTAACTGCACACTTAGGCAACTAAACAAGTACACTAGGACTTAGTTATAAGCATAATACAACTCCAAATTCCCTGATCAACAAGTTGAAGTATCCAGCTACATAAGAAACAAGTCAGGTAGCTAGAGAGTTGTCTCCAAGAATCGGACTATCTGCATGTTAAAATATAGCTATACAACATAGTCATCAACATAATAAGCTTAGTGTTGTCTTAAAAGTGCACACGAAATGCATGTTCTAATTGCAACTGATTTTATAGGCCTAGATGTGATATTCCTTTGTCATTAATCTTCAGGTTCACCAAGTGAGGAGCTTTATGATGTTTGGATCAAAGCAAATGTTATTCAAAATGATAGATTACAATGCAAAAGTCAACACTCTCTATTTGGTCATCTTACAAAAATAACAAAGAAAAGACTATAGTGCCCTTGAAAAAAATTATTTACAATATGGTATAAGTGAAAAAAAATACCAACTATGTCTCCTAAGCATCGTCAACCTATTGTTTGACCAATACTGTCACAATCACCCTCAAACTCGAAATGGAGTAATAGGTACCATCATGAGTCTGGAGACAAGAGTGTGAAATTGAGCAATTGACTGTGCCTTAGTGAACACGTTAGCAATCTTGTATAGTAATTTATGGACATAATTATGGGCCTTCATTTTACATTAATCACAGTAATTTATGAAAAAGTCAACAGAGGTCCTTATCTACCGAAGGGATATAAAGAGTGCTCATAAAAGAAAACAACTTTTTAATAATTAAATCATGAAATTTTTTCTTCCGAATATTTGCAACAAAGTAATAATATCTCAAGATAGAAATTTTTTTAAATGTCAAACCAAAGAAAAACCTAAGATTTAAAGCCGTGAATTCTTCGACTCATTTGTAAAATTCTGAATTTTTTTACTGAAACCCTGGAGTTGAATTTTTATTCATTAGGAATTTGAATTTTAAACTATTTTTAATAGAATTTGAAGTAGCCATTTGGCATAATTGGTATTGTTCCAACTTAATGTGAAAATTATTTTTCTTCATGGTGCCTCAAAAAAGTATACATGGGATAATCACAAGGTTTCAATGAAGCTAATTCAAAGAGGTATGTTTGTAAACTTAATTTATTTATGGGATTAAGCAGGCTTCTAGAACATGGTTTCAAAGCTTTTAGAATGCTTTAAGATAAAGAGATTTCATATAGGTTGCAATTGACCATTTGTTGTTTGGGTCATTTATGATAGGAAAAATAAGTCATTTAAGAAGAAAATACCTTCTCTTTTTAATGAGTTCTATTTATAAAAGGATATGAGGGTGTTGTGAAAGTGCTTTTGTATTTGGATGATATTATTATCACAGGAAGTTCAGTGGATCTTATTAATGATTTAAAAAGGTTCTTGCAGGATCTATGAAAGATCTCTGTAAGTTAAGGTATCTTCTTGCCACCGAAGTACATAGAAAAGAAAATGAGTTAAAACTAACTCAACAAAAGTATGCTTTAGATATTTTGAAAAGGTATAACATGGCTGGATGTAAACCAATTGAAAACCCTTGCAACATGAATAGAAGATTATCATGAAGAGAATTAAAAGACCCAAAGAAATACAGAAGCATGGTAAGGGAATTACAATATTTAACAATCACAAAGCCAGATATATCATATGTTGTGAACCAAGCTTGTATATTTATGCATGATCCTACTATTGTGCACATGGAAGCTCTAAAAAGAATTATGGTGTATGTTAAAGGTACTATTGCTCATGGATTGATATTTCTTAAGAATGATCCTAGAGGTTATCCAATTCAGTCTGTTATTGAGTACTCTGATGCTGGTTGGGCTGGAGGCCCATACCTGATAAAATCAGTTACAGGTGTTGACAAGTAACATCATATAGACTCAGGGGCAATTTGGTAATTTTGGCATCAATCAAGGGGTATACTCACCATTCTTAGCAAAGGCATCACATTAATGGTAGTATTGTTACTCTGTGATATGTTGTTTATGTTGTGTTGCTTTAAGAGGTGGTGTGTCTAATTTTCATTTCATCTAACCCCTTTATGAAACTATCCTATTAGGACATGCTATATAATATAAGACGTCATAGAGCAGCCACCATCCATTGAAGAAAATAGTTGGGCAAAAAATCGGTTACATTTATTCCTGGAAGTATCTCAGATTTACCATCATTTTCACATTACACATTCTGGAGGACCAGAACCCTCAATATGGTCTATTAACTTCATATGTCGTTTGTTGCATGAGTTCTGCCTACGATGCAGGGTATCCTGAATGAGTAGTCTGAAATGAAGTAAGCAGAATTACAAATAACAAAGTGTAGAACACTTACAAGTCCAATAATAGAAAATTGCAAAGAGAATAGACAAGCACTCAAGTGCACACACAAATCCACCAAAAGACAAAGCCAAAAGGCTAACAAAAATTAAGTATTATTGAAAAGTGAGAGAAAAGGAATAAATACATGTAAGGGTGGACACCCCTATTTATATACAAAAGGGAGATTAAGGGACCCTTGGGAGCTCCCCACTCATAGAATCATTGGGGAGCTCCCAACGGTCATATTTATGACTCTTGGGGCCCCAACGACTCCATGAAGTGGGGCTCCAAAGCTCAAAAGAAAAGAAAAGAAAAATAAAATAAAAGAAAAAAGAATAAATAAGAAAATAAAATAAAAATAATTGTTTCTAATAAACAATTATTAATATATGCAAAAAGACTAAAATGCCCCTATCGGGCAATACATTAGAATAATATATATATAACATTCCTCAAACTTTACAGAGAAAAAACTGAAAGTTTGCTAAGGAGAAAGAGAAAACGAAGAGCTGGAAGAGCTTTGGTGAAGAAGTCGGCCAACTGATACTCTGAGGTGACATATGGTAATATAATAGTTCCTCTCAGATATTCATCATGAACATAATGGAAATTCATCTCAATATGCATGGTGCACTCATGGAAAGTGTGATTGCTTGCAATATAAATTGCTTTTTTATTGTAACAACACATCTTCGATGGTGTTGAGACCATCATACCCATATCACTGAGAAGACTTTTAAGCCACACAATCTCTATTATCGTTGTAGTCATTGCACGATATTCGGCTTCAATTGAGGATAGAGATACCTTTTGTTATTTTTTACATCTCCAAGAAACCAATGAATCTCTTAAAAAATACAAAAACCAGTAGTTGAGATTCTATCATTTGGATTACCTCCCCAGTCAGCATAAGTATAAGCAGTTAAATCAAAAGATAAGGAAGAAGATAAGAAAACCCCTTTTGAAATAGTGTTTTAAATGTATCGCACAATCCTTATTACTACTGCCATGTGCATTGTGGTAAGGGCATGCTGAAATTGGTTGGCCGCATGAACAACATGAGCAATATCAGGTCGGGTGATGAAGAGGTAAGTGAGAGATCCAATTAATTGACGATATGGAGTAGGATCTTCATGCAGTACATCATCTTCGAGTCTTAATTTAGTATTTATGACTTCAAGGGTCTCCACCTTCTTTTCATCTGAAACTCCTGACTTAGCACATATGTTAGCAGCTAATTTCATTTGAGAGAGAATATATCCTCTAGGGGAGTAGGCAACTTAAATTCCTAAAAAATATCTCAAGAAACCCAAGAGAGATAAATCCTAAATTAATCAAAACATTACTAAATTTGTCTTACTAAGACTTAGGATCTTGTTTAAGACCATACAAGGCTTTTTTAAGTTTTAAAACTTTTTCATTTAAATTCACCCATGGAGGAGGTTCCATGTAGACTTTCTCACCAAATTCTTCATTCAAAAAAGCATTTTTAACATCTAATTGAAAAATAGGTTATTTTTTAATAGACGCAATAGCAATGAGAGCTCAAACATTTGTCATTCGTGCTACTGAGCCAAAGGTTTCCTCATAATTTATTTCATACTCCTGAGCATACCCTTTGGCAACTAACCTTGCTTTATATTTTTCTAATAATCTATCACTTTTGGTTTTAACTTTAAACACTCATCTACATCCTGTAGGTTTCTTTCTCAAGGGAGGATCAACTATCTCCCATGTGTTGACTTTCTTAAGAGCATTAAGTTTAAATTTCATTGCTTCACTCAAATTAGGGTCTTGTTTGGCATCATTATAATGAGATGGTTCATAATAAGAGTGAAGAGTTATTAAACATGTTATAAAGTTTGGAGAGAATGAGTCATATGATACAAATCTACTTAGAGCACTAGAGATACGATTTGATTTTCTAAGTTGTGATTCTTCTAAAGATATGTTTTGAGAGAACTTGTCAAGGGCACACGGATGATTACCTTCACCCCATCTAGTATATACATGTGCATCATTTGATACATGTCCATTCAAATTCTCATGTTGATCACTATCCTTATTATCAAGTGGATGCTCACTACTAAAGCCATTGTCAAAAGATTCAAATACTTCAATAGAGTTCGACTCATCATTTATTGGTAATAAATCAAATAGAAATGAATAATCAATTTTTTCACTAGATTCTTTGCTATCAAATCCATTTTCATTTTTAAGAAAAATAACATCATTTGAAACATAAAGTTTGTTATTTATTGGATTAAAACATTAGTATCTTTTTTTATTTTCTCTATATCCTAATAAAACACACTCAATGGCTTTTGGGAATAGTTTATCATTTTTATGAGTAAGAACATAACACCTACTGTAATATCGTGTATTTTGGTACCTATTCATTTTATGAGATTTTCACAAATTTGGCTGTCTGGAAGAAAAATTGTTTGAGGCTCGATTTTTAGACTAATGTCTTTAAGTCTGGGCTTGACCCAGGTCTCATCGACAAGGTCGAGGCGAGCCAATCGAAACGAGATAAAAAGTTTTATTTTCTACCTTTAAATTCAAGCAAAATTCAGGTTATTTTCTAGCAAAATTGAAAAATTTATATGCGTGTAATATATCGTTGGATGCGTCTCGAGATTCTGAGCACAATAATATTTTAGTTTCCTGAATTCAAGTCTCGGTTGACCCGAAAATCGTATTTTTCTGAAAATTGAGCAGTTTGTCGAAATGGATCCGGAGTTGGATCGGATTGGATCCAAGCCCTACGATCCGAACTAGTATGGATTTGGGTCTTATTTAAGTCCTACTTAAATCTGGATTTGATCCTGATCTTGATCCATTTTCATTTTGGGTATGGGTTTGGATCTTGGACCCGGATTCAGATCCAAATCCAAGCCCAACGTTTTTCCAGCTTTAAATTCAATATAAAACTTTAATTTGGAGTTTAATAAGGTTGAGAAGCCTTTTGGGTTAATTTGGTTATTTTTGAAAGTTTTTAGATATTTTTAATTAATTAATAATTAATAATTAAATAATATCAATTCCGAAATTTTTTTTTGGGCTGAGTGGGACTCTCTAAAAGTGTCCCTATTCTTACCTAAGAGAGAGTTTTAAAAGGATTAGAAGTTTTAAAAAGAAGTCAACTTTCAAGAGTTTTAAAAAATATTTTTTTTTGGAAACTCCAAAGTTTTGGAAACTCTCTCCAGCCGGAGAAGGGGGGAACGTCACCCCCTCTCCCATTCATTATAAAAAAAAGAGAGAGAAAAAAAAAGGAAAGAAGGAAAAGAGAAAGAAAGAGGGAAAGAGAGAGAAAGGGAAGGAGTGGAAGAAGGAAGAAGAAGAGTCTTCTTTTCCAGCCCAATCCCTTTTTCACCATTGTTTTTCTCTATTCTTTGATTTTTTTTTCAAAGGTACGGGTTCTCTCTTTGAATTAAGTGAGAAATCGAATGCCGATTCGATTCTCATGCAATAATTAGTGTAAATCCATGACAAAGGGATGAATCTATATGTTCATCCTAGAATACATGGATAAGAATCCATGAATCCCTTTTTACATGGGTGTTTTTTATTCTTTTTTCACACTTTTTAAAATATATATATATATATATATATAAATTTCTGTATGTGAATTTTCTTTTGGTAAAAAGCAGAATTTACATCATAATAGGTACAGCTTGTTACAAGCATGCCTTAACATTCACGTGAATTAGTTTTTGGTTGTATATATGCCTTTATTTTGATGTGAATCAGACGTGATGGGGTTCACGTGGATATGATTGGTTGTATGTATGCCTTGACATTTACCTGAATCAGATTTTATCATTTGTATAATGATACTCACATGATTCTGGAAACCCACAAGTTGGTAAAGGCTGTTTGATAAATCGTGAATGTATGGTTTCAGTTTGCATAAACGTGAGTGATGATATTCTATGTTCAACAGAAATCTTGAATCATGATCATGTTAAGAATTTGTAAGTCACCTACGTATTGTGTTTAAATCATAAATATCCAAATCTGTAATTTATTCATGAATCTCATTATTTATATCCGACATATCTCGGGTAACCCCAAATTGGGACTTGAGCGAACTTCTTAGTGAGGGTTTTGTTGAGAAACGCGTATCCCGTTTATCGAGGCCAGTATCAAGTCATGCGAGACATGTAGATACCACGATAGCGGATGAGATTCTAGAAAATCACATGCCAAATGTTGGCACAAGTTGGCTGTTTCAAAAGATAAATAATGTCAAAAGTAAAGTTTGAGAAACATTACATCTTTGCAAAACACTTCTGTTGAGGTTTCTATTGAGAAACTATATCCCTTTCATCCAAGAGTACTTGTAGTCGTGCACTGCACGCTAGTACTGTGATGATCCGATGAGACGGTCGTGCGACCTTGAACAGTGCTAAATACACAATGTTATAAACACATAAAAATGTGATCGTTTTCATAGGCAAGATGCTCGAGTGGTTGAAAGACCACAGCATATAGAATGGGTTGTTAATTAAGCAACGCCTAACGCACCCATTCGCCCTTTGGTTTCTGTCAAGGGAGAGAATGGATCGGTAAAAAACTCCAATGGACAGGTTGTTAACAACCACCCCACGGACAATGATCCGGCCTCCCCAGTCATTGGAGTTAGGGGAAGGGACTACCAGACATTATCCTAGGTGGTAGATCCCATGGAATTCTGTAGAAGTTGGATGCATATGTTGCCAAGTAACTGCCTTTGAGGAATCCTCTCTCAGCTAAAAGTCGTCCCCTTAGGACCGGACTCAACTTGTAACGCCCCAAAATTTCGAACTTGTAAACCTTTTTAAAATAGTTTAAAAGGCTCAAAAATCCTTTTTATTTTAGAGTTTATTTATAAAATCAGCGGAAGCATTTCTTTTAAAAGAAAAGAGGGCAAGTCGACAATCTTGTGAACGTTAGCTAAAAGAGCAAAAAGACAAAGGTATAACTTGCAAATATCTAGAAGAAAACATTCGTATTATAAATAGTTTTTAAGTTGTACAAAATTTGGATTTTCTTAAGAAATCTGTAACAAAAACCCAAAACGATCAGGACAAGAGTTGCGAGTGGTAACAGTGGATCCTGAAGACATCTCGCAATCGCGTCATCGCCTGCTAAGCACCTAATCATCACATGTACCCATAAAATGGGTTAGTTTCGTGAAAAACTAGTAGGTGCACAAGTAGACAGAAAAGTCTGAAAGAAGCACAAATAATTAACTATGTATGACGAGTAACTAAACAGTTACTGAACTAACATGAGCAGTTTATTAGCATAAGTAAAAGTCTAACTAGCACATATTGCACGATGTAACAAAACATTTAATAATGAATTGAAATCACTGAGCATAAAACACAATTCTATGATTCATCAAGTGGAGTGCACAAGTTACTTTATGTTCCATCATTAACTGGACTGCGGGTACGCGCAGACGCGACTCGTAGAAACAACTGAGACTAGTTCAGGCGTCTATTATTCTATGTATTTTGAGTAACCCGAATAGCTAATTGAGTCTGTTCCTAAGAGGACGGCCGTTAGCCGAGAGAGGATTCCCCAAAGGCGTTCGTGGCTACGGATGCATCCTACTTCTGCAGAAGTCCAAAAGGTCTACCACCTAGGATAATATCTGGTAGTCTCATCCCCTAACTCCGATGACTGGGGACACCGAGTCTTTGCTCGTAGAATGGTTGTTAACAACCTGTCCACCGAAGTGTGTGTACCAATCCATCCTCTCCCTTGACAGACAATAAGAAAAACGAATGGGTGTGTCAGGGGTTACTTAACCAACGACCCATTCTACATGCTCTGGTCTTTTGACCCAATCGAGCATCTTACCTGTGAAGGCGATAATCAATCAATCTGTAATGTGGTTTACCAATGTGCTTAGTGTTAGAAAGTGGCTTTGAATACATTAGGTTCAATAATGAACCCATACACATGCACATGAAGTGCGAATAAACCCATTAAAGGGAACAACACAAGCACATAATGTGCTAACACATAAACCCACACAAGGGGCAAAAATATGACATAAAGTCATAAGTTGAATATTATTGAAGAAGAGGGTAAAAACCCCTTACAATGGAGCAAGAGCTCCCCCAAGTCTTAAAGAATACAAAGGGGCAAGCCCCTATTTATAAGCACAAAAGGGACCACCTTGGGGGCTCCCAAAGGGGACGTTGGAGAGCCCCCAACGGTCACATTTGTGACCGTTGGGGGCTCCCAACGTCTCTATTGGGAGGCCCCCAATATGGTACGAATTACGAAATTTAAAAAATAAAAACAGAAAATTAAAGGAAAAATTACAATGCATATTCCAATTGAAATATGCGTAAAATGACAAATTACAAGAATACCCTTGAGGGTATTTTAGGAAGATAAAATATATATATTTATATATATATAAATAGAGATGAGATACGTATACATATATATATATGTATATGTATCTTTATATATATATATATAAATGTACATTTAAGGATTACATTTCAACATATATGTGTACGAGTACACATATTTTAACACTCATAGCACTGGTCGAGGTCGAATGACCGCCTCAACATCTGTCGTATTACTCGCATGCCATGCATGACTATGAGCACGTTACGAAGAAGGGTTCTAGGTCCTCAATAGGAGCCTCAACACCATGATTTGCAAAGATATAATGTCATCATTCTAAACTTTTGAAATGACCGATACCATGTGCCAACTTATGGCATGTGATTTTCTCGAATCTCACATTCATTATCGTAGTGTCAATATGCAACACAAATTTTGACACTGATAACGATAAACGGTAAATGCGGATTTCGCATGAGAAAATTACGCTCACAAGCTTGCTCAAGTCCCGGATGTTGGGTAATCTCGATCTATGTCAGAAAAGCGAACTAGAGTAGAGGAACTACTCCTTCTGAATGCTTGATCCAGGATGACCCGCTGTGATGCTTCAAAACCAACATTTGTTTACAAAACCGTATGTTCGATATAAAAGGACTTCTTTCATCCATTGAGGTTGCAAGTTTTTAAGACAGAAAGCAGCAAATGTGAAAGCAAAAGCCTGGGCGCAAAGCGCGACGGCAAACATAGAACAAGTAATGCGAAAGCAAAGGACAAGGATCGTGAAACCGCATCCTTGAGCTAAAGACAGAAAGCAGGAAATACGAAAGTAATAGCCTGGGCGCAAAGCACGACGGAAAATTAAAGACAAAAAGCAGGAAAATGCATAAATAAAAGCCTGGGCGCAAAGCGCGGCGGCAAATTAAAGACAGAAAGCAGGAAAGTGCGTAAATAAAGGACAAGGATCGTGAAACCGCGTCCTTGAGCTAAAAGCATACTTATATACTTATACGTATATAAATATATATTTTTGTTCTTTCGGACTTTAATTATTTAAGCTAGCTTCAGTTATTTAAGTCCTTGTGCAATTTTCCCTACCTCGGGGTATTGCGAGAAAGAGGTCGTCTACGAGCGTAGGTAATCGCCGGTTCGGTTCGCGGGGCGTGAACGGGCTCCGTTGCGTAAGCTGCAAAGGTACGTTATAAGTATGCATTTAAGTGAATGAGGAAAACAACAACAAAGGACTGGGGTTTCGGCTTTTCTGCAAAACAAGGCAGGGATCAACGGTCACTGCTGACTTGAAACAGAACAGGGTAGGGTCCAATGACCCATGCCGCAAAAGAAAACAGGTGCAAGGGCCATCGGCCCCTGCCGGATATTTAAAGGAGGGCAGGGGCCTGGCCCCTGCCGGGTTTATAAAAAGAGGGGCAGGGGCCTACGGCCCCTGCCAGACAAATAAGAGAGGGGGCAGGGGCCATCGGCCCCTGCTGGGTTTATAAAAAGAGAGGCAGGAGCCGAAGGCTCTTGCCTAGTTTTTAAGGGCAGGGATCAACGGTCCCTGCTGACTTGAAACAGAACAGGGTAGGGTCCAATGACCCATGCCGCAAAAGAAAACAGGTGCAGGGGCCATCGGCCCCTGCCGGCCGAATATTTAAAGGAGGGCAGGGGCCTGGCCCCTGTCGGGTTTATAAAAAGAGGGGCAGGGGCCTACGGCCCCTGCCAGACAAATAAGAGAGGGGGCAGGGGCCATCGGGCCCTGTTGGGTTTATAAAAAGAGAGGCAGGAGCCGAAGGCTCCTGCCTAGTTTTTAAGGGAAGGGGCCATCGGCCCCTACCAGAAAGAGAAAGGGCAGGGGCCATCGGCCCCTACCGGAAAATGAGCAGAGAGAGAGCCAGAGGCAGGGGCAGGGGCCATTTTGGCCCCTGCCGAGCATTGCTCGACAGAACCCGGGACAGGAGCCAGAGGCCCCTGTCTGTCTAGAGAGGGGCAGGAGCCATCGGCCCCTGCCTGAAAGAGAAGGGCAAGGGCCGATGGCCCTTGCCGGAACAGCAAAAAGGGCAGGGGGCGGAGCCCCCTGCCTGCTAAAGGAGATGAAGGCAAGGGGGGCGGAGCCCCCTTGCCTGTCGGAAAAATGAAGAGGAAGGCACGGCAGGGTGTCGGCCTTCCGTCAAACACAAAAGAAGAAAGGGGGGGGGGGATGAGAGGAGAAGAAGGGGGGGTTACCTAGGCTGCCGGAGGGAGAGAGGTCGCTTGGGGAGGTGGGAGGTCGCCGGGCTGCCTCGACGGAGAGGGCTCGCCGGCGTCGGTTCAGCGACGAGAGAGAGAGATGGAATCGGGGAGGGAGACGAGAGAGAGTCGGGGGAGAGGCTCGAACGCCTCTCCTCCCCCTCTCTCACTCCTTTTGTAGAGGGCGCAGGGGGTGGGCGGCCCCCTGTATGTCGCTCCTTGCCAGTCCCTGAAAGCCCGTTCGACGGGCTGGAGCTAGCTCGGGTATGGATCCGGGTCGGGTCCAGACCCGACCCGGATCCAATTTTTTTTCACTGGGTTTTACATCCTACCCTCCTTAAAATAATTTCGTCCTCGAAATTAGATTGAAATTATTGCTCCAAGTACAAGTCAGGGTATTTCTCCCTAATGTCAGAATCTGGCTTCCAAGTACATTCTTCTATCCCATAGTGCTGCCAACGCACCTTGACAAGGGATATCGTCTTTGACCTAAGCACTTGATCTCGACGATCCACGATTTCGATTAATCTTTCCTCGAAAGATAAATCCTTTTGAATGTCTACATCGTCATAATGGATGATGTGTGACGGGTCGTGCACATATTTCCTCAACATGGATATGTGAAAGACATTATGGATCTGAACGTATTGAGGAGGTAAAGCCACACGATAAGCTGCTTCACCAATTCGATCTAAGATCTTGAATGGTCCGACGAATCTGGGACTTAGCTTCCCCTTTTTCCTGAACCGGAAAACGCTTTTTGTGGGAGATACCTTAACAAAGACCATATCTCCCGTCGAGAATGTGAGCTCTCGATGATGACGATCCGCATAACTTTTCTGCCGGCTCTGGGCAGTACGGAGTCGCTCCCGAATCAACTGCACTTGCTGAGTGTAGTGTTGTAACATTACCGGAGAATCCAATCTTCGCTCGCCGACCTCGTCCCAGTAGAGAGGTGATCGACAGGGCTTCCCGTACAAGGCCTCGTAAGGGGTCATCCCGATGCTAGCGTGATAACTGTTGTTGTACGCGAATTCTACCAAACTGGTATGAGAATCTCATTCTCCTTTCCAATCCAACATGCATGCACGTAGCATGTCTTCCAAAGTCTGAATCGTGCGTTCAGACTGTCCATCGGTCTGAGGGTGGAAAACGGTGCTAAACTTCAATTTTGTACCCAAGGCTGACTGCAATTGTCCCCAAAATCTTGAGGTGAAACTAGGGTCGCGATCGGAGATGATGGACACTGGAACACCGTGCAATCTTACAATCTCCCAAACATAGAGGTCCGCCAGACTGTCGAGTGACTGACTGAGGCGAATTGGAAGAAAATATGCCGATTTGGTAAGTCGATCGACGATCACCCAAATCGCATCATGCTTTCTCCGAGTCTTCGGCAAACCAACGATAAAGTCCATAGTAATGTCTTCTCATTTCCATTGTGGGATTTCAATCTGCTGCATTACTCCGACAGGTCGTTGATACTCGATCTTAATCGGTTGACAAGTCAAACACTTGACGATATACTCGGCCACGTCTCGCTTCATTCCGCTCCACCAATAACCTCGCTGCAGGTCTTTGAACATTTTCGTGCCTCCTGGGTGGATCGTGTATCTGGACTTGTGAGCTTCCGCGAGAACCTCGTCTCTCAAAACAGGATCATTTGGGACCCAGAGGCGATTCTTATGCCATAAACTTCCTTCTTCCTTCAGACAAAAGGGGGTATCAGGCTGCTGTGCTTGAGCCTTCAGCTTTACGTATTGCGCATCAATCCTTTGCGCAGCAAAAATCTTTGCTAAAAGCTCAGGTTGGGCCACTAGACTGGAAAGTCTGATAGAATGTTGTGTGGCCGCAAATGGTTTCCAAGAAACCAGATCCTCAAAAAGCTTCCAATCAGCGTATAATTGATTGAAAGAAACACCAGAAGCCTTGCGACTGAGAGCGTCAGCCACGACGTTTGCCTTCCCTGGATGGTAGAAAAGGGTGAAATCGTAATCCTTTAAGAATTCTAACCAACGTTGTTGCCTCATGTTCAGCTCCTTCTGCGAGAATAAGTACTTAAGGCTCTTGTAATCCGTAAAAGCCTCGAACTGTTCCCCGTATAAATAGTGTCGCCATATCTTCAAAGCGAAGACCACGGCTGCTAACTCCAAATCATGGGTCGGGTAATTCTTCTCATGGATTTTGAGTTGGCGCGAGGCGTACGCGATTACTTTCCCATTTTGCATCAGGACACATCCCAAGCCTGTTCCCGAAGCGTCCGTATAGATCACGAAGTCGCCTTGTCCTGAAGGCAAGGCCAATATAGGAGCAGTAGTAAGTCGCTCCTTCAGCATCTGAAAATTGTTTTCACACGTATCGTCCCACACGAACTTAGCCTCCTTCTTTAGCAATTTTGTCATAGGTAGAGAGATTTTGGAAAAGTCTTGGATAAATCTTCGATAATATCCAGCTAATCCAAGGAAACTTCTGATGTCACGAACATTCCTCGGTTGTTGTCAATTTAGTACGGCCTCCACCTTGGCGGGATCTACGGATACGCCTTTCTTAGATATAACATGATCCAAAAACATAACTTCCTTGAGCCAAAACTCGCTTTTGGAGAACTTAGCGAACAAACACTCCTTCCGCAGGGTCTCCAAGATTATGATCAGGTGTTCGCGATGTTGATCCCAGGTCTCCGAGTACACCAGGATGTCATCGATGAACACGATTACGAAGGTGTCTAAAAAGGGTTTGAACACACGGTTCATGAGGTCCATGAAGGCTACAGGAGCGTTGGTGAGTCCAAAAGGCATGACAGTAAACTCGTAATGCCCATACCTGATTCGAAAAGCTGTTTTGGAGATATCATCTCCCTTAATTCTGAGTTTATGGTACCCAGATCTAAGGTCGATTTTAGAGAATACCCTAGCCTTCCTTAGCTGATCGAAAAGATCCTCGATGCGAGGCAACAGATACTTATTCTTTGTTGTGGCCTGATTGAGCATTCGATAATCAATGCACAATCGCAACGATCCATCCTTCTTTTTAACGAATAGGACAGGAGCACCCCAAGGCGAGACACTGGGGCGAATGAAACCCAAATTCATCAACTCCTGCAATTGCTTCTTGAGCTCCTCGAGCTCGGCTGGCGCCATACGGTATGGAGCTTTAGAAATCGGCGCGGTACCCGGTAGCAACTCGATGTTGAATTCCACTTCACAAGGCGGGGGAAGTCCTAGCAACTCCTCTGGGAAGACGGCTGGAAAATCACGAACAACCTCCAAATCTCTGATCGAAACTTGCGATGACTCAGACTGAACGACACTGACTAAAAAGGCAGTGCATCCCCTTCTTAGGTAGTTTTGCGCTTTTAGCGAAGAAATTATCTTGCTAGCTCGAACCGGTCTCACGATCTTGAATTCCACCTTAAGCATCCCTAGTGGAGACAAGACAATTCTACTATCCCGACAAAAGATTTTGGCATCCCTTCCTGTATCCACTATTATATTTGGGCTCATTACCATAGTTATTTAGTTTACAAAGTGGGGTGGCTTAAAGGTTTTTACATTTGAACCCGGCCTAGTAATGGCCAAAACATCATCATTCTGATGGGTCATGCCAAGACGGGTTTCTTCTTAATATACTTCGGCAAAAGCATCTTCAATAGGCATAGCTTTAGTCCTATGAAGGAGAGAAGCCCTTGTTCAAAGTCCGGTCTTAAACCATGAAGAAATTAAAAAAAGTGCTCATTCTCAATTTACTCTCTTCTTATTTCAATATCTTCGAGAGCTACCCATTTAGGCTACAAAAGAGCTAATTCAACCCCAAAGAGGGGACAAAATGCTAAAGTAATCCTGGATACACGTCCCTTTGTGTAGTGAATCTAATTTTATCTTGACAAAAACATTGGCTAGCAAGATCCTTTTGGGTATACATACCCTTAAAAAAGAACCAAGCTTCATTGGCTCTTCTAAATTTAGCAATGCTGGCACATATTTTTATGTCAACATTGTTTATAAATCATGCCAAAATTTTGACATGGTTACTTTCCCAATCCTCTATCTTTATTTGATGTTCATGGATGTCTTTAAGACGATCATTCCCAATGAGACATTTTTCAACACCTCCTTCAACTTTGGTGAGCTTCAACGATGGTTTAAGAGAGGTCATCACAAAACCCAAAAGTTTCTTCCCTCTAAGATGATTTTTCATAGCCGATGCCCACATCAAGTAGTTGGATCCATTAAGTTTGAAGGAGAACTTCACTCTTGATTCATGCTCCATGATGATAAGAGAAAGATTGAGACGAAGAAAGTGATAGCACCTTTGTCACGATCTTCAAACACCATAAGAAATGCTTCCAAGGTCAAGAGAACCCAAATGGCTCTGATACCATGTAATGAAGTAAGCAGAATTAGAACACTTACGTGCACACACAAATCCACTAAGGGACAATGCCAAAAGGCTAACAAAAATTAAGTATTATTGAAAAGTGAGAAAAGAAATAAATACATATAAGGGGGGACACTCCTATTTATATACAAAAGGGAGAGTGAGGGACCCTTGGGAGCTCCCCACTCATAGTCATTGGGGAGCTCCCAACGGTCATATTTATGATTGTTGGGGTCCCAACAACTCCATGAAGTGGGGCCCCAAAGCTCAAAAGAAAAGAAAATAAGAAAATAAAATAAAAATAGTTGTTTCTAATAAACAACTATTAATACATGTAAAAAGACTAAAATGCGCCTATCAGACAATACATTAGAATATATATATATATATATATATATATATATATATATATATATATATATATATAACATAGCCCACAATTATTAGTTCTGTTGATAATGAAAAATAGGCTGGACAACTATCAACCTCCATGTATAAAGGTCCAATAAATAGTCTTGTTTTCTCTTGCATTTTCATGTTTCTATTAGTCCCTAAACCATCCTTTTCATTATTCAATTGGTAGCAGGAGAGATTTCAAGGGTTACTGGGGATGATCCTATCACCGCTCTGCCCATAGTGGCATGACAGTTACAGGGAATAGGGGATGCATGACATGCTATTAACTTGCTTGAGATTTGTATGCAGCATATTTTTGCACTTATAGGACCTATAATATATTCATGTCATGATTAATAAACAAGAAAATGAAAAAGAGAAGTTTAAAGTGGAATAAAAAATATAGGTCCTAATTATTTAAGGCACATGGAGGAAATTAGTAGGAAGATACCGAAACAAAATAAATTCTTTTCTAGAAAGCATACCTGAACAAACGTGCAATTTCCTACTACATCCCGCTCAAGAACCTTAACCATGCTCTCAGCTGATTTCCCTATGTACATTAAAGAATGCAATAAACATGAAATGGTGCTACATGGCATACTTATTGAACTAACTAATTTTTTATGCAATTAAATTTTGAGCCGTTCATTGCTGTGACAAAAACCCTTTTTAAATCAAAATTTTAGATGGCTACTTTTATAAAGTAGTAGACATTTTTACAGGTCCATATAAAGGATAACATGAGAGCAAGAATAGCAAGGGAACCTGATGAAGAAGCTACATAGAGCCCTTTGGCAACGCCAGGATATGATATCCTTCCAATGGGTTGATTTATGATGACCTGAAGAAGCATATAAACTTCACAATGAATACAACCAATCAACAAATATAAACAATCTTCCACTTCAATAAAGGGAGCTTTGTTTCTGCACCCAAAAGAAAGGATCATCATTATGAAACCCCATCATGCAATCTTCAACTGCAAAAAAGTCACTCGGGTTTCAGTATTGGGTCTTAACACTATTAAATTATATGTATGATTCCATATATAGTTATAGTAATAAATATATATTTTGTATATATATGTATATATAATTGTATTTAATAATTTAATTTAGGTTTCCCACCAGGGGCATTTTGGTTATTTTGTACAAGGTTAGTTCTATCATTTAGAAAATAAGTTTATCTTTTTTGTATTTATTTTTTTCTATTATTTTTGTATTTGTCACTTTTTGTAAGGACATTATTGTAAATGCCTCCATATAGTCGTTGGGAGCCTCCCAACATCTATTTTGGAGTCTCCCTGTGGCCTCTTCTTGTCTATAAATAAGGGCTTAATTCCCCTTGTATTGCTAAGCTTCTAAGAAGCGATTTTATGAATAATCTCTCTTTTGATATTGTATGCACTCTTGTGCTTGTGTAAGTCTTAATGTTTTTTGGATTGTCTCGTAGTGGACTTGTGCATGTGCACTTTGTGTTTGTAATCTTGTAAGCCATTAGAGACTCTTGTTTAGTATTTTCGCATATTTCATTACATGGTATCAGAGCAAGGGATTTTTTATCTTGGTATCTTGTTCGAGTTTGTGCTTCGAATGGAAAATTTAGTTTGATATATGGCTAGGACTCAAGGCTCTCATATTTCGGTATGTATATCTTGTTTAATCTTTAAATGGTATTTGTGAT
Organism: Nuphar pumila; assembly: GCF_984573655.1. Taxonomy (NCBI): domain Eukaryota; kingdom Viridiplantae; phylum Streptophyta; class Magnoliopsida; order Nymphaeales; family Nymphaeaceae; genus Nuphar; species Nuphar pumila. Next base: position 43,111,103 of record NC_143260.1, on the reverse strand, counting down.
ATAGTTTTCAATCTTTTTTTTTAAATATTATGGCTATTTCTTGTGTATGTAAAATGTGTTTTTTTAAATCAATTGAAATTAATGTTTGTGTTCATTCAAAGTATATATATTTATTTTAGAAATTTTAAAACTTTTATGATTATTGGTAATGCATGTATCAAAGCATGTTCTTTGAAATCTATGTGGTGCTTTCATTTAGATTTGAGAAGTATCTATGGTAAATTTTCAAATTTTGTTTTTGGACATATTTTCAAATAAATTGAAATTAAAAAATTTTTTAATCCCTTTTTAAATGGGTTATTGTTTTATTGGTTCTTGCGTGAGCATGTTAATTCGAAGTATATTTTAGGTATGTTAGCATCTTTAAGATTATTTCTGCATATTCCTAGAATATATTAAAAATTATGTTCTATGTAAGTATATGGTTTCTTAAGGATTCTAAATACTATGAGTATAGGTTTTCCATGCTTCTTGCATACTAGTCATTTAGAAAATATTAAATTTTATATTATGCCCTTAGTGGATTTTATGTACTCTTAGTGGCCTTTATGATGATTATCTCTTGGTGGATAGTTATGTCATGTATCGTATTCATATGTTACCTCTCATATATATCTTGCATTAGATTAATCTATCACTTGCATATATGCTTAAATGTGTTCCTAGGCATATCTTATGCTATGTCACACGGAGTCGGCTAGAGAGGTGCCGCACCCGAGTCAACACGCCCCGACACGGGTGCAGCTTCGGACACGGCCCGGACTCGGTCAACGCCGAGTCGGACTTGGTCAACGAGTCGAGGCCGAGTCCGTCTTTGTTTTGGACTCAGTCAATGTTGACCGAGTCTAATTTTGTCCATTTTTAGTGTGAAAAACAAAAAAAATGAATTTATATATATATATATATATATATATATATATAGCATGAGTATTAAACATAAGCCCCAGAAAAAAATAATTTCCGGGGGGCGCTGCCCCCCTACGCCCCCCCCCCCCTTGGACTCTCGCCCGCTGACCGCGCGGTGGGACACGCGCCGGGGGGAGCCCCCGGACCCCCCTTTCTGCGAGGGCAAAAGTACAATTTGCAAAGTTTATAAAACACTCATGCTGGTGCCAAACTTTAGAGGACAATATCCACATATATGCACACAGGATATATTATTATTATTATTATTATATATAGCCGAGTCCCCGTGTCCAAAATTTTTAAAATTGCGCCACACCCGTGTCGCACCCACACCCGCACCCATGTGACATAGATCTTATGTGACCCTTCATAACTTTTGTATAGGATATGTGGCTTTAAGTTATTAGATTATTGCATATACATGAATTTTTTATCTTTTTGTGAGTATCCATGATTAGTTGTACTTGTGTATGCTCCAGGTTTTCTATATGGTTCTTTGAGAATCTCTCTCTCTCTCTCTCTCTCTATATATATATATATATATATATATATATATATATATATATATATGTTTTGGTCCCTTTAATGTTATATACCATTGTTGTCTCATAGTAGACTTGAAATCTAGATTAAACTATCTCTCTATAGCTTGCTTATATTGGCGATGCTCATTATTCATTTTTATTTATGTAATTTTGATTTGATCTGCTTACACAAGGTTTATGAAAAATTATCAATTGACATCGTATTTTGCATATGATTGCACTATATTCATTCTAAGTTTTTTATCTACCTTTTGTTGGATTTGATTTGAACTTTGTTTTTTAAATTGGTTCTTATATATGAACTCACTTATTTGAAAATTGATTTCTATGACATTGCTTTTTGTCCATCATATAATTTTATTTGATGCATCGTATTCTTTTTTGGCCTTATTATTGTTGGGTTAGAGTTAGCCGTAGAGGTGAACTATATGTGAACCTTAAGTCATAGTTGGCAAACTCATGACTCAGGCTCGAATCGGACCCCTACTGGGTCACCGAGTCAATGGCTTGACTCAGTTACTCGAAAGAGTCAAGACTATATTTTAGAGTGTGAACACATGAATAAGACATGGAAATAACTAAACTTCAAGCTGCTATCTCAATATCTAAGCTGCAAAAATATATAATTATACATGATTATTAATTATATATTTGGACATATTCGGCGAAGGCCTAATGATGCTCCAGTTAGAAGGATGGAGAAATGGGAAAATATATTAGTTAAAAGAGGTCGGGGTAGGCCTAGAAAGACATGGATGGAGGTGATAGGAAAGGATATGAATGCTTTGAACCTCACCAAGGACATGGCATTGGATAGAAATGATTGGAGGAGAAGGATTCATGTGAAAGACCCAGAATTATTTCCTTTTTTGGTTCATATCGCCAACCCCAATTGTTTTGGGATGAAGGCGTAGTTGTTGTTGTTGTTGTATACATGATTATTAACTTTTTCATTGAACAATATTAGATTCTTCATAACAAGTGACTTTATATAAGAATTATGCATTAAAATAATAAAATACATGATAAAAAAATTTATTTAATGGGTTGGATTGACAGTCCTGAACTGTGACCCGGTTGAATTATGACATTCCCGAGTCGACTCGCCAGGTTTGCCAACTATGCCTCAAGTCATCTTATCAGTCTAGACTATCAAGTTTATGAGTGTTGTGTTGGCACTTGTCTTGGGTCTGACTAATAGTTGATTGACCTCTGGATCCATGAGTTGGTTCACTCTATTGCTTTTGTGGAACTAGATATGTTTGTTGGGGTGAGTTATGTGCACATCGGTTTTTTGTCAGTTCAAATTGTCGGCTTACAGTTCGGCTCTAACTGACAGTTGTTTGATCTCTAGTTTTGTGAGTGTGGTGTATCACTATCTGTTTATTTGGTCATTGTTGTTATTGTTAAGATTGATGTATTTATATATATATATAGGGACTAAGTCAAACAAGTTGACTTAGTCCCAACAGCTAGAATTATAGCCGTTGGGAGGTGTCCCTCCCTTTGGTTCTCGAGAGGATTTCTTTCCTCTCTTCCACTACTTTTGTAGGTGTGTGCTTTGTATAGTGAAAGAGTGATGGGTAGTATTAGGCTTATGTGTATTTTGAGTGTATTGTAGTGAGGTTTGAATGTAATTTTTTTTTTATATTTTTAATGTTCACTACTAATAAAAGTTTGTGTCTAAATGTATAATGTCTTGATTCTTGGAGTTCATTATGGAGTGCATTGGAATTTGTACCATTTCGTGACTGTTATGTTGGATGCTTGTGAGTTTGTTTATTTGTGATGGCTATCTCTTTTTTTAACCATGGTGACTAGAAAGTTTGTAAAATTTGTTGTTCTTGTCTTGCTTATTAACATCAGTTTGTCTTTATTATAGTATATTCGCTATCTTGCCTTTTCCACTCTTCCCCCTTATTTGAGTGACCTTTTTATTGGATAAGAGACTTTTGTTTATCAGTTTTACAATCATGGTTGTGGTGAGTTATGTGCACCCGTTGTAGCTAATGTTGTTGTTTGCAGTTTTACAATCATTTGTGAGGAGAGGGATGTGCACCTCTTGTGGTTGTAGTTGGTATTTGGCCCATAAGTAGCATTCTGATTGATCTCTTGCCCTATGCGTTGATACACTTGAATTTTGAGGATTTTAAATTGGAGGTCAAAAAAGTGGTTGCTTGTGGTGAGCAAATTGATGTTGAGATTTGCAAATATCATTCTTTTTGTTATGGGAGATTTTTAAAATCTCTCCATGAAAATTTTAAACTTTTATTACCCCCGAGGGATATTGTCTATTACAATCATATTAAACAATACATATATATATATATGTATGTACAAATATACATATATTTTAACACCCCCCTCAAACTTACGGTCTATGTCACACAGACTCTTCAAAAGGGTCGCCGCACCCGCATTGACGCGGGTGCGGGTGCGGGTGCGGGTGCGGCACTTGATGTGGCTAATACAAAAATATGTTGCATCGGTTGTGGTCAAATACCCTTGGTGCGGTCAACCTGCACCCATGGTTATATTTGTCCAAACAGGAAGTAAATTCTATTAAACATGTTCTCAAACAAAGTTTTGAAACGACTGATCTAGGATTTCTTAGATTTTTCTTAGGGATAGAAGTAGCCTATTCTCCTCGTAGTTATTTAGTGACTCAATCTATGTTTGCTATTGAGATAATTGACACGTTTGGAATCACTGATGAGAAAATGGTGGATACTCCCGAATTAATCAATGCTAAGATGAAAATAGATGATGGGACACCCTTGGATGACCTCACTCTGTACCGACAGATGATTGGGGCCTTGACCTATTTGACTATCACCAAACCAGACATTTCTCATATAGTTCACAAGGCGAGCCAGTTTCAACACTCTCCTACCACTGTGCATATGAGTTTTCTTATAGAAGTATTCGATATTTACATAATTATCTCTAAACGATTCTTATTATCTTCCTCTTCTTCTCTTGAGATAATTTCATATTTTGACTTTGACTAGGGAGGAGATCCCAATGATAGGTGCTCAACAACGGGTTTTTGTGTATTTATAGGTGATCTGTTGGTATCCTGGAAATGCAATAAGCATTAAAAGATGTCTTTGTCATCAACCGAAGCAGAGTATTGCACCATAGCAACCACGACAGCTGAACTCATGTGGATGAGAAGACTACTAGAAGAGCAAAACACTTGGTATCTTAAACATATCGAAAAGCCCTCAATACAATGGTCATATGTACTGACAGAATATAAATATAAACTGAGACAGCATAAACTGCATAAGCAATATCTGGCTTGAAAATAGATAAAATAAGCTACTAACTAGCCGTCAATAATTGGACCTCAAAAGGGTGATTTATTCTGTATGGTCACTAATACAATATTTGGATTTCAGAAGCCTAATCACAATATTCTCTTTAGTGCATAAGTCCCACAACCATTTTGCTGGCACACCACATTAAATATTTGTGACCACTTAACACCCAGCCCTCCATGATTCACAGTAAGTGTGACTTGTTCCCATTTGACAAGGTGACCCACTTTTCCCACCATATACTCCATTCCTGAGGAGAGAATTCAGTTAACCCTTGTATAACACCTTTACCAAATTATAGCTGACAATTTTACTTCAATTATAGTACTCTTGGAAAAGTCAACCGAGGTCCTTATATGTATGAGTTGCTGTAAAGAATGCCCATAAAAGGAAATAATTTAAAGCATGTATATGCTTTCATTACACATATATACACATTTAAGGTGGTCATACATAGATAACTATGCTAAATAGTGGTACATGTACATAGAAATGAAAATGCAACTTTGTTATCATCTCTGGCACATACCTCGTCCTTTGCAAGTATTCCTGCAGCCAGTCCCCTATATACTTTTGAAATTCTCCTGCTTGTCACATGTTCATGCCCAATATGCCTACATGGCTCAAGATATAGGTTTACTATTATGTACCATAAACATGAAAGCACTAGCCAAACATACTTAAATAGATAGCAAATAAACATTGACGCAAGTTTCTCTCTAATCTAATACAAACAATGAGCAAATACAAGTACTCCCACTCATTAAAAAGTATAATAAATCAGTAAAATCTAGAGAACAGACACCCAATGTATTAAAGTATCCTGCAGATGACAATAGATGGATTCTTATAAAACCAAAATTTAGGAGAAACATCTAATATGATTATCACTGAAATCTTCGGTTACAATAATAAAAAAATGATCATTTCTTGTAAAGATTTTATTTCATAAATGTCAACAGACTAAAATTATTTCCAAATGAAAAATAACGAAAATTCACTCATATGTATATGTGAAAGTATCTTCAACAAGATACTAGGATCAAGATTACAATATTCTTGAAAATAAATACGTGCACACACGCACAACAAGAACACTTGAGACACTTGTGCACAGAAGCACAATACAAAACTCACAAACTCACAAATGCATACGCAAGAATCATAAGCATTAAGAAATAAGCTTGGGCAATAGTCCCAAAGCCTTAAAGAATACAAGGAGTGCCCTTATTTATAGGGCTTAGTGGGCCTTGGAAGGGGCTCCACACATAGTCGTTGGAGCTCCTCCAACGGTCACATCTATGACCATTGGAGGGGTCCAACGACTAGTGTGTTGCCCCCCCCCAAGGTAAGTACAATAATTTAAAAAAGAAAAAGAATTTAAGAAATAGAAAAATAAGAAAATACAAAAAAGGGTTACAAACATATTCACGAAAAAAATATGTGTAAAAAGACTAAACTACCCCTATGGCTAACAATATAAAATATAATTTTTTTATATTTATAATAAGTAGATACATATACATATATGTAATATATGTATATGTATTACCTTATATATATAATATATATATATATAATATATATATATTAGCTTACATTTGATTTACATAATTTAATACCCCCCTCGAACTTAAGGCAAGATGACCGAGAGTTTGCCAAGGAGGAAGTTGAAGCGCGGAGCACACAAAGCTTTAGTGAAGGAGTCTGTCAACTAATATTCTGACGTGACATATGAAAGGTCAATGACTCCTTTGAGATACGCCTCACGAACATAGTGACAGTCCATCTCTCTGTGTTTAGTCCGCTCATGAAAAGTGTGATTTTTCGCAATATAAATTGCACTTTTGTTGCCACAGCACAGCTTGGTGGGCCCTTCTATTGTGATCTTCATGTCTTCTAACAACTGATGGATCCATACAATTTCCATGATAGTAGTCGTTATGGCACGATATTCAGCTTCAGTCGAAGATAGAGAAACTTTTTGTTGCTTCTTACATCTCCACGAAATCAGTGAGTCTCCTAGGAACACACAAAAACCAATAGTGGAGTGACGGTTATTTGGGTCACCTTCCCAATCAGAGTCAGTATAAGCAATTAATTTTAAATCAGAAGAAGCGGATAGAAAAATTCCCTTATTTAGAGTACCCTTTATGTATCTTACGACTCGCAAGATAGCACTCATATGGATTGATGTTGGTGCATGCGGAAACTGGCTTGCAGTATGGACTGCAGAAGAAATATCTGGTCTGATAATACTCAGATACATCAATGATCCTATAAGTTGTCTGTAGGAGGTAGGATCCGAAAGAGAAACACCATCATCAATCTTCATTTTTGTTCCTACTATAGCAGGAGTTTCCTAAACCTTTTCATCTGTAATACCTGACCTCTCAATGATCTCGGAAGCAAGCTTAGTTTGAGATAAAAAATACCCTCTATGAGAGTATGTTACTTCAATGCCGAAAAAGTAAATTAGAAAACCCAAATCAGACATTTCAAATTTATCTTTCAAAATTGATTTTATACTCTTAACCTCGTTAGAATAAGCATATCATCCACATATAACAGTAAGATCACAATCCCTGCATTAGATTTTCTAACAAATAAAGCAGTGACAGTAAAACAGGATGAAAAACCATTTTCTATCATTACGGAATTAAACCTAGCATACCAAGCCTTGGGGGCTTGTTTCAAATCATAAAGTGTTTTTCGAAGGCGAAGCACCTTTCCTTTAGGAGTCTTCATTGTAGGAGGAGCATCCATATATACTTCTTCATTTAGATCTCCGTTTAGAAAGGCATTCTTAACATCCATTTGATAGATGTTCCACTTTTTTATTAAGGCAACGGTTATAAGACATCGGACAGTGACCATTCGAGCCACCGGAGCAAAGGTCTCCTCATAATGAATCTCATATTCTTGACTATACCCCTTTGTAACCAGTCGGACCTTATATCTCTCGAGGGATCAATCACTCTTATTCTTAACCTTAAATACCCATCTACACCTTATTGTTTTCTTACCTTTAGGAAGGTCTTGAAATTCCCATGTCTTGGGCTCTTCTCAGAGCTCTGAGTTCATTATCCATTGCGGCTATCCATTCGGGACATTTTAGTGTTTCCTCGAAGTTTCTAGTTTCTAAGTAAGAATGAATGGCGCTTAGACAGGCTCTATGTTTAGGTGAAAAGGATTCATATGAGATGAACCTAGAAGGAGTTTTTCTATGTCTTTCGGTCGTACAAAGGTTCTTCTCACTTTGAGGAGCAGTCCTACTAGCATCATCATATCTTTCAAGGGCACTTCTGAAGGTGTTTTTATCTCTATGAGTATAGGTGATGGGATCTCTAGGAGGTTCCTCATCGACATGTTGATGAAATGGAGAGGACACAGGACTGGTTTCCCTGGTTTCATTATCACTTAAGTCATTCTGATTTGACTCATCATCACTAGTATCATCACTTTCAATTAATAGATCAAATAGAAAAGAATAATCTACGTTCTCGTCATTAGATTCAAGGCTTTCGAAACCACTAAGATTTTTCAAAAAACTTACATTTCTGGAAACATACAATTTGTCATTTTTAACATCATAACATCGAAAACCCTTTTGGGTTTCGAAATAACCAAGAAAGGCGCAAAGAATGGCCTTTGGATAAAGTTTATCATTTTTATCAGTAAAAACAAAACATTTACATCCAAAAACCCTTAACCTGCTATAATCAGGTTCTTTTTCATACAATTTTTCAATTATGAGATAGACCGATGTAAGAGTTGCCTCAACCCAGAGTTTCTTTGGAATATTTTGCGAAATGAGCAAGGTTCTAGTTGTTTCAATGATATGCTTATACTTTCGTTCAGCTAACCCATTTTGTTGTGGGTTTTTTGGACAGGATTTTTTATGAAGAATACCATAACTTTCAAGATAACTCTTGAATTCGTTTGAAAGGTATTCGCCACCAGAGTCGGATCTAAAAATTTTTAAACTTCCATTGAATTGATTTAAAACCATCATATGAAAAGTTTTAAATATTGAAAAAAACTATATGTTTATGTTTAAGAAAATATATCCAACAAAATCTAGTGTAATCATCCACAAAAATTATATAGTATGAGAATCCCCTTTTAGATATCACAGGAGTCGGACCCCATACATCGAAATGAACAATTTCAAAGGGTTTTGTCGTAAACATGGATCTTTGAGTAAAAGGTAGACTTTTCATCTTCCCAAGAATACATTCATTACATAAAAAATCCTCTTTACAAAGATGTTTAATAAAAGGCAAATAAGAGATTTTAACAATGTTGGGATGTCCCAGTCTCTTATGCCATACATGAATATCTTTGTTTTGAACATTACAAAATTGGTTCTTGGGAATTTCAAGAAAATCAATATAGTATAGGTCGCCTCTCCTAGAGCCTTCCCCAATCAACCTCTCCAGACCGGCGATCATGTATCCAACATTTGTTAGAAGAGAATTTTATATCGCAACCATGGTCCGAGAGTTTAGAAACCGAAAGTAAATTTAAATTTAGTTTTGGTATAAGACGAATTTTTGGAACAAAAAAATCTTGTTTTTTAAAATTGCTTATTCCTTTAATTTCAAAAGGTGTTCTATCCGCCGTTGAGACAAAAGATAGAAGAAAATTTTTAGAAAAATTGGAGAGAGAACAAGCACTTGGAGTCATGTGAAAAGATGCACCGGACTCTAGAAGCCAAGATGTCTTACCAAGAGGTAAAGAAGATGACATAGCGGCGCCGGAAGTTCCCCCCTTGAGAAGAGGTTGTAAAGCTTCCACGATTTGTTGAAGAGAGAGACACCCATTTGATGATGATGGTCGTTCCTCCATTTGGGATGTCATAGCCATTGCAAGTAAGTTTTTCCATTTTGGGCAAATGGCTTTGATATGCCTCGGTTCTTTACAAAAATGACAATTTAGTTTACTATAGTTTCTTTTGCCATATCGATCATTTTCTCCTTGACCTTGATTCTTGAAATGAGGAGGTTTATAAGCCTTCACATTATTCTCGGGTCTTGACACGGCATGAACACCTTCACAATCTTCTAGAGTAGAAGAGGTAGCAAGAATGCTAGGGTTATTCTTACTAATCCCTATATGGGTTTCCTCTCTACTTAACTTAGTGATAACATCTTCAATTGAGGGAGATGTGAAGACGGGGAGAAGGGAGGACCGAATTTATTCAAATTCGGGTCTAAGTCCATTTAAAAAATTGAAAAACCGATCTTCCTCTAGTTGTTTGTGTCTTAATTCTATTGCTTCTCCACTCCACTTTGTTTCAAGCATAGTTAGCTCATCCCAAATAGAAGATAGTTCGGCAAAGTATTCCTGAATAGTCATATTGTTTTGTTGAAGGGTCAAAGCCCTCTTTTGAAGATAATATTTGTGTGACAAATCCCTTGAAGTATACATTTTTTCAAGGTATAACCAAGCTTCGGAGGCCTTTTTGAACTTAATGATGTTGGCGTTGATCTTGGTTTCTACGGATGAAAAAATCCAAGACAAGATCTTGAAGTTCTTAATCTCCCATTCATCATGCTTTCTTGAATAATCTTCAAGAGCCTTTTGTCTATCTTTCCCTTCAAGAATCTTAATATCCCCCTTTTCAATGATTGTAAATTTGGGTTCGGGTTCCGATATTGAACCTTGAACGTACCCCTAAAGCCGCTTTCATTTAATATGGACTTCCATATTTCTGGCCCAAACATGATAGTTTGAACCATTAAGTTTAAAACCAAGGGAGAAGTGGGAGTTTTTTTCGCCCATTAGAGAGGATAGAAGATGAGAAAAAACACGTACCTCAAAAGTTTTTCACTTCTTCTTTGACAAAAGAGGCTTCTAAAATATTGCCCGAGGAGGATGATCTACTTCAGACTTCAAAAACTTTGAAGGCACGTTTTTCGAGGCACTCAAAAATGAGGATACCCACAATCCTCCTCCTTCAACGATGCTCTGATACCATGTGAAAGTATCTTCAACAATATACTAGGATCAAGATTACAATATTCTTGAAAATAAATATGTGAACACATGCACAACAAGAACACTTGAGACACTTGTGCACAAAAGCACAATACAAAACTCACAAATGCACAAATGCATACACAAGAATCATAAGCATTAAGAAATAAGCTTGGGAAATAGTCCCAAAGCCTTAAAGAATACAAGGAGTGCCCTTATTTATAGGGCTTAGTGGGCCTTGGAAGGGGCTCCACACATAGTCGTTGGAGCTCCTCCAACGGTCACATCTGTGTGTTGGCCCCCTCTCAAGGTAAGTACAATAATTTAAAAAAGAAAAAGAATTTAAGAAATAGAAAAATAAGAAAATACAAAAAAGGGTTACAAACATATTCAAGAAAAAATATGTGTAAAAAGACTAAACTACCCCTATGGCTAACAATATAATATATATATATATATATTATATAATAAGTAGATACATATACATATATGTAATATATGTATATGTATTACCTTATATATATAAAATATATATATTAGCTTACATTTGATTAACATAATTTAACAGTATAGTGGATAGGAGTGAACATTAGATCATTAAATAAAAAATGATAAATTTAGTGCATTCTATTCTCTGAATATTTGATCTTGATGTCAGAGACATTGACGGATACCAAGAAGGTTACCCCTGAAAACCTTAGTTCAGCCTGTGTTTGCATTACTAAGGTATACATGTTTAGTCAAGCATATCATGATAGTAATGCTTTATGTCCAAATTCTTCTCAATATTTGCATGAAAGAAACAAGACTGTTAGCCATTCTTGACTGAGCACTAGAATTTTATGTCAAAGAGCCAACATTGCTTTTATTCCTTATCAAGGTGATCTTTGTACAGTTATCCTTTCTTTCAGGTACTCTTTCTTTCAGTTAAAATATCAAATCAATCATAGATGCATTTATTCTACAATTTTCTGCTTTCGTTTGTACCCAAAAAACAATATTACTTTGGAGACCAGAATAGAGTTTCAATTTCATTCCCTTCAATGTTTGTTTGACAAAGTGCAGAACAACGTGAAAATCAGTGAGCCAAGGGAAAGCTGCAAAGGGCCTCCTCCCTCATGAAGAATAAGCTTTGATATTCACAAAAATAGCAAAATAAAAAAATAAAAATATGGGGATAATTGAATTTCTAATGATCAATAATTTCAATGCCATATTATGAAATCTATTTTTTACTATAGAAGTTAAAGAATAAATTTATTAGCTTATCGTATCACACATACATAAACAGAACACTATGCAGAAATTGTGCTTGCAGTGTATGTCCCAGTGAAGAAATTACCTATTTAAAATTTTTGTTGCTATGTGGTTATCTCATAATGCGTGCATCTATTGTGCAACATGTAAATATTGTGGTATGCATCAACAAGTCCTCTGTAAATATACACGTTGTAATGTACAAAGTCCAAAATAGAGAGTAAAAATGAAGAAAGGAAGATAAGTAGGAGAAAAAGACAAGTATCAATCTGCATAAATCCCATTGAAATAAAAAGGGTGCAACCATGCGCATCATTTGCACAAAACCACAATCATTCACATGATCCATCTAGACAAAAAACAAAAATAATAATAAAAAAAATTGGGTATTATTGAGAAAAGAGAGAAAATTATGAATTTATGTAGAACTGAGAGAGAGATTCCACTAAAAACCAAAGGATTTTTGTAATATAACACCTACTTTTCCTGACTATGGCCCTTAATTTCTATTCAAACATAGCAATTTATATAAAATTCAAAACGAGGTCCTTATCTGTCTAAGTGTTGTAAAAGGTGCCTATGACACAAAAATATTTTTAATAATTTAAATTATAAGAAATTTTATCCCAAACTTTTAAAATGAAGTACTAATATGTTAAAATCATTTTTTCAAGAAACATAAACCAAAAAAAAACCCAAGATTTAAATATGTACAACTTTATACTCATTCATAAAAGTTTGAAAGTTGCACTGGAACCCTAGGGCTGACTTTTTATTCCTTAAGAATTTGAACATTTAACTATTCTTATTAAGTTCAAATAGTGTTATTAAAAAAATTTAACTTTTTATTAAAAAAAATATAATTATTAAGTTTTGCAATTCACCATGCAAAATCAAAGACAAAAGCTCGCATCTACCCCCGTGAGAGCCATCACGGGACCACCGCCCGCGAAAAAGCATAGAACAGTGCATTACAGTGCAATAAAAATAAATATGATTTTTGTGATGCATTTGAAATGATTAAAGAAAGAACAAACCAAAGCTAGGGGCTTACCAAGCCCACGATGATTCATTTCGATCATCGATGCACCATACGCAAAAACCATAACAGCATGCCATATATGAAAATAAATCACATGCTTTCTAAGTACATTCATATTTGCATATTTCAACTATGAGCGTGAAACAAGAATATTTAAAAGCATTTTCCTATTCAATTCACATGATAGTGACAATTGCACGCTTTCATATAATGCACCTATTCAGTCCATGGTATGCTTTCATTCACTATGCATAAATATGTCAATTGCATGTTTTTATTGTAGGCTTATTCAAATCAATGCATGTTTGCTTTGAGTGTACATGTCCATGTACATGCATATCCTCATCAAGTGTACCTGTTCATGTCAATTATATGATCTCAATATGTTAGCCCATATATATCAGTGCATGCTCTTATTACTTTGCATATACACAGCACACACAGCAAGCCCCCTTTTTTTTCAAGTGTATAATCAACTATAACGACATTGTGCCCCTTTGAAATCGATGCATAAGCCTCTCCTTTTTTTTTCACTGAATGAACAACACTGCACACAGTACATGCAAGAAATTCTCTCTCTTTTTTTTGGATTTACACCAGCTGGGGTCGGTTGGGGTTCCAAACAGGCCCAGCTAACCTTAGTCAGCTGGGTCGGGTCTGGTTAACCCAAGGCCCGGACAGGGCCAGGCCGGTTCCTGTCAAGCCGGGCTGGCCTAGTCAGCCCAAACACAAGTCCCTTTTTTTCTGCAGCTGGACCTGAGCTGGCTCAGCCATGTCACTCGACTGGCAGACCTGTCAAGCATTGACAGGTCTGGCCAGACCGTGTGATCAAGGAAAAACTTCCCCTGTACTACCCAGAAAAATAAATAATTTTTTTTTCCTTTCCTTTCCTTCCAAAACAAGTGTGGACAGCACATAGCTCATGCATTAAAAACAATATTGGAAACATGATCCGACTTGCTCAGACATGCTTTCGCAAGGTTCATAGCTCAACTATGCCTGATATAGCATTATTATATCCTCATGTTTACAAAACATATGGAAACATGAGCATGTTCAGAAATCTAACATGGCATTATGCTTGCTTGTGAATACTTACCCAACTGTGCACACATGTTCGTTTGTTTGCAATAGGCACACTATCACACACAAGTTTTCCAGTAAATACATGCATACAATATGAGTTCACATATATTTATCATGATTCACCCATAGGAACATCGATTACCACAAGGACTAGGCATTAAACGGACGCATATGCATTACTTAAAAATTCTGTTTTAACACAAAAATAAGTATGTACAGGATTTTTGTTTTTGAAAGATGAAAAGAGTCAAAAACGCATACATGGAAGGGGATCCACACAGATCCTCTTCCGTATATTTTAGAGTGATCACATAGATCTACGCTTTTACCATGATTTTAGATCATGATATTGTTAAAATATATGTAATCTATATTTATATATATATATATAAATATATATTTATCATACACTACCCGATAAGGGGTAGTTCTGTAAACTTGCCCAATAGGGGCATTTTAGACTTTTTCTTTTTCTTCTTTTTTTCCTTTTTCTTTTCCTATTTTTTCTTATTTCTTTTTTTGTTTTGTTTTTTTACCTTTTGTGCATTTAATGCACAGCCATTGGGGGCCCCAACAAAGAGTCGTTGGGCCCCCAACGGTCACAATTGTGATCGTTGGGAGCCCAACGACTCCTTGTTGGGACTCCCAATGGTCCCTCTCTCTTGCTTTTCTCTAACTCTCCCTCACTCCTCTCTTGCCTATAAATAAGTGGGGTCTCCCCCTTTGTAAGGGTGGCTTCTTCAAGCCTTTTAGTGCCTTTATAAGATTTTATGCTTTCTAGCCATTATTGGCTTTTGTGTATGTCCTCTTTTGGACTTGTTCTTTGATTTCTATGTGTGAATGTCCATTGTAGGACATACATTTCTTTTCTGCATATTTCATTACATGGTATCAGAGCCTTGGTTGTGCTCTTGATTCATATAGCTAGTTGTCTAGTTTTACCTTTCTCTTGGTTTGTCCTTCATTCTTGATTATATGATGGAAGGAGAACAAAAGATTGATCTCTCCTTCAAGCTTAATGGTACTAACTACATGATGTGGGCCGCCGCCATGGAGAACAACCTCAAAGGTAAAAAACTTTGGGGATATGTTATGGGCACCATTAGGGAACCTCAACTTCAACTTACGAAAATAGATGGTGATCAAGAAAAAGCTCTAGAAGGAAATGCTCGCATGAAGGCTATTGAAGATCACCAATCCAAGGTAGAAGATTGGGAAAGTAAGCATGCAAAAATTCTTGCATGGTTCATGAACAACGTGGAGCTAAAGATTTGTGCCAACATTACTAAATTCCGCCTAGCAAATGAAGCATGGTTCTTTATGAATGGTATGTATACCCAAAAAGACCTTGCTCGTCAATTCTTTATCCAAGAAAAAATCCGTACCATTAAGCAAGGTGAAATGAGTGTAAGAGATTACTATAGCACTCTTGGACCTTTATGGGATGAGCTATCCCTTCTTGAACCCAAATGGGTATCTAGTGAAGATGTGGAAATGCGAAGAGAACAAATGGAAAAAGAACACTTTTTCCAATTTTTACATGGGCTTAGGCCCGAATATGAACAAGTTAGGTCCTCCCTTCTTCATAAATCAAAACCGCTTCCATTGGAAGATGCCATAGCCGAAATATGCCAAGAAGAAACGCGTCTTAGCATGATTAAAGGAGGAGATGAAGTTCTTGCCGTGTCTAAACCCGGCAATCATATGAAAGTGTATAAGCCTCCACACTTTGGGAGGCAAAATAACTATAATGGCAATTATAGGAAAGTCATTTGCCATCATTGTCAAGAACCGGGTCATATAAGACCTAATTGTCCAAAGATAAATGAACCTCCAAAAGGTAAAGTTGCTATTATTGAAGAAATCCCACAAAAGAAGGAGGAGCCAATGAAAGGGAAACAGTCATTTTCCCTTGCTCAACTATCTGAAGCATTTCAAATTCTACTCAAATCGTCGTTAACTTCGGGAGCCGCCATTGCCTCTTCTTCTCCTCCAGGTACGCCTTCTTGGATTCTTGATTCTGGAGCATCTTTTCATATGACCCCTATTGAAAATGGACTATCCAATGTATGTAGCAACTCCAAAAATTCTTTTGTTTCCACCGTCGATGGTACCTCTTTACAAGTTAAAAGTTTTGGAACTTTAGACATTTCAAAAGATTTTTTTATGCCAAATGTAAGAGTAGTGCCTCAACTTAATTTAAATCTTTTATCTGTCTCTCAAATATGTGATCATGGATGTAAAATCTCCTTCTCAACCAAGGATTGCTCTATACAGGATCTCCAGTCCGAGAAGCGGATTAGGCAAGGCCATAGGAGGGGAGATCTCTACTACATGAACAATTTGAAACTTCCCACTAACTCATTTTGTAATCATGTCCAAGATAAAAATATAGAAACTTGGCATCAAAGACTTGGACATCCAAGCTTCTCAAAAATGTACTCCTTTCCTTTTGAAAAGAAATTTTGTAATGAGAAACATTTTGTTTGCAAGAGTTGTATTTTTGGAAAAATGAAATCCACCTCTTTTCCAAAGAGAACATTTGTGTCCAAAAGACCCTTTGAATTAGTTCATTCGGATGTTTGGGGTCCTTCTCCGGTCATATCAAAAGGAGGATACTCATATTATGTTACTTTCATTGATGATTTCACTAGATATGTATGGATCTATTTTCTCAATCTAAGATCCGAAGTTTTTAATTTCTTTAAAAAATTTCATATGATTGTCAAAAATCAATTTTCAACTAATATCTTCATTCTTTGATCCGATTCCGGTGGAGAATATCTATCAAATGAATTTCAAGAATACTTGGAAACCAATGGCATTTGTCATCAAAGGTCATGTCCTAGGACTCCCCAACAAAACGATATAACCGAAAGAAAGCATAGACACATCTTGGAAACCACTAGGACTCTTCTCATTTCCAAAGAAATTCCAAAATGCTATTGGGCCGAAGCCGCCTTAACTTCAACTTATTTGATAAATAGAATGATATCCTCATCCCTACAAAATATATCTCCATATGAAAAACTTTTTGAAAGAACACCCGATTTTAATAGATTAAGAATTTTTTTGTGTAAGTGTTTTGTCCTTACACATAAAAGAGATAAGTTATCTCCCAAAGCTATTGAATGTGTGTTTTTAGGATACGGAGAAAATCAAAAAGGTTTTAGGTGCTTCGACCCCAAAAGCAACAAACTATATGTATCCAAAGATGTTACCTTTTTAGAAAATGAGAACAGCTTTGAGAAAAATAAAGATATTGATGAAAGCGAATATGCTTTCTTATTTGATCTTCTCTCTCGAGAAGATGTGACTCCTCACGTAGAGGATGTTCCTAATGATTTAGAGGATACTCCTCTTAGTAATGTTGAAAATGGAAGTAATGATTTTGAAAATAGGTCAATTCAAACCTATGCTAGGCGTGGTCAAGAAACTCCCATAAGCGCTTTAGAAAAATATTCTGAAGGTTCCAACATAGAAAAAACCTCTTTAAGGAGATCTATCTGAATCTCCAATCCTCCTAATAGGTTTGTTTCCTATGAGTGCCTAACACCTAAATATAGGGTATGCCTGATTGCATTACACTCTTATCATGAACCATCACACTATAATGAAGCCAAAAACATTCCTCAATGGGTTGAAGCCATGAAACTAGAACTTAGTGCCCTTGAAAAGGCTAAAACTTGGGAAATAACTTCATTACCCACTGGAAAGAAGTCTATTGGATGTAGATGGGTCTTCAAAATTAAAACTAAAAGTGATGGGTCATTAGAACGTTATAAAGCTAGGTTGGTAGCCAAAGGATTGTAAAAGTATCTTCAACAAGATACTTTAGCCGATAACGCAACAACCTTAAGAATAAATGTGTGAACATACACACTCAAGAACACTTGTGCACAACAAACACAACACACCGAATCACAAATGTGCACTTGCACCCATAAGTTTCATAAACACTAAAGAGGTTGGGCTATAATCCCAAATCCCTTAAGAAATACAAGAGGAGCTGCCCATATATATAGGGCTTTGGAGGAGGCCTTGGGAGGGGCTCCACATAGTCGTTGGAGCCCCTCCAACGGTCACAAATGTGACCGTTGGAGGGGTCCAACGACTAGTGGGTTGGGCTCCTCCCAATGCATGTACAATGCATTAAATGCAAAAGCAAAAATAAATAAAGAAAAAGAAAAAAGGAAAATACAAAAAACATATTCTCGAAAAAGAATATGTGTAAAATTCCTAAACTACCCTTACTATGACTATATATATTTTATATATATAATTGGTAAATACATATACATATATTATATATATGTATATGTATTACCTTATATATATAAAATATATATATGAAATTACAAGTTTTATTACACAATTTAACACCCCCCCCTCAAACTTAGGGCAATATGACCGATAGTTTGCCAAGAAGGGAGTTGAACCGTGGAGCGCACAAGGCTTTAGTAAAGAAATCTGTCAACTGATATTCGGACGTGATATAAGGGAGATCGATAACTCCTCGGAGATATGCTTCACGAACATAGTGACAGTCCATTTCGATGTGTTTAGTCCGCTCATGAAAGGTGTGGTTCTTTGCAATGTAGATTGCACTTTTGTTGTCGCAGCATAGCTTGGTGGGTCCTTCAATTTTGATCCCCATGTCTTCTAGCAGTTGGTGAATCCAAACAATCTCCATGGTAGTAGTGGCCATGGCACGATATTCAGCTTCAGTTGAGGAGAGCGACACCTTTTGTTGCTTCTTGCATCTCCATGAAATTAGTGAGTCTCCTAAGAACACACAAAAACCAGTGGTGGAGTGACGGTTATTTGGGTCACCTCCCCAATCTGAGTCAGTATAAGCAATCAATTTTAAGTTAGAGGAAGAGGACAAAAAAACTCCCTTATTTAGAGTACCCTTTATGTATCTTACGACCCGTAAGATGGCACTCATGTGAACGGATGTAAGCACATGCTGAAACTGACTTGCAGTATGGACTGCATGGGATATATTTGGTCTGGTAATACTCAGATACATCAATGATCCTACAAGCTGTCTGTAGGGTGTAGGATCCAAAAGGGGAACCCCATCATCAATTTTCATCTTTGCTCCTACTACCGCAGGAGTTTCACAAAGCTTCTCATTTGTAATACCTGACCTGTCAATGATCTCAGAAGCAAGCTTAGTTTGAGATAAGAAATATCCTCTAAGAGAGTATGCTGCTTCAATTCCCAAAAAATACGTTAGAAAACCCAAGTCAGACATTTCAAATTTATCTTTTAAGATAGATTTTATACTCTTAACCGCGTTAGAGTCACTCCCAGTGATGAGCATGTCATCAACATACAAAAGTAAAATTACAATCCCTGCATTGGATTTTCTAACAAATAGAGCAGTATCAGTAAAACAAGAGGAAAAACCATTCTCAATCATAACAGAGTTAAATCTATCATACCAAGCCTTGGGAGCTTGTTTTAGGCCATAGAGTGCTTTCTGAAGACGAAGGGCCTTTCCCTTAGGAGTCTCCATTCCAGGAGGAGCATCCATGTAGACTTCTTCGCTTAAATCGTCATTTAAAAAGGCATTTTTCACATCCATTTGATAGATGTTCCATTTGTTGATAGAGGCAACGGTTATAAGACATCGAACAGTGACCATACGAGCTACAGGAGCAAAAGTTTCTTCATAGTTAATACCATATTCTTGACTATATCCTTTTGCAACCAAGCGAGCTTTATACCTTTCAAGGGATCCATCACTTTTAGTTTTTACTTTGAAAACCCATCTGCACCCTATTGTTTTCTTGCCTTTAGGAAGATTTTGGAATTTCCAGGTTTTGGCTCTTCTCAGAGCCTCAAGTTCATTGTCCATGGCATTAATCCATTCAGGGCATCTACGTGCTTCTTCAAAATTTCTAGGTTCTATATAAGAGTGGATGGCACTAAGGCATGCTCTATATCTTGGTGAGAAAGAGTCATAGGAAATGAACCTAGAAGGAGGCCTTCTACTTCTCTCAGTTCTACGAGGGATCACTTCATTCTGAGAGGCACTGGGACTGGCATCATTATATCTGTCAAGAGCACTCCTAAAGTTGTTTTGATCTCTATGAGAGTAGGTGATAGGGTCTCTAGGTAATTCAATAGGTTGATGTGACGAAGGAGACAAGGAGATGTTTTCCTCGGTTTCAAGTTCATTTGGGTTACTTTGATCTGACTCATTATCACTAGTATCATCGTCCTTATTCAATAAATCAAATAAAAAAGAATAATCCATATTTTCATTATGGGGGTCACAACGTTCAAATCCACTAACATTTTTCAAAAAACTCGCGTTTCTGGAAACATACAATTTATCACTTTTGATATCATAACAACGAAACCCCTTTTGGGTTTCAGAATAGCCAAGAAAGGCACAAGGAATGGCTTTTGGAGAAAGTTTGTCATTCTTATCAGTAAGAACAAAACACTTACACCCAAAGACCCTTAACCTGCTATAATCAGGTTCCTTATCATACAGTTTTTCAAAGGGAGAAATTTTGTTTAAATTTTTCGATGGAAGTCGGTTTATGAGATAGACAGAGGTAAGAGCTGCCTCAGCCCAAAGATTTTTTGGAATGTTTTGAGAAATGAGCAAAGTCCTAGTGGTTTCAATGATGTGCCTGTGCTTTCGTTCGGCTAACCCATTTTGTTGAGGGGTTTTCGGACATGATTTTTGGTGAAGAATTCCAAAATTTTCAAGATAACTCTTAAATTCATTTGAGAGGTATTCTCCTCCAGAGTCAAACCTAAAGATTTTTAAACATCCATTGAATTGATTTGAAATCATCATGTGAAAACTTTTAAAGGTTGAAAAAACTTCATGTTTATGTTTAAGGAAATAGATCCAACAAAACCTAGTATAGTCATCCACAAAGATCACATAATATGAAAAAACCTCCTTTTGACATTACCGGAGTCGGTCCCCATACATCGGAATGGACAATTTCAAATGGTTTTGTCGTAAACATGGATCTTTGAGGAAAAGGCAAACATTTCATTTTCCCAAGAATGCATTCATTACACAAAAAGTCACTTTTACAAAGATGTTTAACAAAAGGCAAATACGAGATTTTAACAATATTGGGATGACCCAATCTCTTATGCCATACATGAATGTCTTTGTTTTGGACGACGTTGCAAAATTGACTCTTGGGAACTTGAAGAAAATCTATGTAGTAGAGGTCTCCTCTTCTAGAGCCTTCCCCAATCAATCTCTCGGACTGGCGATCCTGTATCCAACATTTATTAGAAGAAAATTTTATATCGCAACCATGGTCCGAGAGTTGGGAAACGGAAAGAAGATTTAGGTTAAGGTTTGGGATAAAACGAATTTTTGGAACAAAGAAGTCTTGATTTTCAAAATTACCTATTCCTTTAATCTCAAGAGATGTACCGTCCGCGGTTGATACAAAGGATGGAAAAGCATTTTTAGAAAAATTTGAAAGAGTGCAATAACTAGGGGTCATGTGAAAGGATGCCCCGGAATCTAAAAGCCAAGATGTCTTACCGGGGGAAGAGGATGACATAGCGGCTCCGGAAGTACCTCCCTTGAGAAGAGGTTGTAGGGCTTCCACGATTTGTTGAAGAGAAAGAGACTCACTTGATAAAGAGGGTCGTTCTTCAACTTGAGATGCCATAGTCGTTGCAATCAATTTCTTCCATTTAGGACACAAGGGTTTGATATGTCCGGGTTCTTTACAATGATAGCAAGTTACTTTGCTATAGTCTCTTTTGCCATACCGATCATTTCCTCCTTGACCTTGATTCTTGAAATGAGGAGGTCTATAGATCCTCATGTTATTTCCCGGTCTTGACACGGCATTAGCCATTTCACCATCTTCTTGAGTAGAGGAAGTAACAAGAATGCTAGGATTATTTTTGCCAATCCCCATATGGGTTTCTTCACCACTTAGCTTGGTGATAACATCTTCGAGTGAGGGGGATGTGAAGGCGGAGAGAAGAGAGGACCGAACTTGTTCAAATTCGGGTCTAAGGCCATTTAAAAAATTGAAGAACCGGTCTTCTTCAAGTTGTTTGTGCCTTAATTCGATTGCCTCACCACTCCATTTAGGTTCAAGAATTGCGAGCTCGTCCCAAATAGAGGATAATTTGGCAAAATACTCCTGAATGGTCATGTCATTTTGTTGGAGAGTCAAAGCCCTCTTTTGGAGAAAGTATTTGTGGGATAGATCTCTTGAGGTGTACATTTTCTCAAGATATACCCAAGCTTCGGAAGCCCTTTTAAATTTGATGATGTTGGCATTTATCTTGGTCTCTACGGATGAGAAAATCCAAGATAAGATCTTGAAGTTCTTCATTTCCCAATCATCATGTTTCTTAGAATACTCTTCAAGGGCCTTTTGTCTTTCATCCCCTTCAAGGATCTTAATATCCCCTCCTTCAACAATGGTAATTTTGGGTTTCGGTTCCGGTATGGATCCATGAACGTAACCCCAAAGCCCCTTTCCTTTAATATGGGCTTCCATATTACCGGCCCAAACATGATAGTTTGAGCCATTAAGCTTAAACCCAAGAGAGAAATGGGTGTCTTTTTCGCCCATTAGAGAGGAAAGAATGCAAGAGATAGTATGTACCTTAATTACTTTTTGCGTCTTTCTTGACAAAAGAGGCTCCTAAAATATTGCTCGAAGAAGATGATCCTCTTTGATTTCAAAAAACTTGAAGGCATGCTTCCCGAGGAATGCAAAAGAAGGCGAATCGCAATTCTTCTTCTTCAACGAGGCTCTGATACCATGTAAAAGTATCTTCAACAAGATACTTTAGCCGATAACGCAACAACCTTAAGAATAAATGTGTGAACATACACACTCAAGAACACTTGTGCACAACAAACACAACACACCGAATCACAAATGTGCACTTGCACCCATAAGTTTCATAAACACTAAAGAGGTTGGGCTATAATCCCAAATCCCTTAAGAAATACAAGAGGAGCTGCCCATATATATAGGGCTTTGGAGGAGGCCTTGGGAGGGGCTCCACATAGTCGTTGGAGCCCCTCCAACGGTCACAAATGTGACCGTTGGAGGGGTCCAACGACTAGTGGGTTGGGCCCCTCCCAATGCATGTACAATGCATTAAATGCAAAAGCAAAAATAAATAAAGAAAAAGAAAAAAGGAAAATACAAAAAACATATTCTCGAAAAAGAATATGTGTAAAATTCCTAAACTACCCTTACTATGACTATATATATTTTATATATATAATTGGTAAATACATATACATATATTATATATATGTATTACCTTATATATATAATATATATACGAAATTACAAGTTTGATTACATAATTTAACAAGGATATGCTCAAGAGTACGGAATAGACTATGAAGAAACATTTGCTCCTGTAGCTAGAATGACTAGTGTTAGGATTCTTATTGCGGTTGCATCCGTTAAAAAATGGCCTATCTATCAATTGGATGTTAAGAACGCATTTCTTAATGGCGAACTAAGTGAAGAGGTCTATATGGATCCTCCACCAGGAGTATCTATTGGTGAAAACAAAATTCTTAAACTAAAAAAGCACTATATGGGTTAAAATAAGCTCCAAAGGCTTGGCATGACAGATTTAGCAATGTAATGACTAGCTTAAATTTTCGTTCATGTTATACTGACACTGCGTTATTTGTGAAAAGTGCAGGGTCCTTTGTAGTTATTCTACTACTATATGTTGATGATATGATCATCACTGGAAGTGATGAGCAAGGAATCCATGATATTAAGAAAATTTTAAAAGAAAATTTTGACATGTCTGACCTTGGTTTCTTAAGATATTTTCTAGGTATTGAAGTTGCATATTCACCCCGAGGGTATATTCTCTCTTAGATGAAACTTGTTGCTGACATTTGTTCCAAGTCTGGAATTTCGGATGATAAGAAGACAGAAACCCCTGAGGTTATCAATGCAAAGCTAAGGCTGGAAGATGGGACACTTCTCGAGAATCCTACTCCCTACCGTCAACTCGTTGGGTCTCTGACATACTTATCCATCAGTCGGCCAGACATAGCTCATGTCATTCACTCCGTCAGTCAGTTTCAACATGCACCTACAACTGTGCACATGAGTGCAGTCTTAAGGATTGTCAGATATATTAAAAACACCATAACTAAGGGAGTTTTTCTTTCCTCTTCATCATCCCTTGATTTAATTGCTTATACAGATGCTGATTGGGGAGGAAATCCCAATAATAGAGTCTCAACCACTGGTTTTTGTGTTTTCTTAGGTGACTCTATGATTTCTTGAAGATGCAAGAAGCAGCATAAAGTATCATTATCCTCAACTGAAGCGGAATATCGTGCAATGGCCACTACAACCATGGAGCTTGTGTGGCTTAGAAGTCTCCTCTGTGATATGGGCATCGTCATCTCAATTCCTTCGAAGATGTGTTGCGACAACAAAAGTGCTATCTATATTGCAAGCAACCACACCTTCCATGAGCGTACTAAACACATTGAGATGGATTGCCGCTATGTTCGAGATGAATACCTAAAAGGAATCATAGCACTGCCCTACGTCACATCCGAGTACCAGTTGGCGGAATTCTTCACCAAAGCTCTTGCTGCTCCTCGTTTCATGTTTCTTCTCAACAAGCTTTCCGTTGTATCCCCGTAAAGCTTCAGGGAGGGTGTTAAAATATATGTAATCTATATATTTATATATATATATAAAAATATTTATCATACACTACCCGATAAGGGGTAATTCTGTAAACTCACCCAATAGGGGCATTTTAGACTTTCTTTTTCTTCTTTTTTTCCTTTTTCTTTTCCTATTTTTTCTTATTTCTTTTTTTGTTTTGTTTTTTTACCTTTTGTGCATTTAATGCACAGCCATTGGGGGCCCCAACAAAGAGTCGTTGGGCCCCCAACGGTCACAATTGTGACCGTTGGGAGCCCAACGACTCCTTGTTGGGACTCCCAATGGTCCCTCTCTCTTGCTTTTCTCTAACTCTCCCTCACTCCTCTCTTGCCTATAAATAAGTAGGGTCTCCCCCTTTGTAAGGGTGGCTTCTTCAAGCCTTTTAGTGCCTTTATAAGATTTTATGCTTTCTAGCCATTATTGGCTTTTGTGTATGTCCTCTTTTGGACTTGTTCTTTGATTTCTAAGTGTGAATGTCCATTGTAGGACATACATTTCTTTTCCGCATATTTCATTACAGATATAGCATGAGAATCGAATCGGTATTCGATTTCTCACTTATATCAAGAGAAGGGACCCGTATCTTCGTAAAATCTGGAGAAAAATGAAAGATGATGGTGGAAAAGGGGTTGTTGGAGAAGAAGGCTCTTCTTCTTCTTCTTCTTTCCCTTCTTTCTCTTTCTCTTTTCTCTCTTTCCTTTCCCTTTTCTTTTTTTTGTTTTCTTTATATAAAGAGTGGGAGAGGGGGTGACGTCCCCCCCCCCCTCTCTCCAGCCCTTTTAGGAGAAGCGAGTTTCCATTTTATGAAACTTTTCTTCCATCTTTTTTTTAACTCATTTAAAGGTTGACTTTTCTAAAAAAAAACCTTCAATTCTTTTAAAACTCTCTTATCCTTTCTTAAGTAAGAGTAAGGACTCTTTTTAAGAAGTCCTAGTCAGCCCTAAAATAAAAATTTGGAATTAATATTAATTAATTAATTAAAATTACCTAAAAACTTCTAAAAATAGCCAAATTAACCCAGAAGGCTCCCTAACCTTATTAAACCCCAAATTAAAGCTTTATATTCAATTTAAAGCTGGAAAATTGTGGGGCTTGGATTTGGATCCGGATCCGGATCCACAAATCCAAACTCATACCTAAAACAAAAATGAATCCAGATCTGGATTAAATCTAGATTAAAGTGGGTCCTACATAAGATCCAAATCCATAATAATCTGGATCTTATGCATTGGATTCAATCCGATCCAACTCCGGATTCGTTCCGACAAACTACTCAATTTTTAAAAAAACGTGATTTTTGGGTCAACCGGAACCCGAATTCAGGAAAGTAAAACACTATTACGCTCAGAATTTTGAGACGCATCCAACGACATATTACACGAATATCAAATTCCGAATTTCGCCCAAAAATAACCCAAATTTCGCTTGAATTTAAAAGTCAAAATAAAACTCTTTCTCACGCTTTGTTTGGCTCGCCTCGACCTTGTCGATGAGACCTGGGTCAAGCCCAAACTCAAAGACTTCAGTCTAAAAATCGAGCCTCAAACGATTTTTCTCCCAAACGTCAAAATTATAAAATGACTAAGTACCAAAATACGCGATAGCAAGCAGTAATGCCTTTTACATACTTTGATCTGCAGCATCCACTTTTCTGACCTTGTTACATTGGAAAAATGAGCATCCATCTACAGTGCTAGAATCACAATTCTCTGAATGCACAAAGCACACCAAACTTTACAAACACATTGGCAGCAGCAGCATGATAACCAGTGCTCTAGTTTATGAACCTACTACTCACAAAATCTTCATGAACTCTCCCACTGCACATTCTTTAGTTTTCTCCTAGAGAATCAATCTGCTATGGTTACTTGCTAAGTACACAATTTACTTGAGAGGACTTGATTATTGCAAAGGAAACAACTGTTTGAAAATTATACATTTGACCATAGGTCCATAACCAACCATAACCATTGTTTCCAAAGCTAATTAGGTTCATCACTGTTCATGTGAATATTGCATTTCATGTAAAACAAAAACACAAAATGTGAACATGGAAGAGTTGAGCATAAGTAATAGTTGATTCAGGCTGAATGATGCCAAAGACCAGATTCACAAACCACATAGAAACCACAAAGATTACCAGATAGGAAGAGTCAGAAAACTGAACCTGCTGTCCGTTAAAGATGATGCACCCTCAGCAAAATATCTGGCTAGTCGAGCTTTAGAAAGCTTTGTCTTAGCACATAGTAATATGCCTGAAATCCAAGGAACAAGTATTCAACAAAAGTTACGAAGACCAGATAGACACACACACAAAAAAAAAATGGCAAAGATGAGAGAAAGCTTTTAAATAAAAAAATTAAAGTATTACTTGAATAAAACAGGAAGTTGGATGCACATAAGTTAGTAGTAAACTGGCAGTTAGAATTCCATTTATGAACAATCTAGTTGAGTAAACATGTTAGGCACTAAGTCACACGGACTCAGCTAAAAGGTCGACGCACCTGCGTCGACACGCCACGGGTGCGGCTTCGAACACAGCGGACACGGTCAACTAAGTGTCAAACTCCGTCAACGCACCGGGGCCGAGTCCGTCCACATTTTGGACTCGGTCAACTTTGATCGAGTCTATTTTTGTCTATTTATTAAAATTAATTTGAACTCAGGTCCGGATACGGACCCGACCCGGATCCAAGACAGTATCTGTGTCGGATCTTATTATTGTTATATATATATATATATATATATATATATATATATATATTTTAAGTACATATATATATATATATAGCCGTGTCCCCGTGTCCAAAATTTTTGAAATTGCTCCACACCCGTGTCGCACCCGTACCCGCACCCATGTGACATAGGTTAGGCATCTGCAGCATTGATATAGTTGTGGAAGGAAAATATCTTGATTTAGTTATGTGCATAAATGATCCCATGAATAAGCTGAGAAAGGAGGAAAGTTGTGTATGTTTTATTCAAATGTAATAAAACTAAACCTATGGCAAAAATGTCTTTTCCATGTATTTTTCCATAAAGCAAATAGATTAGGGCTCCATTAAATTTTCAAAAGCTGAGGAAAATCTCACAGACTAGGTTGACCATCATCATTTTTTGTTAATGCCTTTTGCACATTTTATGTTTCTTGTGGGATTAATTTTGCCAATAAAAGGTTTCTTACACATTCATGCACATACTTACATTGAGAAAAAATTAATTGAATAACTGTGGAATCTGAGCACACTTAAGCTTTTTCTTTAGAATTCTCTTTGATTATCTTTTTTTTTCTCCTCTTTTCACTCAACCACTCAACACTGTCAATCTGTCACATGGACGTTAAGATTTTTTCAATGTCTTTGGTACTTGCTTAAGACCATAAAGGGCTCCATCCAGATGAAGAGCTTTTCCTCTAGAAATAGTTATACCAAGTGGTGCTTTCATATAAACTTTTTCAGCTAAATTTCCATTAAGAAATGCATTCTTAACGTCAATTTGATATATTGGTCATCTTCTCACAAAGGCTAGAGCTACTAACGTTCTAACTGTGGTCATCCTAGCAACTGGGCAAATATTTTTTAATAATTTATTTTATACTCTTGAGAATATCCCTTAGCAACTAATCTAGCTTTGTATCATTCAAGAGTCTCATCACTCTTAGTTTTTATTGTATACACCCATCTACAACCTATAGGTTTCTTTCGTAGGGGAATGTCTTAAATAGTCCAAGTATTTGCTTTTTCTAAGCATTTAGCTCTACCCTCATGGTTTCTACCTATTGATAGTGTTCTTTTGCTTGAGCATAGGTGGAGGGTTCTACATATGCATGTATTAATGCAATATAGGCTTGGTACTTAGGTGAAAACGAGTCATAAAACACAAATTTTCTTATCGTCCATTTTTACAAGAGCTAAAGAAGATAGAACAAGAAGAAAAGAATTAGAGAAGAGAATGAGGAAAGCAAGGTGAAGATCACGAGCACTCCACCACTAAGCAAGCACCACCGATAAAGAGCGTGGATACTCCTCCACCAAGTAAGCACCACCAATCTTTTACTTGAGACACAATCATGATCTCACAAACACTTGAATAGGAATTGTGAAAGAGCTTCAACACCTTTAAATTTTGAGTAGCACATTTCCCGATGCACCAAAAACAAATTCAGCTTGATCACCAAGCTCTAAAACCATGTAAGAAAATGAGATCCTCTAATGATATTAACCAAATCACTAAAGTGGACACACAAAAGAGCCACAACAAAGTCCACCAAAAGTGAACACACAAGAAACCACAAATAGGCTCACACACAAAACCCACTAAAGGAGCCAACACAAGAGGCTAAAGAATAAAATTTTATTGATATAAATCCATGCAAGAAGCATTACAAATGGGAGGGGGTTGACCCCTATATATACACAAATAAGAGTTTCAAAGAGACGTTGGGAGAGGCCTAACGGCTCTAAATAGAGCTGTTTTACTTCCCCAGTGACTCTTTCGGTTGACTAGTCAACAAAAGTTGACTAGTTCAAACTGAACAAAAATGTAAAAAAATAAACTAACTATTCTAACCTAATTTCTAACCTAGTTACATAAATATATATACATATAAATACATATATGTATACATATATAAGTATAAATGTATTTACACTATGTATATATACATTTTTAACAGGTGCAAACCCCCAAATTCCCGATACCAACCCTTATCTATTTGATCTCAAATAATATGCCCACAGTCACTAATGTGAATAGTATATCTAAACAGTGGAACTGCATGTTCAAGATGAAACAAAAGTTAGTCCACAAACACTCAGTTGAGTCTTCACAAACTTGAGAGACTTGGGAGAAAATACCAGAAGTACCCCTTCCCAAACGATGTACTGGGACAGGATGCTTTTCTTGTTCAGAATATTTTTCAGGAAGTGCCAAGAAAGAAGGTCCATATGTTCGCCAATGGAGTTGAGTCAAAACTGTTCGCTGTTGGAAAAGTCCTCCAGGTAACACTTGCAAACCTGAAGGTTTATTTATGACAACCTGAACAACAAAAAAATCCAAAACATTATTATTTAACTAATTATGGAGCATCTTAAACCTTGCTTGTCAAAAAAAATGGTTCTAATATAGGATGAAAACAAGAACCAAGATGTGCATGGGAATACCATAGTGATTAATGTTGATACCACCTAAAAGCAGGAGTCCCATTATTCAAAAATGAATTACCCATTGCAACTCTCAAAACATTCTAAGCCATTACAACTGTTCATGTTCTTGCATTTAGGTTGTTTAACAGATTCATATATCCTATTTTCCTTTGCCACGTTCATATCACAATCTGCAAAATGCAATCTTACAGTCACATCTGATGTCTATGCTTGCAAGCCTCCTGTATAACAGGTTTTCACGTGCTTTTTTTTTCAATATTTATGAGTCTTCCATTGCGTTTTTCTGTGTGCTATATGTTTCAATATTTTGTATGCCTATAGCTCTCTCCATAAGACTAATAACTTCATCAATGAGAGTTATTGTTTCCCCTGAAACATTTAAAAGAAATTAAAAGATAAATAGGTCACTTAATTCTTATTAGCAAGTACTGAACATTGCTCAAACTTTTCGAAGAAACAAAGAGTACAGTTGATTAGCTCAATGTGAGATACAAGGATGGACTTAATCATCAGCTCACGAGATCTGAGGTAAAGCAAACATTAGATCTCAGCTCTTC
Source organism: Nuphar pumila (assembly GCF_984573655.1). Classification (NCBI taxonomy): domain Eukaryota; kingdom Viridiplantae; phylum Streptophyta; class Magnoliopsida; order Nymphaeales; family Nymphaeaceae; genus Nuphar; species Nuphar pumila. The sequence continues at coordinate 43,080,546 of NC_143260.1, read as the reverse complement.
TCAAAAATTGAGATTTTCAAAATGCCACAAGAACATGGTTTGAGCCTAAGCTCCCCTACCAGGTTCAGTATATGAGGATCTTAGACTTAAATGTTTCCATCTATGTAACATGGACACGGGAAATGATCCATTGTACCCGTGTCAACACGCCCAGGTACAGGTGCTGCTGTTAAATATATATTATATATAACTTAGAATGTATCTTAGGATATATGCAATTTTTATTTTTTCTGTATTTCTAAATTTACTTTTGTGTTTTAGTTAAATGCCCATTAGGGGCATTTTTATAAATGTCTCTAGCTGTTGGGCTAGATAACAGCTAGTTGAGCCTCTCTTTTGGTTCCACTTTATGTCTATATATGAGGGAATGCCTCCCTATTAATGTATGCTTCCCTTGAACATTTCTTAATAACAAATTATATTTTTTAATTATGTTTTGTGCGCTGTGATTGTGAGCTCTTGTATTGTCCTTGGTGGCTTATGTGTTGCCCTTGGTGGCTCTTGTATTTTGAAATATCTTTGATATTTCATTACAGCAACATGGGTACATTGTGGGTCAGTTTGGGTGGGTCCAACTAGGACCTGACCCGAAACCAAGTTTCTTGTTTTTTCCTTGACATCTGGAGAGAGAGAGGAGGAAGAAAAATAAATAAAGAAGAAAAAGGAGGGAGGAGAGAGAAGAAGAAGAAAAGAAAAGGAGAAGAAATGGAGGTGGAGGAAGAAGAAGAAAGCAGTGGAGAGAGAGAGAGAGAGAGAGAGAATGGAGCAAAGCGACAAACCCTCCCTTTTGCTTTTTATTGAGTACCTCCTCTCTCTCTCTTTCTCTCTCTATGTATATATATAGAGAGAGAGAGAGTGACTGGTTCCTCCTAATGATAGGAGGTTGCGGACAATCTTAATTTTCAACTTTTTTGTTCTTTTCTTATAATCGAACCTTATAGATGTGATCTATATGCTCTGTTTAGTAGAAATAGGCTTTTGGATCATCTGATCATGACATGTGAGCAGGTATTTATAAGGCTTCAAAAATCAACGGCACACAATTTTCATAAATTTAAAGGCTCATAAAATCATAATTTTTTATTGAAAAAACATGATCAAACAATTCGCCCCTAGCAAATGGAGCATGTTGAACACATTTGTAAGGTCAGGAACATGGCCTGAAACATCACTAGTATTTGTGGTACCCTTCTACTCTTGTACATATTGTTATTCCAGAGGGGTATTCTTGTACTTATCCAAGGATTATGTAGTCAACCATTTTTGTCTTTTTGTGAGCAAAAGTAGGTTGACTCCCATTTATTTTGGTAACCATTTTAATTATAATGAATGAAGCTTATGGTTATTCTCCTCTCTCTTTCTTGATTGTATGTGCCCGAATGCCATGATTTTGTATTGTGAGAAGACCGATTGATAAGAATATGGTTGGCTTAAAATGGGCTTATAAGATATTATATAAACCCAATGATAGTATACAGAGGCATAAAGCCAGAATTGTAGCAAAAAGCTTTACTCAAGAGTATGAGTTTAACTATGAAGAGACTTTTAGCCCTGTAGCAAAGATGGTAGCTATGAAAAATATTCTTTGGCAATGGATCATGGCTGGTTAGTAAGTCAACTTCATATCAACTTCAGCCCAATTACTTTTCTCTCTTCTCTTTGTTGTGGTTGTGCTTTGGAACACAAGGGACACTAAAATCTTACATTTCAGTCCTTTAGTTTCGAACATACTCAAAAGCCTCGATTGTATAATAAGGCTAAAGATCATCCTTGGTGGAATGAGGTAATGAATGAAAAATGGTTGTGTTGCATGAATGTGGTACATAGGAAATTGTTGATAGGGCCCGTTGATAAGAATTTAGTGGGATCAAAAAGGGTCTATAAAATCAAATGCAAGTTTGATTGCAATATAGAGAGATATAAAGCCCCACCATTTGTGAAGCTTGACTATGAGGAGACATTTAACCCCATTGTAAAAATGAGAACCACTTATATATCCTTGGCTATCACCTATGGCTGGTACATGCAGCAACTCGATATTAAGAATGCATTCCTATAACTAATTTATGTTAGCACAGTAAATTTGATATGAGATATGAACATGGCATAAATTTTCCAGATATAAGGTTGCTCTTAACATTTAAACTGTTACCAAGATATACTCCCGAGCTTTGAATATGGTGGAGCCTGAATCCTGGCATTTCAAATCAATAATTTTGCTCAAAACAAAATTTTGAATAGATCGTACATGGTTAACATAGGTGAATTTTGAACTGGTCTGGTCTATATTAATTCCTACTGCTATCACATACCATTTGGGTTATTGAATTCACTCTACCATGATATCTATGTACTAGGTTATTTCATAGATCTATGCATCAATAAACTCTTTATTCATAATATCACTCTTGTGACAATACATCAACACTCGCATCATTCTTTATGCTAGCAGTATTCCATTTTATCATGTTTAAGCATGTTATCTATATAGTTTGGTGACTTTGGTCTGCCACCATTACTGGCCATTTTGTCTACAAACAGACCCAATGGTTCCAGCTCACCCTATTGCTGCCATGAATTCAAGCACCTTATTCTGTGCCTTTGGAATTCTTGCAAGCACAGGTATGTATGATCAATGGCCTCTGAGCTTTATTCTGTTAACAAGTGGTCTATAAATGTTCCACCATGTTAGTTAAATGCTATTACTTACAGTAAAACAGTAGTAGAAATAAACTTATTATTGTTACCTAAATCCAAAGTGTTGGAAAAATATGCAACATTTCAGACTCTTACCAAATGATCATCCTCAAAGAGAACTTCTAGCATATAAGGCACATCAGGTTCTTTCCATGGCAGCCGATGATACAGCAATTTGGAGCCAGCTCTAAACAAGCGAATAATGATTATTCAGAATTCCACTGCACAAAAATAACTTGTTTTTTTTTCTGATTGATTACTTGTGAATGACAGTATAAAGGTTGCCTACCAAAGTGTTGAAATACTGTAAGTCATAAGGCAGCATGTTTATGTAAAGTTGATTCATGTATATTCCACATGCATGATTCTACTTTAGAAACAACTTATGGAAGAAGTGCCAACAAGAACCAAACCTTCATTAAAATGTTGGAAACAAAACCTGCATTATTTTATCCCGGGTAAAAATATTTAGATAGCGATCCCGCTATCCAACTCAGTGTCAGTTCAGCGCAAATCGGACAAAAACTTAGAAAAATCCTTAGACCAAGATAAAGCATGCTCTGCCAAATTTTAAGCTGCTGAATATTCTAATATTTTCAAGTACTTTCATTATATCTAGTATTTTAGGATTACTTCTGTCTCTTTCCTTTTATTCTGTGTTTTACGTTTCATATTATTTTCATTGTTTTGCTTCTTTTCCCATTGGTTGTGTTATGGGGTATACAGTGTAGCATGGGCTCTTCAATATCGCCAGTATCACCCAATCAAACAAAAGTATTGGTCACTACCATGATACATATGTTCATATATGCATACATATATAGATATATGTACTTACATGTATATCACTGTAATGAGATGATCCCAGGAGTGTAAGAGAGATCACAAAGCCACTAAGGGAAAACAACACATGCTACTAAGGGCTAAAGCACAAGCCACTGAGGGTATGTTTGATGGTGCGTCCCGCCCGTCGCGCAGGATGAAAAGCCTCAAAATCACACATGTTTTAACAAATGTGGGACGTGGTGGACGTGCAGAATGTCGTCCGCCGTGTCCATATTCCTGTGAAATTTCCGTTCCCCCCCACTTACAAAAAGAACGAGGACTGGAGGAACAAAGTAAAAAAAATAAAAGGATGCCTCGACGGGCATGCCCCTCTCTCTCCTGTGCAGCGGCGGCCGATGGAGGGGGAGGCAGCCGGCAGAGGGGGGAGGCGCGCCCGACGATGCATCTCTCTCTCTCTCTAGATCCTGGACAAACCATCAAACATACCCTAAGGGCACTCATAAAACCACCAAGGGCACACACTCACAAACAAACAAAAATATTAATGATTAAAATGCACAAAATATGCATACTACAACAAAGGCCCTTAGCCCCATATATATGAAATGAGGGAATGGGCTAGCCATTAGGGCATCCTAATGGCGTTAAGTAACTCTAATGGTTAGCTATGTGGCCAATTTACAGAAATCCCCTTGCTGAACACAAATAAAAAACAAAAAAAATAATACATTGAACAAGCTAGAATGCATTCTACATACTAATTCTATATGCATGTAATACATAAATACATATATATATACATATATATATATATATATCAAACACCATATAAGAATGAATGGAAACAACCTCTTGTGCTTTAAAATGGAGAAAAGATGGTAATGGGTTGGGTCTGGATTGTGTGAGACCCAAAACTGGTTTGATGTACCCAATGAAGTACCAGTACATGAAACCATGTCAACCAAGGTAAGGCACCTTTCTTGGAGTACCCATGTTACATAGATTAAGACTAACAGGTCTATTTGTTCTCCTCCCATCTTAAAAGTTCTGTCATATTGGATAGCCCGTAGGCTCCATACCCACCACATATGTGAGAAACTTCTTAGGGTGACTACTTGTCGATGAGATAGCTGGATGGTTAGGTTGCGAATAACCGATGGGTCTCAGAGTTGAATCCACAGGGTTATTCCTCAACCTGTCTATAAAAAAAGTAAAAAACAAAAACGAAAAAAACCAAGGTCCTTCTCCCTGTTGAAAAAGAGAGTTCAACTATTATATCACCATGTTCTTACCAAACTCTAGTTACAAAAGTATAATTCAATAGAAGAAGAGGTCTTGGGTGTCCAAGGATATTCCAAAATTGGCCCATAATGATGCAACTAATGACTCAGATTTTAATCAACCCTTTAGGGTCAAGTAAGTCTCATATAGACAAGGTAGAAGGGAATCAATTGACCCAAAACATGAGAGCAAGGAAACTGCATGCAAAAGAACACATTGGCAAGATATCTCCTGTCTGAAATAACTGCAATTGAAATGGGTCATAACAGGAATTTACCCAATGAATGAAGAATTCATAAGATTATTAACAATATCAATCCACTTCTCTATTATCTAGCGAAACAGCACAAAGGGCAACCATATTCTTCCTGCGTAGACAAAATTCAAACATGGCATGGGCCAGGCTCTAGAATAACATCTCTATCCAAATGTGTAACATAACATTATCGAATTGTTCAGAGAAGAATCTATCATGGATATTAATTATGAAGCGTACTCACATTACGAACATAAGTCAAGTGAATATTCCATGCATAATTATTCATAATATTTAACTATCTTTGGTCATCAAAAGATTACCATGTGAATTAATCTAATTTCAGAAGATATTAATTCAAGTGCAAAGAGATAAAGCACACTACAGTTCCACAAGAATGAAAAACTTGTACAGAGGGCTTTGGGTATCCAACCTCAGAATGGTGTCAGAATTAGTTACGACTTGACCATCAACCTTGATCTGCATCGACACAAATATTTCCATTCAACATACTAGTGTGCCCATCAGGTGACAAGTTTCAGAAAATGCACCGTATGGAATGTGTTTTGCATGATCAACCTGCTCATTCCAGATTCGCTGGAGCCAACTGGTGAAACATCAGTGCAAGAAAAACATGTTCACATCCAAATAAGTATTAGTGTTAAATAAAATACCGTTATATCTAAAAGGCCAACAGTGACAGCAAGATACATGACATGAAATAAAAGTCATGCGATAAAACCCAACAAAGTTTTCTAGCAATAAGAAAAATTCTAACCCAAGTCCTTAATCCTCTCTTGAGAATATAACAAAAAAGGCATTTATAATTACAAAGCACAAAGTCAGTTCCTCCATCTCATCGAGCACACCAATGTCAATAATGGAAACAGGAAAAAAAAATTACTAGTGGTCGTAGTGGTTGCACTAGTGGCAGTGGCAATGGTAGCAATATTAATATTTTACACAACTTGGGCATCCATATGATACATCAACTAACGTACCAGTTAAAGATTATAGATATTGCCACATCATGCTGTTCGCTAGGCAAACATTTACACCGTTACCTAGTTAGGCACATATATTCAAGTAAATACATGTTTGTATGTTCTAAGAAAATACTTTTATGCTTGCTTCCTATTCCTAGCCAGATATCTCCACCAAACGCACTATTCCACAATTCCATGGAATCCATGGAATAGAGAATTACGCTTATCAGCTTTAGCCTCTTAAACTTGCAAATTTTTTCATGACTAATTAAACTAGGCCTCTTGCCGCAACAGTCGTGTTGGTCCTTCCTCTCAGGCAGCTCTGCTAAATCTAGCACAAAAGTAGAACGTACAGTTGCATCTTCCACAAGAGTGTGAGGGTTTGCCTTCGTTAAGTAACACCAACCTCAGGTTTTTTGTCAAGTTGAGTCTATGGACAATTCTTATTACTAAATATTCTACTTCTCCGTCTGTTAGCAAAGCATGTACGGAGATAGGTTGGCGCTTACAATCATGAAACACACATCCCAATCTTACGCAACGCTTAATCCAATGCCACAGAAAATGTTATGAAGAAAAATTATAGAAGCAAAACCAACTTCAGAGAGCTCGGAATCCCGCATTCTTTATTAGAACTGAAACTAAGACCTAATAATTCGAGAAGATAGAGAGCGCTCACCCTTCCCTCGGAGCGGAGTCCTTGTACTTGTTACAGTAGAACTCGATCAGAGGCGTTCCTGTTTATGAATCACAAATTTTTAAAGGACAGCCGGTAAAATAAGAAATCGCGATTGAATAAGGAGTTACCGGAGTCTCTGGGTTCCACGGTGTCAGCGTAGACTAACCCATCGTTAAGCTCCGGCCAAGGCACTCCAAACGTCTCCAGAGATGTACCGGTTTGCTCTTCAGAGAAAGAGGGAGAAGAATCGGTCACGTCCCCTTCCATTGTTTTCTCTCAAAAAAAAAAATCAGATCCAGACTTCGACTTGGAAGTTCCTGGCCCTGTCCATTTAGCAATTCGTGGGCCGCACAACAGAGCTGGCGCGGGTTCGGCTCGGTTAAGCCCGACCGGAAGCTCGTCCCATTCAGTAAGGACTTGTTTGATGCACCTTCCCCTTCTCGAATGTGCGGATGGTGTGGACGGTGCGTGAAACAAGCAGTGCGCGTCCACCGAGTCTCCAGAACGGTAAATCACCGTTTCACCCCTTATTACGAAAAGAACATGGACAGGGTTAAAAAAAATGTCGGGTCATTCCACTCGATGTTTCTTTCTCGCTGCCTCTCTCCCTCGGCCCTGACTCTCACTCTCGCTGCCTCCTGACCCTTCGACGAGCGATGAGGAACCACGATCAACAACGAAAATTTTTTTAGCGCTCAAAAGAAATTAGATTCTGACGAAATCCTTTTACGGGAGTCGTGTAGGACATATACACAAAGTCTCAGTAAATAGGGTTTGGCCAGAAGGTCCCTCATTTAAGCATTATTGTTTCTATAACACAAACCAAAAAATATGGCCCGTGTATAGTGTCGGATCTGGTTGTTGTTACCATGAAAATTCCAGTAAATCTATTTTATGAATTTTTTGGCTAATTTTTGGATATGTGTTGTAAGACAATATGTGAAATCCATGAAAAATAAAAATGTTACTTGCCAGTGACTACTAGAACTTCATCCAAGTCGGTGGAATTATGTCACTTACAGAAAATCAAGACCCATGAAATTTCCTGATAGGAGTTTGGTCGAGAATAAATTATAAAATATTGGCAAGCGGTTTTGTATCAAGAATAGTTTCAATTGCTATTATTTAAAAATTTGAGAAAATTATAAGCCTTCGGATGGGGTGATGAATCACTACTTCTTCAAGGAGCAGAATTCTAAACTAGTGTCTACTGACAAAAAAACCAGTTTCAATCCGAGAAATTCTACTATAAAAGTATAAGAAATTTTCCAGATCTATAAATTAAAAATATTATGGGACACATGTAGGCATCACCCAAAATTTTTGCTTGTCAATATGAGCTTGGTGTGAACCATGACAAAGCATGTGAGAGTAGGATAATTTTTGTTATTTATTGTTTCTGACGAATGAATTGTGAACCTACGTGATCCAATGTCTATGATGCTTTCATGTACATGTGTGGTAATATGATAAATGTTTATGCATGATGGTTATAATGAACGTTATGTTTACATGATGTGATATGTATAATGAGATAAACCATATGTAATGATAAATTACATGAGAGATGCATTAATGGTTTATGTTACGAGCATGAGCATCATGCATTGTTGTTGAGTAGTGTATGGATAGCATGTTGGATGTATTATGGGTTACGAGAAACCCTACATGCTCATAGCTCATGAGAGAGCATGGATTTTGAGGAACCACTATAGTGTTTGTATGCACCATATAGTAAATAATTATAAATCATGCTCATACACACTTAAACCTCAAGGAAGGTATGGCTCAAGAGTACTCGCGATGAGAGTATGCTACTGTGAGTCTGGCTCGAGGGTATCCTAGAACAAAGATATGTTATCGAGGTCTTGGTTTGAATGGGTTGACTTTTTTTTATTGATGTGAGAGTATCCTAAGGGAAGCTCGGGCTGGAGGCCCTTGGTGCTATGGCACTTGAGTTGACTTGTGAGTTTAATTAATCAACACTAAGTACTCATCTAAACTAGTGTCTACTTTAGAGAGTGTAAGCGATACACATTATCAAAAAAATAAATGATTAATTTGGAGAGTGAGGCATCTTTTTTTATCTTCATCCTCGATGTAGGGAACCAGGACTATCTGATAAGGCCTAGGTAGGTAGCTCCACGACTCTACAGAGTAGGAATTGATTCTCTAGACCACTGGAGTGTCTTTCGACTGTTGGCCGATTCAATAGGTATTTACAGATCTTTTTGAGTCTACAAGGTTAATGAAATACATGGCATAACGAGCCCCCCATCGGATTGTTTAGATCTAAATTGAGTCTCTTAGAGTGTACCCTTAAAAGGCAAGAAAAAAGAAACAATGCATTAAAGATGAGGTTCACCTAGTTCACATCATTCACATATTTTATATTGAGATGTCAGAAATGAATGTATGCAACGGTATATGATCTTGCTTACTGATGAGTTTAAATGCAGGTATTGAGTCAAAGAGTAAGTTATTATTGTTTATTTACCTGTATGCTCAAATGTAAATGCATGTAATCTAAATCGGTAATATATGCTTGATTGGTATATTCTTTGCATGCTTTATGTATTTGAAATTTATTTTTATGCTTATTTGGTAGAGTGTTACTTACTGGGACACGATTTGACCCTCCTACTTTTATATTTTTTGAGACAATGAGTAAGCTGGTGATGTGGTATGCTTGTGGTGGTGTCAGGACGGACGTCATCGCTCTCTTCCCGAATACTTGGCTCATGTTTTGGATCTTGGGCATTTTAGATATTTTAATAATGTGTTAGGACTCTAATTTGATTACAATTGAATATTTTAAATTAATGAATGATTTGTTTAGAACTCTATTTCAATCATGTGTATATGTGGTGCTTTGATTATAACCTTTTCAAGCTTATTCAGGTTTGCATATGGCTTATGTAGCCCATCCATTGGTTTAAAAAAAAATCTCTAAAAAATTTTGATATAAATTTAGGGTGTTACAACTCTGGTATCAAAGCCAAGTGAGTTTAAGAGAAGAGTATGACGATTCTGGCACACCCAGCAATCCAACTTCATTGTTAGTATGTTTCAGTTGTAGTTGTTTTCTTGAATTTGTAGTCTATGTGAGAACTTAGACACATGCTAGAAATACAACACAAGAGTTTGGTAAAAAACTTATTTCTACTTCAATTTCTATATATTTTTAAATAGATAACTTGGCATGGGCACTGCAACGATATCATGAACACCCTTAACTATCTCGCTAGGGTGGTAGGGCAGTAGGCCAAAGCAATACAGGTCATGGGAGACAACCTACAACAGGTGATTCAGGACAGGCAAGTCACCCATGATAGACTTGCCGCAAGGAGCGATATGTTCTATAAAAAGTTCATGGTGATGGTGCCACTAGCCTTTACAAGGAGGGCAGATCCTGATGTTGCGAAAAATTAGGTTCAAGAGATTGAACGCATTTTTTGGGTTTTGGAGGTTCTCGAGGATAAGAAGGTTGATTTTGGGATGTACAAATTGACAAAGAAGACTGAGATGTGGTGGAGGACCACCCATTCAGTGAGGTTTCTGGATGGACCAGCTACTTGGGCCCAATTTCTGGAAGTGTTTATTGTGAAGTACTTTATGAAGCATGCCCACAATAAGAAAAATGCAGGAGTTCTTGGACTTGCAGCAGAAGGGGAGCTTGGTGGAGTATATTACCCGCTACCACAACTTGGAGTGGAATTGCCCTAACCTGTATACGACAAACCAAGAATGGATGATGAAATTAGTTAGTGGGTTGAAGTCGGCTCTATGCACAAAGACTTAGATATGTGGACTGGGGACTTTTGATGAGGTCATCAACGTGGCTACCCTACTGGAGGATGACTAGACCGAGAGTCAGAGGACCCCGTGGAAGAAGTTCGGACATCAACAGTCTAGTGGTCAGAAGAATGGTGACAAGAAGATATTCGACAGGAAGAAATCCATGCCACCAGGCAATAGGCACCAGCAGCACAAGGACACTCGATGCCCGAAGCTTGGAAGCTTGCTTACATTGCGGCGATATGGGTCACTTCATTAGCAAGTGCCCTTAGAGGAAGAATAATAGGAAAAGGCGTATAAATAGGAGACAACCTCAACAATTGCAGCGTCATCTGCAAGGATAAAAGGACTACATGTCATATCTATACCACTACTATGATCGAGCTTGAGCAGGATGCATACATGATTAAAGGTATTATCCCTATCTTAGGCTACAGTGCTAGAGTATTGTTTGATATTGGAGCAACCCACTCTTTTATTGCTACATGTTTTGCTAGTATATTGGACTTGTCTTCTGTCACTTTGGGTTATCTGTTAGAAATTGTTATTGTAAGACCTGAGTTTTTTTTGAGAAAAGGTAATGCATGATGTGATTCAGTGATGGTAAATTATTTGTGTTAATTATGAGATTTTCGCATATAGTTATGCATTATACATATGTATATATATATATATAAGTATGGATATACAAGACCCTAAATTGCATAAGTAAGATGTACGTCATGATTGAAGGCAATCTATAATACAATAATTTTTGAGAACCTTAAATTAAATTCATAATATATTAGATTAGTCAATCCTCGAATTTGAGACCCAAACAAAGAAAAAACCTTAGTATTTTATGTGAATTACTGGAAAGCATATATCGATAGAACATGAGTCATAACAAGAGTGATTTTCACAAGAGATGAAAATTTTAAGATATGTTTTGAAAAATTTAATTATAATTGGCTAAATTCAACCCACTTTGAGTAAATTAAGATAAGAGAATTATCGAAATTTGGGTTTTTGGTGGTTTAGAGTGATGTTCTCTAAAACTTAGGTTTATTTTCGAATAAAATAAAATACATAGGGTATGTTCACTCTAGGGGGCATGTGGGGTCATTTCTGAAAGTTTTTCAACCCTAGAGGGGCGTGTGGGAGCTGTGTAAGGGGTATCCTTGCAAGAATTATCAAACAAATTCAAAAGAAAGAAGCCTATAGGGGCATTTTTGGGAGGGAAGGGTTATTTACAAAAGTACCACCACCTAGAAGGGTGTGACACTTAAGTGAATGATCTATAGCCATCCATTTTCCAGATTAAGTCCCAACCGTCGGATGAAAACCCTAACCTATGTAACTCTAAGAAAGAGAGAGCTTATTTCTCTCCTCTTTTTCTCTCTCTTCCTCTCTGCTCTCTCTCTCCTTCTTACCCAAAAATTGTGGGGCTCTTCCTCTAGCCGACCATACACCCTCTTTCATCCCTCTCCTCCTTGCTAGTGTGTAGGGTTGGGTGCCACGTGGGACTCCACCCACACGCCCAAGCAAGAGGAGATCCTCTCCATCTTTTCAGAAGCATCAAGGTGGGGTTTTGACCGTCTTCCATTTGCATGTTTTTATTTTTCTTTCAAAAGATGTATATGTTTGTACCTTCCTTCTTAAAGGCATGAAACTGAATCCCTAATATACATTTTATGATATGCATGAAGGTTTTCGGTGGATTAGAATATAAATCTGGAATTTTCTTTCACTTGTACGGTGTTATCTTTGAAGGTGAAGCTTGAGACTCTTCCATGAAGCTGAACCACTTTGCATCTATGGCATGCAAGGGGTTTTTCGGTGGATTAGATATTGCATGCTTGTTTTACGATTTAGAAATGCTTTCTCATACTTACTTTCATCGTTTCTTTTTGGATATAAGAGTGTTAGTGGTTTAAGAAAGCTTGAGTACCGGAACCACCTCCCTCCATTTCGTGGAGTGCAAGGGGGTTCTCGGTTGCCCCATTGTAGGTTTCGGTTCAGCATCTCCATGTGAGAGTAGCATGTTGTTTCTTTTTATGTTTGTTTTTTTCTCAATGCTACGTTTTTGGAACTCTTGTTCTTCGTTTTTCCGTTGAGGTTTTGGCGTCGTGAGTGTGGTTTGCCGTGTTGTAGCCACCACTCATGGTGGAAGGGTTGGTAGCAACCCTGCCCCCTTCCATTTTGGCGAGCTTATGTGACGGCTCGGGCTAGCACCTAGCTCGAGCCCGTCACCTCTCTCTCTCTTGGCTTGTCTCAGTTTGAACCGAGTATGGTTCAGACTGGACTGGAGGTACCCCCGGTCTGAGCTCACAGCTCAGACAGGGGGAGGAGAATCTTCAGTTGTGCCCAGGTCAGCACTGAGTGCTAGCTATGCACTTGGGTGGCTGGGGCTGCAGGTACCCGGGGCAGCAGGCGCTAGCCTGCAGTGCCCTCTTCGTGCGGGTGGTGCGGCCTACACCCCTGCTGGTCTGGTCATCCCTGACCAGACCTGAGCTCAGGGCCCGAGCAAGGGGGGGCTCAGGCTTGTGATAGGCTTGTGACAGTCTTGAGACAGGCACTGCAGCACCTGAATTGAGTCCAGTTCAGGTGGTGCGCTGCGGGTGTCAGCGTGTAAGCAAGTCTGGACCAAAAGTCTAGACTTGCAGTCAGGCTTTTGTGAGGCTTTTTGGTTCAGTTGCGTAGGTCTGGACCTCTATCCAGACTAGTGGACTGTGGGACCCAGGTGTGTGGCAGCACCCTTTGTGAGAGTCAGTTGGGAGGTGTCGCTCCCAAACCATGCTAGGTCCGTCGGCTGTGGTGTTTTGGTCGGCAGCCTGAGCTTTTGGTGTTCAGTTTGCGGTCGTAGCATGGCCAAGGTGCAACCCTCCTTGTGGTGTTGTTGTAGTTGTTGGGGACAGCATGTTGTTGGCCTCCATCCTCATTATTTTTGCGGTTTTCCCATGCCGTGGCCTCAATGGCCATTTGGTTTAGTAACACACCTCAAAGCACGACGACTTTTGCCACAACATAATTTAGCAAATGTTCCCTAGTCACCGTAAAAATGCTAATGTCATTCTCATACATGCGATAATAGTTCACGTGCACATTATGTCACTTATGTGCATTCTTGTTGGCACTGGATGCGATTGTGTGGCTTGCAATTACGAATAGCAAATTAATATCATATGCAAAGTTACGATTCAAAGAACACAAGGAAGCCACTTGCTTAAATGTTTTCGCACTTAATTGGAATTATTTGAAATCATTGGTTCAATAATCTGTGTACTATGTTTCCTAATGTATGTTCATGCCACTTGACACTTCACATTTCTCAACGCACATGATTTCTAGTTGTGTAGATTCGGTGGCGCTCAAATGCAAGATAACATGGGGTAATGGCATGTGGCGATGATTGATTACGTATTAGGCACGTCAATGAAATGGAAATACCTAAGTCATAGAGACTCGTGGTTGATAGAACTCCTTGGAGAATTATTGTGGGCAATAGACCCACCTTGTGAGTTAAGCTCACTGATGTCAGAAATATGGTGCCTCACGTACTTTCACATCTCGTGTGATATGATTCTAGAGATGTCTTACTCTGAATATATATATTCGTTGAAATATTGGTTGTTGCTATTAAATGCTAATGATGATTCCATAATCATGTTAATCTTGATCACGATCTTATTGCGTGTTTTGATTATGATACTAGAGTTGTATCTTCTTGCTCCTTTGCTTAAATTATTGATGTACCTGCGTAAGTACGTTAGTGTTTGGCATTGCCATTTACTTCTTAGTGTTATCCTTTACTGCTTCTCACTTGTTGTAGTTGTTTTTGTTTTACCAATTCAGATAATATAACTGTTTCACCACGACCCACATATATGTTCACTTGTCTTGCTACTTTGATTATTTATGTAAATGGATGAATATCATGTTATAAATGCAGTGTTTTGTAAATGGATTGTCGTGGTTGATTTCTCACTAGCTTGCAAGAGTATTGACCCCGTTTTATGGGGATACAGGTGGTTGACTTCTTGTGGTGCGATGAAGCTCGATGTGCGGTTGATGACTGAACCCACACTCTAGAACTCGAGATCTTGACAGTTGTCTTTTGAAAAGGGAAATGATGTATCATTTTTCAAACTCAGATAATAAAATGTTTCATCTTGTTGTTCACTCTGTAACCCGCCCAGAGTTTACACTTGTTTTGCCCTTTTGGTTTTTTCCACTTTGCGCAATGTTTTAAAAAAAAATTACCCTAAAAATCTAAAGGATTTTTTCCAAGTTGGGATTCTAGGGCATTACAGTTACACCCTCGAGCGATAGGATCATCACTTAAAGTTATTTATCGTATATAGATGTAATGATTTCAGGATAGAACCTATCGACCAACCTGATTATTTTAGCAATGATCGAGTATGACATAATCTTGGTTATGAATTGGTTGTACAAACACTATGCTTGCATGGCATATCGTGAGAGAAAATCTGATTTGTCCACCTATATCAGCCTGTCCTTGAGTATCAGGCATGTCAACCCATAGAGAAAGCAAAATTGATCTCAGCTCCTAAGGCTTAGAGGAAGGTGGAGAATGGATGTGAGGCCTTTATGGCTAGTGTCTGTTTGGTTGATCCCAAGATGACCCCTTTGGAAGGATTGGATGTGGTGAGAGAATTCTATGATGTATTCTCTGATGAGCTTTTTGGATTATCCCTAGTATGGGAAGTCGATTTCACGATCGAGTTGGTGCTTAGGACGACTCCAATCTTGAAATTTATATCGTATAACATCGACTGAGATCGAGGAGCTTAAGAAGCAGTTGCAAGAACTAACAGACGAAGGATTTATCCGATCGAGTATGTCATCATGGGAAACACCAGTCCTGTTTGTTAAAAAAAGGATGAATTTATGCGGCTTTTCATCGATTACAAAATGCTAAACCAGGCCATAATTAAGAATAAATACCTTTTGGCACATATCGAAGATTTATTTGATCAACTACAAAAGGCTAAGGTAAATTCTGAATTGAAACTTTTGAATTTGATTTTTCGAGTTTATACCTTAAAAAAAAGAAAGAAACATTAAGATATAGATTTTAACTTAAGTTATTAAATCTTGTAAAGGTGTTTTCCAAGATCAAGCTGAGATCAGGCTATCATTAACTTAGGATTAGGGATAAGGACATCCCTAAGATGATGTTCAGAACATGATACGAGCATTACGAGTTTGTGGTTATGCCATTTAGACTCATAAATGCTCCAACAACATTCTTGGATCTCATGAGCAGAGTCTTTAGATTGTACTTCGACCAGTTCATGATTATTTTAATAGATGACATCTTGATCTATTCTGAGAGTGTAGAAGAGCACAAAGCACACTTAAGGATCATTCTAGAGATTCTAAGAAAACATCAACCTTATGCAAAGTTCTCTAAGTATGAGTTCTTGCTTGAGAAGATTCAATTTTGGGGATATTTGATCTTGAAGGATAGAGTATTTATAGAAACTTACGAGGTGAGAAAATTCCTTCTTTAAATTGCTAGATGTTGGCATGACATTTTTGGAACCTTAATAGTAAATCTTGGATTTTTTTTTTAGGTTAAGGTTGTGTTAGATTGGTGTAAGCCCAAAAATGTCAGTGAGATTCACAATTTTCTTGGATTAGCAGGCTATCATGATTTTTCATGTATTCCCCTACCAATGACCAAGCTCCTTCGTAAGGGAGTGAAATTTGTTTGGGATGCCAAGTGCGAGGAGAGCTTCTAGTTGCTGAAGCAGAAGCTCACATCTACACCAGTGTTGACCATGCCATCAGGACAAGGTGGGAACGTTATGTATATAGATGACTCAGGCACGGGTTTGGTGTGTGTGTTGATGTAGAATGAAAGGGTTTTAGCTTATGCATCTCATCAGTTGAAGGTACATGAGCGTAACTATCCTATACATGACTTGGAGTTGGTGACGGTAGTGTTCGCTCTAAAGATTTGAAAACAATATTTATATGGTGAGCAGTTTGAGGTATTCACCAACCACAAGAGCCTCAAGTATTTGTTTACACAGAAGAAGTTGAACATGCATCAGAGGAGGTGGCTCGGATTTATAAATGATTTCGAGTTCACTATAGCATAACACCCAAGAAAGACGAATGTAGTGGCAGACGCCTTAAGCAAAAAAGTGACCAGTACGTTGGCTAGTCTATGGAAACTGACTGAGGATCTTATCAAGTAAAATTCTTTTAGATCGCATCAGGGAAAGATTAGCATATGTAGTGTGGTTGTGAGGATCGAACTGATGGATCAAATCATCAAAAAATAAAAAGATGATCTATAAACAAGATAAGTCAGCTGTGCATTTAGAAGAAGACGGAAACATATGGTTTAAGCGCAGGATATGGGTGCTCAGTGAGCCACAAATTTGAGAGGAGCTTCTAAATAAAACTCATAAGAGCAGGTACACCATCCACCCTGATAATACCAAGATATACAAGGATCTGCAAAGGAAGTAAGTATTCATACAACTTTAATTAATTTGTACTTTAGTAGCAGAAGTTGAGTCATTACCTATACTTATTTAACTTTTCAGTTATTGGTGGACAAGTATAAAGAGGTAAGCAGTTGAGTATGTGTCTAGATGTTGGACTTGTCAGCAGGTCAAGATACGGTACCAGAGACCTAGGAGGTCGATGCAACAGATTAATATCTCTTAGTAGAAGTGAGAAAGAATCACGATGGACTTCGTGGAAGGCTTACCCAAGACTTGTAAGGGTAAGGATGTTATATGGGTGATAGTAGATTGACTCACAAAGTCAGCCTATTTCTTCCCCATCAAGTTTAGTCAGACCTTAAAGAGCTTAGCAGATTTATATATAAAAGAGATAGTGCAACTACATGGTGTGCCACTATTAATCCTATTAGATAGGGATCTCAGGTTTACATCCAAGTTCTGAGGTCAGTTGCAGAAAGCCTTGGGTACACAGTTTAAAGTTCAACACAACCTTTCACCCTCAAACATACGAACAGTCAGAGCAAACAATCCAGACATTAGAGGACATGTTGAGAGTGCGTCTCCTGGACTAGAGAGGCGAGTGAGACTAACATGTTTTGATAGAGTTTGCCTATAATAATAGTTACCATGCCAGTATAAGGATAGCGCCCTATGAAACATTATACGGACGGCCATGTCTATCACTTGCCTATTGGGACAAGGTAGGTGCGAGGTTAGTTGCATCACCTGTAGTGATTGAGTACTACACTGAGTAGGTGCAAAAGATACAAGATAAACTACTAGCAACTTAGAGTAGGTAGAAGAGCTATGCAGACCGATGATTGCAAGAGCTCACATTTGAGGTGGGAGACTTTGTCTTTCTTCGAGTTTATCCTACCAAGAGTGTGTTTCATTTTAGTAAAAAAGGAAAATTTAATCCCAGATATGTAGGACCGTTCAAAGTTCTGGAGAGGATAGGTGCAATAGCTTACCGCATAGCGTTGCCACCTTAGTATGCTTAGATTCATTATGTATTTTATGTTTTCATATTAAAAATATATGTACCAAACCCGTCATACAAGATCTAGTATGAGGATGTCGAGGTACAAGAGAACCTGACTATGAAAGAATGACTAGTTGAGATCATAGACCGTAAAGAGTAAATGTAGAGATCGACGACCATTCCACTTGTGAAAGTACATTGGCAGCATCATGAAATAGAAGAATATACATGGAAACCCGAGTTGGCTATGAAGGAGAAATACCCTCACTTGTTTGAGTAGTTTAGTATCGAATTTCGTGGAAGAAATTTCTTTTTAAGGGGGGGGGGGGGGGGTAGGATGTAATATCCATAAACTTTTTGGCAATTATTTAAATATGCTTGAGAATTAGTTGTAACACCCCAACATTTTTTATCCAAAAAATCACAATTTTTTTTTCAAATGATTTTAGAAATCACAACAAAAAATTGAAATTGGATAAAAGTTTTGGCGTTCTATAGATCCATCATATCTTTCACATATAAATTTAAAATTCAACATCCACATTTAATGAAAGTCCATTACAAAATTTTAATAATTAATATCAAAGTCGATAAAATCAATGTAAATGTTCACAATCTAAAACACTAGCAAAATTAGAAAGTATTTGGCTTGATTCTCGCTACAACCTTCCACCATCACATTGATCCTCTATTTGCTATCTGAAAAACAAGTTTTCATAATAGGGTCAAACTTAACAAGTCCTCAGTAGAAAAGTGCTATTCAATACATATAAATTAAAACAAGCATGCAAAAGCATATTCCAATACTCATACATGTAGATATCAATCAATACTTTAGAAATACATACAATACAATGCTTACAGGATTTTCAATCATTCACATTTGCATATTTCTTTCAATCAGAATCAGTCACATATTCATGAACATTTAAACATGCATGAGCAGTTAATATTGTATGCACTTACCATTGCAGAATGATCAACTATTTATGCATGAGTAACTTTATCATTTTTAATTAGATTTTCTTTTTAAACGATGCATGCCATGCTTAACTAAATGCACAGTCAATTTAGGTTTCAGTTCTTAGCCTTGTGGGTATTGACACTGGCAGTAACCTAGATCAGGGCCATGGCGTAAGCAGTATATTCATGTAATTGTAGCTTTGGCCTGGCTGAACACCATTCACTAGTCCCGGATGAGGGATGACCAAAGTGAAAGAGACTCCTAATACCACCAGCCCGATGTATTAGACTTTACTCATGAGATTATGTCCTCCACGTTGCAGTCTAATATGAAGGGTTACCTTATCTTCGTGACTGGAGAGGAGTAACCTTCCATGCTCAAAAAAATAGTATCCATGAAGCTAGAAGTATCGCTTATCCTCTCCTTGTAAGCATCAATATTTAGTGTTATATGTTTAACCCTTTTTAATTCATGGATTCCATGCAACACACAATTCGAATCAAATTAAAAGATTCGGGCTTCTTCAAGGCTCATGGATGCACATGTTTCCAATGTGAATCAATAATCATGCAACAATATACTTGTATATATTTTTAACATTAGCATTCATTCATCAATATGCAATCATCATAAACAAATAAAGGCATACATATTCAATTATATTTCATGCTCATTTCGTTCAGTTCGATAGCAATTGGCGACAAAAGCCAAATAGTGCATAAGTACTTTTTATAGTTCATGCCCCTAATTTGACACTCAATCTCTGCATAAAAATCACTTAACACTACATATACAGTATCATTCAATTCACATAAAAGCATGTTCGAATGCCTTGCAAAATCTTGCATGCATTGCTAATCGGGCCCTTAGCCAGTTTGAGACCTGTCAAACCCTTAATTGGTCTGACAGTTATGACTATCATAGAGCTATATACATTTTGTAGCCAGTGCTGATTTTTTTATAGATTATAGGAAATTATTTCAGCTTTGTGATGCCTCAAACCATGTGTAAAAATTCCTCCATATGAGGGAGATATGATTGGTTTAGTGCACGCCTATGCTTTTCTGTTTCGACTGTCACTGTTCAGTGCTCAGTTCGAGAACTGAGCCCAAAATTTCACACATTGTGTAAAATTTTGTTAGCTTTGCAACTCAATAAACTGTTCATAAAAATGCCTCCAGATGAGGGAGATAGAAATAATTTATCGGTCAGATGTCAGGATAAAAATACTAAATAACGAGAAATATGCATTCGGATGAGCAGAAATGGTTCACCCAAATTTGAATTTTTGAAATTTCTCAGTAAAAACATTTCATATATCATATAAAAAATTTAAAATCATAATAATACATGTTTTTCTACAAACAATCCTATTTTCATAGCTGTTAATTTGGAAAATTGATCTATCTTCCTGAAAACTATTTTCTCAGAAAAGTTTTCGGTATTTTTCCTAGATTATGCATATATCCATAATTTTTTTGCAACAACATGGCATAAATTTCAATTTTTCTACATTGACAACATAATGAAAAAAATTAAATCAAGCACACTACTAAATTTTTCACAAAAAACTTGATTATATGTCTCCCCATTGCTTTCAAAAACCAGTTGCATTTATGAGAAAAACCATCCTACACGGTTGGCATACAATCATTGACACTTATAGTAAAAAAAAATATTTTCTAGGGACTGAACCGACCCCCACTGGAAAGTCCCTACTTATTTTACATAATTTTAGATTCACGAAAGATTTTCTTCGAATTTGGGCTATTTGCTCGGATTCAAATACAATGCAACGACATGTACATATACCTTTTTTTTTTTGTTAAGAATCATGACCATATCCTTTCTCACACGTATATGCATGTGTACACCTCTGATTCAGAGTATATATATACATATGTGTACCAACTCTAATTTTAATTAAAATTTCATAGAACCAATTTTGACTAAATCAATTTTTGAGAGGGTTTTCAATCCGAATACCATCTCTACTCTAAATATGACAAATCTAATGCTGAATCCTCACATGGGATGTTCGGTACAGAATATATCTATTTAGAATCAGAATAAACTCATGCATACGAATTCCAATCTATGTGTAGAGAATATAACCCCTTACCTTTTTTTGAGAAAACTACTCCGCTTGACAAAAAACTGGTTCCTCTACTCGAATCGCCTGCTCATCATCGTGTGGTGGTTAAAGCTCGATGCTCAGCCCTCCTCCAATGTGTGGTGTAGTCCTTTCAGTTGTGTGAAAGAAGAAAAACCAGGAAAAGAAGTAGAAGAGGAAGAAGAAAAAAGGAGAAGAGGGAAATAGAGAAAAATTAAAGAGAAAAAATCTAAAAATGTCAAATAGGGTGGGGGCATGAGCCCCTCTTCCCTTTTTATAAGTCCTAAGCTAGATCAAGTTGCTGGAGTAAATCTCAGCCCTTGATCTAGATCCCCTACTTTTTTATGTTCTTCCCTTTTTATTAAATTTCCTAAACATGTATTTTTTATTTTTTTTCTATTTGCCTTACCTTATATATATATATTTTTTTCTACTTAGTTAGCCTAAGTTAGGGGTCCATATGATGTACTAATATGTACATCATTTGATATTAGGTCATACAAGGAGTTCCACAAGGCTGTACTTCACCCCCTTGTATGGCTTTCTTTCCTATTTTCAAAAATAGTCAAACTTGCTTGCTTGGCAAGCAAGTTTGACTATGTCTCTTTTTTTTCTTTTATTTATTTTTGTCTTTTCTTCCTCCTTTCTTTTAATATATATATATATATATATATATATATATATATATATATATATATATATATATATATATATATATATATATATATATTCTTAGCTATCCAGCCCATCCTAGAATCTTCTAGGATGGGATGGCTCCTCTTGGGAGGGCCTTCCCTATGCTTTTAGCAAGTTTTGACTTAGCCTAAAATTTTGTTTTTTGGTAACTTAAAAAGGCTTAGTTTTTTTAAGTTTTAAAATTAATTTTTTTTAACTTAACCTTGAGGTGCCATATAGGATGGGCCCCATAGGGGATGACCCACCTATGTACCTCTACTCTTTTATTGGTTTTGGTTAATTCTAATTTTCTATTCCATAATTTCTTTATTTTATTAAATTTTATATGGAGTGACTCTATATGTAATCCAAATTATTTTAAATTCACATTAAATTCTTTTAAATACTAATTTATCATACGTATCTAAATTCCTTTCCCAAAAATGCCATTTTTACAAAAAATGATTTTGAGAGTGATTTTCACTGAGGTCAGTAAGACACTTAGTTGTTTTGAATTTTTTTCTAAAATCTAATCTATTTATTTCATAACTCTTATTATCATTATCCAATTATTGTTTATAAAAATATTAATGAAAAATTGCAGGTATTACAATTAGAGTTGATGTGGTACATTGATTCAAAATATAATTTCAAGAGAATCAGAATTTTATCCAAAGTTAAAATAAAATTTGAGTTTAACCTGAGGTTAAAGTAATGTAAATTAGAATTTAAATAGTATTTAAATTGAATTTGGGTTTGAAATTAATTTCACTGAAATTTGGATTTAGTAGGTTGGTTTGGATCCAAATTAGGTGTAAAAAATTATTGGATTTGAATTAGGTATGAAATCCAAGACTTAATATTGATCCAAGATCCAATTTTGAAATATTAGATTTAAAAAAATTAATAAAGATATTAATTAATTTAATTAAGCAAGTTAACCAAGGATGGTGGGACACCTCCTAGGTGGGCCCACAACCTTTTGGCTGGACTTTAATTACTAAAAATCAATTGCCTTTGATTCTATAAAAAAATTAAGATAGAGAAAATAAATAAATAAAGAAGTTAGAACTTACCATATAGGAATCAAGACTTTGTTTGAGAAGCCTTGAGACCCATATGGATGCCATGTGGCAACTAAGGCAAGGAGGGACCCACATGGGACGTCCCTACTTGCTAAAAATGAAAGAAAGGAATTAACAAGAAAGAAAGAAAGAAAAAGAAAAAAAAACTAGCAAAAAAGGGAAGTTTGAAAATCCAATATGGTGTTGGATTTTGGAAAAAAAGGAAAGCAATGAAAGGGAGGGGGGGGGGGGGGGGTCGACCAGCCCCTTTCTCTTTTCTATGTGGGCAGCTAAGGCAAGCCAAGGACTTGCCTTAGCCAAGCCCATACCTCCTTAAAAGAAGAGAAACAAGGGGGGGCGTCCCCACCCTTTCTTTCTCTTCCTTTGAGTTTCCTCTATCTCTCTTCTCCTCTCTTCTTCATTAAAGTTTGGAGGAGATTTTAGCAGCCATTGAAGCTGCAATTGGAGGTTGCATTAAGTGGAGAAGACATACAATTTGTTGGAACTCGCATTCAAGGTAGGTACCTCTATCGTTTAGGCTCGAAAACGAGTTCAGGTACGTAGAGAATGCAATGCCATGATCAATGATGACCCATGGTGGATCAGCCATAGATCTAGCATAAGAGGGGCTTAAAATATTTTAAATTGACATAGCCCATGCTTAGATTTTCAACAAAATATGATTTTGGTAAAAAGCAAGTTTTGTTTTGAGGTTTTACCCAAAATAGTTTTGGAGAAAATCATGTAATCGGGAAGTTTGATGCAAATCGATTTTTAAAATGCTTGTTTATTGATTTGTATGCATGAATCAATGATATATGGCGTTGGATTTGATGTGTATAAGGTTTTAATAAATCTGGAATAAAATTAGTTTATTAAACTCCATGATAGTTATAAAAAGGATGTTTTTTCAATGATGTATTTTAGATCTTGGTAAAAACATGAATTTGATTATGCTCTAATGCTTGTGTTGATTTTTATTCCATGTTACAACATCGTGATTGATAGATTATGTGTGTAACATGCTTAGAGATCCATGTTAGCTATATTTACATAAGTGTTTTCATGCAAATGCTTTAATTCAGAAAATTTGATATATGTTATTTGTATTTTATTAACTAAACAACATCAATTAGAAAATTCTAGTTCTAAAATGAATTAGATTATGATGAAATCCTTTTATGGGGGTCGTGTAAACATATACATGAAGTCCCATCTTTTGAGGGTTATTATTTATATAACACGAATCAAGAAATTTGGCCTGTGCAGAGAGCCAGATGTAGTAGATGTTACCAAGAAAAATCTAGTAAATCTATTTTATGATTTTTTTGGCTAGTTTTTGGATGTGTTGTAAGACAATTTGTGGAATCCATGAAAAATAAAGTAAAATATTTAATACTTTCCATTGAGTACCATAACTTTATCCAACTCACTGGAATTCTATCACTTATAGAAAATCAGGACCTGTAAAATTCTCTAACAGGGGTTTGGTCCAAAATAAATTTAAAAATATTGGCAAGGGTTTTTGCAGCAAGAATAAATTTCTTTGAAAGGAAACATATAATGCTATTATCTAAAAAATTGAGAAAATTATAGGCCTTCAAATAGGGTGCTCAATCATTGCTTCTTCATGAAGTAGAATTCTACACTTGTGCCTATTGATAGAAAAACCAATTTCTGTCTAGAAATTTCTACTGTAAAAGTATAAGAGGTTTTTCGGATCTGTAGATGTTAGGGGACACATGTAGATGTCACCCAAATTTTTTGCTTGTCAGTATGAGCTTTGTGTGAACAGTGAACAGAGCCTATGACATCATGATAATTTCTGCTATTTATTGTTTTCGACTAATAAATTGTAAACCTATGTGATCCAATGTCTATCATGCTTTCATGTACATGGTCAGTTTGTAAATCTGTGTACAGTCTAGGAATTGTATGAAATTGATGTGTGATAGGATGATGAATGTTTACGCATGATGGTTATAATGAATGTCATGTTTATATTATAATGCAAAATATTTTCTGAAATGAAATAATGTTTTGTGATATGAATTCATGCTATTTATGTTAAAATTCAATTTTGAGCAATTACTAGATATTGATGCATTTGAATAGCATGAAAAATTTTATGGGTATTAATGCAAAAAGTGTAAATTATTATAAAAATTGAGCATGAAGCATAAAAGATTGCTTTCATAATATGAAATTATACTAATTGTAGTAATTTCTGCATATTGATGTATTTTGAATTAGAATGAAAATTTTTATAGATATTGCATAAATGCTGCACTAAATTGTGTGCATGCAAATGTTGCATCTTTCATGATAGTCATTTTTGAAATGCATAATGTGATGCATAAATGTTTGAGTAAGCGAACTTATGCTTCATCTGTGAATACGTGCTATTTAAATTGTAAGCATGTGAATTTTAAAAATGCATATTGATGCATAAAGATTTTAAAGATGCATATGAATGCATGATGCATATGTAACTCCCTAAATTTATATCAGGATTTTTTTGAGATTTTTTTTTAAACCAGCGGAAGGGCTATACAAGCCATTAGCAAACTCGATAAAAACTTGGGTGGCTTATAATCAAACCACAACACACACACGTTATTGAAATAGAGTTCTAAAGAAACCATTTATTAATTTAAAACATTCAATCATAATAAAATTAGAGTCTAAACACATTAATAAAATATCTAAAATGCCCAATAGCCAAAACATGAGACAAGTATTTGAGAAGAGAGCTATGGCATCCATTCTGGAGCGTATCACATCACCAGCTTGCTCATTGCCTAAAAAATAGTAAAAGTGAGGGGTCAAACCGTGCCCCAGTAGGAAACACTCTACCAAATAAATAATAAAATAAATTTCAAATACACAAAGCATGCAACAGACATATCAATCAAACATACATCACTGAATTACATTACCATACACATTTGAGCATACAGGTAACTAAACAACATTAACTTACACTTTGATTCAGTACCTGCATCCAAACTCATCAGTAAGCAAGATCATGCATCATTGCATACATTCATTTCATATATCTTAATATAAAACATGTGAATCATATGAACTAGGTTAACCTCATCTCTAATGCATTGTTTATCCTTTCTCGCTTTGTAAGGGTACATTCACATGGACTCAACTTCGATCTAACCAATCAGATGAGGGGTTCATTATGCCATGTATTTTATTAACCCCATGAACTCAAAAAGATCTACAAACACCCACTGAATCGGTCATAGCCGAGTGACACTCGAGTGTTTCAGAGAATCGATTCCTACTCTGGAAAGTCATGGAGGTACCTACCTAGGCCTTATCAAGTAGTCCTCGTTGCCTACGCCGAGAATGAGAAACTGGGAAGGCGCGTTGCTTTCCAGAATAACCATTTCTTTCCTCGGTCATGTGTACCACCTACCCTCTCTAAGGTAGACAATTGGCTTGAACGAGTTACTAATGTCATTTAATTAGACTCAACAGTCAACTCAAGTTCCTCCTTACCAAGGGCTCTCCAACTTGAGCCTCCACTCAGGACACTCGCATAACCAACTTAAGATAAATTTTAACCCATTCAAAACTAGGTACTTAGGAACCTATCTCTGCTCTGAGATACCCTTGAACCCTAACTTACGGTAACATACTCCCCTCAAGAGTACCCTTTAGTCATACCTTCCTTGAGGTCTAAGTGTGTGAACATTTATAACAATTATTATGAGATAGAGCACACAATCACTATAGTGTTTTCACAGAACATGGGTTCACTCATGAGCCATGTACACATAGGGCCTCTCATAACCCACAATACATTTCTCATGATATGTACACACTATTTAATATAATGCATGATGCCCATGATATAACATAAACCACTTATGCATCCCTCTTGCCATTCAACGTTACATGTAGTTTATCTTGTTATGCATATCACATCATGTAAGCATGACATTCATCATGGCCATCATGTAAGCATGAAATTCATCATGGCCATCATGTATAAACACTTATCATGCTTTCACATATCAATTTCATAAAATTCTCATACTGTACATTGATCTACAAACTGACCATGCACATGAAAGCATGATATTCATTGAATCACATAGGTTCACAATTCATTAATCAGAAATAATAAATAGCAGGAATCACTCTAATGTCACAGACTCTATCACAATTCACACAGAGCTCATATTGACAAGCAAAACTTCTGGGTAGCACCTACATGTGTTCCCTGACATCTTCAATTTATAGATTTGGAAAACCTCTTATGTTTTTACAGTAAAAATTCCCAAACTAAAATTGGTTTTTTTGTCAACACACGCAAGTGTAAAATTCTGTTCCCTAAAAAAATAGTGATTCAACACCCTATTTGAAGGCCTATAATTTTCTCATTTTTTTTTATAATAGTCTTTCAATAGAGTCTATTCTTATAGAAAAACTACCACTATTTTTAAAATTATTATGGACCGGACCCCTGTCAGGAAATTGCACAGTTCCTGATTTTTAGTAAGTAACAAATTTTTATCAACTTGGATAAAGTTCTAGTACTTACTAACAAGAGTTATAATTTTTCCTTTTTTTTTCATAGATTTCATAGGTTGTCTTATGACACATCTAAAACTCAGCTAAAAAATTTATAAATCAAATTTACTAAATTTTTTGTGGCAGCATCTATCAGATATGGTTCTGTACATAGGTTAGTTTTCCTGGTTCATGTTATAGAATCTATAACCCTCAAATGATGGACTTTTTGGCCAAGCCCTATTCACTAGGAGTTCGTGTACATGTCTACACGACCCACGTAAAATAATTTCCTCAAAATCTAATTCGCTTGAGTGTTATGATTTTCCTATTGATGTTGTTCAGTTAGAAAAATACAAACAACATATAGTTATTTTCTGAATTAAAGCATTTATATGAAAACGCTTATGTGAATACATCTAACATGGATTTCTAAGCATGGTACATACATAATCAGGAAAACACGGTATTGTAACATGGAATACAAGTCAATACATGCTTTCATACATAATCAAAATCATGTTTTTGCCAAGATCTAATTCTCATATTTGGAAAAACACTTTTTTCTTAAACCATCATGGAATTTAAGAAAGCCAATTTTATTTTAGATGTATTAAATCCTTAGAAACATCAAATTCAATATCATAACCCATCTAATCATGCATACAAATTAGTAATATGCATAACCAAAACCGATTTGCATCTAATATACAATACTACACTTTTTTTCAAAAATAGATTTTGGTAAAACCCTGAATCAGATATTGTTTTCAAAGAAATCAATATTTTTGACACATCAACATGGGGTATGTCAAGTACAGACATTTAAAACCTCTCTAATACATGATCTATGGCCGATCTACCATGGATCACTATGGATCTTGATTTTGTATTCTCTACGAATCAAAAATTCATTTTTGAGCCTATATGATAGAAGTACTTATCTCGAATGCAAATTCCAATGGTTTGGATGCTTCCTCCTCTTGATGCAACCTTTGTAAGTAGCTCCAATGGCTGCCAGAGCCTTCTCCACAAACTTGAAGGAGAAGAGAGAGAGAGAGAAGAATAGAATGAGTGAGAGATAGGGTGGGATGCCCCCATTGGGCTCTCCTCTATTATGAAATTTTGGAACCTGCTAAGGTAAGTCCTTGGGCTTGCCTTAGCAGCCCAAATGGAAATGGGAAGAGGGTTGGTCGACCCTCCTTTGCCTTTTTCCTCTTTCAAAAAATCTCACAAAAGCTATTTCAAAACTTTTCTATTTGCTATATATTTTCTTTCTTTCTTTTAATTTTCTTTTTTACTTCCCCAGTAAGTAGGGATGTCCCATGAGAGTCTCCCTTCTTGCCTTAGTTACCAAACAAATTAAAATTCGCACAAGGCTTCCTTACGAAAGCTTTGAGTCAATCTTTGGTAAGTTTTGACTTTGCTCCTCTAAGTTTATTTACTTTATTTTTTTTAAAAGGGATTTGATTTTAAGAATCTCAAAATCCAGGCAAGAGGAGTGGGTCACCTAGGAGGACGTCTTACCCTCTTAGGCTGACTTGCTTAATTAAATAATTGATTGTATTTATTTAATTATGTTAAAATCAAATATTTCTAAATTGTATCTTAGATCCATATTAAGTTTTGGATTTTATACCAGATCTAAATCCAATACTAAATCCAAATTTAAGTGAAATGAATTTCAAACCCAAATTCAATTTAAATTGTAATTAAATTCTAATTTACATGATTTTAACCCCACGTTAAATTCAAATTTCATTTGAACTTCGAATAAAATTCTAATTCTCTTAAAATTACATTTCGAATAAATATACCATATAAATTCTAATTCACATGTGTATTTAAATAAAAGCCATATTTAAAATAATAAATCATCTTTATTTATTTAAATAATTGTCAAATTTTTATGAGTATTATATCCTACGCCCTTTAAAAAAAATTTGTCCATGAAATTCATTACTAAAACTACTCAAACAACTGAGGGTATTTCTCCAACATAGCCAACTTGGGTTTTCAAGTACATTCCTCTACGTTGTGATGTTGAGGAATGGCCTTTGACCTCAACACTTGCTCTTTATGGTCCATGATCTCAACTAGGTGTTTTTTCATAGTCAAGTCCTCTTGTACCTGTGAACACTCTAAATTTTTCAAAATTTTAAAATTTTCCTTCTTGCCCCCAACACCCACCTTTCAAGTTATCTAGAAGGGCAATTGAGTAAATTTCTAGTCATATCTCAGATTCATTTTCTTTTT
Organism: Nuphar pumila; assembly: GCF_984573655.1. NCBI lineage: Eukaryota > Viridiplantae > Streptophyta > Magnoliopsida > Nymphaeales > Nymphaeaceae > Nuphar > Nuphar pumila. The sequence goes on along the minus strand of NC_143260.1, from coordinate 43,050,988 downwards.
GAAGATCCGAAGCCTAATTTCATTTTCTATACTTGATCCAACCTCGGATCCATATCAGATATACAAATCCAATTCTGAGCCTCAATCTTCTATTTTCAAAAATCTAAAATCAATTCTCTACGTGGTTCAAGCATTTCATTTAGATCCAATCTCTATTTGAACCCATTCATCTCATTTTTTCCCAAGTTCGAGATTCAGACTTGATCTTCATTTAAAATCTTGGATCTAGATACATTGTAAAATTCAATTAATCCTTCTGTTTTCAAAACTCTTCTTTTTGCAAAATCCTCAAAATTTTAAATTCAATGTTTTTCTTAAAACTTCATCTAGATCCCGTTTCCTGAATCATTTTTATAATACTTTAAATTTTTTCTCTTCCTATTGTTTTTATTAAATAATTTCAAAAAAATATGATAAAAATACAATTCTAGAAAGTAGTTTTTTAGTTAAAATAATAAAGGTTTTGAATTTTTTTCGCAACTAAGCCCTCTTTCTTAAAATTTTTAAAATCCAGAAGGGGCTTTATGAAATTTTTGTAACTACCCCCCCCCCCCCATTATAAGCCCTAGCAAAGGAGGAAAGGAGGGCAGACTCTGTTGAGGGGAAAAAAAGGAGGCATCGGAGCTCCTCCCTGTTATCATCGCAATTTTTTTTCCCTCCCTCTGTGAGAGAGAGAAACGATTCTGCGAGTCAAACTCAACCAAAGTTTTGAAAATGGTTTTTGAAAATTACTCGCCTCCATTTTGAAAATTTGTGAGAAAATTCCGTGGAATGAGATCCGCCTGTCGGTACGAGGTTCGACCGTTCCTAGCGCCTTTACCAGGGGTAATCAAACCAAGGATCAAATGTGCGCTTTAACTTAACTCAAATATCTAATTCATGTTCTATTTTCCTAAAATGCATAGAGAATCAGGCATGTGCTATGAAATTTTGAAAAAAAAATACAAGTTTGAGAAATATGATGTTTGTTTGGAAAATTGAAATATGCTTGAAAAAGGGAATTCTTGTGAAAATCATTGAATTTCATTGAGAATCAGAGATTTGCATTGGAAGATGACTCTTGAAGGGAAAATTGATTCTCAAGAGAACTGAAACTTTGAGAAAATCGATTTTAAGATTTGGGCTGCTTTTCTGAGAAAATTGATTTCTAATATGGATTTGAAAATTCTGAGAAAAATCAATTTCATAAGTAATTCAAGGACTTTGGGAAAATCGATTTTAGGATTTGAAAATGAAATTGAGAATGTGGAAACCTTGGGAAATCATGATTTGAACTTGGGAAATACTTTGAAATGTCATTTGAAAACTCAGAGTTCTGAGAAAATCAAATCCTGAGAAAGACTTAGAAAGTTCTGAGAAAATCGATTTTTCTGAAATGGAATTGGAAAATGAGTTTGAAAATGATGCGAATTGAATGAATGAATATGAATTTGAAAGATAATTCTTTGTAGAATTGGGAAAATCCTTTTGAAATTTTGAGAAATGCAGTGCATTTTTGAGGTTAGCCTAAGAATGTAGGTTGAATGTCGCTAATACGAAGATCACAAATCTAGGTTTCATTCGTATTCTGACTATGGCCATAAATAGGAATTCTACCAAGTTTGTGAACTCCCTAAGAGCTTGTGCACGTGTCAACCATAGTAGATTTGAAAAATGTGCATGAATGATACATCAGGTATTGAAATTTGTAGAAATTAAACTATATGCAATTGTGATCATTGCAAAATTTTTCCTCTCGTAATATTCTCTCTTCCTTTCCAATCCCTATTTCCTCCTTTTTGAAAAGAGAAAATAAAAGATAGAAAAGAAGAGAGAAGAGAAGAGAAAAGAAAAGGAGAGAAGATGAAGTCTTCTACGAGGTCTCACTTGACCTTAATTTTGAAGGTATTTAAGAAAATAACTCGCCTCCGTTTTGAAATATTTGTGGGAAAACTGGGAGAAGAGATTCGCTCGTCGGTACGAGGTTTGACCGTTCTTGGCGCCTTTACCAGCGGTAATCGAACCAAGGGTCGAATTCATGCCTTTTGGTTTGCCTTAATATTACCTAAGAATTTATCCTAAGTCTAAATGCACAAAGAATCATGCTTGTGCAATGAAAAAGATGTATGCTCTTTTTGAAAATGATTTGGAAATCTCAAAGTATTTCTGAGATGAATATGATAATAGAGTGAAGAAATGGTTTCTAACTTAGGACTTTAAGTTTTAAAGTTCTAAGTTTTTGGAATAATCAGAGCTTGAGGAAAATAAATCTGAACTTCGAAAAAAATGGTTTTGAAGTTGGGATAAAAAGAAAAGAAAGAAAAATTTAAAGTCATAAATGGACTTTTGAATTAGGATTTTAAATCAGGATAGAGATGGAAATGTTATTTGAATTTCAGTTTTAAAGTTTGAAATCAGGGTAAGATTTGAGAAATCCGAGTAAAATTGAGAGATGGAATTGATTTTGGGAATTTTTGGGAATCAAAACTTGGATTTTGAAATCTGAGGTGAAAATGGAATTGGATTCAAGATTTGGAATTGAGAATAGAAGTTGATTTGAAATCTGAAGTTTAAGATGGAATTTGAATCTAAAGTCTGGATTCTAAATAGAGTTGAGATTCAAAATTGAATTCTGGATTTAGAATCCTAAATGGGAATTGGATCTGAGTTTTTGGAATGGAGTTCGAATCTGAAGTCTGAGACCCGTGGTAGAAGTGAATTTTGGATCCTATACTGGATTTTGGATCTGAAGTTTGAGATCCAAGGTGGAATTGGATTCTGGATCCTATACTGAGGTTTTGGATCTGAAGTCTGAGATCCAAAAGTGAAATTGGATTCTAGATCCTAAAAATGGATTTTGGATCTGAAGTCTAAGATCCAAGATGAGGTTGAATTTTGGATTCTAAAATAGGTTTTGGATCTGAAGTCTGAGATCCAAGATGGAATTGGATTCTGGATCTGGAACCCTGAATGGTTGGATCTGAAGTCTGAGATCCAAAAGGGGAGATTGTATTTGGAAATCTGGATCCAAATTGGGATTGGGATCTAGCTTTGGATTTGGATTTTGAAAGTCCAAATGGGACTTTTGAAGATGGGTCTGGGTTTTGAAAACCCATATTGAATTTAAAATTTAGGAAGAGTCAAACTTTGAGGTTTTAGAATCAATTTCAAAATTTGATTCTGAATTTGAAGATGAGAAAGTAAACTTGATTTTGAAGCAGGAGATGACTTCAAAGTTAAATCGAACTTTGAAGTTTGGATTTTGTCTTGAAAATTGAAATTTGAATATAACATGAATTGGAAATTTCAAAGTCAATTTGGACTTTGAAATTGATTTTGAATCTTGAAAATGGGAGAGAATTAAAATTGAATCTATGATTTGATCTGAGAAGTGAAAAAAAAAGAATCACTTGGAATTTTGAAAAGGGAATTTTGAAAATATGATGCAATTCTATCCTAAATGATGAATGAAAAAAATTTTTGAAATTGGATTTGAAAATCATATTTCATTCTTTAAATGAATGTAAATAAGATTGAGAATATAATATATCCCTGACTATGGTCATTGGATATATTATATAATAATCATATTTAAATTCAGGTGAAGAATAAAACATTTTTTGGGTGCTTTTATAGAGTTTAAAATGAAATTAATTCTCAATATATCCTGACTATGGCCATTGATATATGTATTGAATCAATTTTAGACTAAACTCTGATAAAAGAGGAAATTTTTTAAAGAAAACATGATGAATTTTGAAAAGGATCCAGTGTGGATCAAATGTTATTTTATAAAAGATAAAAATACTAAGTTTTGTTTACATCCTGACTATGACCATTGATGTAAATCATCAACTTAGGATTAATTACCTCTTACGAAATGGTGCACGCGCCATTCGTGTTTCACCATTGTGAGATTTTGAGAAATGAAGGCAAAAAGCATGAAAATAAGCAATTTATGCTATTTACAATGCTCATTCATTCTATCTAAAACAGAAAATATAAATTCTTATTTAAGATCTAACTATTACAACACTTTTGAATTTACAACTCCAAGTAATGATATTTTTCCACATATTCTTTTGTAAAATACTTGGTTAGTATGAAAAATCACATGGAGGTCAATGGTAAAATGCTCACATGTCAAGATATACAGGATGAAAAGGATGGAGAATGACTTACATACCTATATATATATATATATATATATATATATATATATATATATATATATCACATATGACATACACTTAATGAGAATAAAGCTAATGAAGGGATTATTATGCAAATGAAGGGATCAGAGCAACTCATTAAGTTGCTGTAAAAAGAAATTTGCAGCAGTTCTATGAACTCTTGTGCAACCATCATGATCACAAGTGAGGTATGTCGATCATGCATATGGTATAATTAAGTAGAAATGACAGGGGAATAATGCAGGGGATTCCTAAGGTGCTGTTTATAATAGTGCAGTAGGAGGGTGTGGGAGATTGGTGTTCTTGACAGCGGTGAAAGTGTGTATACCTGTTATAGGAGTTGCAGGTGTCACCTATGGTAAAGATCATAGAAATGGTCAGTGATGGGCTGAGATAGCAGGTAGGGTATTGCAGGTGATTGCTACCTAGCAGGGGCAACTAAGGTGTAGGATGATGGGCGGCTGTAAGCATCACCGTGGACGTTACAGTAGCCATGAACAGGGCTGGTAAAGGTGTGCTGAAAGAAACAACACCGTGCACAACGAATGGTGGGGGTGTTGTTGTGATGATGCAGAGAGATGATTGTGAAGGCTATGGACATGCGGCTAATGATAGTGGATTATGGTGAATACATATGAATGAACCATGTATTGACAGTGAGAAATATATGTACAGATGCTAAAAAAAATGGAACTGAGTTGGAAGGTAGGGCATAGGCGCTAGTGTATAAAAAAAAGGTGTTGTTTATGATGAACAATTTTATCCACAAAAAAGTAGATACAGAAATGTGTGTTATACAGTAATGTCAATTGTTTTCTATACCTTGAACCATCAGCAAAGTGCTCCCTATAATAGTATACTAATGTTGTATGGAGCTCATAAGTATAAGTTAATTCTCTGCAAGAATGACTGTATAGCATGGCGCAACACATAGTATTCTTGAGATTCACTGTATAGGTGTTGCGTATTCAGATTAATTTGATCTCAGGGACATGAACGATAGGGCCTTTCAGCATACAGAGTGACCCACTGATATCGACCAAGTCATAAGATTTTACACTAGGAGCAGGTCAGGAATTATGACCTTAGTGGGGCAATTACTATGGTTGATAAAAAAAAACTCGCACAAAAAGGAAATGAGATGGTCTTTACACCAATTACTGTTGACGACTGCCTGGAAACCAATTGATAATCTGAGTTTCAGAAATATACATAATGAGAAAAAAAAGTATATATATATATCTATATATCTATATATATATTGGAACTGTCATATCAGTTGCAGCCATTACTCTGAGAACCTAAGTAATTAATTGACTCCTCTGCTGTTGGTTGAAATACTTGGTCATCTCCTGAGCAAAGAACTATAATATGTTTTCAATGGAGGATCTGTGTAGGTGCAGAAAGTGAAGGGCTGTGCTGTCAATGCAAATGTACATATGATAGGAAGCAACAATGTATAACAGAGTGATATGTTGGGTAGTGACGACAAGGGAAATGTTGTGCTGGAGATGCACAGCACCTGCAGTGGTTTGATGAGGCTGCTGATAAGGTTATGCATAGATGACCATACAACAGTTAGGCTGCTGTATGAACCACTCCAAATAAAAGGAGATTGCAAAGGGGGTGATTTGCAGCAGTACCTAAAGGTAGTGGGTGTGTGTTGTAGTGTCAACAACTGTAGGCATTGGGGAACCTCTAGCTGGTGGGGGTCATATGTTGCAGAGGAGGGAGTTTTCAGCAGATCCATAAGATGGTAATCTTACATAATAAAAAAAAACAAACCGTCATCATATTGTTGAGTCCCAGGTTCAATTTCAGACAACTGGGAAGTAAGATGCATAGAATGAGTCTCGTCTGTTTTTCAGCAACTACTGTGTGGATGATATAGTTTACCAAATTGAGTACTACCGAGGTGAAAGCTTAATAAACCATGACATTGAACTTCTATAGGCCTTATTTGCATAAGCTAATCCCTTTCCCAGTAAAATACTAATGACAGCTAAATAGAACAAGTAAACAACTAAAAGTGATCGAATTCCTTAACTTGCCTGTACAATCACCATACCACCGATTCCCCCCCCCCCTTTTTTTTTGCAATTATGAATGTACACAAAGTAAAGCAAAACATACTATCAGCTTATGATGTTTGAACACTAATTCTAATCTTACCACCAGAATAACATATTTTTTTTTTTGTGAAAACTCCCAAAAAGCAAACTGGAAGTATGGCTACCCTATGATGGAAAGTGACAAACTATCACACAATATAATGTTCAAAGCTTTGCTGAAATCAAATCAGGATGGAATCACTCAAAAGTGAGGTTTGATGTGCATCCCTTTTTAATTCAGCGTGACAAAGTGTATCCCCTGGAACTTTACAGAATACTATAGCATGAATATAGATAAACCTACATTGGAATGTAGGAATATGAAAGAAAACACAGAGGGTTAATGCAAGTTTGGAAAGATCGGATGAAAATGAAGACTAGGTGAGCACCAAAATCTTTGTTCAGGGCAATGAAACTATTGGCATCTGTCCTGAATCAGACAGATGAATCAATGTTCATTTGTTCAAGATTTTTTTTTAGCCCAAAATAAGTTGATGCTGCCAATGAAATTTGGGAAGTGCCATGGATGAAACGTAAATGGAATGAAGCCTGGTGTTATACAGAAATGAATGATGATGGATATGGTGACGTTAAACAGGAATGCAATTGATATCATTGACACAGAGAATGAACCGTAAGATATATTATTTTTAGAGGATATTGGAACAAATGTAATAAAAAAAAACCTTCGTTTACTCCTTATCAGAACATATGGCATAATGAAACCCAATGTCATGGCAAAGCATGAATGCATGCTTACAGCAAGACTTAAGTAATAGGGACACTTATTTATATTACAATTTCACCTGAACGTCTGCTGTAAACGAAAGCACGAATCAGAAAGGGGGTGAGAAGAAAGAAGTAAATAAAAAAAAGAAACAGAGGAAACAATGGCAAAACCCTCAAGCAAGATCAAAATGAACCGGATGATGGGCCACATCAAATAGGATTAGCAAAAGAAATGAACCCATTATAGGAAAAAAAAAATAACATATGGAATCGATACGGGTATGCTTATAATGGAAAATATAGAAAATAAATAATAATAATAAAAAAAAATCAAAATACTTAACAAGTTGGCCGAGTGGGATAAGAAACCAGCAGATTACTGAGTGGGGATCAGTAGATAAACAAAACTTAGGTGGAAATCAGACATTACAGGGAAAATGAAATAAAAAGAGGAGGATAACAATACAGGGTATAAATTGAAACCATGATCACCATATGCAAAAACCACTAAAATAACAAAAATAGAGGGAAAACCGAGGGAAGAAAGGAAAAATGGAAAATGGATAAAAAAAAAATATGTTGGAATTTGACTATTCCTGATAATGTGGCACACAGATGGACCGATCTTGTCATAAGCAAGTCGATACCGCCAGAAGTGCCTTGTTGGGTCGATGAATAAAAAAAAAAAAACTATAGAAAATCGGAAATAGCATAGAGAGAGGGCTTACTGTGTTCTGTAGAAGTCTTGAAGGATGGGGAGATCGACCTTCTGATTCTACTTGTATTGCTAGGAGTATTGGTCTTCTTCGCCCGATTAGAGGGGAGAGATTGAAGTGAAAAACCGATGCGAGAGGCAAAGAGTGGATGCTGCTTGATGATGATCGATCCTCCAGAAGCAAAGCCAGTGTATGAGATGAAGAAGTGAATGAGCAGAGGAGAAAAATGGATGTCGGTAATGGGTATTGCGATGATGGTAGATTGTAATGGATGAAGTTGATGGATGCCTTCGAGAAGCGGTGGAAGCTCCTTCTTAAAGGGAAGTGGAGATTTCGAGAGGAAAATTTGTTGAGGATCAATGGAGGAGAACGGAGGGGGTTGTTTGAGATCAGCGATGGAGAGAGGAGAGGGAAATGCGAGGGAGGAGTCCGTTACCTTTTTTGTGATATTTCCCAAAAGAGGCTCCCTTTTAAAGAAGCTTTTTGACAAAATGCTTTTCAAGTGAGTTTTTTAGTAAAAATAGTTTAAATAAAGCTTGAAATCATTTGTTTTTCTCATAGTTTTTCCAAATTTTTTTTTTGTGTTATTTTTCAATTTTTTTGTATTTTTGGAAAAAGTCTAAGACTTTACGAGAAAACAAAGGTTAGACATTAATTTTTTTGTATTTTTGCAAAGTATTTACAAAAGGGAGTTTTTCTGAGAACTCAAAGCGATTTTGGGAAAACTTCTTCAGAAAATGGGTTTATATCTGAATTTTGAGGAAATATTCAAGGTTTAAAGCCTCAAATCGAGAACTACAGAGTTGTGGATCCAACAGAGCGCTGGATGAACTGCCCGAGCCATTCAAAACTATTTTTGGTATTTTTGTATTCTTAACTTGGAAATCGGACAACAAGGCTCAAATTTGGGTTTAAAACACTGGATTCAGATCCGGAATTGAATTTGAATATATCAATATGGAATTCAATCCAGAAAATCTGAAAAACAATTGAAATTTAGCTTTGGTTTTCTCAGAAAATGGAACCAGGGGCAAAAAGGTCATTTTTATAAACCTTTAAAAAATTTGGGGTGTTTACAGATGCCCCTCTTTGCTACTAAGCTGGTTGAAAGCCGAGCTTAGTGGCAAAGATAACACTCCAAATTTTGAAAAAAAAAATGCCCCAGTCAGCAGATCTGAACTGGGCGTGGAAGAATTATTTTGAAAACATGATTTTTCAGGTTTAAAAACCTTATTCTGCATGGTTTTGGGGGGACAAAATCCTCGAAAATGTCATGATTGAGCAGAAAGATGAGAAAATCGTGATGGGACTTTGAATGAAAATCCCGAAATGGTGGAAATAAAAATTTTGATCAAGTCTTATGGGTGAGACAAGATACTCTTTTTGGAATGATTCAGGTTTAGCCCTTAACCTGGATGAGACGAAGATATATCAAGATAAATTGAATGAGTAAAGGAATACATGAGAACCTTGATGGGACATTTTGGAAAATACCTCGTGAAATCAAGCTCAAGTAGGATCCTATCCTGGATGGATCTATGAAGCATGGATTCCTCGATGGGAAGAGCCATGATGGGACTGGAAGAAAAACACCTTGTCACAACAAGGGATCTTGTTGGAACGAGACTCAGGTTTAACCCATACTTGAAAGGAAGATACCTTGCGAAGCGAGGTTCCAGGTTAACTCTTAACCTGAATAGGAAATTGTGCACACCCCAAATTTTTCAAATGTTTTTTAAATATCCCCTTTTTGCCCCTGACCCCATCTTCTGAGAAAATCAAAACAATTTCAGAATCAAATTTCAGTTATTTTTCAGATTTCCTAAATTAAATCCCATATCCAACTCGATTTCAGATCTGGACCCTGTGTTTAAAATCCAAATCTGAGCTTCGTTACCTAATTTTAAATCAAATTCTCAAAATTATCAAAATAACTTTTTGAAAAGCTCAAACAGCTCGTCCGGTATCCGTTTGGGTCCATCGTGTTGTATTCCTCAATTCAAGGTTTAAAGCTCGAATGTTTTCTCAAAACCTGGGTCCAAAACCCATTTTTCTAAAGAAATTTTCCCAAAATAGCCTTGAAAACCTTCTTTTGTAAATATTTCTCAAAATACAAAAAATTAGTTTAAATCCTTGTTTTCCATAAATTTTAGGGTTTTATTCCAAAAATAATAAAAAAATGTAGAAAATGAAGAAAAATTAAAAAAAAATTTAAAAAATAAATAAAATTAAATAAAAATAAATAAGTTGTTGAAAAACTTTCTTTTTGAAAACATTTTCTAAAAAACCTTTTTTTAAAGAACTTTTAAAAAGGGGGAGCTCTTTTGAAAATCTTTAAAAAACCGAAGTAAAAGCTTTTAACGAAATCGTGAGGGTTTCGAGAACCCTCTCGAACCCTTTCTCGACCCATCGCCTTCTCTGGCCCAAAACCCTCTCGAAAATTCCCTCTCTCGCTGTGATCATCACAAAATTTTTCCTCTCTTGTGGTTTCTCTCTCTTCCTTCTCTTTTCCCTTCCAACCTCTATTTCCTCCTTTTTGAAGGAAGGAAAATAAAAGACGGAAAGAAAGAGAGAAGAGAAAAGAAAAGAAAAGAAAAGAAGAGAAGAGAAGAGAAGAGAAGAGAAGAGAAGAGAAGAGAAGAGAAGAGGGACTCTTTTGCGGGGTCTCACTTGACCTTAATTTTGAAAATACTTGAGAAAATAACTCACCTCCGTTTTGAAATATTTGCGGGAAAATTGGGAGATGGGATCTGCTCGTCGGTACGAGGTTCGACCGTTCCTGACGCCTTTACCAGGGGTAATCAAACCAAGGGTCGAATTTATGCCTTTTGCCTTGCTAAGAAATTATCTAAGAATTTTATCCTAAGTCTAGATGCACAAAGAATCATGCTTGTGCGAATGCAAAAGATGTATGCTCTTTTTGAAAATGATTTGAAATTTTCCAAGTGTTTCTGAGATGAATATGATGATAGAGTGAAGAAATGGTTTTTAACTCAGAACTTAAGATTTAAAGTTCTAAGTTGTTGGAATAATCAGAGTTTGGGAAAACAATCTAGATTTTTGAAAGGAAGGATTCTGAAGTTGAGGTAAAAGGAGAAGAAAGGAGATTTCAAAATTATAAATGGACTCTGAATCAGAATAGAGATGAAATGGAATTGAATTCTAACTTTTGAAGTTCGAAATCAGAATGAAATATGAAAAAAAAATAGAATTGAGAAATAGAATTGATTTGTAATTCAAGATGGAATTTGAATCCAAAGTTTGGATTTTAATTTAAGATTAAAATTGGATTCTGGATTTAGAATCCGAAAATGGGAATTGGATTTGAAATTTAGGATCCAAGATGAAATTGGATTCTGAATTTTGAATGGAATTGGATCCAAGATTTGGAATCCAAGATGGAATTTGGATCTGAAGTCTGAGATCCAACGTAGAATTGAGTTCTGGATCCTAAAAATGGATTTGGATCTGAAATCTGAGATCCAAAGTAGAGTTGGGTTCTGGATCCTAAAATAGATTTGGATCTAAAGTCTGAGATCCGAAGTAGAATTGGGTTTTGTATCCTAGAATGAGTCTTGGATCTGAATCTAAGATCCAAAGTAGAATTGGGTACTGGATCCTAGAATAGGTTTTTGGATCTGAATCTGAGATCCAAAGTAGAATTGGGTTCTGGATCCTAGAATGGGTTTTGGATCTGAATCTGAGATCAAAAGTAGAATTGGATTCTGGATCCTAAAATGGATTTTGGATCTGAAGTCTGAGATCCAAAGTGGAGATTTATACTTGGAAATCTGGATCCAAGATTTAGGATCTAACTTTGGATTTTGGAATTTCAAATTTGATTTGAGAATTTAAACTTTGAATATGTAAATGAATTTCAAAGTCAAATTGGACTTTGAATTTGAAACTTGAATTTGGAACTTAGAAAATGAATCAAGAATTTCAAAGTTAAATTGAACTTTGAATTTGATTTCAAAGTCAAAATTTAGACTTTTTAAGATGAGATAGAATTGATGAATTTGAAATAGAAATTGAAGAAGAGATATTCACAATCACTTGGTTTTTTTAAAAAAGGAAATTTGAAAATATGATGCCACTTTATCCTAAATGGTGAATGAATTTAAATCATTTTGAAATTGGATTTTTGAAAAGCTATTTCATTCTTTAAATAAATTAAGAATGAGGTTGAAGATGTAATATATCCCTGACTATGGTCATTGAATATATTATATAATAACCACATTTAAATTCAAGTGAAGAATAAAATACATTTTTGTGCTTTTATAGAATTTAAAATAAAATTAACTCTCAATATACCCTGACTATGGCCATTGGTATATATATTGAATTAATTTTAGATTAAATTCTGATAAAAGAGGAAAATATTTAAAGAAAATATGATGATTTTGAAAAGGATCCAGTGTGGATCCAGTGTTATTTTATAAAAGATAAAAACACTAAGTCTTGTTTACATCCTGACTATGGCCATTGATGTAAATCATCGACTTGGGATTGATTACCTCTTACGAAATGGTGCACGTGCCATTCGTGTTGCCATTTGTGAGAATTTTGAGAAATAAAGGAAGAAAATGCATGAAAACAAGTAATTCATGATGTTTACAATGCTCATTCATTCTATCTAGAACAGGAAATGTAAATTCTCATTTAAGATCTAACTATTACAATACATGAAATTTTTACAACTCCAAGTAGTGATATCTTTCACATATTCCCTGCAAAACACTTAATTAAAGAAATAGAAAGAAATCACACATATCACATGGAAAATGCTCATATGTTAAGATATATATGATGAAAAGGATGGAAAATGGTATATATATGTAAATATATATACATATATATATATGGGTGTATATATGTATAGGTAGATGTATATATATCAATAGCTTGGGAAAACATAGGGGTATATATATATGTATATATATATACATATATATGTATACACATGTGGGTATGGACCTATATATATATATATATATATATATATTTGTACATGAGTACAGAGCATCTGAAATCAAATGAGAAATTTCATATGAAGAAGACATTCAGAACTTTTGCTTTGAAATAAATGATAAAATGCATCCTTACATAGTTTGTTTATTGTGTAGTGAATGACATACTATGCACATACATGGTAATTCAGCAAAATGGGAAAATTTAGCAGATGTGTAAGCATTAAAGAAGAGGCCTGGGCATTGGTAGTGGATGCTGTCAGGTAATGACCACAATGTTGTAGTGGCAGCAAGAAGCTGAGTGGGGGCGACACAGAGGCTATGTGCTGGTGTTGTGAGGATGGTGAACAATATATTTTGCAGGAAATGGCAAGTATGTGGCTGGTAAGTGGAGATGGTGTGATTCGCAGCGATGGAGTGTGTGAAATTGGTGTGGGCTGCCATGTTGTGACAACAGTGATGGCAGTACTGCAACAAGAAGATACAGAAAATGGTGGGATATGCAGTGATTGTGGTGGTAAGCTACAACAAATGAGGCAGTTGTTGTGGGAAGGTGGATATGGGAAGCGTTGACAATAGTCGACTGATGGAGGCAACTGTGCAAGAAAAACAGGGGCTGTGTGACTTTATGGGCTACCGCAGGTAAGTGCACTGTGAACCTAAAGTTTGCATCTTTGGAAGATGAAGTTGCAGCTGACATGTTGGGTAGTGACGGCAATGTGTTGGAGGTATGGTGGTAGATATGTACCCCAGACAATGGCAAGGGTAATGTAAGCAACCGATAGTGAGCAGTAAAGGTGATGGAAACACATGCATGGAGTGCTACAGCAATGCTAGGCATTGCTGTAGTTTAAGGTAATGAAATTGGTGTTATGCATCTACTGTGCATAGTGGGTGCTGTGGGCAGGTGCTTCAACAGTGGGGAAAATGCTGTGAGGTGATGGCACCACAGCGTGTGCGAGGCTCCAGCAGGCAGCTGTGAAGGTGGCAAATAGAGGGTAGGTATGACCATAATATATTGTGCATATGGATGTTGTGAATAACAAACAAGGGTAGTAGTACCTATATGCTTGTAAATGTAGTGGTAGCAATGTGCGCAGAGGAAGATGCTGAGTGAGTATGTGTGCGTTGTGAAGGGAAACTATGGGAAAATGCAGGTGAAGTACTAATGGAGGCACTCAACAGGAGGGTGGGTGTTGATGGTAGTGAAGGCTGGGTGAGGTGAAGAAATTAACGACAAAAAAAAAGGCTATGCTTAATGAATGTTTGGTGAATCCGAAACGAGTTCAGTGGTACGATAGAACTTGTTTATTGCATCTGAAGTGAACCAGCATTTACTTACTGAACTTTGGAGAGTACACCTACTCATTTAAGATTCCAAACAACCTCTTTGAAGCTAGCAGCACTTCAGACTTGAGTTTAGACTTCACACAGTAGGCCAATTTCACCCCTGATTACAGCTAGCCGACTCAACAAATCAATATTAGAAATCCGATATTCAAAGCAAATCGATTTTGCTTGTTGGTATTGCAGCAGATGGAGGGGCCATCATGCAGTCAGACTTCTGCAAAAGGCTCGCGGTCAAATATTTCCTGACTAGTAGCATGTACATTATCTTTATCTGACAGAAGAACTTCAGATTCAGAATCAGAAGTAATGTTGAGTTATGAGTACTCAATGTAAGCCAAGGGGTCTTTCCTATGTTTTGCAACAAAGCTAGCCCTTGATGAACAAGATGGTCTTTCGCTCTTCTCACTCATGTGATACTCACACATTACAGAACAAGAGGGAAAACTCTCAGACATACCAATTTTACTTCCAATTAAGCTAATACTGAGTAACCTGCTTGCGTTCGAATCAGTCTCTATGAGCCTGCCGCCACAGATACATCTCATGCCCTTTGAATGTAATGCAGGAGCATGATTTGAAGCATCAATTGGTGATTCTTCAATAGGGGCATCCATTTCATGGTCTGGACGAATGTCTAGTTTTTCAAGAGGTTCATTAAGACAGAAACGGTGATTGCCTTCTGCAGAACATCCGAAATCCATTCTCAGTTTCCCCAACAATTTATACATTTCAGAATTTGACTTCTTCTCTATTGCAAAGGAAACAAGACAATCCTTGCACATCACATGCACACCAGAAGGCTCTTTATGAATTTGACAATATGTTAACGAGTAGATTTCCAACTCATGGGCCTGGCTTATCAATTCTCTATAGAAACTGAATGCCTTATTCCCTAAGATGTGGTCAAGCCTTGAGCACAACAAACATGGATTTTGCAAACCAGAGAAACTTTGCAAAAATTTGTATCATATAGGAGGGCACGACATTGACAAATAACAGAAGGGAGTTTGAAATTAATGATGACAGAAAGTCAACACTAAAAAAAGAGGGAATCAAGTTTCCTGTAACAACTGTCATGATAACAGATACAAAAAAAGATTTACATTGAGGTAGGGGAAGCTCAATAAACATTATCATGATATACGAAACTGAAACTGAAATAAAATATAAAAGAGCATTACATGAGTCATACGAGTCATACAGGAAACGAAATAAAACATAAAAGATAATTTCTGTGTTGAGCAGGAGATTTCAAAGGTTCTAAAGCATTGAATGGATACATTGCTTCATCCATTTAAATGGATTGAATCACGACTGGAACTGAAACTCAAATAGCTCCAATGATCTCCCCAAACTATAGTTTGCAGATTCATAAGATCAAGTCACGGATATTCATTTGAATATGGACAATACAGAAGCTCCTTATCAATTTCCAGGATAAATACTTTTAAATTTTGGTTAAATGGTTGGATCTGATGGTCCATATTCAGATCGGATTAGTGCGAGTTTGATTATTATGTATCAAGACAGAGATCATAACTGAACATTAGCAGAAATGATCGATTTGCAGGTCCCTCTTTTTTTTATTTATTTACCACATGTAACAATATATATATATATATAAATTAGAAAGAAAAACTTAGAGTGGCATGAATCTGATGATTCTAACAGAACCACCTCGTTTGCATATATTAACTTAATATATACAATACGACATGCTTAGAGATTCGAATATGAAAAGAAAAGATATGAGAAATCGACAATGCAAAATAAGAAACCTAGTGTGAATGGAGATGAAAGCAGAAGAATAAGTTCTCAAATCATATGAAAATTAATGAGATAAAAGGGGAAAGAAGATGTCGAAACTTACATGTTTCTGTCGATCTGGCATATGTGTGAATCGATTTTGCTACAAGCAGATCTGTGATCATCGCAAAATTTTTCCTCTTGTGGTTTTTCTCTCTCTTCTTTCTCTTTTCCTTTTTTAACCTCTATTTTCCTCCTTTTTGAAGGGAGAAGAATAAAGGAAAGAAAAGAGAAAGAGAAGAGAAAAGAAAGAAAGAAAGAGAGAGGAGGAACTATTTTGCGCGGTCTCACTTGACCTTAATTTGAAAACATTTAGAAATTTAACTCGCCTCCGTTTTTGAAAATATTGCGGGAAAATGGAGAGACGGGATTCGCTCGTCGGTACGAGGTTCGACCGTTCCTGGCGCCTTTACCAGGGGTAATCGAACCAAGGATTGAATCTGTGCCTTTTGCTTTGCCTAAACATAATCTAAGAATTTATCCTAAAAAGATCTAAATGCACAAAGAATCATGCTTGTGCAATGCAATAATGTATGCTCTTTTGAAAGATATTTTGAAAATCTCCAAGTTATTCTGAGGTGAACTTGATAAGGGAGTGAAGAAATGATTGAATCTAACTTAGAACTTGAGATAGATCAGGAAATTTCTAAGTCCAAGTAAATCGGAGTCGAAAGAGTAATTCTTTGACTTAGAGAAAGAATGATTTAAAGTTTTGAAAGTGAAAGGAAATGAAGTTTCAGAGTCAGAGGTGAACTTTGAATTTAATCATGGATTTAAGAAAAAGAAAGAAAGATTTCGAAAGTGGAATTGAATTGGAAATCTAGAATTGGGAATGGAGATTGGGTTTCGGATCCTAAACTAGATTCGGATCTGAAGTCTAAGATCCATAGTGAAATTGGAGTCTGGATCCTAGAGGAGAATTGGATCTGAAATCTGAGATCCAAAGTATGATTGAATTCTGGATCCTAAGATGGATTTTTGGATCTAAAAGCCTGAGATCCAAAGCAAAATTGGATTCTGGATCTTAATTGGGAATTGGATCTGGAGTCTGAGATCCAAAAGTGAAATTGGACTCTGGATCCTAAAGAGGAATTGGATCTGGAGTCTAAGATCCAAAAGTGGAATTGGACTCTGGATCCTAAAGAGGAATTGGATTTGGAGTCTAAGATCCAAAAGTGGAATTGGACTCTGGATCCTAAAGAGGAATTGAGTTTGGAGTCTAAGATCCAAAAGTGGAATTGGACTCTGGATCCTAAAGAGGAATTGGATCTGGAGTCTAAGATCCAAAAGTGGAATTGGACTCTGGATCCTAAAGAGTAATTGGATCCGAAGTCTAAGATCCAATATGAGTGTTGAATTTTTGGATCTCAAAATGAATTTGGAATTAAATTCAGAAGAGGAATCAAGAATTTCTAAGTCTGATTTGAATTTGGGAAAAAGGGAATTTTAGACATTGAATTTTGGATATACAGATGAATCCCAAAGTCAATTTAGACCTGGGATTTGAAGCTTGAAATGAATCAAGAATCTCAAGGTTAAACTGAACTTTGAGTTTGATTGAAGCTTTTGAAAATGAATTTGAAATGTCAAAATAAAATTGAACTTTGAAAATGAATTTGAATTGGAAATTTTGAATAGGAAATGAAATTAGAATCTCAAAGTTGAATTGGACTCTGAGATGGAAAATGAGATAGGATTGAAAAAGATGAATAGGATTGAAGATTGATTGAAGAAGATATTTACATCACTTGGAGTTTTGAAAGAAAAAAAAAAACTAATTTTGAAAATATGATGCAATTCTATCCTAAATGATGAATGAATTTAAAAGATTTTGAAATTGGATTTTGAAAAGCTATTTCATTCTCTGGATGAATTAAAATAAGATTGAAGATATAATACATCCTTGACTATGGTCATTGAATGTATTATATAATAATCTATATTTAAATTCAGGTGGAGAATAAAACACATTTGGTGCTTTTATAGAATTTAAAATAAAATTAACTCTCAATATACCTTGACTATGGCCATTGGTATATATTTTGAATTAATTTTAAGTTAAATTCTAATAAAAGAAGAAGATATTTAAGAGAAATATGATGAGTTTTGAAAACGGATCCAGTATGGGTCCAGTGTTATTTCGTAAAAGATAAAAATCCTAAGTTTTGTCCATACCCTGACTATGGCTATTGATATGGATCATCAACTTAGGATTAATTTACCTCTTACGAAATGGAGCACGTGCCATTCGTTTTTCACCATGGTGAGATTTTGAGAAATAAAGGAAAAATGCATGAAGAACAAGTAATTCATGGTATCTACAATGCTCATTCATTCTATCTAAAGCAGGAAATGTAAGTTCTCATTAAAATCTGACTATTACAACTCATAAAATCAAATTTATAACTCTCAGTAGTGACAGTTCCCATATATCCTATGCAAAAAACCCTTGATTAGTATGAAAATAAAAGGAAAATGGCACATATAATATTGACTTTAAAGATACAGGTTATGAGACATTCGTATACCTACCTTGTACTTATCATCTTAAGGAAATAACCTTGATAATCTAAGATGTGGAAGGATAACCATTTAATATATTTACATATATATACATATGTATATATATATACATATATACACACATATATATATATATACTTACACATATACATATATATATATATATATATCACATGGATGTAGAACAGATGAGTGAAATAATAGAAACTGGTAAAGTGTAACAAGACCGCCACTATGTAGTAGATATATGATGGCGGTAAGTAAATGAAAAATGCAACTATACCTAAATATATGATATGCCATGGGTAAATGAAGAATGTAACTAGGCTTAAGTGCATGGTATGCTGTGAGCATATCAATCGATATGTCATGAACATATCTGATAATATGCGGCTGCAGATGGTGGAAGATGATGATGGGCCTGCTGTATAGGTCTTTGCAGGGTGGTGTGGCCATGTTCTGAGGGCACAATTGTGATATGAAGGAGGTATGTAGTAATGCATAGATTCCGCAGGGGATGCATCAGTAGATGTTGCAGTATGGGGACACAGGGGATGATAATAGGCAGGTGAAAAACTATAATGAGAAGGATATGGGGAGATGAAAAATGAAGTGCTGTACTGGTACTGCTGCGTATAGGACTATGGTAGAAGGATGCTATGAACGGAGGGTTTCAATAGAGGGGAAAATACAGTGAAGTGATATTACCACAGTGTGCACATGATTCTAATATGACAGTTGTGAAGAGGCCTTGTAGTAAAGTGTTATCTTATTCCCCTAAAAAAGAAAATTTGAATAACTACGCAAACCTCAGATTTCCAGAGATTTCACCATAATAACATTTAGCTAATTGTAAACACCCCAAATTTTCACCCTCATCCAGTGTTTGTCCATTTCATAAGTCACTACAGATCATTGCATGTCATTGCATGTATTCTGCATAGCATTGCATGTCATTGCATAGCATTGCATGTCATTGCATAGCATTGCATGTCATTGCATCTCATTTTCGAGATCCAACACTCCTGTTTTCAAAACATTCAATCCAGATTTGAATTTTAAAGCTTTATTTCAAAATCAATTTCAAAATCTGGGTTTTTATTCAATACTCTGTCATTTTCCAACCCCAGGACTTTATATTTCGAAATATTTTCTCAAGGAAACAATCTTGATTCATTTCAAATTCAAATTTTAATCGATTTCAATTCACAGATGAGACCCATTGTGGTGGTGTCGCTTCTGAATTCCTCTATTCATTAAATTTCTCAAATTTTTGAAAGTTTCAGTCCGATTAGGACTCTGTCTCAGAGTCCTAATCCAGTCAGGAGTCTGTTTTGAAGTCTATTTTACTTCCATTTTTAATCTTTTTCGTTTGTTTTCGAAATTTAGGTCATTTTACAGAGTCCAGTTAGTTCAGGATTCTATTTTAGAGTTCGGTCGAGTTAGGAATCTAACCCTGACTGTGTTTTCTGACTTATTTCATCATTTCTTGATAAAATCTTTTGAAAATTCTTTCATTTGGATGTTAAAATTTAAAATTTCAGAGTCCTAAGAGTTCAGGACTCTAACCCGGAGTTTCAGTTCGCATGAGACCCTATTTTCTAAAAATCTTGAATTTCAAATGTCAATTTTAACCCTTTTTTTAAAGCCATTTTCAGTGTTTATTTCAAAAATGTTCAAAATTCGATGTGGGCCCACTCAGTTGGCACCATATCCAGAGGAATTCTAACTCAGTTAGGACCTTATGCCATTTCAAAAATCCTAATTTTAAGTTTACTTTTGAAAATATTTTGAAAACTCCTTCAATTTCAAGTTCTAAAATCACTTTTTGAAAAACTCAAGTAGGCCCCACTCGGGGTGGCGCCATATTCGAGTAAGTCAGGGCTAGACTAGGGTTAGTTGATGTCTTGGTTAGTGTTAGAGGTTTAGAAGAGTCAAAACCATTTTGAAAACTCATTTTGAAAATTAGTTTTTAAAACTAGTGTTTTTAAATGTTTTTAAAGGTGTTTTAAAAACCCAAATGTGAAAGATGCCAAGTGGCATCACATTTGGGGGTTTTCTAGGTTTAGTTAGGGGCTAATTAGGGATTAATTAGAGTCCCACCTAGGTTAGAAAACCACAAAAAATCGTTGCCTTTAGTGGATTTATTAGAAAGAGTCCTAAAAAAATGAAAAACCTCTTAATTAACCCTAATTAAGTGACTTTTTGAAAAACTATAAAAAGGGACCTAGGGGGGGCCAAAAGGAGGGCTCTTTTCTCTCAAATTTTCGTGGCCTCTCTCTCCTCTCCAGCACCTCCACCTTCCTCCATTGCAGCTGCAAGCACCAAGGTAATATTTTTAATATTTTTTAGTTTTATTTAATACTTTTTCATGTTTTAAATCAATTTTAGCCATTGGTGTCATCCCCTTCATGGATTAAACCATGGATTCAACCTCAAGAACCATCAAGAATCAGCAAGAACGATCCAAGAAGGTGATCTAACCCTGTTTTGGATGATTTACATAGATTTTAATCCATTAGAATTAATTTTAATATGATTCTTTACATTATTAACCAATAAAATATATGATTTACCCTTTTTAATGAGTTAAATCTATGTTTTAAAGGTGATATCAAATTCCAGCCATTGATTCCCTGTTTTTATTTTATTTTCATGGTTTATTCATGTTTGTTTTACGTTCTATAGCATAGAAATAAGTTTTATTTACTGTTTTATGGTTTATTTTATTTATTTACATTAGTTAATGCATGGTTTTTCAAGTTTCTTAAAATTTCTGTGTGTTTTAGGTTTAGAACAGTAAAGATGATGTTATTTCGGATTGAAGAACTCATTGTTTATTTCTGATTTTTTTATATGTGATGCATGCATGAGTTATTAAGTTACTGTAGAAAAATCAGAGGTTTTGAATCTCGGGAACTCTGTCAAAAAAATCAGATATCAAATCGGGTTTTTAAAGCTTTAAAATCGTGGTTAAAATCAAGAAGGTAACTTGCTGTTATGATATTTCTTTCATCTTATATCCGATTTTAGATATGTAAAGTGCTATGGATTCACATTGAATAGATCTGTCTTATGAGAATTTTTTGGATTTTTTGATCACTGTTTAGTATTTTTCCCCTTTTAGAGAATCTGTTTTTAAATTTAAAGCTCGTTAGGGTTTACCAAAACCCTAATCAGACTTGTGTTAGTCATAAATCCCAACCCACAGATCCGATTTTAGATCTGTAAAAAGTGAGTATTGTTATTTTTCTGTCTACCGTTCACCACTAAAATTTCAGAGATTTTTGTTTAGGATTGTTATCTATGTTTGTATTTTCAATCTGAAACAGCTGTTTTAATCCCTGTTAAAAGTGATATATTTTAGCTCAGATTGCCGGAAGGGTTTCTCCCTAACCGGAGATGCTTTTTCCGATCTGTAAATTGGGAAATCTCTTTTTTTCTTCTTAGTTAGTCTCTGTAAAATTTCATAAATTTCCATGGAGATTTGACCCCTGGTTTAGGTCTTGGACTGAGACTGGTTGGTGAATTAGGTCAAAAATAGCATATTTTTAGGGTTTAATGCAATTTTCGGATTAATTTAATGTCAAAAAATTATTTTTATAATTCCAATTCGACATTAGGGTTATAACAAGTACATGTACCAATTTTTATGGATTTTGGAATCCATTTGATGGCTGAATTAAGCAAATTGCAAAACCGGGTTCCTGAAAGATCCAAAAACACTGCAAAAATCACAAAATTTGTGATATTATTGGATTTTCGTGCATAAGCATATGGTTTTAGGGTTTTATCATGTTCATAATCATATTAGGATGCTTTAGGTTTAATTTTGTGCTCATTTGATTTCATTTAGTGCATAAAACCTAAATTTTTACCAAAATCTCTTTCTAAAAACCCTGATTTCAAGGCCATAGTCTTGCTATTGGGAGCAATTTGGTCATTTGACCTAAATTTCGAAATCCCTAACCCTAATTTTCATATTTTTAAGCATGTCACATCATATTTAGCTTAGTTTATTACATTCAAATTTCAAAACTTGCATTTTATCAAAATATCTTTCTAAAAACCCTAATTTCAAGGCCATAGTCTTGTTATTAGGGGTATTTTGGTCATTTGGACCCCAATTTCGAAATTTCATATCTTATCTTCTTTATTTATTCCATTTTATTTCATACTTTATCATTTTTATTTAAGGGAATCAAGGAAAAGGCTTATATCTAGCAAAATTCAGTAATTTCTAGATATTACTAGATAAATCTAGAAAAGCCAACATATTTTCATTAACCAAGTTTTCTAGTTTTGCAGGTACATTGAAGACTTTATTTTTCATGTATTTAAATTTAAATAGTGATGTAATTTGTAATTAAACTTTGGAATAAGAATTTATATTTCCTGCTTAGCTTAGGTTGCATTGCATATAGTTTATTTTTATAATTTTAATGTGTGATGGATGATGATTCATGCATATTTTTATAAATTCACCATGGTCTACACGAATGGCACATGCACTAGCTTTTATGAAGTTTATAAACTTGGTGAAATTTGTATTTATGGCCATAGTCAGAATACGAATGATACTTAGATTTATGATCTTCACATTAGCCACATTCAGCCTACACTCTTAGGCTAACTTCAAAAATGCACTGCATTTCTCAAAAATACAAAAAGTATTCCTCAAAATCATATTCATTCATTTCATGCATTTTCCAATTCCAATCTCAATTCAAAGAAGTTCATTTCCTCAAAATCTCCTAAGTCTTATAGCAAAATCGATTTTCCCAAAGACATTGAATTTCAAAGGATATTTCAAGTATTTCCCAAGTTCCAAATTCAAATTTTCTAAGTTAGAATTTCAATTTCAAAGTTTGAATTCAGAGAAACCAAGTTTCTCAGAATTGATTTGCACCAAATGTCAAGAATTTCTCAAAATCGATTTTTATTTCTCTTAGAAGTATATTTCAAATCCCAATTCACGATTTTCCATGTGATACCTATTCTAAATATTTCAATCATTCAAAGCAAACATCATGTTTTCAAAATGTGCATTTTCTGAAAATTCATAGCACAGGCCTGATTCTATGTGCATTTAGAAATTAGAATATGATTTAGACAAGTTGAATAGAGTATAGCATAAGATTGATCCTTGGTTCAATTAACCATGTTAAAGGTGGCAGGAACGGTTGAACCTCGTACCGACAGGCGAGTCCCATTCTTCGGAATTTTCCCGCATTTTAAAAAACGGAGGCGAGTTATTTTCAAAATCTTTTTCAAAGGTCAGTTTGATTTGCAAAAGGTTAAAAATTTTGCGATGATAACACTAATGATATACCAGACCTTACGTAGTAGATCAATTCTCCAAGAATCTTAGGATATACATCTGATAAACCTTACAAACTTAAGAAAATTTTATGTGAATTACCGCACATATCATGGTGAGCATAGGCAGCATCGTAAAATAAATAGGGTGTGTATGAACCAACAGGCCTATAGAACACAAGCAATTTTGATTCAAGAAAAGCAATCAATCTGAGTCCTACCCACATACTTACTAGTGCTGACAAGGAATGATGCAAGATTTATGCCCTGATCATCATATTACATAACTGCAGAAGAGTCGCCTTATGGAAACCTTATATCAGTAAATAGCACTAAGAATGTAACATTACTGGAACTGTCACCAGGGATAAGAAATATATCTTATCATAAGCTATTTTCACATGTTAGATGTTCTTTATGAAACGAAAGGATGCATATACAACCACCCAGAATTCTCACATAAATAAAACTGTAACCAATAAGAAAGACATCATCCAAATACTGTAACTGGCTTAATTTTCTCTAAATAACAACAAAATTTAGAAATCCAAGTTTCGTGAGATTGGCACCCAGACCATAGGTAACTCACAATTTCCTGAGTTTCTGGCCGACTCCTATTAAGACCATTGCCCAATGATGCATTGCTGGCCTAAACGCGGATGTGTCAATGACATAGTATGCAATGGGGCAAAATGCAATATGCAGACATTCCGAAATATGTAGTTTATGTAGAGTTTGCAGAATTCCACAGCAAACCCGAGAGAGCTTCGCAGTGGATTAGATCTGCCGTTGTAAATAGAAAATCGATGCCAGTTTCAGGTTGGCTTACCAATGAGTGTGACGGTGCTGGTTGTGTAAGCCGCAAACAGGGGCAATTTGCAGCAAAAATTGAAAGAAGTAACGCCGACGAGGGTGGTGACTTATGGATGGGTGGAAGGTTTTGAGATAGAGACGAAGAACTAGGTGGATCTCACCCTTATTGCTATGCTGTCAAATTGATTCCTGTGGGTCAACCAGGAGGCAAGAGTGGTCTAAATTGAGATATAGAATGGGAAAGCAAAGGAGGGGAACTTCCACATAGCGCCAGATGCCACAAGGGGTGCGGCTCATGCATCAGCCAGGGGTATGGGCGTAGATGGTGGAAGAAGATTTTGACATGAATCCGAAGTCACAGAATTTACCAACTTAATGTCAAATGAGACACAATGGAAAAGGATGTGGCATTGATCTAGTCACACATGGTTGCAGTGAATTACAATGGTAATGTAATGAAATGGACGAGGCTAGAACTGAAGAGATTATAAAGGCAGCAAAAGGAGGATAAAATGCTGAATGAAATCCAATTGTATAATGCAGATGGAGATGCAAAAAAAAAATGACATAGTATAAACTATGAACATCCTGTACATAAAGAAAACAGAGATATAACTAAAAAAAAAAAAAAAAATTAACAAGGGGATGATAGAGCTATCCGATTAAGCAAGATAAGAAAAAGAAATCAAATGTTAGGAGACGATTATTTGCCAAAAAAAAAAAATGTAGGAATGAGGAAGCATTCCCTTGACTGTAGCAAACAGAGGGTCCGCTCCTGCTATATGCAGGATGATCTCCTCTTTAATGCTCTCATGATTTAATGAAAGAAAAACGAAGTAGAAATAGAAAAAAAAATTAAGACAGAGTAGCACTGAAGATAAAGGGGAAAATAATGTTTTGGCAATGAAAAGAAAGGAGGAATATGATTTCATACCTGTAGTGGGTGTCGATTTCTTAGTTGCTTGAAGGGGGATCGTTGTATGATAGTTAATGATGTGATTTCTTGCAGAGGATTGGATTATATCCTTTGCTGCTGAGCTTTAATCCAGGAGAGCTGGAATCGGCTGAGCTCCTTCAGTTGAGACAGATAGGAACCAGGCAACGAAGGAGGGGAGAGTTGCTGAAGAAGATCTTTGTATGAAATGTTGAAGAAAAAAAGGACCCGATGGATGCTGGAGGTTTTGATCTCCTTCTACCGCTTGCGGGAAGGCGCCAGAGTGAAAGAACAATGAGGAAGGGTTTTCGCTTAGGAGAAAAGATGTGTCCCGTGGACTATGTCGATCCCCCTTTTTCATCCTTAATTGCGTTCCTTTTATAGAGAGGGGTGGAAGCTGAGAAGATGGGGGGAAGTTGAAGATGATGGCGACGATCAAGGGTTGCCCTGAAGCAAAAGGGGGATGAGCGGGTGATGGAAAAGGGGCGTGCAAAGCCGTTGCAGATGAAGGGCGAATGGAGGCCATGGGGGTTTCCAGAGGGGGTCTCTCACATGGGGGTGGCTTGGTGATGGCGGGATGGAATGGAGGAGATGAAGGGCGAAGGTGATGAACGAAGGAGGAGGAGGTCGTTGGGGATCGGACGACTGAAGGATGAAGGATGCACATGGGGGGTTCGGACGAGAGCGGCTGAAGGAGAGAAACAAACTTGGGAAACTTTGAGAAAAACCCTAACTCGACTATTTAGCTTTGTATTTTCCAAAAGAGGTCTTCTTATAAAAAGATTTTCAAAAAACGGGTTTCTAAAAACCATTTCGCAATTTTCTTCATTCATTTTTTATTTTTTTTTGTTCTTTTCTGAGTATTTTTATTTTTTTTGTATTTTGGGAAATACAAAATTCTAAAATGTAAGGTAAAACAAGGATTTAAACTAATTCTTTTGTATTTTTGAGAAATATTTGAAAAAAAGAAGATTTTCAAGGCTATTTTGAGGAAGTTTCTATAGAAAATGGGTTTGGACCTGAGTTTTGAGAAAATATTCGAGTTTTAAACCTCGAATCGAGAAATACAACTCGATGGATCCAAACGGATACCGGATGAAGTGTCTGAGCTTTCCAGAAGATTATTTTGGTAATTTTGAGATTTTAATTTGAAATTTGAAATTTGGATAATGAAGCTCAGATTTGGATTTTGATAATGGATCCGGATCCAAAATTGAGTCAGATGTGGAAAATGAATTTAATTTCAACCAAATTTTGAGAAACAAAATAGAATTGAGATTAAAAACTGGCTCAATTACCCAGAAAATGGGGGCAAAGGGCAGAAAGGGGATATTTACAACATTTTGAAAAATTTGGGGTGTTCACAGATGCCCCTCTTTGCTACTAAGCCGGTTGAGAGCCGAGCTTAGTGGCAAAGAAACACTCCAAATTTTGAAAAATGCCCCAGTCAGCTGATCCGAACTGGGTGTGGAAGACTTATTTTGAAAACACGGCTCTTTGGGCTTGAAACCTTATCTTGAATGGTCCTGGGGGGATGAAATCCTCGACAATGATACGACTGAATGATAGAAATGAGGAAATCGTGATGGGACTTTGGGTGAAAATTCCAGGGGTGGTGAGAGACAAGAGTTTTGATCAAGTTCATGGGTGAGATAAGATCAACCCTTTGGAATGACTCAGGTTTAACCCTTAACCTGGATGGGATGAAGATAGATCAAGATAGTTTGGATGGGGAAAGGAAAATGGACCTCGATGGGACATTTTGAGAGAAATGCCTCATGAGATGAAACTTAAGGACGATCCCTTCCTGGATGGATATACAAAGAGCATGGGTTCCTTTGTGGGGAAAACCATGATGGGATGGGGATTGCCTCGTCAAAACGAGGCTCAGGTTTAACCCAAACCTGAAAGGAAGGTACCTCACAGAGTGAGGTTTAGGCTTAAACCTTTAACCTGAAAAGGGGCGACCATACGGAATCCTCGGATGAAGAAAGCCGTGATGGGACAACAAATACATCGCCGAAGCGAGATTCAGGTTTAACCCTTGACCTGAGTGAGAGAATGATACATAATCTTCAAGCGACGAAACCGTGGTGGGACTAGAAAAGATATCTAGTCGAAAATGGGACTCAGGTTTAACCCTAACCTGAACGGAAGGTACCTCATGGAGCGAGGTTTAGACTTAACCCTTAACCTGAAAGGGATGACCATACGGAATCCTCGGATGAAGAAACCATGATGGGGCCTTCGGAATTTGGACAAACAAGTCCAGAAGGGGTTTGCGAGAAGAGAAAAACAAGGGGTTCCCTAAAGCTTGGAAAAGGGACGATCTTGGGTGCCTCATTGCTGAGACTAAAATCAGCTTTCTGAAAACAAACGACCTCTCGCAGAAGGTTTTGGGTTTGTACCTCGAGGAGCGAGGTAACAGGTTTAATCCTTAGCCTGAATGGATACAGAACCCTCGAGGAGTGAGGAGAACTGTGATGGGCCTCTAAACCTTGCACAATAAGTCCAAGAGGGATTTTTGCAAAAGGATAAAAATGGGGGTCCCTAAAGCTTGAAAAGGGGTTGTTCTTGGGTGCCTCATTGCTGAGACTGAAAATAGCTTTTGACAATAACAGATCTTTTGCAAAAAGTTCAGGTTTAACCCTTATCCTGAGCGAGTACTGTCTATGGCGGGACAGTGGGGAGCACAGGGAAGTGTGCGGATCTGAGAGCGCTCAGATTAGACGGAAGGAAAGGACTTTTGAGTCCTAAGGAGGGATGACGTCAGGATACGTCAAAACGATTTCAAGTTCACACTTCATGTTGGGATAATCAGAAAAATATTGCCAATAAGATGTCAAAAATCGTAGTTGATTCAGAATGATTGAATGGTGCTCATGTGTGAAGATATCACCTCTTTCTTACCTAGAGTATTAGCTTCAATTGGGCTAACTCTGTAGATTTTGAGATCTAAAATTCAAATTTGTTGCTGTTGAGTTTCCTCAAGGAAGATATCAATTTCCCTAATATGAAAAGAAGAGGAAACATTCTTAGCTTCATAAAAGCAATTAAGCGAAAAGACATTGATTAGAGAATTTCACATAGATAAAGATGATTCTTTGATAGTTTCGGGCAGTTTGATATCCTGGGCATTTCCCATGATGATCTTTTTGCACTCTTTTGAACCATGGATCTTTTCTGGATTCTTTTACATCCTCCTTTATTTTGGAGATGTCCTGACTTTTCTGTCTTTTTCGAGGAAGGGTACGTCACAAACTCCTTCATCTTGGAGATGCTCCGATCCTTCTTTCCTTTCTCAGGGATTGGTTCTTGGGTTGAAATCTCTAAATGATAGCAGAAATCAAATATCCTTTAGGGTTTGTCGGTAGGTTCATCGCATCTGCCTTCATCTCGACGGTGATCCGAACTTTCCCTGGAAGGATCCGTCGCAAACTCCGTCATCTTGGAGATGTTTCAAATCTTCTTTGGCCCCGGGGGTCCACTCGCTTAATTCGCCTTTATCTCGACGACAATTGAGAGATCCCTTTTGCGGATATTTGATTACAGCTTAGCTTGGATGACTGAGGATATATGGATTGGGTAGGTTCTTTTTACTGCCCAGGATATTTCCACTGTCTTACCGCCAAAAGAATAATCTTTAAGAATGCGCCACAGCTATGATCAATACCAGTTCACTTATGGCTTTTCAACATCATTGAATTTTCCTTTGCCGATCATATCGAAGATTTTTCTTCATCCTCTCGGTTGACCAGCAGAATAAGCTTGAATTTAGCTCTTACTTCGCAAGAGTCTTGCTTTTTTTGAAAATGATACTGAAGGTAGTTTGAGATAATTCTTTGTGTGATGAAAATTTTGAGATCAACAATGACTTTTTGATAGCAAATTGGCAACGTATTCTAGAAAATCCTTGACGAAGGTCGCTTGATATCGAGTCGACACATCCATGACAAAATTCTCCTCTCTTTTTCCCCAAAAAGAGAGACTCAGGCTTAAGCCCTTACCTGAATGGGAAGTTGGAAATACTCCTCTCTTCCCTAAAAGAGGAGGTGTTTGCAAAACGGAACTTTCGAAGAGAAATTAAGTTTTCGTCAAAACTCCCTATCTCTAGGCTTCTCTTATGGAAAGGTGGCCGAAAAACAAAGTTGAAAGTATCACAGAGGAACGAGTCCATCACACTCTCCCTAGAAGAAGGTCCTCTGTGAAGGAGTTGGCCAAAGATGATAAAACGAGGGCCACAAAAGAAACGAGCTTCCGTCGAAGCTCTCCCTGAAAAAAGGGTTCTCTTGTGTAAAGTTGGCTGTTGTTTTGCAAACTGTTCGCGAAGAAAACGAGTCCCTTAAAATTCTCCCTGGAAGAGGGTCCTTGCGAACGAAAGATGGTTGCATGCGAAAAGAACGAGCTCCCTCGAACTCTCCCTGAAGAGGGTCCTTCGCAAGAAAAGATTGATTTTTGATGAAATGATAACCCGAAGGTTGAAATTGAGAATTTATAGCTTGAAATGATGATGCTTGGTTAGCACAAAGACTGAACCCGGAGGGCTAACTGATTAGCCAGCCAAACACTAGCACGAGCACTGGATTTCAAAAAGAAAGCCTCAGTATGAGCGCTGGGTTTTTGAAAAATGCGCACCAGTACGAGCACTGAATTTTCGAAATACACACCAGCACGAGTGCTGGGTTTTTGAAATGCACACCAGTACGAGCACCGGGTTTTCGAAATGCACACCAGTACGAGCACCGGGTTTTCGAAATGCACATCAGCACGAGCACTGGATGGTTCAATAGGAGAATTTGAAAAATGAGACCGACATTCAAAGATACTTGAGAATTAAGCGAGAATAATTGTCGGTGTTTCAGGATTATCCCTTATCCTGAAGGGGAAACGATGAGTGTAAACTCGAATTCACAATAACTTGTCCAATACGAGCATTGGATTCAAAAGGAAGTTCAAGTTGGAACTTGAAACTCCAAAAATGAGAATATACAAGAAGGAAAATCCGAGTCGGAACCCGGTTTCTAAATACACGAAAGAAGGTGAGAATTGGGTTCGAAAACTCGAATTCTCAAAACAAATGAATTGTTCAACACGAGCGTTGGATTCAAAAGGAAGTTCAAGTCGGAACTTGAAACTTCAAAAACTGAGAATATACAAAAGGGAAATCTGAGTCGAAACCCAGATGAGAAGGAGATAATTCTTATCCAAGAGTCGGATTTTAGAAGAATTGACAAAATGCATGAATAGGTTCCGACGATTGCAAAGATTTATTCAAGATTCTTGACCCAAGATGGTCTGAATTTTGATGACTTCAGGATTTTCCCTTATCCTGGAGGAGGATGAATAAAAGATTAATAGGAATTGAAGAGTTTATAGGAAGTAGTTCAGGTTTTAACCCTTAACCTGAAAGGGATGCAAAATAAAGGATCGATAAAAACTTAAAAAGTTTGATAAAAACTTGATAAAAACTTGACAAAATGATAAAATGGATAACAAATCGATGAAAATTTAATTAAATCAGAAAAATAGATCAGCTGAAAGGTTGACAAGTTTTCAAAAAGAGAGTTCGTCTAATCCTGCCTGCATATGACGAAGGAAGACATGTATAGATCAAAAATAAAAATGCCCCAGTATTAGGGAGAAGATATGAGAATTTAATAGAAAAATCGTCGCTTTATTGAGAGAGATTTTTTTTTTGAGTACAAAAGGCTAGGAATTTAAGTGTAAAATCTCTTCAAATGTAGAGCGTTAATAGGATCTGGCAGTTCCGCTCCATCTGCGTTGATCAGACGATAGGAATTACGGGGCAATGCTTCCTTAACCACATAAGGGCCTTCCCAATTGGGTGACTACTTGCCCTTCGGCCGATGCTTGAGATGAGCTGTCGATCTGAGCACAAGATCATTAACTCGAAACCTTCTCTCAATGACTGACTTGGCGTAGTGTCTAGCTATCCTCTGACGATAGGCTTGAGCGTGCTCTGCTGCCTTGAGTCTTTTCTCGTCTAGTAGATCAAGCTATACCAACCTCTGCTGCTGATACTGATCAAGTGGAAGTTCAATGAGCGACGCAAACTTGAGTGTGGGCTTCTGAACATGTAGAGGTAACACCACCTCCGTCCCATAAACAAGCTCTGAAGGCGTAGCATTTGTTGGGGTTCGAATGGTGGTTCGGTACGCCCAAAGTGCATCGTGCATCTTCTCGTGCCAATCACGACCTGTTTCCACTGTTCTTTCCAGGATGCGGATCAAAATTTTGTTGGTGGCCTCAGCCTGGCCATTCCCTTGGGGATAGTAAGGAGCTGAGAAGTGGTGATGAATCCCGAACTTCGAGCAGAAGGTCTTCATCTTCTCATTTTTGAAATGGCTGCCATTATCTGACACAATATCATGTGGGACGCCGAAGCGACAGAGAAGATTTTTATGAATAAATGAAATCACTTGCCGGCCTTCTACTGTTCGCAGAGTTACAACCTCAACCAATTTGGTGAAGTATTCTGTAGCCGCGAGAAAGTATTTGTGGCCATTAGATGCAGAAGGAGTGATTGGACCCACCACGTCGAAGGCCCACATTGAAAAGGGCCAAGGAGAGACCACTGACTGCAAGTATGCGGCTGGCGCATGAATGGAAGGTGCGTGCATTTGACACTTGACGCATTTCCTTACAAATTGATGGCAATCTTGCTGCATGGTTTTCCAGTAATATCCTGCGCGGATAATTTGCTTGACGAGTGTTTGGTAGCCGACGTGGCCACCACAAACTCCTTCGTGCGCCTCTTGGATAACTTCCATGGCTTCGTCTTTGTCTAAGCATCAGGCATACTCAGAACTGAACCCACGATGGTAGAGAGTATTGGCAAGGATGAAGTAGCGAACTGACATGCGTTGAATTGCACGTTGTTCTTTTCTTGGCATTTCTGCTGGAAACTCACCGGTTTCAATAAAATTTTTGATGTCTTGATACCAAGGCTTTTCCTTCTGAGCGGACTGGTTCACTTGCTCAATTGGAATGTAGGCAGGTTGATCAAGTCTGCCGATCTCGAAGGAACAACAGGATTCACTGTCTTTAAAAGACAAAATAGAGCCTAAGCACGCTAAGCCATCGGCTATGTGATTGTATTCCCTCTTGACATGATTGAGCTGAAATTCTTCAAAGCTGCTTATGAGAGCTAAGGCAATCTTCTGATAGGGGATTAACTTTGAATCCTTGACTTGCCATTCAGCATTAACTTGGCTGATAACAAGTAATGAGTCACCGAAGGCGTGTACTCTCTTGACATCAAAGCTTTGCAAAATTTTGAGGCCTTGTATTAGAGCTTCATACTCAGCCATGTTGTGGGTACATTGGAAATTGAGCTTGAGGGAATAGGGGAGCATCTCCTTTTCAGGAGTGATTAACAAGATCCCAATTCCTATACCAGACATATTTCTGGATCCATCAAAGAATAGAGTCCATAGTGGAGATTCCTGAATACTGCAGATGCGATCGTCAGGAAAATCATCTTCTGCTCTGATCTCTTCTGTCAACGGGAAATCTGCTAACTAATCTGCGATGGACTGACCCTTGACCGATTTCTGAGAAACGTACTCCAAATCATACTGCATCAGGAGGACTTGCCATTTCGCAATCCGTCCTGTAAGGAAAGGCTGCTCAAGGATGTATTTGAGAGGGTTGAGTCTCGACAGGATCTTGATTTCTGATGCCATTAGATAATGTCTCAGCTTCTGACACATCCACACTAAGGCTAGACATGTCTTTTCCATCTGAGAATATCTCTTCTCGTAATCGATGAAGGTCTTGCTGATGTAGTAGATGACATGCTCTATCCGGCTGCCTTCCTCATACTGCGCAAGAAATCCGCCACAAGCATTGTGGTTGACAGAAATATATAAGAGCAACGGCTTTTCCAGTTCGGGTGGCTTCAGAACTGGTGGATTGAAGAGATACTGCTTGATGCGTTCAAATGAGAGCTGGCATTCTGGTCCTCATTCAAATTTCACTTCTTTTCTTAGCAAGTGATTGAAAGGCTCGCATCTCATGGCCAAATTTGAGATGAAACGTCGAATAGACTGAATGCGCCCCTGAAGGCTCCTTAATTCTTTGAGGTTGGTGGGAGGCGGCATGTCAATGATCGCCTTTGCTTTGGCAGGATCCACCTCTATGCCTTTCTTGCTGATCATGTAGCCAAGCAGTTTGCCTGATTCTACCCCGAAGACACATTTCTGCGGATTGAGTCTCAACTTATAGAGGATAAGTCTTTCAAAGACTGGGCTGAGAGCATCGAGATGATCCTCGCCTTCTTTAGATTTGACCAGGATGTCATCCACGTAGGCATCCATGTTCTTGTGCATCTGATCATGAAAGATCACTGCCATAGCCCTCTGATAGGTTGCCCCGGCATTCTTGAGTCCAAACGGCATGACTGTATAGCAAAAGGTTCCCCAAGGCGTGGTGAAGGAAGTTTTGGATTGGTCACGAGCGGCCAACTTGATTTGATTGTAGCCTGAGTATCCATCCATGAAGGAGGACATGGCATGGCCTGCCGTGCTATCGATCAGGAGATCGATGTTGGGGAGTGGATAATCATCCTTTGGGGTTGCTTTGTTCAGATCTCTAAAGTCAATACAAATCCGAACTTTGCCATTCTTTTTGGGGACTGCCACAATGTTTGCCAACCAGTCTGGATATTCAATGGTCCGAATGAATCATGCCTTTAACAACTCCTCAAGTCCTTCTTTAACTTGTGGTGCTACTCGAGGATCCATTTTTCTTAGTTTCTGCTTGATTGGTTTGCAATCCGGCTTCAACATAAGGCGATGCTCGACTAACTTGGAGTCTAAACCTGGCATATCTTCATAAGTCCAAGCGAAGACTTCCTGATGCTATTTGAGGAAGTAGATGAGCCTTTCCTTCTCATCAAAACTTAGACTGGAACCAATTTTGAGGATTCTTGGATCATCTTCTGAACCAATATTGACATCCTCTGTTGGATCTTGAACCAACAGTGATGGTTCATCCTGCTTCTGAATGCTGGCAAACTCTGGCAAATCTTGAATTGTCGAGTCGAATTCTGCCAACTCTTCAATCTGCTCTGCCACTTTGCTGACTTCTGCCCCTGCCTTCGTTTTGCATGCTTTGGCTGGTTTATTTTGAAAAAGGTTGGTATTGATAACGAGCTTTTTGAATGATTTAGGAGCCATGATCACGACAATCCTGAAAGTGAAAAAGGAGGCTTTTGAGAAAAAGGTAAAATATCTGAAAAATAGCCTTTTGTACAGAGATAGAAAATGACAACATAGATAAGGATATAAGCAGAGAATTTGTGTACACCAAGATGAACAGAGCAAAACAAACTTTTCATTGATTGAATGAACTTGGATATTTACAAGCGACCGTTTGAGACAAGGAAAGAAATTGGGGCGGATCTTGCCCTTACAAGATGACCAAGATGGAAAGAAAACAGAAAACACTGGCATTGTCTTCATTACTGAGCTCCCTTGACGAAGATGGTCTTTCTGCAAGATAACTGACCTGTGAAACCCAAGCCTGTGCCGGTGGCATGCTGAACAGGGATGATTGGCTCCAGAATGCCGTCTTCATTTTTGCCTAGGCCCCTGAAGGGTTGATACCCATGCTTCATCAGAAGATCAAATCCTTTCCTTGATTTTGAGAATCGAGGAAACAGAGGGTGATCCTTAATTGAGGTGCAATCGAGGCATCCTCCTAGCTTGAAGAAGCGAGGTCCCTGCCACTGAACAATTGCAGTGACATTTTCTGTTGGTTGGACCTCCTTCAGATTCAGCATATCCAGGCTTTCACTCAGATTGATCTCGTCGACTTCCCTAATGCTTGGGATGTCGGCAGTGAAAGTGGGACGGGGAATCATCGGCTGCGGAAGTCGTTCTTCTGGATCCTCTCCTAGGACCGTGGTGATCATGCCCCCCTTCGACCATTTGATGCACTGGTGCAGGGTTGATGGGACCGCATTGGCATTGTGGATCCAAGTGCGTCCGAGGAGCAAATTGTATGTAGGTGGCACATTCACTACATGGAAGAGTACAGTATGCACCGAATAGTTGATGAAGATCTCGAGAAATATCTTCCCCTTGGCTGTCTGCCCATGGTTATCAAAACCGTAGATAGTGATCGGATCTGGGGTGCATTCCTCTTCTTTTAGGCCCAATGCCTTGGCCGTCATCTCTGGACAGATATTGAGGCTGCTGCCTCCATTAACGAGCACATGAGGGACTGTCATGCCCCTGGTCCGCACTACTATGTATAGGGCGTTGTTATGAAACGAATGAGGCTTTGGCAAATCCTCATAAGAAAAAGTGATTGGTGCATTCGTCATGGCCTGATTGACAATCTGAGCCATATCTTGCGGGGTCGTGCTAGGCTTGACTTTGATCTTTCTAAGAAGATCTTCTAGCACTTGTTGGTGCTCAGATGAAGCGTGGGTCAGGTCCAAGATAGAGATGTTGGATAATGCAGTAATTGGCTTCTGAATTGACCCTGAAGCCTCTTCTTTCTTCGAAGCTGCCTTGATGAAGCGCTTTGGGATCCTGGGAACTAGCTTGGCAGTTCCTGTTGCTGCCTTTGTTGATTTATTGGAAAATGGGATGACATCCGATGTAAGACCCGCAATTTTTCAGAAAATATCTGAATAAAATTCATGAGGCATTTACCGGTAAAAATAGCATTTCTTCTCAGAATGCGAAACGAATCAATTCCTGCGAGCCAGTTATACTTAGGATATTCGTCGAATCGCGAATATATGCTCAAACACTCGGGAAGCCATAACTTCCTAACTAAACGAAATCAATAGATTCGTACGAGCCAACTTTCTTAGTTACGTCAATACGAAGAAAATGGCGTACTCAGAATTTTTCGGAAAAAATCGCCGAAAACCCGAAATTCTTGCGGGACCCACGGAAATATTGGTGGGACCCATAGAAATATTCCTCAGAAAATATCTGGTGGGACCCACAAAAATATCCCATGGAATATCCAAGTGGGCCCCACACCAAGGAACCTCTTGGAATTAAAAAGAAGCCAAGGGGGTAGTTTGGGCATGAGAAAACCCAAGAGGAGGTGGGCTTGGGCTATAAATAGCCCTCCCCACTCTCTCTCTTCTCATAAAAATCGACCCCCCCTCTCTCTCTTGCCTTCTCTCTCTCTCCTAAACCTCCCCTACCTAGCCTAGCCCACCTGAGCCCACCTGACCTGGTCTGAGCCTGCCTGACTTAGCCTGAGCCTGCCTGACCTGGTCCTAACCCACCTGACTTGGGTCTGAACCCACTTGACCTGGTCCAAACCCAGTTGACTTGACTTGAACCTAGTTGGGTTTAAAGTCAAAGTCAAAGTCCTTTTTGGTCCAGATTCCGGTTTGGATTTCTGAACCCAGACTTAGCCTACTTGAGCAGAGTTCGAACCTGCTGAACCCAGTTGACTTGGATCGAACCCTGTTTGGTTCAAACCACTTAGGTTGAGTAGCTTGACCTACTCTACCTCTTTCTCAACTAAGTCAGCTTCATCTGACTTAGTCTGACCTCTCGAAGGAAGGCTCGAAGCCAAAGAAGCAACCCGGAGCCGTTTCTTCCACGATTTGAAGTAAGTTCGCTTCATTAAACCATCTCTCTCAAGTATTTGATTGTTTGTATATAGCATATACTTTCTGAAGTAGTATCTTGCTTTAGTTCTTGGTTGAGCCCTCTAGGACACTTCGGTGTTCACACGCTCGCCTCGTAACTATCGTCGGATATATATGTTCGAATACGCAGTATATGCGTTCTTCAAAATAGTATCTCACCCTAGTTCTTGGTTGAGCCCTCTAGGACACTTCGGTGTTCACTCGCTCGCCTCGTAACTATCGTTGGATACAGATCTAGGTGTATATCTGCTGATACTGCCGACGCGTCTTATATCGCACAGGCCATGTAATTTACCTTTGCCGTCGCGTCGTATGATGCCAAGGCTCCCTGCTTTCTGTACTTCCGATTACTGCACTTCCGATTATGCATTTACTTACGCCGTCGCGTCGAACGATGCCAAGGCTCCTGCTTTCTGCAATGTATTTACTTACGCCGTCGCGTCGAACGATGCCAAGGCTTCTGCTTTGTTATATATGTAGAATATTTCGTTCAGTTACACACCCTGAACAATAGTATATGCATTTCCTTTACGCCGCCGCTGTATAAAGCACAGGCTTCTGCTTATATTACATATATGGCGCATAAGTGAGCGTTCAAACGGAGATCAACTCCAAAATCGCCCATGCGATTCCCTTACCGCTCCTCGTACAAGATTCTGCTTGACGAATGAAGCCCCTATTGGAAAGGCTTCGCCTTTTGGCAAAATGCTCTTTACGTAAAGACTAAATCAATTACGTATGGCCTGGCTATGGCCCAAGGTTCCTGCAACCTTGATGGATGCAAAGTACGCACAACGGTGCGCATCCATTTCCCGAGTTAAGCGTAGCGATTTCCCACCAAAGAGGGGAGATGCCGCTGAAACGGATAAAAGAAACGCACGCTTTCTCCGTAAAAGAGAGGAAGTGCTGCTGAAATTCCTGAAGGAGCTAAGAATGGCTCAGAAAGAACGTAGCAGAAGTGCTACCCAGTTATGAAACGCCTTCTACAATGTAGAAAGGTTCGTCGCACCACTGCCGGTAGAGCAGAGAAGGTGTTGACAGAATGGTTGGCAGAAGAGCTGCCAAAACCAGTTAAGTGGCACAATGATGTCCTTTGTTGGAACGATGTCAGAATGACTCGTCTCCCTGACACCTGCAAGGGCATCATACTTGTAAGAGCCGTTGCGCCAAAGTAGTGGTAGCGCCTTGACGAGGTCCTGAGCTCGTTGCGTAAAAATACGCCGAGTAGCCGATCCGTAGAGATCGAGTCATGTGCATGCTCATTGAGAATTATCAGACAACCAGACTCGTAAGGGCCGCTGAGCCGGAGTGTGTTGTTTCCACCGAAAGAGGTGAAGTGCTCGTCAAGGCCGAAGTGCCGAGAGCAGAGTTAAGCATGCATATGAATAAAACCTTTGTTCCACGGTGAAAACCGTGTGGTTGATTGGGGTCGGGTACATACTTCTCAAAGGCTGCCATATAGGCATGCAATGTTCGTCAAGTAATTGTAAGACCGGCAGGCCCCTTTCAAAATTTCTCACCGAGGAAGACGGTGATGGCGCAGCCTTGAGTGACATATATTTCACCCGAACCTGATAGAGTTCATTGATGGCCTTCGTCACTCAGAGGTATGGAGGTCGTGGTTATCCTTAAATATCTAAGGATTGAACCCAACTACTGCAGTAGCAGAATGCATTCGGATACCTAGTAAGGATCTCTTCCGGTATGCTGTACCGTCCTACTAGGGGGATGGGGTCAACAGGCCTCTGGGGTATCTAAAATACATAGAATAATCAACCCCCAGATCGTCGCGTTGTCGCCCAGATATGAGTCCCCTAAGCCCAGGGGGAGGTGCAATTATCGAAACAAAGCATTAGCTTAGGTACAACGCTACTTTGAATGTATGAGTGGATGACGTTGTTGAGTCAGTCCTGCATAACCTTTGTGAAGGTGTCATGGTCGGTATACTACTGGACCGATTGGGAAAGAACCCCATTGATATCCGTACGACTAAGTGAAGCTCGGAGAGCTGTCCTTAGATTCGTAGGATACGGATGTGCCAAGCATAAAGGCTTGAGCTAGACATCTATTCGTGACTCTGAGGAAGTCAAGGTTAAGTCGTAGAGACTTGAGAGGTTATTCTAACTCACAGCCCTGAAGAGGCTTATGCGAAGTCATGACGACTTGCGTGGATGTTCAACTCATAGCCCTGATGAGGCTTGTGCGATATACGCTAAGTCATGGAGGCTTGAGCGTCGTATTACGAACTGCGACCCTGAGTGGTCTATGCATTTACTTGAGTTGAATAGATAGGTGTTTCCCTACTTACCAGACCATCAGTGGTTCTGACCCCGTTTAATGGGGATTTCAGGTGTTGAACCTGCGTGGCGATATGCGGAGCAAGGCGGCATCAAGTTCCAGGGTTTCTCTAGACAGAGTTGTACTGCTTCCTTTTTATTGAACCTTCACTGTTTTTCTAAGCAGTAGTGTTGTAATAAACATGTGCTTTCGATAAAATGGAACACTTTGGTGGTCAATGAGTTGCTTGGCCACATACCTGCAACGTGCTCGGAGTTTTCTAAAACCGACGACTCATTATCGTCTTATTCCGCTGCTAAAAGCTTTTCTAAGTTCCGCTGCAAAGAAAAAAAAAAGAAATCCATGAAAATTTCAACTTAGCTTTGTTTTGGAAATCCGGGGCGTTACAGAATTGGTATCAGAGCATGAGTCTGAGAAACCTGGTTCAAGATCCGTCATGGTACCGATATCGTACTGTAAGTATATGTTTTTTTGTTCTGATCTGGGTGCATCTTTGTATAGATGGCAACTCATGACTCGCGTGGATATTGCTATCGCTGCAAGGTCATGCACGATGAGTGGATATGCCCGTATGAAGTCCAAGACTGCCAATACTGTGGCGAAGATGGGCATTCCGCCAACGAATGCCAAAGGAAATATACCGCCGATATGGGTCGGCGGGCTTCAAAGGGTCTCAGGGATGAGACTTCGCGTGTCAGTGGACAGCATCACTCTAGTGTTGGGAGCAACCATACCCCAACATCTTTTGATGAATTACCAAGGCTGAGGGATTTTGATTTGAACTTCCCTGCAGAAGTCTATCACTCGCCAAGCTACCATCCGGCATCACATATGCCGAGCTTAAATGGCAGGAACAAAAGAGGAGATTCTTTCTGTTCGCCAATCCTTATTCCAGACTCCCAGAGTCTTGATCTTGCTGACTGGGAAAGTGGACTGGAGTCTCTCATATATTCCCAGTATTCGCCTGCTAGTGCGGAAGTGCCGCCCAAGCCAAAGCTAGTAGTGCCTGCACCAAGGCCATGTGGCAATAGATGGACCTTTTGGAGTTCGTCTTCATCAAAGAAATCCAAGTCTTAAAGAGACTGGTGATGTTTTGGAGTCAGTAGACTCATGTATATAGTTTCTCATTGCCTAAAGTCTGCCAGTGCGGCATGACGTTTTGTTTAAGGCAATGCTTGTGTAAATGTGATGTATATTAAGTAAATAAAGCTTTTACTTCCTCATATACATCGAGAAACTAAAAACAAGTGCTTGTGTGTGCATAGATAAATGGCTCCTACGACGAGGAGAACCATACCAAGCGAGGAGTCTCATACGCAAGGATTCCTGTTAGAGACACTCAACAACCTGGTTACCGCCATCCGTGAAACGAGGCCAGAACCAGTCGCACCACGAAACGAGCACCTGGGAGGAGTAACTTATGAGAAGTTCCTCAAGCTTGACCCGCCAGTTTTCATTGGCAGAGCCGA
Source organism: Nuphar pumila (assembly GCF_984573655.1). Taxonomy (NCBI): domain Eukaryota; kingdom Viridiplantae; phylum Streptophyta; class Magnoliopsida; order Nymphaeales; family Nymphaeaceae; genus Nuphar; species Nuphar pumila. The sequence continues at coordinate 43,010,125 of NC_143260.1, read as the reverse complement.
TCCTGAGCTCGCGGAGAGTTGGATCGAAGAGACGGAACGTGCCTTCTTAGTACTGGGAGTACCAGAGGAAAAGAAAACCAATTTTGGCACGTATCGGCTGAAAGACAACGCACGGAAGTGGTGGGATACCACTAAGATTATCCAGTTCTCGGAAGTTGAAGTCATTCCTTGGACTGACTTCCGGAGAGCTTTCATGGATAATTACTTTCCATTACACTCCAGAAACAAGAAGAAGATGGAGTTTCTGGAATTGGAGCAGGGTGGCATGAATCTGATTGACTATACCACCAAATTTCAAAATCTTGAACGGTACTGCTCCCGGTTATTTGAGACCGACCAAGAAAGGGCCGACAAGTACATCAATGGACTGCGAGAAGGGCTAAGGTCACGGGTTATCACCAGCATGCCCCAAACGTTTCAAACGGCTGTGGCAGCAGCTTCAAAAATACAAGTGGATTGGGAGCGATCAAAAGTGATCATAGCAAAAAGGCCCATAGTTGATGGTGGGAACAAGAAGAGAATGTTTCCAAGTGGCCAGGGTTCACGACAACCCTTTCAGAAGAAAAGGTTCCAAGGTGGGAACAACACTCAACAAGTTGTAAGGCCAAGGCAGAACATGGCTCCAAACAACCTGCAGTTCAACCCAAACTGCCCAAAATGCCATGTTAATCACGCAAGAGGACCATGTCCACGTGACACAGGTGGATGCTTCTACTGTGGCAAAGTGGGCCACATTGCAAGACAATGCAGGAAGAAGCTTATTGATGAGCAGAGGAGGAATGCCGGATCTGCCGGACCCTCTCAACAAGTACCACAACGAACACAAGTCCAACGACCCCCACCTAGAGTAGAACAAAGGCCTGCTGCAGGTCGTGTATATGCTGTAACGACTGAACAAGTCGAAAATGGTGACCTGATTGAAGGCACCGTACCTGTTAATGGACATGCAGCTTACGTCTTGTTTGATTGTGGTGCTACTCATACGTTTATCTCTGACGATTTCACCGAACAACTCCACGCTTCGGTGCAACCGATTGATAAAATGATCGAAGTATATAACCCGTTGGGTTCACGCACCAAATGTATTCGGTGTGTGAAAAATTTGGATATTGAGATAGCAGGGCAACACTTGCCTACTGACGCCATCCTGATCGATATGATACAGTACGATGTCATTCTGGGAATGAATTGGTTGGCTCAGAATAATGCCAAGATTCTGTGCCGCGAGGGCAGAGTGATTCTATCTCGACCCGGATTACCTAAGATGGAATACCGGTTATCCAAACCAGTTCCACAAAAAAGGCTCATATCAGCACTTAAGGTACAAAAATACCTTAGGAAGGGTTGTGTGGCCTTCCTGTTGAGTCTCTCGGTGAAAAAATCCAACGACCAACCCCTTGAGAGTTTGGAAGTAGTGCGGGAGTTTCCCGATCTGTTTCCTGAGGAATTGCCAGGACTTCCGCCACTTCGTGAGGTTGAATTTGGAATTCAATCCTTACCTGGAACAACGCCGATATCCAAAGCCCCTTATCGTATGGCACCAGCTGAACTCAGTGAGTTGAAGTGTCAGTTGGAAGAACTGATGGAACAAGGGTTCATCCGACCAAGTATGTCACCATGGGGAGCCCCGGTACTATTTGTAAAGAAGAAGGATGGATCCCTTCGGTTATGCATCGATTATCGGATGCTTAACCAGGCAACCATTAAAAATAAGTACCCGTTGCCTCGGATTGAGGACTTATTCGATCAGCTCAGAACAGCGAGAGTGTTCTCCAAGATCGACCTCAGGTCTGGATACCATCAGCTCAGAGTTAAGGAGGAGGATATACCGAAGACTGCCTTCAGAACGAGATATGGCCATTATGAGTTCGTAGTAATGCCCTTCGGACTTACAAATGCGCCTGCTGTCTTTATGGACCTGATGAACCGAGTGTTCAAACCATACTTAGACACTTTTGTCATCGTCTTCATTGATGACATTCTCGTGTATTCAGAGAATGAGGAACAACACAAGGAGCACTTGAGAATCGTCTTGAAAACCCTTCAAGATAATCAGTTATATGCCAAGTTTTCAAAATGTGAATTCTGGCTAGACAAAGTAATGTTCCTTGGCCATGTGATCTCCAAAGATGGAATCGCAGTAGATCCTGCGAAGGTCGAAGCTGTGATAGACTGGAAGCAGCCAGAAAATATCACTGAGGTCCGCAGCTTCCTTGGACTTGCCGGATATTATCGGAAGTTCATACACGACTTCTCCCGAATCGCCGTACCGATGACAAAATTATTGAAAAAGGGAGTCAAGTTCGAATGGACTGACCAGTGTAAGGAGTGCTTTGAGGTTCTCAAACAGAGGCTTACCACTGCCCCTGTCCTTACCTTACCTTCTGGTCAGGGAGGCTTCATTGCTTATACCGATGCCTCGGGAACGGGTCTGGGTTGTGTATTGATGCAGCATGGCAAAGTAATCGCCTATGCATCCCGTCAGTTAAGAATTCATGAGAAAAACTATCCAACCCACGATCTGGAGCTTGCCGCGGTAGTATTCGCGCTTAAAATCTGGCGACACTACCTGTATGGAGAGAAATTTGAGGTCATGTCGGACCATAAAAGCCTAAAATACCTCTTTTCTCAAAAAGAACTCAATATGCGGCAACGGCGATGGCTGGAATTCCTCAAAGACTATGAATTCACGCTTTCCTATCACCCTGGAAAGGCGAATGTTGTAGCAGATGCCCTTAGTCGCAAGACTGTTGGCACTCTGGCCAGCCTAACCGGACAATGGAAGTTGATGGAGGATTTCGTCAAGTGGAAGCCATTTTTGGCTGATTCAGGTAGAATCCAAATGTCATGTTTGACGATCCACATTGAGTTCCTCGATCGCATCGTAGCCGAACAGTTCAAGGATCCCCAGTACTTGGAATTAAAAGCTCGTGCTGAAAAAGATGATACTTTCTTTCATTTGAAAGAAGATGGAGGAATATGGATGGAAGAGAGAATTTGGGTTCCAAATAACCCTGAGCTAAGACAAGAAGTACTCCAAGAGGCTCATAACAGCAAGTACACCATTCACCCTGGGGGTACGAAAATGTTTCGGGACTTACAGAGAAAGTACTGGTGGAGGGGTATGAAACGGGATGTGGCTACATTTGTCTCAAGGTGTTTAATCTGCCAGCAAGTAAAAATTGAGCATCAACGACCTGGTGGAAAAATGCAACGGATCGAGATTCCAGAATGGAAATGGGAGGGCATTACGATGGATTTCATCGTTGGATTGCCTCGGTCCAAGAGACAACATGACTCAATATGGGTGATCGTAGACAGACTCACCAAGTCTGCTCACTTCCTGCCAATCAACACTCGATACTCAACTGAACGATTGGCAGAGATCTACATTCGGGAAATCGTTAGACTCCATGGAGTGCCGATTTCGATCATATCCGATCGTGACCCGAAGTTCACCTCTCACTTTTGGGAGCAGCTTCAGAGAGCCCTGGGGACGAAACTCAAGTTCAGTACAGCATTCCATCCCCAAACAGATGGGCAATCAGAACGAACCATACAGACTCTTGAAGATATGCTAAGAGCCTGTATGCTGGAATGGAAAGGTGATTGGGATTCCCACCTAGCGTTGGCTGAATTTGCTTATAATAATAGCCACCACGCTAGCATTGGGATGGCGCCGTATGAAGCCTTGTATGGACGACCCTGTAGATCACCGATCCATTGGGGTGAAGTGGGTGAGCGAACCTTGGACTCGCCCATTGTGTTACAGCATTACACTGAGCAGGTCCACATGATCAGAAAGAAGCTACTGGCTGCTCAGAGTCGACAGAAGAGCTACGCCGATCAGCGGCGTAGGGAACTCGCTTTTGCGGTTGGAGATAAGGTTTTTATCAAGGTCTCCCCAACCAAGAGTGTGTTTCGTTTCGGAAAGAAGGGGAAGCTCAGCCCCAGATTCGTTGGTCCCTTCGAGGTTTTGAGCCGGATAGGAGAGACCGCCTACAGAGTAGCATTGCCACCGCAGTATACACAGATACACAATGTATTTCATGTGTCAATGCTTAGAAAATACGTTCACGACCCTTCCCACGTCATCCAACATGAAGATATTGACATCCAGGAGGATATGACGGTGGAAGAAAGGCCAGTAGAGATCATGGACCGACGGGAGCAAGTGCTAAGGACAAAGGTCATTCCACTTGTCAAAGTAAGATGGCAACATCACGGAGTCGATGATTGCACTTGGGAGCCCGAATCGGATATGCGGGATAAATATCCTGAACTCTTCACCGTGTACTCTTAGCTGAATTTCGCGGACGAAATTCCTTTAAGGGGGTAATGATGTAAGACCCGCAATTTTTCAGAAAATATCTGAATAAAATTCATGAGGCATTTACCGGTAAAAATAGCATTTCTTCTCAGAATGCGAAACGAATCAATTCCTGCGAGCCAGTTATACTTAGGATATTCGTCGAATCGCGAATATATGCTCAAACACTCGGGAAGCCATAACTTCCTAACTAAACGAAATCAATAGATTCGTACGAGCCAACTTTCTTAGTTACGTCAATACGAAGAAAATGGCGTACTCAGAATTTTTCGGAAAAAATCGCCGGAAACCCGAAATTCTTGCGGGACCCACGGAAATATTGGTGGGACCCACAGAAATATTCCTCAGAAAATATCTGGTGGGACCCACAAAAATATCCCATGGAATATCCAAGTGGGCCCCACACCAAGGAACCTCTTGGAATTAAAAAGAAGCCAAGGGGGTAGTTTGGGCATGAGAAAACCCAAGAGGAGGTGGGCTTGGGCTATAAATAGCCCTCCCCACTCTCTCTCTTCTCATAAAAATCGACCCCCCCTCTCTCTCTTGCCTTCTCTCTCTCTCCTAAACCTCCCCTACCTAGCCTAGCCCACCTGAGCCCACCTGACCTGGTCTGAGCCTGCCTGACCTGGTCCTAACCCACCTGACTTGGGTCTGAACCCACTTGACCTGGTCCAAACCCAGTTGACTTGACTTGAACCTAGTTGGGTTTAAAGTCAAAGTCAAAGTCCTTTTTGGTCCAGATTCCGGTTTGGATTTCTGAACCCAGACTTAGCCTACTTGAGCTGAGTTCGAACCTGCTGAACCCAGTTGACTTGGATCGAACCCTGTTTGGTTCAAACCACTTAGGTTGAGTAGCTTGACCTACTCTACCTCTTTCTCAACTAAGTCAGCTTCATCTGACTTAGTCTGACCTCTCGAAGGAAGGCTCGAAGCCAAAGAAGCAACCCGGAGCCGTTTCTTCCACGATTTGAAGTAAGTTCGCTTCATTAAACCATCTCTCTCAAGTATTTGATTGTTTGTATATAGCATATACTTTCTGAAGTAGTATCTTGCTTTAGTTCTTGGTTGAGCCCTCTAGGACACTTCGGTGTTCACGCGCTCGCATCGTAACTATCGTCGGATATATATGTTCGAATACGCAGTATATGCGTTCTTCAAAATAGTATCTCACCCTAGTTCTTGGTTGAGCCCTCTAGGACACTTCGGTGTTCACTCGCTCGCCTCGTAACTATCGTTGGATACAGATCTAGGTGTATATCTGCTGATACTGCCGACGCGTCTTATATCGCACAGGCCATGTAATTTACCTTTGCCGTCGCGTCGTATGATGCCAAGGCTCCCTGCTTTCTGTACTTCCGATTACTGCACTTCCGATTATGCATTTACTTACGCCGTCGCGTCGAACGATGCCAAGGCTCCTGCTTTCTGCAATGTATTTACTTACGCCGTCGCGTCGAACGATGCCAAGGCTTCTGCTTTGTTATATATGTAGAATATTTCGTTCAGTTACACACCCTGAACAATAGTATATGCATTTCCTTTACGCCGCCGCTGTATAAAGCACAGGCTTCTGCTTATATTACATATATGGCGCATAAGTGAGCGTTCAAACGGAGATCAACTCCAAAATCGCCCATGCGATTCCCTTACCGCTCCTCGTACAAGATTCTGCTTGACGAATGAAGCCCCTATTGGAAAGGCTTCGCCTTTTGGCAAAATGCTCTTTACGTAAAGACTAAATCAATTACGTATGGCCTGGCTATGGCCCAAGGTTCCTGCAACCTTAATGGATGCAAAGTACGCACAACGGTGCGCATCCATTTCCCGAGTTAAGCGTAGCGATTTCCCACCAAAGAGGGGAGATGCCGCTGAAACGGATAAAAGAAACGCACGCTTTCTCCGTAAAAGAGAGGAAGTGCTGCTGAAATTCCTGAAGGAGCTAAGAATGGCTCAGAAAGAACGTAGCAGAAGTGCTACCCAGTTATGAAACGCCTTCTACAATGTAGAAAGGTTCGTCGCACCACTGCCGGTAGAGCAGAGAAGGTGTTGACAGAATGGTTGGCAGAAGAGCTGCCAAAACCAGTTAAGTGGCACAATGATGTCCTTTGTTGGAACGATGTCAGAATGACTCGTCTCCCTGACACCTGCAAGGGCATCATACTTGTAAGAGCCGTTGCGCCAAAGTAGTGGTAGCGCCTTGACGAGGTCCTGAGCTCGTTGCGTAAAAATACGCCGAGTAGCCGATCCGTAGAGATCGAGTCATGTGCATGCTCATTGAGAATTATCAGACAACCAGACTCGTAAGGGCCGCTGAGCCGGAGTGTGTTGTTTCCACCGAAAGAGGTGAAGTGCTCGTCAAGGCCGAAGTGCCGAGAGCAGAGTTAAGCATGCATATGAATAAAACCTTTGTTCCACGGTGAAAACCGTGTGGTTGATTGGGGTCGGGTACATACTTCTCAAAGGCTGCCATATAGGCATGCAATGTTCGTCAAGTAATTGTAAGACCGGCAGGCCCCTTTCAGAATTTCTCACCGAGGAAGACGGTGATGGCGCAGCCTTGAGTGACATATATTTCACCCGAACCTGATAGAGTTCATTGATGGCCTTCGTCACTCAGAGGTATGGAGGTCGTGGTTATCCTTAAATATCTAAGGATTGAACCCAACTACTGCAGTAGCAGAATGCATTCGGATACCTAGTAAGGATCTCTTCCGGTATGCTGTACCGTCCTACTAGGGGGATGGGGTCAACAGGCCTCTGGGGTATCTAAAATACATAGAATAATCAACCCCCAGATCGTCGCGTTGTCGCCCAGATATGAGTCCCCTAAGCCCAGGGGGAGGTGCAATTATCGAAACAAAGCATTAGCTTAGGTACAGCGCTACTTTGAATGTATGAGTGGATGACGTTGTTGAGTCAGTCCTGCATAACCTTTGTGAAGGTGTCATGGTCGGTATACTACTGGACCGATTGGGAAAGAACCCCATTGATATCCGTACGACTAAGTGAAGCTCGGAGAGCTGTCCTTAGATTCGTAGGATACGGATGTGCCAAGCATAAAGGCTTGAGCTAGACATCTATTCGTGACTCTGAGGAAGTCAAGGTTAAGTCGTAGAGACTTGAGAGGTTATTCTAACTCACAGCCCTGAAGAGGCTTATGCGAAGTCATGACGACTTGCGTGGATGTTCAACTCATAGCCCTGATGAGGCTTGTGCGATATACGCTAAGTCATGGAGGCTTGAGCGTCGTATTACGAACTGCGACCCTGAGTGGTCTATGCATTTACTTGAGTTGAATAGATAGGTGTTTGCCTACTTACCAGACCATCAGTGGTTCTGACCCCGTTTAATGGGGATTTCAGGTGTTGAACCTGCGTGGCGATATGCGGAGCAAGGCGGCATCAAGTTCCAGGGTTTCTCTAGACAGAGTTGTACTGCTTCCTTTTTATTGAACCTTCACTGTTTTTCTAAGCAGTAGTGTTGTAATAAACATGTGCTTTCGATAAAATGGAACACTTTGGTGGTCAATGAGTTGCTTGGCCACATACTTGCAACGTGCTCGGAGTTTTCTAAAACCGACGACTCATTATCGTCTTATTCCGCTGCTAAAAGCTTTTCTAAGTTCCGCTGCAAAGAAAAAAAAAAGAAATCCATGAAAATTTCAACTTAGCTTTGTTTTGGAAATCCGGGGCGTTACATCCGCCCTCTTGACGGATGACTGCGCCTGGCGAAGGACTAGGACCTGATGTTGATCCTGAATGTCCTGCCTAGAACACGGCTGGATACTGCCTTGCAGAGAGAATGCTTGCTCTGTAACGACTGAAGCTGAATGCTTAGGGAAAGGTTTGGACAAGACTTCCGGCTGCTGCTCATCCTCGTCCTCAATCAGCATGTTTTTGTCAATACAGTCCTGAATGATGTTCTTGAGAACAAAGCAATGCTCGGTGTTATGTCCAACAGTCCGATGGAATTTGCAGAATTTGTCAGTCCATTTACCCATAGCGACAGGAGGATCGACCACCTTGGGAAGTTTGATTATTCCTTTCGACATCATATATTCTAAGATGTCTTCGCGGGACTGCTCTAATGCTGAAAATTCCCGATCATAACTCCAACCTTCGTGTTTCGGCCTTTCTGGCTGCTTCGCTTCTGGCTGGGGCACTGGTTGGATGGGCTTAACAAATTTTCCTTTCTGGGCTGCTGAGTTTGTCCTTTCGGTACTGGGATGTCCTGAGTTCTTGTTGCGGCCCTTCTTGTTCTTATTTTTGCCGGAACCACTGCTGCCCTGATCTGTCAATCCTGCGGCATAGGCGACGTGCGCCTTTTTCTTTTGATCAGGATTTCCTCTGACAAAAGGATATCCTTCGTATAGACCATTATCCAGGCCGGTCTCGAGCCACTCGGCTCTCTCAATTAATTTGATGAATGACTTGGCCGGCGAAGTGGAAATGAGGTTCCTCAAAGGCTGAGCGAAATTATTCAGAATAATCTGCAGGGCGTGCTCCTCCGGGATGGGAACCTTCATTCTGTTACAGGTGCTCCTCCACCTGTGGATGAACTCACTGGCTTTCTCATTCTCCATCTGTTTTAAATTGTATAGATGATTGAGGGTTGGTGAGGCTTCAACGTTGAACATGAAGCGCTCTATGAACAAATTCACAACTTTATCGAACTCTCTTAGTTCGATAGGATTAATGTGGTCTGCATACCACCTGGCCGGTACCCCTTCTAGGCTGCGAGGAAAGCAGATGAATAACGCCCGATTTTCTTTCCTGAAACGGCCGCATTCGGCATAAAAGGTGGCCAAATGAGCCTTGGGATTGCTAGTTCCGTCGAATTTAATGAACTTGCGAGGGAGATTCTCCAAATTGTCATCCCCGTCCAGACCATGATAGAAGTCTTCATCGGAGTAGGTCTGCTTGCCCTTGCTTTTAGCTTGAATATCCTTGATGGCCCGATTCATTTCTTTCATTTGTTCCTGCATCGGGTCATTAGTTGGAACAGGCTTGTTGATTGATTCGGGCTCTGCAACGGTCTTTGCAAACTGCGGTGGAGGATTCTGATAGACACGCTGTTCTTCCTCTTCCGATTCCTCAACTGACTCTGTTTCTTCAGAAGTGGTGTCGGGCTGTACTTGCTTCCTAACAATCCTGGCTGGCTTCTTCACGGCCTTCTTCTTTGGCTTGCTCTTCAGAACGGCTTCTTTTTTACTGGCCTCGGCCTGCTCAGCCATCATTTTGGTCATCATTCTTTTAAACAGATTATACATGGCTGGATCGATATCATCTGTTTGATTCTGATTTTGTCCTCTGACTGATTCGGGAGAATCTATCCCTTCGGCCTCGCTGTCGCTGTGTTGAGGAACTGTTTCTTTTCCTGCCCTTGTTACGACCATTTTGCCAATGCCAGTGATTTCCTGTTAAAATATTATGAAAAGAATGATTAGGGTTCGGAGGAAACTTTTGAAAATGTGATTTCTTTTAGAAAAGGCATAAGGGAAGGAATTGGCAAATTTTTGCAATGATTGCATCACCCTTTTATGGTGACAAAATGCGCCTTATGACCTAGGCGAGGTCGTCTATTATGACGAGGGATAGAAGAATAGACAGAATGGGTCTCATCACCGGGGATGGATCTATAACTATATGAAAATAAGATTCGGCCAAAAAGGCTTTTTATCAGAATAAAAGCTTGCATTTTCATTAATGACGAAATTTAAATACAAAGAGAAGGTGGGCAGACAGTTTGCCACCATTCTCGATACTCTGATGATACATTAGGACCAGAAAATATAGACAAAGGAATAAAGGAGTCCCAAGTGTATTTGGCGACGTGGTATGCTCCAGACCACTGATCCGACCGTAGATCGAATTCTGGCATGCGGCCTGTCGGGAAGCGAGTGTTGGCACAAACCTGCCGCTGCGAAAACTGTCTGAGACATCTCTCTGGCTGATAGTCTACGCAGAAGAACGGACCAAGCAGTTTGTAACGTTTGTCACGAGCATAGGTGTAACGAGGAATGGTCTCTCTTCTGTCGAAGAAGTCCCAAACTATTTCCTCCTGATGCAGTTTCTCGATCAAAGCCCGACACTGAATGGCTGACTTCGGCTGCTTGCTTCCGAATCTGAAAGAACTGGCTTTTGACGGTACATGTCGCAGGAACCACGACTACAAGGCATACGTGCATCCTTCCACCAGAATGGTTTCTCCGAGGGCAAATCGAGCTAAACCTCTATAGAGAAACGCTAGAGCTGCCATGGATATTGAAAGCTGACGGGTCTGCTTGCTTCCCCATCTTCGAAAAAGTTGGGCGACTCTGATATCGATGAAATTCTGACCATCTTGAAAGAATGCCAGCCCCACTGTGCATAGGACCATGGCATGCTGGATTCTTTCCTTCGCTGCTCGAGATAAGGTATCGACTTCTTTGTAGGCCTCATATTTGTTGTAGAGTTCGAATAGATCGATGAACTAAATTCTGCTGATCTCTGTGAGAGGCCAGGATCTGCTCCCTGTAGCTCTGGCCAATGCTTCTCGGACATCTACCCCTTTGACATTGATCAAAAATTGTTGCTCGACCGGACCATCTGGCTGACCAGCTAGTTCTGGCAATCCCATGATATCATTGAACTCGTCCATTAGCATAGTCATCTCTCCCCACGGAAACCAAAACGTGCAGGTACGCGGATTCCATCGCTCTGCCATAGCTTGAATTAGACTGCCGTTAATGGTTTGCTTGCCAACTGCCGAAGCCATCTCCAATCCACAATCGTCCAAGTGGTCTGGGAACATACGCGAGAAGGCGGTGAACCAAGAATAGTACCACCGAGGGAAGAAGGTACGGGACTGAATGACCCGATGATCTGGGGTTCCATCCCTTATTTGATAGAAGACATGATCCCAAGGAAAGATAGTATCGGGAGATTCGGATGCCATCGGAGTGATACTATGGCAAAAGAGGAAGAGAGTCAGGTAGAATGCAGGACTCACAGATAGATTTTTCGATGAAAGGAAGGGGACAAACATTAATCCTGGAAATTTTGAAAAGCACAGGGGGTTTGAAAAAGACTTTTCAGGGTTTTGAAGAAAAAGTTTTGACATAAAAACAAAAAGGAACAGAATATAGGCAAGGGGGAAAAATATGCACCTAGTTTTTTTTTTGAAAATAGAGGAAGTTTAAAATAGTACACCCAGGGTTTTAAGAGAGGTCGATATAGAAGAACACAGGAAAAACATCGCATACTCATGGCTGCACAAACAAGGATGCGCACACAGCACTCCCTAAGGTCTGACTCTATATGCAATATTTGAAATAGCTTGTGGGACCTTAATCCTAACTCTATGGTTCAGATCATCTGATTCCAATCAAGGTATGCCGATATACTCAAGCCGAAGCTCAAAGTACGTGGCATATAAGATATTTCTTCGATTCTAAGGTAAGGGCTTCCCAACATCCTTGAGCACCTACCGATATACCTCGGACTATGGCCCTTAGGTACGTGGTAGGGGGGCGCGAACCCAAATAAGTGGTCCAGTTGTGAGGCTCTCTCCCGAACTATGGTTCAGTGAGACAGCCCAGCAACGTGAAGACCGGGACAATATAGGTAGGGATGTTTTCAAAATATGATCAACATGCAATGAAATCAGAAGGCTCTAATGCAAGTCCTAAAGAGATAGATTTAAATGAAGAGAAGCATACACCTGTATACATTGTTTTTGCATTCAATCCCTAGATTTGAGGAGAGTTGTATTTCAACCTAAATCTAATGTGAACATGGATAATCTCCTCAATATGGTCCTACCAAACCATACTTAGATCCTATATGCAATGATGTCAGCTTAGGACAAAATCTAGGCTTCCTAAGGTTTGCATGAAAATGTAGCTGACATATGTTAGAATAAAGACTTAGATTATATAAGAGCAAAGCAAAGGCATAGATCCAACCGGACGAAGACGGGTCCCATCACGGTCGCCAAAACTGTGATCATCGCAAAATTTTTCCTCTTGTGGGTTTTCTCTCTCTTCTTTCTCTTTTCCTTTTCTAACCTCTATTTTCCTTCTTTTTGAAGGGAGAAGAATAAAGGAAAGAAAAGAGAAAGAGAAGAGAAAAGAAAGAAAGAAAGAGAGAGGAGGAACTATTTTGCGCGGTCTCACTTGACCTTAATTTGAAAACATTTAGAAATTTAACTCGCCTCCGTTTTTGAAAATATTGCGGGAAAATGGAGAGACGGGATTCGCTCGTTGGTACGAGGTTCGACCGTTCCTGGCGCCTTTACCAGGGGTAATCGAACCAAGGATTGAATCTGTGCCTTTTGCTTTGCCTAAACATAATCTAAGAATTTATCCTAAAAAGATCTAAATGCACAAAGAATCATGCTTGTGCAATGCAATAATGTATGCTCTTTTGAAAGATATTTTGAAAATCTCCAAGTTATTCTGAGGTGAACTTGATAAGGGAGTGAAGAAATGATTGAATCTAACTTAGAACTTGAGATAGATCAGGAAATTTCTAAGTCCAAGTAAATCGGAGTCGAAAGAGTAATTCTTTGACTTAGAGAAAGAATGATTTAAAGTTTTGAAAGTGAAAGGAAATGAAGTTTCAGAGTCAGAGGTGAACTTTGAATTTAATCATGGATTTAAGAAAAAGAAAGAAAGATTTCGAAAGTGGAATTGAATTGGAAATCTAGAATTGGGAATGGAGATTGGGTTTCGGATCCTAAACTAGATTCAGATCTGAAGTCTAAGATCTATAGTGAAATTGGAGTCTGGATCCTAGAGGAGAATTGGATCTGAAATCTGAGATCCAAAGTATGATTGAATTCTGGATCCTAAGATGGATTTTTGGATCTAAAAGCCTGAGATCCAAAGCAAAATTGGATTCTGGATCTTAATCGGGAATTGGATCTGGAGTCTGAGATCCAAAAGTGAAATTGGACTCTGGATCCTAAAGAGGAATTGGATCTGGAGTCTAAGATCCAAAAGTGGAATTGGACTCTGGATCCTAAAGAGGAATTGGATTTGGAGTCTAAGATCCAAAAGTGGAATTGGACTCTGGATCCTAAAGAGGAATTGAGTTTGGAGTCTAAGATTCAAAAGTGGAATTGGACTCTGGATCCTAAAGAGGAATTGGATCTGGAGTCTAAGATCCAAAAGTGGAATTGGACTCTGGATCCTAAAGAGTAATTGGATCCGAAGTCTAAGATCCAATATGAGTGTTGAATTTTTGGATCTCAAAATGAATTTGGAATTAAATTCAGAAGAGGAATCAAGAATTTCTAAGTCTGATTTGAATTTGGGAAAAAGGGAATTTTAGACATTGAATTTTGGATATACAGATGAATCCCAAAGTCAATTTAGACCTGGGATTTGAAGCTTGAAATGAATCAAGAATCTCAAGGTTAAACTGAACTTTGAGTTTGATTGAAGCTTTTGAAAATGAATTTGAAATGTCAAAATAAAATTGAACTTTGAAAATGAATTTGAATTGGAAATTTTGAATAGGAAATGAAATTAGAATCTCAAAGTTGAATTGGACTCTGAGATGGAAAATGAGATAGGATTGAAAAAGATGAATAGGATTGAAGATTGATTGAAGAAGATATTTACATCACTTGGAGTTTTGAAAGAAAGAAAAAAAACTAATTTTGAAAATATGATGCAATTCTATCCTAAATGATGAATGAATTTAAATGATTTTGAAATTGGATTTTGAAAAGCTATTTCATTCTCTGGATGAATTAAAATAAGATTGAAGATATAATACATCCTTGACTATGGTCATTGAATGTATTATATAATAATCTATATTTAAATTCAGGTGGAGAATAAAACACATTTGGTGCTTTTATAGAATTTAAAATGAAATTAACTCTCAATATACCCTGACTATGGCCATTGGTATATATTTTGAATTAATTTTAAGTTAAATTCTAATAAAAGAAGAAGATATTTAAGGGAAATATGATGAGTTTTGAAAACGGATCCAGTATGGGTCCAGTGTTATTTCGTAAAAGATAAAAATCCTAAGTTTTGTCCATACCCTGACTATGGCCATTGATATGGATCATCAACTTAGGAATAATTCACCTCTTACGAAATGGTGCACGTGCCATTCGTGTTTCACCATGGTGAGATTTTGAGAAATAAAGGAAAAATGCATGAAGAACAAGTAATTCATGGTATCTACAATGCTCATTCATTCTATCTAAAGCAGGAAATGTAAGTTCTCATTAAAATCTGACTATTACAACTCATAAAATCAAATTTATAACTCTCAGTAGTGACAATTCCCATATATCCTATGCAAAAAACCCTTGATTAGTATGAAAATAAAAGGAAAATGGCACATATAATATTGACTTCAAAGATACAGGTTATGAGACATTCGTATACCTACCTTGTACTTATCATCTTAAGGAAATAACCTTGATAATCTAAGATGTGGAAGGATAACCATTTAATATATTTACATATATATACATATGTATATATATATATACATATATACATATATACACACACATATATATATATATATATATATATATATATATATATATATATATATATATATATATATATATATATATATATATATCACATGGATGTAGAACAGATGAGTGAAATAATGGAAACTGGTAAAGTGTAACAAGACCGCCACTATGTAGTAGATATATGATGGCGGTAAGTAAATGAAAAATGCAACTATACCTAAATATATGATATGCTGTGGGTAAATGAAGAATGTAACTAGGCTTAAGTGCATGGTATGCTGTGAGCATATCAATCGATATGTCATGAACATATCTGATAATATGCGGCTGCAGATGGTGGAAGATGATGATGGGCCTGCTGTATAGGTCTTTGCAGGGTGGTGTGGCCATGTTGTGAGGGCACAATTGTGATATGAAGGAGGTATGTAGTAATGCATAGATTCCGCAGGGGATGCAGCAGTAGATGTTGCAGTATGGGGACACAGGGGATGATAATAGGCAGGTGAAAAATTATAATGAGAAGGACATGGGGAGATGAAAAATGAAGTGCTGTACTGGTACTGCTGCGTATAGGACTATGGTAGAAGGATGCTATGAACGGAGGGTTTCAATAGAGGGGAAAATACAGTGAAGTGATAGTACCACAGTGTGCACATGATTCTAATATGACAGTTGTGAAGAGGCCTTGTAGTAAAGTGTTATCTTATTCCCCTAAAAAAGAAAATTTGAATAACCACGCAAACCTCAGATTTCCAGAGATTTCACCATAATAACATTTAGCTAATGATATACCAGACCTTACGTAGTAGATCAATTCTCCAAGAATCTTAGGATATACATCTGATAAACCTTACAAACTTAAGAAAATTTTATGTGAATTACCGCACATATCATGGTGAGCATAGGCAGCATCGTAAAATAAATAGGGTGTGTATGAACCAATAGGCCTATAGAACACAAGCAATTTTGATTCAAGAAAAGCAATCAATCTGAGTCCTACCCACATACTTACTAGTGCTGACAAGGAATGATGCAAGATTTATGCCCTGATCATCATATTACATAACTGCAGAAGAGTCGCCTTATGGAAACCTTATATCAGTAAATAGCACTAAGAATGTAACATTACTGGAACTGTCACCAGGGATAAGAAATATATCTTATCATAAGCTATTTTCACATGTTAGATGTTCTTTATGAAACGAAAGGATGCATATACAGCCACCCAGAATTCTCACATAAATAAAACTGTAACCAATAAGAAAGACATCATCCAAATACTGTAACTGGCTTAATTTTCTCTAAATAACAACAAAATTTAGAAATCCAGGTTTCGTGAGATTGGCACCCAGACCATAAGTAACTCACAATTTCCTGAGTTTCTGGCCGACTCCTATTAAGACCATTGCCCAATGATGCATTGCTGGCCTAAACGCGGATGTGTCAATGACATAGTATGCAATGGGGCAAAATGCAATATGCAGACATTCCGAAATATGTAGTTTATGCAGAGTTTGCAGAATTCCACAGCAAACCCGAGAGAGCTTCGTAGTGGATTAGATCTGCCGTTGTAAATAGAAAATCAATGCCAGTTTCAGGTTGGCTTACCAATGAGTGTGACGGTGCTGGTTGTGTAAGCCGCAAACAGGGGCAATTTGCAGCAAAAATTGAAAGAAGTAACGCCGACGAGGGTGGTGTAAACACCCCAAATTTTCACTCACCTCCCCGACATTTTCACCAAACATCATCATCCAGCCTCTGAAATCGCTGGAGGGCAAAATGGTCATTTTTTGAGCCCGGACCTTGCAAAAGTCCAAATTTCATCTGAAACTCTCAAATTTTCTCTATTTTTATCTCAGATGTTCAAGATTTTACTCCTGACAGGAGACAGACATCTCCAGAGTCTTGGTTCGAGATTGCGTTTCATAAGACATGACATTGCATATCATTGCATGAGCATTTCAAATCACTGCACTGCACAGCATGTCATTTCGAGATCCAGAACTCTTGATTTCAAAATTTTCAATCCAGATTAGAATTTCAACTCTTTTCAAAATTGATTTCAAAACCCTGGGTCATTCAAAATTATCAATTCTTCCCATTTTACCCCCAGGGCTCTGAATGTCAAAATATTTTCTCAGGAAAACGATCTGGATAGTTTTTAATATGGATTTCAGTCACTTCACCTTAGATTTTGCCCTTTTTGACAATTTCAAATATCTTTCTTTTACAAAATCGCCCTACAGAGGTCAACTCTTTCCAAAAATTCCTGTTTTACCAATTAGTCCAGATTTTATGAAAATTCCAAAAAAAAGTTTTTGTTTTATCCTTATTTCAATAAAGAAGCAATGTGGGACCCACACTGAGGTGGTGTCACACAAGCTTTTCTTTTGAAAATTTGAATTTTGAAAAACCCAAAAATATAGGAGCCTTGTCCCCTGGATTGGTGCCACTTGTCCTTTCTCTCTCCTCCCATTTACATGCCATGTGTCAGCATAGGGTTCACCTAGAGTTGGTGCCACATGTCACGTTCCCTCTTCTGCCACGTGTCAGTGTGGGGCTACCCTAAGAAGCCGCCACATGTCATCCCATTTATCTGCCATGTGTCACCCTACCCATCCTGCGCCATGTGTCATTGCAGAGACTACCAGGAGATGCCAAGTGTCATAGGTTGTCCTGTCTAGAAAAGTGGAGCTTGTCTCCTCTGAGGTGGCGCCACTTGAAGTGTGTCTCCTGCAGGGGACACGTGTCAACCCCTCCTTCCTTCTAGAAAAGTAGCCTGACACATGTCTCTCCCTACTTTTCTCAGAAAAGTAGGAGACACATGTCACTCCTAAATTCCTACAGAAAAGGTAGGCTTGTCTCCTCTGAGGTGGCGCCATCTGGAGTGTCTCCTGCAGAGGACACATGGCAAGCCCTCATTTCCTCAGAAAAAGGCAAGTGCCATGTGTCATTTTCTGCTTTCTTCAGAAAAGCTAGAATTCAAATATTCAAAAATCCCCATAGGTGGCGAAAATCAAGAACTCCTACCTTTTTCATCCTGTCTGAGATGGCGCCACATGGCTTGGCCCACCTTCTCTCCCCTCTGCCACGTGTCATTCTCTGCTTCTTTCAGAAATAGTAGAGGACACATGTCTTCTCCCTACCTCTTCCAGAAAAGTAGGAGACACATGTCACTCCTGGCCTTCTTCAGAAAAAGCAAACCATTTAAAATTCAAACAAGGCATTAGGTGGCGAAAATCCTGAGCTCTGATTTTTCCAGATGGCCTATGAGGGTGCCACATGTCCCTTCCCTCCTTCTCACCCCTCTGCCACGTGTCATCTTCTGCTTCTTTCAGAAAAAGTAGGTGACACATGTCTCCTTCTCACTCCTTCAGAAAAAGTAGAGGACACATGTCCTCTCCCTACTTTTTTCAGAAAAGTAGGAGACACATGTCACTGCCCTCTTTTTCCTCCCTCTTGCCACATGGCATTGTAGGAGCCACCCTGAGGTGGCGCCACATGTCCATCCTCCATTCCTCCAGGGCCAACCTCCATTTGAAATTCGAATTCTCCTCTGAGGTGGCGCCATCTGAAGAACCTCCTCCAGCAGGCTGACACTTGGAACCATCCTGGACTGCCACATGTCCAGATCTCCTTTCACCAGAAAAAGCAAAATTCAAATTCCTCTGAGGTGGCGCCTTCTGAGCCCACTGCTCTGACCTTCTGACATGTGTCAAACACCTTTGAGGTGGCACCATTCCAGGACTCCACTTGGCTCCATTTTTATTTTTTATTTTATTTTTAATAAAGGTAGCCCACCATGAGGTGGCGCCACCTGAGGACTCCCTACAAAAGGTGAGTTTGAATTTCAAATTCCAAGAGAGCACCCTCTGAGGTGGCGCCTTCTGGGAGCTCCCTGCAGAGAGAATCAAGCTAACTTTTGAAAAATTCCAAATTCCCCCTGCTGAGGTGTCTCACCCACAAAATTTCCATTTTTTTTATTTTTTATTTTTCTCAAAAATTAAAACACCTTTTGAGGTGGCACCACCTGAGGGCTCCCTGCAGAAGACAAATTCGAATTTCAAACCCCTCAGATGACACCCCCTGAGATGGCGCCACATGGAGGGCTCAGATCCAGCCTGTTTGAATTTCAAAAATTTTCAGAAAATTTATAAAAACAAGGGTTCACGCCCAGCCTGAGGGAGATCATTTTTTTTAGCTCTTGTGAACTTGGAAAATCCGACCTAGCCTTCCTAACATCTGATTTTGAACCTTGGAAATCGTGCCCCCTTTGGCGCATTGAAGAAGGTGGAGTAAAGTTCGTGCCGTGGCCAATCCGATTCCAACAGAGCTCGATTTTGGTGGACCATCCGAAGCTCAGAGCGAAGGACGAAGGAAGCTCATGATAGCTGCCCCTTTCAAGAGCTCCTACGCTGCGTAACGAAGCAAGGTGCACTTCTTTTCCCCTTGATGTGATTCTATAATCCGAATCGGGAGTCGTTTGAAGAAAAAGCTCATCCGAGGGATGGATTGAGCTATTCTCATAAAATAACATATATAAAAATGTTTTGTTATGCTTCCTTGATGATTTTTAACATTCATATAGTTAGCTAGGTTTAATTTGCATTTTATTTCATTCATTTAGTACATTTCATGAATTAATTAGGATTAATTTAGCCTTTATTTCAATTCTGCTTATTTTCAGTAGGTCTCTGTTTTTGTCAGTCAGTCCACACGTCATTTCATGCATTTGTTTTTTATCAAAAATCCCAAAAAAATCACGGAATGCGCCTTTAGGTGTCCCTGAAATTTTGCCAAAAATTCGGAGCCATTTGAATTTGTTTACTGCGGTAAACATTCAAAACGGCAAGTCGGGTTTTGTTACCCGAGACACATTTTGAAAATCATTTGCCGACTTGTAAAATCAAAATATCCCTCATGGGAGATCCGATTTTAGATCCCAAAGATGTTCTGAACTCGGGAGAATGTCTAGTTTTTAATATGATTTTTCCAGATTTTATGAGTTTTTTTATGTCTGACAAAAATCCGAGAGTTCGGGACACATGTCAGAGCCTAATTTGGGCCTCTGAGATCTTGGATCGACTTAGGGCTACGGTTTCTCTTTGTGTGTTGCTCCAAATCTGAAACTGTAAAAAGTGAAAGTGGTGTCCGAGATGTCTTCTGTTTGAATCTAAAAGCCTGTAATTTTTAAAACAGTGTTGACCCCTGCTTCGGATTTTTCTTGTCAGCCCCCTGTTTTGCTACATTTGTCTATTCTGTTAGTTTAGGCAGGAATAGTTATATTTTTATCTGTGTTTCCGTTGATCAAATGCCGAAGTCATAAACATGAAAATTGTTCATGTAGGTGTCGTGCATATCTCTGATTAATTTCATAAATTTTCATGGCTGTTTTATATTTTTTTGGCATTTTACATAAGAATAGGGTGATTTTTACCTCTGTCAGAACTAAATCTCTGTTATTGAACTCACCATGGCTCAAATCCCGAGGCTATAAAAACAAAAAATATTCCATTTCAGGTCTTTTAGCAGTCTGCAAAATATCAGAAGTTTCCATGGTGTAAATCTTGCATTATCATATTAGGCATTGCATTTGGTTCGGACCCATAGGCAAAATCCACCATTTTAGGACTTTCTTTGAATTTTAGCATTTAAATCATATCATTTCATGATTTTTAGCATTCTAGGTTGTTTATCAGAGTGTTTAGATGCTTCATACAGAATTTGGTGCAATTTGGAATCCATTTGAGATTCGGATCATCCATAATACCAAAACAGGGTCCCGTAGGACTCGGATCCAAGTGAAAAAACAGCGAAATTCGCTATTTTGGCTAAATTTCAAAATGTCAAATTCTGATTTTACAGTCATAATGTGTTTAGCAGCATGTCATCATGCCTCATACTGTATTTTATCGTCATTGGATTCAATTTGAATTTCGAAATCTCAATTTTACCTAGTTTTCCTTCAAAAAAACCCTGATTTTAAAGATGTAACTTTAATTTTAGGGGTATTTTGGTCATTTTAACCTCAATTCCGAATTTCAAACTGTTTTCCACTGAATTCCCTAGCATTTTCATCATTTCAAATATCAAGGAAGCATGAGAATAGGGTTTATATCCAATTAAATCCAATAATTTCATAATATTATTGGAAAATCTTGGAAAAACCCACATATTTGAGCTAACTTTATTTCAAGCTTGGCAGGGACATTCAAAAGAAGGAGCTGAAGTCTGCAAATTTCTTTTATTTCATTTATTTAGTGATGTAATAATGTAAATTTTGGAATAAGAGAGTTAATTTCCTGCTTAGACTAGGATGCATATCATATAGTTTGAATTTATGCAAATATCCTGCTTATATGATTCATGCATTGTTATTTCAAAAGCACTATGGATGTTCACGAATGGCACGTGCACCAACTCTTAGGGAGTTGATGAACTCGATGGAATCCATATTTACGGCCCTAGTCGGAATATGGACGAGACCCAGATCCATCATCTTTCTACTAGTCACATTGAGCCTACACTCTTAGGCTATCTTAAAATGCACATCATATTCCAAAGTTTTCAAAATCATGTGCATCAAATCAACTAAATTCTGAACATATTCGTGGCCACAGTCAGGATATGTGAAGGATTTATCTTGACTTAATGCACATTTTTCCAACAAATCTCTTAGAAAATATTTTCAAAGTGCATTCATTCACTCATGACATTTGCATCATGAAATCATTGATTTTCTCAAGATTTTCTCAAGAAAACTTCATTCTCAAGAAATCGATTTCTCAAGAAATTCTAAGGATTTTTCAAAATCGGTTTTCCAAAGTCAATTTCCCCATAGTTTTCCGAGGAAAATGATATTTTCTTAAGATATTCAAAAGAGTTTTCCAATCTTTCTTTAAGACCCAAGATCGATTTCCAAATATTTCAAAAGGTAAAATTCCCAGGATTTCGATTCCCCAAGTTTTGAATTTCCTTCTCCAATGAGCTTTCCTATAAATTTTCCATCATTTTCCTAAGAAAACTCTCAAAGTCCAAGTTTTCCTAAGAAGTGTTTCCCTTTTCAAAAGGTTCATCTTTTCTCAAGAATCACTTCCATTTTCCCAAGATTTTCAACTATTTCTGATTTTTCCACATCTTTATAAGCTTTCTCATGTTTTCAAAAATCCCTTTTTATCTGAGTTTCCTGAGAAATTGCACTTTTTCCTGAGAGATTCTTTCCAACTCCTAATATTTTTCTAAGCATACATCATGTTTTCCAACTGGCATTTTCCAAAATCTCATAGCACATGCCTGAATTCTCTGTGCATTTAGGACAGAACATAATTTTGATGATTTAACTAAGTCAAGCATAGTTTTGGTCCTTGGTTCGATTACTCCTATTAAAGGCGGCAGGAACGGTCGAACCTCGTACCGACAGGTCGAGCCCCATCCCATGGATTTTCCCGCAATTTTCAAAACGGAGGCGAGTATTTCAAAAGCAATTTCCAAAATCCGGTCAAGTTTGAAGCGCGAAAGCGTTTCCTCTTTCTCTCTTCCGCAAGGAAGGGAAGACGGGGGGAAAATTTCGCGACGATAACAGGTTTGGCGACCGTGATGGGACATGTCCTTGTCTGACCAAAAAAATGCTTGACTTAGTTCAAACATCGAAATTATGTTCACAAAATGTCAGCTCTTTACTTTTGATATCATGCGAACCTAGGAGCCTAGATTCTGACCTAGCTGACATCGACTGCATATAGCTTAGGCATGGTTTGGTAGGACTATATTGAGGAGATATTTTCATGCTCACATAGACTTAGGTCTAAACACAACCCTCCTCAATTTAGGATCTGAATGCAAACAATGTATGCTTCTTCAAAATTTTCAAAATCTATCTCTCTAGGATTTAGAGCCCTCTATTTCTTGCATGTGATCATTTTTTTTCAAAACCTCAATTACCTATCATTACCCGGTCTTCACGTTGCTGGGCTCTCTTCCAGAACCATAGTTCGGGACAGAGCCTCACAACTGGGCCAACTATTTGGGTTAACACCCCCCTACCACGTACCGCGGGCCACAGTCCGAAGTATATCGGTAGGCGCTCAAGGATGTTGGAAAACCTTACCTTAGAACCGGAGTTGAAATTCTATGCCACGTACCTCAGATTTCGATTCGAGTATATTGGCATAACCGGATTGGACAAAGATGATCTGAACCTAGAGTTAGGATTAAGGTCCTACAACTGTTTTCAAATGGATGCATCTAGAGTCAGCCTTTTAGGGAGTGCTGAATGTGCATGAATGTTTGTGCAGGATGTGATTGTATGATTTCCTTAATTTCTTATATTTCCCAATGTTTTCCAACTTCTTAGGCCTTTTTCAAAACATCTTTATTTTCCCACAAGATCTTTTTCTCAAACCCTGGATGATTTTCAAATATCCCATTTCTTCCAAAACTCCAGGCGATTTTACATTCTACCTTTCTACTGGATCTCGAATTTCTAGCTGCATTTTTATCCTGCCTGCAAAATTTTTTCAAAATTTTTCACATTTTCCTAAGTCTCATTCTGAGTCTTTCTCTGTTTTCAGTTCGATGGCATCCAGTCAAATCGATCCTATCTTTCCTGAAGGTCACATCTCCTTCGAGATGCGACAAGGTCGTCCTGAACATCGAGCCCTTAGCACCGGAACTTTCATTCCCCGGTGGTATTATTCCTGGCTAAAGAGCTTTTCCCGAATGTTCCCGGACCATTTGAGTGAGTGCGGATTAGAGCTGGCATCAGCAGTCGGAAAGCAGACCATCAACGGCAACCTGATCCATGCAATGGCGGAGCGATGGAATCCTCGGATGTGTACCTTCTGGTTTCCATGGGGAGAGATGACCGTTTTGATGGATGAGTTTTCAGAAATCATGGGGTTGCCAGAACCAGCTGGTCGACCAGGAGACCCATTAGAGCATCAATTCCTTATTAATGTCAAGGGTTTGGACCCCCGAGACTCCTTAGCTCGTATGACAGGCCGCCGATCTTGGCCCCTGATCCAGTTAGAAGGAAATGAATATGTTGACCTACTTGAGTTGTACCGCCAGTACGGGACCTTCGTCGAAGTCAACTTGCTTTCAGGAACAGCCAAAGAAAAGATTCAGAATGCAATGGTTCTATGCACTGTAGGACTGTCCTTTTTCCCAGATGGACAGAACTACATGGACATCAGGATAATCCAACTTATGAGAAGATGGGGAAGTCGGCAAACCAATCGCCTCTCCATAGCCATGGCAGCGCTCGCCTTCCTTTATCGAGGTCTGACTCGATTCTCACTTGGAGAATCCATTTTAGTTGAAGGATGCATCTATGCACTTCAGTCCTGGTTTTTCCAACACGTTCCAGCCCGAGCAAGCTCTTTCAGATACAATGGTCAAGAACTCCTTCCAGTGGCGCAATACCGGTCTATGATCAACAATATTCAAGAGGATGACGTTGTTTGGGACTATTTTGATCGGCAAATATCTCCTCCCAGATATACCTACGCTTATGGCAAGCAGTTCAAGTTGCTGGGACCTTTCTTTTGCACTTACTACCAACCAGAGAGATGTGTTCGGCAGTTTTCTCAAAGGCAGCAGTACGTCGAAGCCCGCTTGTTATCAGGAGCTATGGCAGAGTTCGATCTCACCTCCGCACAATGGTCCGGGGCATATCATTCCGCCCGCTACGGCTGGGATTCCTTTGTCTCTCTCAAAATCTTTCCAGGTCCTAGAGTGTCTGCCGACTATCGTGAATGGTGGCAAATTGTTTGTCCCCCACCTCTTTGTCAAGATCAATAAAGTCATGTTTTCCCCATTTCAATAAAATTTTCTTTCTCTTTCCATTGTGGTTTGACGACCTCGCCTAGGTAACAAGGCATATTTTCGTTGTTTATTTCTTTTGCAGAAGGAATGACAACACAATTGTCGTGATTCCCACGACGACTCAGTCCCTAGTAATGGGACATCTTTTCCAAATTGTCTACCATATTTTCGGCAAATATTTCTTCCAAAAGCTAATTCCTTCATAATCTAATCCGGTCTTTGCCCTGCAGAGAGCATCCCTACCATTTGATGGTTGAGACAAGGTCAGGCAAAAGAACCACGGCATCCCAGTACTCGTCAGCCTCGGAAGAAGAAATGGGTTCCCCTCGATCCGAGAAGAGTCAAGAGCAGCAGCAAGAAGATGACGGCATAGACCCTCAAATGTATGCCATGTTCAGAAAAATGATGAATAAGATGATGAATGAGCAGCCCGGGACCAGCTCAGAAAGGAATCCATTCAGAGAAAAGTTTCATGGTCGTAGGAGTAAGAAGGCTCCCAAGAAGCAGATCCAGCCAGAAGAGATTTCAGATGAATCAGACTCAACTGAAAACACAGATGAAGAATATGAGGTGCCTCCGGCATTTCAGAAGCGTGGCCAAAGTAAAAGCCGCAGATCAAAAAGCAGAGATAAAGAAGAACCTTTGCAAGCACAGTTTAAAGAAATGGCCCGAGTTGTCAAGGATCTGCAAGCCCGCGACAAGGGCAAGAAAGTCTTCACCAGTGAAGACTTCTATGACGGCTTAGAAGGGGATGATGATCTGGAGAATCTCCCCCGTAAATTCATCAAATTCGATGGTTCTGGCGACCCAAAAGCGCACCTCGCCACTTTCTTTGCTGAATGCTCTCGGTTTAAGAGGGATAACCGAGCATTGTTTCTATGCTTCCCCCGCAGCTTGGAAGGAGTTGCAGCTAAGTGGTATGCTGAGCATATCAACCCCATCGAGCTCAAGGAGTTCGACAAAGTTGTGAATCTCTTTATTGAACGCTTCTTGTTCAACACAGAAGCGCTGCCTACATTAAGTCATCTCTGCAATTTAAGGCAGAATGAGAATGAAAAAGCACGGGACTTCATTCACAGATGGAGATCAGCCTGTAATAAGATGAGAGATCCTATCTCAGAAAGGCATGCATTGTCCATAATCCTCAACAATTTTTCACAGCCATTAAGAGGATTGATCTCCACAGCACCGTCCAGGACCTTCATTGAGCTGACTGAACGAGCCAAATGGCTCGAGCTGAGTGTGGAAAATGGAGTCTATGAAGGCTTCACCTTTTCCAAGAACAACTCCCATGGTGAGCAGAAGAAGAAAGCTCACTTCACTTATTCTGCTAACAACAACAACAAAGGCCGAAATCAGCACAAAGGGCAGAAGAAAGATTACTGCTACGGCACCGGCAGTTCAAACAACAAGGACCAAAAGGCAAAGCCTGCTCCTCAGTACAGCAAGCCTCCTCAGCAGAATCAAGGGCCAAAACTGCGTGAGAAGACCAAACATGAAGGATGGAGTTACGATAGAAAGTTTACTCCCCTTGACCAATCACTCGAGGATGTACTCGAGTACATACTATCAAAAGAGATGGTCAAATTGCCCAGATTGGCCGATCCCCCTGTGCCCATGGGGAAATGGAAAGATCAGTTCTGCAAGTTCCACAGGACAGTGGGACACAACACCGAGAACTGCTTTGTTCTAAAAAACATCATACAAGATCTCATTGAAAAGAATCTATTGGTAGAAGGAGAAGAAGAAGAGAAAATGGACATTCTCAACCACCCCTTCCCTTCGCACACCACAGCAGTAGTGTCTGCACAACCATTTCTACCGCATGAGCATATCAAGCCATGTTCTGCGCAAGATCTCCAAGTTCAACATCAGGTGACGGTGCTACGACAAGCAACTCCAGATTCTAAGAAGATGGACTTAATTTCAGCATTCAGTAAAATGAGAGTTGCGGAAGCACCTGTGAAGTCAATTCCCAAATCAAAAGGAACTCCTGACTTCTTCAAGCAAATCGTTAGACCAAGGCCAGAGAAGTCAAGTCAGAAGCCTCTGACTGCTTTATCCAATGTCTCCATCCTTGACTTGGCCAAGAATTCTAGCAAGCACCAGCAAGTACTGGATGATTTACTCAGGAAAATCAAAGTTAAGCCCAGTACCACTCCTGAAGACATGGCACAGATTGTGAACTCTGCCATGACCAATGTGCCAATCACCTTTTCAGATGAGGACCTTCCAAAGCCTCATTCCTTTCACAATAATGCTCTTTACATTGTCGTTCGAGTCAGAGGAATGACGGTTCCCCATGTGCTGGTCGATAGAGGCAGTAGCCTCAACATATGTCCCGAAATGACCGCAAAGGCATTAGGGATCAAGGATGAAGAATATATTCCAGATCCCATCACTATCTATGGGTTTGACAATCATGGTCAAACGGCCAAGGGCAAGATATTCCTGGAGGTGTTCATTAATTATTCAGTGCATTCCGTGCTTTTCCATGTGGTTAATGTACCACCAACCTACAACTTGCTGCTCGGTAGGACGTGGATTCACAATGCTAATGCAGTGCCTTCTACCCTCCATCAATGTGTAAAGTGGTCAAAAGGTGGAATGATTACCACAATACTGGGAGAAGACCCAGAAGAAAGGCTCCCGCAGCCCATGATTCATCGGCCATCATTCAATGCAGATATTCCCAGCATCAGGGAAAGTGAAGAGATCAATCTCGGGGAGAATCGAGAAATACTTCAGGCACCATCAGAGCCATCTCTGCACACAGTAGCCACGACACGATGGAAAGGTCCTCAATTCTTCAAGGTTGGAGGTCGAATCGACTACAGCACCATTAAGGATCATCCCTTGTTTCCTCAATTCATGAAGTCAAGAAAGGGATTTGATTTACTCCTGAAGCATGGCTATCAACCCTTCAAGGGACTCGGCAAGAATGAAGATGGCCGCATCGAGCCAATGATCCATAAACATCGTCCCCACAGGGCAGGATTGGGGTTCTCCGGAGGAAGCTCATCAAGGAAGACTGTTTTTGTCAAAGGGGCACAATGAAGACCATTTGTTATTTCCTTTCTATTCTTTTCCAAATAAATGTCTCATTTTACCAATGTCATCAATAAAATTCCAAGTTTCTTTGTCTATCCGGATGCCATCTACTCTCTTTTTGTCTGTCTCATCATTTTATAATTCAATGCCATTTTATGTATGGTTCTCTTCAAATGATTGCTTGTCTTACTATAGGCCAATTTGTCTGAACCAAATTTCTTCTCCAAAATTTCAGAATGACTTCTCGGACAATCAAGAAGCTCGTTCTCAATCCCAAGGCCTTTCAGAAGTCGACAGCAATTCACAGAATCAAAGCAAGCACCGGAAATGACAAGAGTGCAAAGCAGTCTGATGATTATGCAAAATATGATCAGTCTCTTCAGGAATTACCGGAGTTCGCCGTAGTTCAGAAGCAGGACGAACCATCTCCTCTAGTACAAGATCCAACTGAAAGTGTCAATATCGGTTCAGGGGAAGATCCCAAAATTCTCCAGATCGGAACCAGTCTGAATCCGAAAGAAAAGAAAAGACTTACTAACTTTCTCAAGCGGCATGAAGAAGTGTTCGCATGGACGTATGAAGACATGCCGGGCTTAGACCCCAAATTGGTCGAGCACCGCCTTGTCTTAAAGCCGGATGCTAAGCCAGTCAAGCAGAAGCTGAGAAAAATGGATCCCAGAATAGAACAACAAGTCAAGGAAGGACTCGAAGATTTGCTCAAAGCAGGATTCATCCGAGCTATTGACTACCCGGATTGGTTAGCCAATATCGTCGTTGTCCCAAAGAAAAGTGGCAAAGTGAGGATTTGCATAGACTTCAGAGACCTCAATAAGGCAACTCCGAAGGATGACTATCCACTTCCAAGCATCGATCTTCTAGTCGATAGCACGGCAGGACATGCCATGTTCTCTTTCTTGGACGGATATTCCGGCTACAATCAGATTAAGTTGGCCGCCCGCGACCAATCAAAAACTTCTTTTACTACGTATTGGGGCACTTTCTGCTACACAGTTATGCCTTTTGGGCTCAAGAATGCTGGAGCAACGTATCAACGGGCAATGGCTGTCATCTTTCACGATCAAATGCGCAAAATCATGGATGCATATGTTGATGATATTCTCGTGAAATCTAAAGAGGAAGAAGATCACCTTGAAGCGCTTGATCAAGTCTTTAAGCGACTCATCCTTTATAAGTTAAGGCTTAACCCGCAAAAGTGTGTCTTTGGAGTCGAATCAGGCAAACTGTTGGGTTTTCTGGTCAGTAAAAAGGGAATTGAAGTCGACCCGGCCAAAGCAAAGGCTATCATTGATATGCCTCCCCCGAAGAATCTCAAAGAACTGCGTAGCCTTCAAGGACGTATGCAGTCAATCCGGCGATTCATTTCCAATTTGGCGATGAGATGTGAGCCCTTCAACCACTTACTCAGAAAAGGAGTTAAGTTCGAATGGGGACCAGAGTACCAGCAATCGTTCGATCGAATCAAGAAGTATCTTCTTAATCCTCCCATCCTGAAGCCGCCAGAATTGGGAAAACCTCTTTTATTATACATCTCAGTTAATCAAGTCGCATGTGGCGGATTCTTGGCACAATACAAAGAAGGCAGCCTGATAGAGCATGCTATCTATTATGTGAGTAAGACTTTCATAGATTATGAAAAGAGATACTCTCAAATAGAGAAGACCTGCCTAGCTCTGGTATGGATGTGTCAGAAGCTAAGACACTACCTGCTAGCATCAGAGGTCAAAATCCTATCTAAACTCAATCCCCTCAAATACATCTTAGAGCAGCCTTTCCTCAGTGGACGAGTCGCAAAATGGCAAGTCTTACTGATGCAGTATGACTTAGAATATGTCTCGCAGCAATCAATCAAAGGCCAAGCAATTGCAGATCAATTGGCGGATTTTCCTCTGGCCGAAGAAGTGAAAGCCGAAGATGACTTCCCTGATGAGCAAATTTGCAACATCCAGCAATTTCCGGTCTGGAATTTATTTTTCGATGGTTCTAAGAATATGGCTGGAATAGGCATTGGGATCTTACTAATCACTCCTGAGAAGGAGATGATTCCATTTTCTCTCAAGTTAGATTTTCAATGCACTCACAACATGGCTGAATATGAAGCCCTGATTCAAGGTCTAAAGATTTTACTAGACTTCAATGTTAAGAGAGTGCATGCCTATGGCGACTCATTACTCGTGGTTAATCAAGTTCGAGCCGAATGGCAGGTCAAAGATCAGAAGCTATTTCCCTATCAGAAAATTGTTTCAGCTCTTATCAGCAAGTTTGAAGAATTCCAGCTCTTCCATATCAAGAGAGATTTTAATCAAGTGGCCGATAGCCTAGCCAGTTTAGGCTCCATTATGGCATTCAAGAATGGAGAATCTTGTCGCTCTTTTGAAATTGACAGACTTGACCAACCTGCCTTCATTCCAGCGGAACAGGTAAACCAGGCTGAACAAAGGAAGAAGCCTTGGTATTACAATATCAAAACTTTCATAGAAACTGGCGAGTTTCCTCCAGAACTCTCAAAGAAAGAGCAACGAGCAATCCAGTGTATGTCTACTCGATACTTCATTTTGGCCAATGTCCTCTATTGTCGTGGATTCAGTTCAGAGTATTCCAGATGTTTAGATGAAGACGAAGCCAAAGAAGTCGTGCGAGAAGCACATGAAGGCATTTGTGGCGGCCATGTCAGCTACCAAACCCTTGTCAAGCAAATCATCAGAGCAGGGTACTACTGGAAGACTATGCAACAAGACTGTTATCATTATGTGAAGAAGTGCGTACAATGTCAGATACACGCACCTTCTATCCATGCTCCGGCAACTTATTTACAGTCTGTAGTTTCTCCATGACCGTTCTCCATGTGGGCCTTCGATGTCGTAGGTCCCATCACTCCTTCAGCTTCAAATGGCCACAAATACTTCCTTGCCGCAACAGAATATTTCACCAAGTGGGTAGAAGCCATCAGTCTCCGCACAGTAGAAGGCCGACACGTGGTCTCTTTCATTCACAAGAACATCCTTTGCCGTTTCGGCATCCCGCATGACATTGTGTCAGACAATGGCAGTTATTTCAAGAATGAAAAGATGAAGACATTCTGCTCAAAATTCAAGATCTATCACCATTTTTCCGCTCCATATTATCCTCAAGAGAATGGTCAGGCAGAGGCCACCAACAAGATTTTAATTCGTATCTTAGAGCGAACTGTGGAAACCGGCCGTGACTGGCATGAGAAGATCCATGATGCACTGTGGGCCTATCGGACCACCATTCGTACACCAACGAATGCTACCCCATCAGAGCTGGTCTATGGAACAGAAGTAGTATTGCCGCTACATGTTCAGAAGCCCGCTTTGAAATTTGCTTCACTTCTGCAATTACCTCTTGACCAATACCAGCAGCAGCGACTAGTGCAACTAGACTTACTCGATGAGAGAAGGCTAAAAGCAGCAGAGCATGCTCAATCCTATCGCCAGAGAGTAGCCAGGCAATATGCGAAATCTATCATCGAGAGAAGATTCAAAGTCAATGATTTAGTACTTCGATCCACAGCTTATCTCAAGCATCGTCCCGGCGGCAAATGGTCGCCAAATTGGGAAGGTCCCTATGTTGTCAAAGAAGCATTACCCCGCAACTCATATCGACTCATCAATGCCGATGGGGTAGAATTGCCAGATCCTATCAATGCTCGACACTTGAAAAAGTTTTATACTTGAAACATTTATTCTCCTCTTGTAATCCTTCTTGTTTCTTTCAAATAATGATCCAACTTTCTTTCCCAGTTACACTGGGGCATTTTAAAAATTTTGTTCTATATGCAGGCAGGATAAACAAATTCCTCATTTCATGCACATGTGCATTCATATGCATCAATTCATATTCATTTGCATTCAATTGCATTAATAACAATCCGGTCGGTATTGGGGATCTCAACAAACCGTCCCATCACAATTCTTAATGATCCAAAGATCATCTCCAATACTGAACCAAAACCCAGCGCTCGAACTGGTATTATTTCAAAATCCAGTACTCAAACTGGCACATTTTCAAAATCCCAAATTTTCAGAAAACCGAGTTCCGACTCGGGTTTTATTTCAAATCATTTTCATTTGTTGATCCGGGTTCCGACTCGTGATCTCATTACATCGTTCGAGCTCTTCATTTTTCTCTGTTGATCCGAGTTCCGACTCGTGATCTCTCTACATCATTCGATCTCAAATGCGAGCTCTTCATTTTCTTTTGCTGATCCGGGTTCCGACTCGTGATCTCTATTTTATTCGAGCTTTGACTCGAACTCATCATTCTCCTTTGATTAATCCAAGTCATTTCAATCATCAAAGTCTGTCAATTGCTCAAGTTTGACATTTTGCCTTCCAAATTCCAATTTAAATCTTCAAATCAGGCAATTCTCCAATTTCGACCTTCGGGTCACCCATTTTCCAATTCTCAATTTCAATTTCCAATTTTCGATCAATTGCCAAATTTTCGACCTTCGGGTCAATCAATTTCCAATTTTCGACCTGCGGGTCAACCAATTTCCAATTTTCGACCTTCGGGTCAATCAATTTCCAAATTTCGACTTTTGGTCAAATCAATTCTCAATTTCGACCTTCGGGTCACACAATTTCGACCTTCGGGTCACACAATTTCGACCTTTCGGTCAACCAATTCTCAATTTCGACCTTTTTGGTCAATTCAATTCTCAATTTCGACCGTCAGATCATCCAATTTCAACCTTCGGGTCATTAAACTCTCAACAACCAATTTTCCAATTTCCCATTTCGACCTTTGGGTCAATCAATCTCAATATCCAATTTCAATCATTTCCTCTTGCGAGAGACCCTTTTTAGGGAGAGTTCGAGGGAGCTCGTTCTTTTTCGCATGCTATCCAATTCATTCACTTAGCCCCTTTTTAGGGAGAGTTTGAAGGGACTCGCGTCTTTGTGAACCGTTTGCAAAACAATTTCCAATTTCACACAAGGAACCCTTTTTAAGGGAGAGGCTCGACGGAGACTCGCTTTTCTTGTGACCCCCCAATTTCATACTAGGCCATTTTCGTCATAAAGGACCCTCTTTGCAGGGAGAGTGTGATGGACTCGTTCCTTTTATGACCCAATTTTCAGACCTCACTATTATCGGCCCCCTTTCCATAAGAGAAGCCTAATATTAGGGAGCTTTGACGAAAGCTTAATTTCTCTTCGAAAGTTCGTTTTGCAAACACCTCCTCTTCAGGGAAGAGAGGAGTATTTCCCATTTCCCATTCAGGTAAGGGCTAAGCCTGAGTCTCTCTTTTTGGGGAAAAAGAGAGGAGAATTTTCGTCACGAATGTATTGAGCCGGATTTAAAACGCTCTCTCTCACCAAGGATTTCAAGAATATTTAGTCAATTTGTCAATCAATTGTTGATTTCAGAATCTTTATTGCACAAATCTCTAATTTACCTTCAGCATTACTTCCAAAAGAGTGAAGCTTTTGCGAAAAGAGATTCAAAATTCAAATTCCTTTTATTGGCCGACCAAAAGGATGAAGAATAAAGTCCTCGATATGGCCAGAAAAGAAGAATCAATGTTATTGAAAAGCCGTAGATGATCGATATTGATCGCAGTCAATGACGCATCTTTAAAGACTATTCTTGTAGGGACGAGGCAGTGGAAATATCCTGAGTGCTAGAAAAGAGAGCATTTACCCAAGCCCTGTCCACTCAAAATCACCTAAGCTGCAATTAAGTATCCGCAAAAGGGATCCCTCACCTGTCGTCAAGATGAAGGCGAATTAGGCGAAGTAGACCCCCGGGGCCAAAGAAGATTCGAAACATCTCCAAGATGACGGAGTTTGTGACGGATCCTTCCAGGGAAAGTCCAAAGCACTGTCGAGATGAAGGCAGATGCGATGAACCTCTCGACAATCCCTAAAAGATATTTAATTTCAGCTATCAGCCAAAGATCTCCAAACCCATCGTCCAAGAAGGATCGAAACATCTCCAAGTTGAAGGAGTTTGTGACGTACCCTTCCCAAAACAGAGAAAGAAAGGAAAAAGAAAGAGAGAAAAAGTCAGAACATCTCCAAAATAAAAGAGAATGCAGCCAAAACCCAGAGAGCCAAAAGAGTGCAGAAAGATTATCAAGAGAGAAGCTCTCAGGATATCAAGCTGCCAGATCTATCAAGAATCCTCTTTAATCTTGTGAAATTCTATTATCAATACTCTTTCATCAACTGCTTTCATAATATCAAATTCTCTTTCTTGCTCATATCAAGGAAATTGATAGCTTCCTTGAAGAAGGTCAATTGCGAGCAATTTGGATTTCAAGTCTCGATTCTACGAAGTGAACCTTATTTGGAGGTAATGCTTTGGGTAGAAAAGAAAGAATATTTCTGCAACCATGTGCAACATTTTCAAAAATTTTGAATCAACAGCAAAATTTCCAACATTTTGGCAATATTTTCTAGCTATCCTGACATGAAGTGAGAGCTTGATGTCCACTTTCGATGCATCCTGACACCAATTTTAAATCCCTCCTAAGGACTTGATTCCTTCCCTTCTTTGAGAGCATGAACTCTCAGATTGCACACTTCCCTGTGTCCCCACTGTCCCACCATGGACAGTCCCATTTCGGTTCGAGGTCGAACCACCAATCATTTCCCGCAAAAGGCAATTTCAAAAGCTGATTTTAGTCTCAGCAATGAGACGCCCAAAATCAATCCCTTTTCAAGCTTTAGGGACCCCATTTTCCTTCCTTTTACAAAAACCCTGTCAGATTTATTGTGCAAAATCCGAAGGTTCCATCATGGTCTCTTCTTTCGAGGATTCCATTTCATTTTCCGCCCGATCAGGATAAGGGTATAAACCTGAGCCTCATTCAAAGAGGTATTTCATTTTCCGCCCGATCAGGATAAGGGTACAAACCTGAGCCTCATTCAAAGAGGTATTTTATTTTCCGCCCGATCAGGATAAGGGTACAAACCTGAGCCTCATTCAAAGAGGTATTTCATTTTCCGCCCGATCAGGATAAGGGTACAAACCTGAGCCTCATTCAAAGAGGTATTTCATTTTCCGCCCGATCAGGATAAGGGTACAAACCTGAGCCTCATTCAAAGAGGTATTTCATCTTCCGCCCGATCAGGTTAAGGGTACAAACCTGAGTCTCATTTCGATGAGATATTCCATTCCCTAATCAGGTCAAGGATCAAAACCTGAGCTTCGTTCCATGCGAGGTATTTTTGTCCCATCAGGTCAAGGGTCAAAACCTGAGCTTCGTTCCATGCGAGGTATTTTTGTCCCATCCAGATCAAGGGCATAAACCTGAACTTTGCTCTCACAGAGCAAATCTTTCCTCTTCATTCTCCGTTTCATATCTACCATCTTCCTCGGGCTAATTTCTTCACACTCAGTCAGATCCTTCTAACTGGGGCATTTTTTTTATGTATGGCCCAAATTTGGTGTGTTTTTCTTTGCCACTAAGCTCAGCCATGAGCCGGCTTAGTAGCAAAGAGGGGCATCTGTAAACACCCCAAATTTTCACTCACCTCCCCGACATTTTCACCAAACATCATCATCCAGCCTCTGAAATCGCTGGAGGGCAAAATGGTCATTTTCTGAGCTCGGACCTTGCAAAAGTCCAAATTTCATCTGAAACTCTCAAATTTTCTCTATTTTTATCTCAGATGTTCAAGATTTTACTCCTGACAGGAGACAGACATCTCCAGAGTCTTGGTTCGAGATTGCGTTTCATAAGACATGACATTGCATATCATTGCATGAGCATTTCAAATCACTGCACTGCACAGCATGTCATTTCGAGATCCAGAACTCTTGATTTCAAAATTTTCAATCCAGATTAGAATTTCAACTCTTTTCAAAATTGATTTCAAAACCCTGGGTCATTCAAAATTATCAATTCTTCCCATTTTACCCCCAGGGCTCTGAATGTCAAAATATTTTCTCAGGAAAACGATCTGGATAGTTTTTAATATGGATTTCAGTCACTTCACCTCAGATTTTGCCCTTTTTGACAATTTCAAATATCTTTCTTTTACAAAATCGCCCTATAGGGGTCAACTCTTTCCAAAAATTTCTGTTTTACCAATTAGTCCAGATTTTATGAAAATTCCAAAAAGAAGTTGTTGTTTTATCCTTATTTCAATAAAGAAGCAATGTGGGACCCACACTGAGGTGGTGTCACACAAGCTTTTCTTTTGAAAATTTGAATTTTGAAAAACCCAAAAATATAGGAGCCTTGTCCCCTGGATTGGTGCCACTTGTCCTTTCTCTCTCCTCCCATTTACATGCCATGTGTCAGCATAGGGTTCACCTAGAGTTGGTGCCACATGTCACGTTCCCTCTTCTGCCACATGTCAGTGTGGGGCTACCCTAAGAAGCCGCCACATGTCATCCTATTTATCTGCCATGTGTCACCCTACCCATCCTGCGCCATGTGTCATTGCAGAGACTACCAGGAGATGCCAAGTGTCATAGGTTGTCCTGTCTAGAAAAGTGGAGCTTGTCTCCTCTGAGGTGGCGCCACTTGAAGTGTGTCTCCTGCAGGGGACACGTGTCAACCCCTCCTTCTTCTAGAAAAGTAGCCTGACACATGTCTCTCCCTACTTTTCTCAGAAAAGTAGGAGACACGTGTCACTCCTAAATTCCTACAGAAAAGGTAGGCTTGTCTCCTCTGAGGTGGCGCCATCTGGAGTGTCTCCTGCAGAGGACACATGGC
Source organism: Nuphar pumila (assembly GCF_984573655.1). NCBI lineage: Eukaryota > Viridiplantae > Streptophyta > Magnoliopsida > Nymphaeales > Nymphaeaceae > Nuphar > Nuphar pumila. Next base: position 42,973,712 of record NC_143260.1, on the reverse strand, counting down.
AAGCCCTCATTTCCTCAGAAAAAGACAAGTGCCATGTGTCATTTTCTGCTTTCTTCAGAAAAGCTAGAATTCAAATATTCAAAAATCCCCATAGGTGGCGGAAATCAAGAACTCCTACCTTTTTCATCCTGTCTGAGATGGCGCCACATGGCTTGGCCCACCTTCTCTCCCCTCTGCCACGTGTCATTCTCTGCTTCTTTCAGAAATAGTAGAGGACACATGTCTTCTCCCTACCTCTTCCAGAAAAGTAGGAGACACATGTCACTCCTGGCCTTCTTCAGAAAAAGCAAACCATTTAAAATTCAAACAAGGCATTAGGTGGCGAAAATCCTGAGCTCTGATTTTTCCAGATGGCCTATGAGGGCGCCACATGTCCCTTCCCTCCTTCTCACCCCTCTGCCACGTGTCATCTTTTGCTTCTTTCAGAAAAAGTAGGTGACACATGTCTCCTTCTCACTCCTTCAGAAAAAGTAGAGGACACATGTCCTCTCCCTACTTTTTTCAGAAAAGTAGGAGACACATGTCACTGCCCACTTTTTCCTCCCTCTTGCCACATGGCATTGTAGGAGCCACCCTGAGGTGGCGCCACATGTCCATCCTCCATTCCTCCAGGGCCAACCTCCATTTGAAATTCGAATTCTCCTCTGAGGTGGCGCCATCTGAAGAACCTCCTCCAGCAGGCTGACACTTGGAACCATCCTGGACTGCCACATGTCCAGATCTCCTTTCACCAGAAAAAGCAAAATTCAAATTCCTCTGAGGTGGCGCCTTCTGAGCCCACTGCTCTGACCTTCTGACATGTGTCAAACACCTTTGAGGTGACACCATTCCAGGACTCCACTTGGCTCCATTTTTATTTTTTATTTTATTTTCAATAAAGGTATCCCACCATGAGGTGGCGCCACCTGAGGACTCCCTACAAAAGGTGAGTTTGAATTTCAAATTCCAAGAGAGCACCCTCTGAGGTGGCGCCTTCTGGGAGCTCCCTGCAGAGAGAATCAAGCTAACTTTTGAAAAATTCCAAATTCCCCCTGCTGAGGTGTCTCACCCACAAAATTTCCATTTTTTTTTATTTTTTATTTTTCTCAAAAATTAAAACACCTTTTGAGGTGGTGCCACCTGAGGGCTCCCTGCAGAAGACAAATTCGAATTTCAAACCCCTCAGATGACACCCCTTGAGATGGCGCCACATGGAGGGCTCAGATCCAGCCTGTTTGAATTTCAAAAATTTTCAGAAAATTTATAAAAACAAGGGTTCACGCCCAGCCTGAGGGAGATCATTTTTTTTAGCTCTTGTGAACTTGGAAAATCTGACCTAGCCTTCCTAACATCTGATTTTGAACCTTGGAAATCGTGCCCCCTTTGGCGCATTGAAGAAGGTGGAGTAAAGTTCGTGCCGTGGCCAATCCGATTCCAACAGAGCTCGATTTTGGTGGACCATCCGAAGCTCAGAGCGAAGGACGAAGGAAGCTCATGATAGCTGCCCCTTTCAAGAGCTCCTACGCTGCGTAACGAAGCAAGGTGCACTTCTTTTCCCCTTGATGTGATTCTATAATCCGAATCGGGAGTCGTTTGAAGAAAAAGCTCATCCGAGGGATGGATTGAGCTATTCTCATAAAATAACATATATAAAAATGTTTTGTTATGCTTCCTTGATGATTTTTAACATTCATATAGTTAGCTAGGTTTAATTTGCATTTTATTTCATTCATTTAGTACATTTCATGAATTAATTAAGATTAATTTAGCCTTTATTTCAATTCTGCTTATTTTCAGTAGGTCTCTGTTTTTGTCAGTCAGTCCACACGTCATTTCATGCATTTTTTTTTTATCAAAAATCCCAAAAAAATCACGGAATGCGCCCTTAGGTGTCCCTAAAATTTTGCCAAAAATTCGGAGCCATTTGAATTTGTTTACTGCGGTAAACATTCAAAACAGCAAGTCGGGTTTTGTTACCCGAGACACATTTTGAAAATCATTTGCCGACTTGTAAAATCAAGATATCCCTCATGGGAGATCCGATTTTAGATCCCAAAGATGTTCTGAACTCGGGAGAATGTCTAGTTTTTAATATGATTTTTCCAGATTTTATGATTTTTTTTATGTTTGACAAAAATCCGAGAGTTCGGGACACATGTCAGAGCCTAATTTGGGCCTCTGAGATCTTGGATCGACTTAGGGCTACGGTTTCTCTTTGTGTGTTGCTCCAAATCTGAAACTGTAAAAAGTGAAAGTGGTGTCCGAGATGTCTTCTGTTTGAATCTAAAAGCCTGTAATTTTTAAAACAGTGTTGACCCCTACTTCGGATTTTTCTTGTCAGCCCCCTGTTTTGCTACATTTGTCTGTTCTGTTAGTTTAGGCAGGAATAGTTATATTTTTATCTGTGTTTCCGTTGATCAAATGCCGAAGTCATAAACATGAAAATTGTTCATGTAGGTGTCGTGCATATCTCTGATTAATTTCATAAATTTTCATGGCTGTTTTATATTTTTTTGGCATTTTACATAAGAATAGGGTGATTTTTACCTCTGTCAGAACTAAATCTCTGTTATTGAACTCACCATGGCTCAAATCCCGAGGCTATAAAAACAAAAAATATTCCATTTCGGGTCTTTTAGCAGTCTGCAAAATATCAGAAGTTTCCATGGTGTAAATCTTGCATTATCATATTAGGCATTGCATTTGGTTCGGATCCATAGGCAAAATCCACCATTTTAGGACTTTCTTTGAATTTTAGCATTTAAATCATATCATTTCGTGATTTTTAGCATTCTAGGTTGTTTATCAGAGTGTTTAGATGCTTCATACCGAATTTGGTGCAATTTGGAATCCATTTGAGATTCGGATCATCCATAATACCAAAACAGTTTCCCGCAGGACTCGGATCCAAGTGAAAAACAAGCGAAATTCGCTATTTTGGCTAAATTTCAAAATGTCAAATTCTGATTTTACAGTCATAATGTGTTTAGCAGCATGTCATCATGCCTCATACTGCATTTTATCATCATTGGATTCAATTTGAATTTCGAAATCTCAATTTTACCTAGTTTTCCTTCAAAAAAACCCTGATTTTAAAGATGTAACTTTAATTTTAGGGGTATTTTGGTCATTTTAACCTCAATTCCGAATTTCAAACTGTTTTCCACTGAATTCCCTAGCATTTTCATCATTTCAAATATCAAGGAAGCATGAGAATAGGGTTTATATCCAATTAAATCCAATAATTTCATAATATTATTGGAAAATCTTGGAAAAACCCACATATTTGAGCTAACTTTATTTCAAGCTTGGCAGGGACATTCAAAAGAAGGAGCTGAAGTCTGCAAATTTCTTTTATTTCATTTATTTAGTGATGTAATAATGTAAATTTTGGAATAAGAGACTTAATTTCCTGCTTAGACTAGGATGCATATCATATAGTTTGAATTTATGCAAATATCCTGCTTATATGATTCATGCATTGTTATTTCAAAAGCACTATGGATGTTCACGAATGGCACGTGCACCAACTCTTAGGGAGTTGATGAACTCGGTGGAATCCATATTTACGGCCCTAGTCGGAATATGGACGAGACCCAGATCCATCATCTTTCTACTAGTCACATTGAGCCTACACTCTTAGGCTATCTTAAAATGCACATCATATTCCAAAGTTTTCAAAATCATGTGCATCAAATCAACTAAATTCTGAACATATTCGTGGCCACAGTCAGGATATGTGAAGGATTTATCTTGACTTAATGCACATTTTTCCAACAAATCTCTTAGAAAATCTTTTCAAAGTGCATTCATTCACTCATGACATTTGCATCATGAAATCATTGATTTTCTCAAGATTTTCTCAAGAAAACTTCATTCTCAAGAAATTGATTTCTCAAGAAATTGATTTCTCAAGAAATTGATTTCTCAAGAAATTCTAAGGATTTTTCAAAATCGGTTTTCCAAAGTCAATTTCCTTATAGTTTTCCCAGGAAAATGATATTTTCTTAAGATATTCAAAAGAGTTTTCCAATCTTTCTTCAAGACCCAAGATCGATTTCCAAATATTTCAAAAGGTAAAATTCCCAGGATTTCGATTGCCCAAGTTTTGAATTTCCTTCTCCAATGAGCTTTCCTATAAATTTTCCATCATTTTCCTAAGAAAACTCTCAAAGTCCAAGTTTTCCTAAGAAGTGTTTCCCTTTTCAAAAGGTTCATCTTTTCTCAAGAATCACTTCCATTTTCCCAAGATTTTCAACTATTTCTGATTTTTCCACATCTTTATAAGCTTTCTCATGTTTTCAAAAATCCCTTTTTATCTGAGTTTCCTGAGAAATTGACCTTTTTCCTGAGAGATTCTTTCCAACTCCTAATATTTTTCTAAGCATACATCATGTTTTCCAACTGGCATTTTCCAAAATCTCATAGCACATGCCTGAATTCTCTGTGCATTTAGGACAGAACATAATTTTGATGATTTAACTAAGTCAAGCATAGTTTTGGTCCTTGGTTCGATTACCCCTGTTAAAGGCGGCAGGAACGGTCGAACCTCGTACCGACAGGTCGAGCCCCATCCCATGGATTTTCCCGCAATTTTCAAAACGGAGGCGAGTATTTCAAAAGCAATTTCCAAAATCCGGTCAAGTTTGAAGCGCGAAAGCGTTTCCTCTTTCTCTCTTCCGCAAGGAAGGGAAGACGGGGGAAAAATTTCGCGACGATAACAGGTGGTGACTTATGGATGGGTGGAAGGTTTTGAGATAGAGACGAAGAACTAGGTGGATCTCACCCTTATTGCTATGCTGTCAAATTGATTCTTGTGGGTCAACCACGAGGCAAGAGTGGTCTAAATTGAGATATAGAATGGGAAAGCAAAGGAGGGGAACTTCCACATAGCGCCAGATGCCACAAGGGGTGCGGCTTATGCATCAGCTAGGGGTATGGGCGTAGATGGTGGAAGAAGATTCTGACATGAATCCGAAGTCACAGAATTTACCAACTTAATGTCAAATGAGACACAATGGAAAAGGATGTGGCATTGATCCAGTCACACATGGTTGCAGTGAATTACAATGGTAATGTAATGAAATGGACGAGGCTAGAACTGAAGAGATTATAAAGGCAACAAAAGGAGGATAAAATGCTGAATGAAATCCAATTGTATAATGCAGATGGAGATGCAAAAAAAAAATGACGTAGTATAAACTATGAACATCCTGTACATAAAGAAAACAGAGATATAACTAAAAAAAAAAATTAACAAGGGGATGATAGAGCTATCTGATTAAGCAAGATAAGAAAAAGAAATCAAATGTTAGGAGACGATTATTTGCCAAAAAAAAAAATGTAGGAATGAGGAAGCATTCCCTTGACTGTAGCAAACAGAGGGTCCGCTCCTGCTATATGCAGGATGATCTCCTCTTTAATGCTCTCATGATTTAATGAAAGAAAAACGAAGTAGAAATAGAAAAAAAAAATTAAGATAGAGTAGCACTGAAGATAAAGGGGAAAATAATGTTTTGGCAATGAAAAGAAAGGAGGAATATGATTTCATACCTGTAGTGGGTGTCGATTTCTTAGTTGCTTGAAGGGGGATCGTTGTATGATAGTTAATGATGTGATTTCTTGCAGAGGATTGGATTATATCCTTTGCTGCTGAGCTTTAATCCAGGAGAGCTGGAATCGGCTGAGCTCCTTCAGTTGAGATAGATAGGAACCAGGCAACGAAGGAGGGGAGAGTTGCTGAAGAAGATCTTTGTATGAAATGTTGAAGAAAAAAAGGACCTGATGGATGCTGGAGGTTTTGATCTCCTTCTACCGCTTGCGGGAAGGCGTCAGAGGGAAAGAACAATGAGGAAGGGTTTTCGCTTAGGAGAAAAGATGTGTCCCGTGGACTATGTCGATCCCCCTTTTTCATCCCTAATTGCGTTCCTTTTATAGAGAGGGGTGGAAGCCGAGAAGATGGGGGGAAGTTGAAGATGATGGCGACGATCAAGGGTTGCCTTGAAGCAAAAGGGGGATGAGCGGGTGATGGAAAAGGGGCGTGCAAAGCCGTTGCAGATGAAGGGCGAATGGAGGCCATGGGGGTTTCCAGAGGGGGTCTCGCACATGGGGGTGGCTTGGTGATGGCGGGATGGAATGGAGGAGATGAAGGGCGAAGGTGATGAACGAAGGAGGAGGAGGTCGTTGGGGATCGGACGACTGAAGGATGAAGGATGCACATGGGGGGTTCGGACGAGAGCGGCTGAAGGAGAGAAACAAACTTGGGAAACTTTGAGAAAAACCCTAACTCGACTATTTAGCTTTGTATTTTCCAAAAGAGGTCTTCTTATAAAAAGATTTTCAAAAAACGGGTTTCTAAAAACCATTTCGCAATTTTCTTCATTCATTTTTTATTTTTTTTTTGTTCTTTTCTGAGTATTTTTATTTTTTTTGTATTTTGGGAAATACAAAATTCTAAAATGTAAGGTAAAACAAGGATTTAAACTAATTCTTTTGTATTTTTGAGAAATATTTGAAAAAAAGAAGATTTTCAAGGCTATTTTGAGGAAGTTTCTATAGAAAATGGGTTTGGACCCGAGTTTTGAGAAAATATTCGAGTTTTAAACCTCGAATCGAGAAATACAACTCGATGGATCCAAACGGATACCGGATGAAGTGTCTGAGCTTTCCAGAAGATTATTTTGGTAATTTTGAGATTTTAATTTGAAATTTGGATAATGAAGCTCAGATTTGGATTTTGATAATGGATCCGGATCCAAAATTGAGTCAGATGTGGAAAATGAATTTAATTTCAACCAAATTTTGAGAAACAAAATGGAATTGAGATTAAAAACTGACTCAATTACCCAGAAAATGGGGGCAAAGGGCAGAAAGGGGATATTTACAACATTTTGAAAAATTTGGGGTGTTCACAAGATCGACTCTACACTGATGCTCTAATGGATAAAAAAATGGAGAAAAACCAAGAAAAATACCGAGAAACAAAGAAGGGGAAAGACACTTACCGTGATCCAATACCGTGGGATTGGTCCTTCAGAGATGCTGAGGAGGGCGGATTGCGAGAAGAGAGATGCCCAGAGGAGGAGACCGATCCTCGATGATAGTGGATTGTAAATCAATGCCCACAATTCGAAGATTTGCTAGAGCTTCAGACTGGTGGACTCCTTTCACCAAGGAAATAAGAAGAAAGGCAAAGGGGAAATGAAGAAGATTAATGGAGTTTTGGGAGTTATTGTGTGAGGCCGAGTTGTTGTATGGAATGTTAAAAAATGGATGGATTGTAATGGATTTTTACAGAGAAAACTCGATGACGATGGGTTTAATCGATGCCCAACCCTTCTCCTTCACGCCCTTTTTAAAGAAAGGGAGGAAGCTTCAGGAATTCCTCCGATGAAGATGGAAGGTGTGAAGAAGAAGGGTTCGTTTTAGATCAACGATGGAGAGAGGAGAGGAGGGAAGCGTGGGAGGAGTCCGTTAGAAATCCTCCCTTTTTCCAAAAAGAGGGTTCCTTTTTAGGAATTTTTTGTAAAATGGTTAAGAAGTGAGGTTTTTAGAAAAAAATCAACTTAAAAAGTTTCAAAACCATTTGTTTTCTTCGTAGCTTTTCCATTTTTTTTGGTATTTTATGTTATTTTTCCATTTTTTTGCATTTTTTAGAATAAAGTCCTAAAAATTTTACGAGAAGACAAAGATTAAAACTACTTTTTGTGTTTTTGCAAAAATATTTATAAAAGAGAATTTTTCTGAGAATTAAAATTTATTTTGAGAAAATTTCTTCAGAAGATGGATTTATATCTGGATTTTAAGAAATATTCGAGGTTTACAACCTTGAACTGAGAAATATAGGGTTGTGGATCCAACAGAGCGCCAGATGAACTGTCCGAGTCTTTCAAAACCACTTTTAATATTTTCGTAATTTTAATTTAAAAAATCGGACAACGGGGCTCAGATTTGGGTTTAAAACACTGGGTTTGGTTCCAGAATTGAATTTGAGTATATCAATATGGAATTCAATCCAGAAAATCTGAAGAACGATTGAAATTTAGCTTTGGTTTTCTTAGAAAATGGAATCAGAGGCAAAGAGGTCATTTTTGCAAATCTTTGAAAAAATTTGGGGTATTCACAGATGCCCCTCTTTGCTACTAAGCCGGTTGAAAGCCGAGCTTAGTGGCAAAGATAACACTCCAAATTTTGAAAATTCCCCAGTCAGTAGAGCTGAACTGGGTGTGGAAGAATTATTTTGAAAATATGACTTCTTAGGCTTAAAACCTTATCCTGAATGGTTTTGGGGAGACAAAATCCTCGAAGATGATATGATTGAGTAGAAGATGAGGAAATCGTGATGGGACTTTGGATGAAAATCCCGAAATTGTGGAGAATCATAATTTTGATCAGGTCTCATGGGTGAGACGAGATACTCTTTTTAGAATGATTCAGGTTTATCCCTTAACCTGGATGGGACGAAGATATATCAAGATGAATTAGATGAGTAAAGGAATACATGAGAACCTTGATGGGACATTTTTGAAAAATGTCTCGTGAAATGAAGCTCAAGTAGGATCCTATCCTGGATGGATATACAAAGCATGAGTTCCTTGATGGGAAGAACCATGATGGGACTGGTGTGAACACCCCAAATTTTTCAAAGTCTTGTAAAAATGACCCTTTTGCCCCTAACCCCGTTTTTTGAGAAAATCAAGTCTTTCTTCAGATTTCTGGATTAAATTCCACATTGATATATTCAAAATTCAACTCCGGGTCTGAACTCAGTATTTTAAATCCAAATCTGAGCCCCGTTGTCCGATTTCCAAAATAAAGTCGCAAAAATACCAAAAAAAAATGATTTTGAAAGGCTTGGGCGGCTCATTCGGCACTCTGTTGGATCCTTGGCCCCATATTTCTCAATTTGAGGTTGTAAACCTCGAATATTTCTCAAAAATTCGGACATAAACCCATTTCTGAAGAAATCTTCTCAACATAGCTTTTTAATTCTCAGAAAAACTCCCTTTTGTAAATATTTTATAAAATACCAAAAAAAATAGTTTTAACCTTTGATTTCTCGTAAAACTTTAGGATTTTATTCTAAAAATACAAAAAAAAAATGGAAAATAATATAAAAAACCAAAAAATTGAAAAAAAAAGCTACAAGGGAAGCGGATGATTTTCAAGCTTTTTTAAACCATTTTTTTTACCAAAGACCTCATTTTCTTAACCATTTTTTTTTAGAAAATTCTTAAAAGGGGAACCACCTTTTCGAAATAAGGAAAAAATTTTAACGAACTCTTCCCGCACTCCCTCCTTCTTCTCTCTCCACCGTCCGATCTGCAACAGCCATCACTGTTCTTCACCCTCAATCCTCAACAAATTTTCTTCCCGAACTCTCCGTTCTCCTTTAAGAAGGGACCTCCAAGCTTCTTCCGGGGAGAATGGTTTTCCTGGAGATCGATCTTTTTTTTTACTAGCATCCATCTTTTCTAAATAGCAAACTTCCTCCAAGCATACATTTTTTTTTTTGACCATTACTCGAGCTTCTCTGCAAATCCATGGTCGACAGTCATTCTCTCCATTGATTATTGTGAAGCATTCAACCTCTTTCACCAAGCTCCTTCTCCCCTATTTCTTCTCCATCAACTTTAAGGAAGAGATCGATTCTGGACTTTCTCAGGGCTCTCACAAAATCAGAGATCTATCCACACCCGTGGCAAGAGGCCTTTAGGATAGAACCAGAGCCTTGTTTCCCTCTTTCGTAAATCTCTGCTAAAAAAAAGAGAAGAAGAGGAAAATCAGACACAAATTGAGGATTTCGGCAGACGATAACAGACTCTTCAGAATCATCCTTTCCCTTTCCTCTATAATCCATCAAGAGGAATTTGGTCCCTGCAATAACAAGGTGAGAAAACTTTTTTTTCTTTCTTCTTCCTTTTCTTTCTCTGTTTTGCTCTCGATTCTTTTCATTTCGCTTCAATGAGCACCACCAGTTGTGTTGATTTGCCTGTGCAACATCAACCCACTCTGTGCAATAACAAAGGAACTCTTCGGTTCCAACAAATCACTTCCCCTTTAAGAAATTTATTTCAGAATTTCCCTTGAAAACTCTTTTATAATTTGTCTTATACATTGTAATTCATAGCATCTGGGCTTTGGATTTTAATTTTTTTTTATGATAATTTATCATGAGTTTATCGTAGTCTTTCAATTTTATCGATGTTAGCTTTCGTTCCTCTTCTCCGCATATATTGTTCAATTTGCATTTTAGCCCCAGTTTATATCTAAGTTTTGGATTCAGATTGCACTTGAATATCTTTCTATCGGCCTCGTTCATGCATTGTTCATTTTTTTTTTCTTTTCACATCCTGTTACATTATATCTGCTTGCTTTCATAACATGCGTGTTCTGCCATAATCGTCACGATGCCATGTCTGTAGTGTTTCGATGAGAATAGCTAGTTGTATTCTCATTATGAGGTTTTCATCATCTGCTATTCTGAAAACCCAGATTAAAGCTGTCGTGAAGTCCAGGGCCATGGTCTAGATTTACCGCAGGAATATTTGGTTTAAATCTATAAGCTGAGCTTCACTCTCTGCGTCAATGGTACACGATGCCTTCTTGTCTGAACGTTACCATGACTAGATTCCCTATCACGATAACAACCCTTAGCTTCCCTAAAAGCCCTTCCTGCTTCAGCTGTGAACCCTTCAGTAGAATGAGGAAACAGGGCAACGTAACCCTTTTGAATTACTGTATGTAATCCTGACCCTTCAGCAACAGCAGAGTATCAATTTGGGTTTAATATCCTCCAGGCAAACGGCTGTGCAGTCTATGGTTGAAGACATTGATGTCCATAATCTAATTGCATTATATGTTTTAGAAAAAGAGAGAGGGGGGTATCGATTCTGAAAGCTCATCACTCAGTGATTGAACATGAGTAACCATAAGATTTACATTTTCTGTTCATATCAGAATTTTTTTTTTGTTGATGAAACATTAAGAATGTTAAGACTCTCTTTTGTCATAGTAGCATTTGGATCATTGATAATTCCTAAGATCCTGCCTATTAGATGTTGTACCTAATTCCTTGTTTCTGTGCATCATTATGGATGTCTTTGTTTCAATTGCTAGGTTCTTTGCCTGATGATTCTTTTTTTTTGCAGGATTGATATTCTTTGTATCTCCTAAATCATTAAGATTAAACTAGATATATTATAACTCCCAATAGTTGCATTGTTCAGCAGGATACCTTGCAGGTCTTAGATTCATATCCCTTAATCTTGACTTCAGCTTCAAATTTTATGATTGGCATGGTTGAGCATCTAGGAGACAAAAGGGTTTATCACAGTAAGATATCATCTAATTGGGCTAAGAAGTGACAGAAAGGTTCACGTTTGAGAGCAACTTCTTGTGAAACCTGAGATATATTTCAATTTCAAGAAGTGTAAAGGAGGGTTCTACCCCTCTTACAGTTCCATCAAACAGGGGAGCCTTTCCGTTGTTTGGAAACCATGATATTGCCACTAATTGAATTTTTTTTTGTCAAGCATCTGATTGGTCTTGAAAGCACTGTTATCTCCTCTGGGTCGATGTCATCAATCCAGAAATCGTTTTCTGGGTTTTCTAAAAAAAAAAATGCTTTGTGGTCTATTCAAATTGATGCTGATGGGTTTATTTTGGCCATGGAGAATCTAATAGACAATGCTCATCGTGGGATAATGCAAATAGGTTCTAATACTATATTCATCTTCAGGTTGGTCTGTGTGTTATTTGCTGCAAAATTTGGTTTGGCCAGTCATCTGATTACAATGTACTTCTATTACATTTATTCCATAGCACTTGTTGCAATACCACTATTCACTAGCTACATTTGCCACATTGTGCATGTGCATCCTTTAGCATTACATCTTCATGTAATTCTTCATCTCCTAACACCTTCCTGCACTCACATAAACTCATTTAACATCATCTTCTTCAGCACCCAATTTCACTTCCTTGTGCTTTTCATCATACTGCTGCAACTACAGTAGTTTTCCTGCATCTTCATTTTGCCCATGCGATATTACTCAGCACCTTGTTCACTTGCGGCTTGTAACTAGCTGCAATAGTCTTTCCACAACACCACACACAACAATGATGAATATTGTTGCGGTTTCCTGTGCACAACCAATGCACAGGACCTGCAATTTTCGCAACATTGCAGTCACCACCTCCCTACAACTTCCTGTGTTTTCACCACTTTTGCTTTTTTTTTTTAATGACTCAAATACTCCCTTACGCACAGCTGCTCCCATCAGCTGGCTGTGATCAATATCTATCCCTATTCCTTCACCCAAGAAAACAGTCCTCACAAGGTCTACCCAAAGTTCTATACAAAATGTGGCTTCTGCAAATGACAAAAGGAAACATATAGTTTCTTGGACATCCAGTGGCGGAACTTTGAGCCACAGCAGGAGATTTTTAGCTCTGTTAGGTTGTAAGGATGTTGTCCAAACTCTTGGGAGTGTGGAAAGTCTTTTTTTTTTGTATATCATTTTTAGCAGTTTACCCTTCTTACCATTAAACATAACCTTCCATTTCAGCACAGTCATGGTCTTGACTGCTGCAAACATCCCTAGCGATGTTTACAGCTGCCCAGCAGCCCATCATATGTGGTCATTTCTTGCCACAAACCACCAATGTCCCACCATCACTAACTACAACAGTGTCACCCTGATGCCCTGCACATACCCCATCTTCATTCATAGCCCTGCACCCCACTAATATTCCACCAACATATCCCATTTGAAAGCCCCCTATATATTCTTTGCAAAGCTCTCATTCACATCTCATCTTACATGTTATCTTATATGCATCTGCCTCAAGAAATTGGCATCTATGTTAAAACCCAAACATGCATTCTGCATTCATATACATATCCTTCATATACATAGATATATATTGCCTGTATGGATGCACGCAGGCTCTTGATGTTTTATATTTGTCCATCATTTATATCTCCCATCATATACTAACTTGGAATCCTGCAGGAATTGTTGAAGTTTCTTCCTAGATTCAGGACTTTATCATTTTAAACTTCGATTTCAAATAATGTAATAGTTAGATGTTAAATGAGAATCTACATTTCCTGCTTTAGGTAGAATGAATGAGCATCGTAAATATCATGAATTGCTTGTTTTCATGCATTTTTTTGCCTTTATTCCTCAAATTCTCACAATGGTGAAAATACGAATGGCACGTGCACCATTTTGTAAAAGGTAAGTTAATTCTAAGTTGACGATTTACATCAACGGCCATAGTCGGGGTGTAAACAAAACTTAGAATTTTTATCTTTTACAAAATAACACTGGATCCACACTGGATCCATTTTTCAGAATTCATCATATTTTTCCTAAAATATTTTATTCTTTTATCAGAATTTAACTTAAAATTAACTCAAAATATATACCAATGGCCATAGTCAGGGTATATTGAGGGTTAATTTCATTTTAAATTCTATAAAAGCACTAAAATGTATTTTATTCTTCTTTTGAATTTAAATATAGATTATCATATAATACATTCAATGACCATAGTCAAGGATGTATTATATTTTCAATCTTATTTTAATTCATTTAAAGAATGAAATAGCTTTTCAAAATCCAAATTCAAACTTATTCAAATTCATTCATCATATAGGATAGAATTGCATCATATTTTCAAAAATTTCCTTTTCAAAATTCCAAGTGATTCTCCCTCTTCATTTCTCAGATCAAATCTTATTCAAATCCAATTCTATTTCATTTCAATATTCAAAAATTCAATTTCAAAGCCCAATTCGACTTTGAAATTCCAAAATCATTTTATATTCAAACTTCAAATTTCCAATTCAAATCAAAATTCAAAGTTCAATTTAACTTTGAAGTTATCTTCTGATTTCAAAATCAAATTCATCCCCCTTATCTTCAATCAAGGTTTGGGTTTGAATCTCAAGTTTAAATTTGGGTTTCTAAAAACCCAGATCCATCTTTAAAGGTCCTATTTGGACTTCTCAAAACCCAAAATCCAAAATCAAATCCTAGTCTCAACTTGGATCCAGATTTCCAAGTATAAAACTCCATTCCACTTTGGATCTCCAATTACAGATCCAAATTCCATTTAGGATCCAAATCCTTATTCCATTTTGGATCTCCAGTTACAGATCCAAATTCCATTTAGGATCCAGATCCTCATTCCCCTTTTAGATCTCAGATCATAGATTCAAATTCTATTTAGGATCTAGATCCTCATTCCATTTTGGATCTCCAATTACAGATCCAAATTTCATTTAGGATCCAGATCCCCATTCTACCATTGGATCTCAGATTCAAATCCAAATTCCAATTCTTAGGATCCAGAATCCAACTCTACTTTGGATCTCAGACTTCAGATCCAAAATCCATTCCATTTAGGATCTAGAATCCAACTTTACTTTGGATCCCTGACTTCAGATCCAAATTTCATCTTGGATTCCAAATCTCGGATCCAATTCCATTCAAAACTTCAGATCCAATTCCAGCTAGGATCCAAAGATCCAACTTTACTTTGGATCTCCAACTTCAGATCCCAATTCCATTTTGGATTCCAAATCTTGAATCCAAATTCCACTTTAAATTCCAAAAGCCAATTCCATTTCATTCCTGATTTCAAATCAAGTTTCCATTTCAGATCCTAAATTCAAAATTCAACTTTGAACTCTATTCAGAATCCAGATATTGGATTCGGATTTCATCTTGAAATTCCAAACTTTTAAATCGATTCCACTTCTCAATTTTATTCAAATTTCTCAATTCCACCTTTCATCCTGATTCAATTCCATTTCCATTTCTATTCAGATTCAAAGGCCATTTATGACTTTGAAAATTCCTTTTATCTCAAAATTTCAAAGATCATTTTTCAAATCCAGATTCATATTCTCAAGCTCTTGATTATTCTAAAAACTTAGAACTTTAATCCTAAGTTCTAGATTAGAAATCATTTCTTCACTTTATCGAATTCATCGCAGAAACACTTGGGAATTCTTCAAAATATTTCAAAAAGAGCATACATTTTTGCATTTGCACAAGCATGATTCTTTGTGCATCTAGACTTAGAATAAATACTTAGATAATTTCTTAGCAAAGCAAAAGGCATAAATTCGACCCTTGGTTCGATTACCCCTGGTAAAGGCGCCAGGAACGGTCGAACCTCGTACCGACGAGCGAATCCCGTCTCCCAGTTTTCCCGCGAATTTTCAAAAACGGAGGCGAGTTATTTCAAAATTCTTCAAAATTAAGGTCAAATGAGACCTGCAAAAGAGTTCCTCTTCTCTTCTCTTCTTTCTTTTCTCTTCTCTTTTCTCTTTCCGTCTTTTATCTTTCTCCCTTCAAAAAGGAGGAAAATAAGAGGTTGGAAAAGAAAAGAGAAGGAAGAGAGAGAATATTACGAGAGGAAAATTTTTGCGATGATCACAGGTTTGGCGACTGAGATGGGACCCGTCTTCGTTCGGTCGAATTTAATGTCTTTTCTTCTTTGCTTTGATATTATCTAAGTCTTTATTCTTCAAATGTCAGCTTCATTTCCATGCAAACCTTAGGGGCCTAGATTTTGTCCTAAGTTGACATCATTGCATATAGGATTTAAGTATGGTTTGGTAGGACCATATTGAGGAGATTATTCCATGCTCACATTAGACTTAGGTCTGAAATACAACTCTCCTCAATTTTAGGGATTGAATGCAAAAACAATGTATGCAAGTGTATGCTTCTCTTCATTTTAATCTATCTCTTTAGGACTTGCATTAGAACCCTCTGATTTCTTGCATGTTGAACATATTTTGAAAACCTCCTTACCTATATTGTCCTGGTCTTCACGTTGCTGGGCTGTCTCACTGAACCATAGTTTGGGAGAGAGCCTCACAACTGGACCACTTATTTGGGTTCGCGCCCCCCTACCACGTACCTAAGGGACATAGTCCGAGGTATATCGGTAGGTGCTCAAGGATGTTGGGAAGCCATTACCTTAGAACCGGAGAAATATCTCTATGCCATGTACTTCGAGCTTCGGCTTGGGTATATCAGCGTATCTTGATTGGAATCAGACAATTTGAACCCTAGAGTTAGGATTAAGGTCCTACAAGCCATTTCAAATATTGCATTTAGAGTCAGCCTTTAGGGAGTGCTGTGTGCGCATCCTTGTTTGTGCAACTTTAGTTGTATGATAATTCTCTTATTCTCTCATATATGTATCAAACCCTTTCCAAAAACCCTGGGTGTATTATTCAAAACTTACCCTTATTTCCAAAAAAAAACCCAGGTGTATATTTCTCTCTACCTACATTTTCTTTTTTAGATCAATTGTTTTTTTTCAAAACCCTGGAAAATTCTTTTAAAATCTCCTCAATCTTTCAAAATTTCCAGGCTTGATTCTTTAAAGAGTCTATCCGTAAGTCCTGCATTCTATCTAATCCTCCTTATTTTCTTCTTTTCCCCAGTATCATCTCAATGGCGTCAAATTCCCTCGATGCTGTCTTTTCCCGAGATCATGTCTTCTATCAGATTCAGGATAGACCCCCGGATCTGCGGGTCATCCAGTCTCATCCTTTCTTTCCTCGGTGGTATTATTCTTGGTTCGCCACCTTCTCACATATGTTCCCAGACCACTTGGATGACTGTGGGTTGGAGATGGCATCAGCGGTATGCAAGCGAATCATCAACGGAGCTCTGATTCAGGCCATGGTAGAACGGTGGAATCCACGTACCTGCACATTCTGGTTTCCCTGGGGAGAAATGACTCTACTGATGGATGAGTTCAATGACATTATGGGGTTGCCCGAACCAGCTGGTCAGCCAGATGATCCTGTCGAGCAGCAGTTTTTGATCAACATCAAAGGGGTGGATGTTCGAGAAGCCTTGGCCAGAGCAACAGGGAGCAGATCTTGGTCTCTCACTGAAATTGGTGGGAATCAGTTCATCGACCTATTCGAACTATATCAAAAGTATGGAGCCTACAAAGAGGTTGACACTCTGTCTCGAGCAGCGAAGGACAGGATTCAGCATGCCATGATCCTGTGCACAGTAGGGTTAGCTTTCTTCCAAGATGGTCAAAATTTCATAGATGTCAGAGTCGCTCATCTCTTTCGAAGATGGGGAAGCAAGCAGACCCGTCAGCTTTCAGTTTCTATGGCCGCATTAGCCTTCCTTTACAGAGGCTTGGCTCGATTTGCCCTCGGAGAGACCATTCTGGTAGAAGGATGCACTTACGCCCTGCAGTCATGGTTCCTGCGACACGTTCCCTCGAAGGCCAGTTCTTTCAGGTTCAACAGTAAGCAACCAAAGACAGTCATCCAATGCCGAGCTCTGATCGAGAAGCTGCATCAGGAGGAGATTACCTGGGATTTTTTTGACAGAAAGGAGACTGTTCCTCGATACACTTATGCCCGTGACAAGCACTACAAATTGATGGGTCCCTTCTTTTGTGTTGATTATCAACCGGAATGATGTCTGAGGTAGTTTTCACAACGGCAGGTCCGTGCCAACACCCGTTTCCCGACAGGCAACGTGTCAGAATTCAACCTGCAGTCGGATCAGTGGTCTGGGGCATATCATGTCGCTAAATATACCTGTAACTCCTTTATTTCTTTGTCTATATTTCCTGGACCAAATGTATCATCTGAATATCAAGAGTGGTGGCAAACTGTCTGCCCACCCTCTCTTTGTCTTTGAATGTTAAAAATATCAATAAAAATTTACTTTTTGGCCAAAAATGTTGTTTTCTGTATTTTTGTTTATAGCACAAATAGTCACAAATTTTGAGTGACGACCTCATCCCGGGTAAATGGGACATTCCTTCCACATTTTCTCCAATATATTTCCTCATGGTTGACGACCTCGCCTAGGTAACAAGGCACATTTCTCTTTTATCATCAAATGGTAACACAATTATCACAAATCGTGTGATGACCCAATTCCGGGTAATGGGATAACCTTTTAAAATTGTCTACCAAATCCCTTCATTTCTTGCTTTTTCTCAAAGAAATTGTGATTTTCAAAAAAGCTTCTCCGTACTCTAACCATTCTCATATTCCGCAGGAAAGCTTTGGCATCTGAAAATGGTTCAGACAAGGGCTGACAAGAGAGCTGCTCAACAGCACAGTGACAGCGAGCCAGAAGAGATGAATTCTCCTAGACATTCCAAAAGGCAGGATTCAGGGGATGAGAGCGACGTTGATTCGGCCATGTACCAGATCTTTCAAAAGATGATGACCAAAATGATGGCCGAGCAGGGTAAGGCTGCTCCCAAGAAGGCAGCTCCTAAAGGCAAAGCCCATGAAAAAGCTGGTTAGGATCAGCAAGCAGAAAATACAGCGTGACAGCACCTCTGAGGATTCCGGGTCAGCGGAAGAAATCTCCGAGGAAGAAGAGCAGCTGATCTACATCCCAAAACATCGGCGGCAGTCCAAGAGGCCGGTAGAAGAGCCAGTGTCAGTGAACAAGCCCAAGAATGGGGCCCCCGCAGAGGACTCGATCCAGGCACTGACCAAGATAGTCAAAGATCTGAAAGTTCGGGATAAAGGAAAAAGGTCATACACCAGGCAGGATTTCTACCTTGGTTTAGAGGGGGACATCAATTTGGAGAACCTCCCCCGGAAGTTCATTAAATTCGATGGATCCGAAGATCCCAAGGCCCATCTTGCCATGTTCTTTGCGGAATGCGCCCGGTTCAGCGAAGACAACCGTGCCCTATTTCTCTGTTTTCCCCGCAGTCTGGAGGGGATAGCTGCCAAATGGTACGCTGAACATGTCAATCCCATCGAATTGAGGGATTTTGACAAAGTCGTCAACATGTTTGTTGAGCGCTTCCTATTTAACACGGAAGCTCTGCCCACCCTAAACCACCTGTGCAACTTGAAGCAAGAGCCCAATGAAAAGGCTAGGGATTTCATTCACAAATGGAGAAGCCTGTGCAACAAAATGAGGAACCCTATTTCTGAGGAGCATGCTCTCCAAGTCATTCTCAACAACTTCTCCCAGCCTCTAAAAAGCCTCCTCTTCCCGTACCCCTCCAAATCCTTTATCGAACTGACAGAGCGAGCAGAATGGCTCGAGATGGGGGTGGAGAACGGAATGTATGAAGGTGTCACCTTGGCCAAGAATATCCCAGACCCAAAGAAGAAGGCACACTTCACCTACTCCGTCGAGGTTCCAGGGGATGATCAGGGCAGTAGCAATAAACAGGGCAGTGGCAGTGGTACAAAGCCCGAGCAGAGCAGAGAAAGGAAAGGAAAATTCTTCAAGAACAATGATAAGCCTCTTCCGGCCGGTCCTCAACAAAAGGGAGACCTTCAAGAAAAGCCCAAACATATAAACTGGAGCAGGGATCAGAAGTTTACTCCCCTCGACCAACCTCTAGAAAAAATTCTGGAATACTTGCTGTCTCATGGGATGGTGAAACTTCCCAAGGTTGCAGATCCGCCAGTGTTCATGGAAAGATTTAAGGAACAGTACTGCAAGTTCCACAGAGCGATGGGCCATGACACCGAATATTGCTTCGTTCTGAAGCATCTGATCCAGGACTGCATTGATAAAAGCATCCTCATCGAGGATGAAGAAGAAGGCAAAATGGACATCTTGTCCGCCCCATTCCTAAAGCATTCCACATCAACCGTTTCTGAACATTCCTTCCTACTGCAGAGTCACATACATCCTTGTTCCGAAGAAGAGATGAGTTTGCAGCATTAGGTAATGGTTCTACGTCAGGATCAACCTGCATCTCAGAGAGGGGATATCCTCTCATTTTTAAACATCAGAAATACGTCGGTAGAAAATGGGAAAATCCAAGTTTTACCAAAGAGATTCGTGAAAAAGGAGACCTGCACAGAGGAAGCAGAAACCTCAGAAGCAGCAGAAGAGCGGGCCAAAAGCCTTCAAAAGCCTATTACAGCGCTCTCCAACATCTCCATTTTTGAGTTGACTCACGATTCTCCCCAGCATCAGGAAAAGCTCAATGATCTACTAAGAAAGATCAAAGTAAAGCAGGACACCACGCCCGAAGACATGGCGCAAATAGTAAATCAGGCAATGACAAATGCGCCCATTACCTTTTCAGATGAGGACTTACCTAAACATCATTCATTCCACAACAATGCATTGTACATCGTGGTTAGGACCAGGGGCATGACTGTCCCACATGTTCTTGTTGATGGAGGCAGCAGTTTGAACATTTGCCCAGAAATGACAGCAAAGGCCCTGGGATTAAAAGAAGAAGAGTACGTGCCCGATCCCATTACCATCTATGGCTTCGATAATCATGGGCAGACTGCAAAAGGCAAAATCTTTTTAGAGATTTTCATAAACTACTTAGTGCATACAGTGTTATTCCATGTCGTCAATGTGCCGCCGACTTACAACTTGTTGTTAGGACGAACATGGATCCACAACGCCAATACAGTTCCATCAACTCTCCACCAATGCATCAAGTGGTCCAAGGGTGGAATGATCACCACCATTTTGGGCAAGGACCCTGAAGAAAGACTGCCACAGCCTATGATTCCTCGTCCAACATTCACAGCTGATATTCCAAGCATCCGAGAAGCGGATGAGATCAATCTCAGTGATAGTCTAGAGATGCTAAAACTGAAAGATGTCATGGGTGAAGAGAATATTGCAGCCACGGTCCAATGGCAGGGACCTTGTTTCTTCAAGTTAGGAGGACGCATCGATTACGCCTCCTTCAAAGATCACCCTTTATTCCCTCAGTTCTCCAAAGCCAGAAAGGGATTTGATCTGCTGATAAAACATGGATATCAGCCATTCCGGGGCATAGGAAAGAATGAAGATGGTATAGTGGAGTCAATCGTTCCTACTCAGCATTCAGACAGTTCAGGGTTGGGGTTCACCGGCCAGGATTCCAGCAAAAGGACAGTTTTCGTCAGGGGAAACAAGTGAAGATGATGCCTTAGTTTTCCTGCTTTCTTTTCTTCTCTTTTGTCTTGTAGGGACAATACAGTCCCATCTTTTGTTAAAATCTTGTAAATACTTTACTTCAATCAATAAAAAATCAAATCTTCTCTTCAGGCGTCTATCATTTTCTTCTTATACTTTGTCTATGTCATTGTTCTTTGCTTTATACAAGAATTTGATTTGGCTCGTACTTTCTCTTAACAAAAAAAAAAACCTCTTTTGGCATTTTCAGGACCATTAACTCCTGAATCAATGACAAGATTGGTTATCAATCCCAAGTATCTTAAATTGGCAAGGTTTCCTGAGATGAAAGACAGAGCAGAAGTCAGTCAGGCAGCAGAACAGACTGAAGAGCCAGCCGAGTTTGATTCCACCATTCAGGAATTGTCAGAATTTGCTCACATTCAGAAGCAGGATGAACCCTCATCTTTAGTTCAAGATCCAACTGAGGATATCAACATTGGGTCGGAAGATGATCCAAAAAATTCTCAAAATCGGGTCAAGTCTAAGTGAAATTGAAAAAGCAAGACTCATCCAATTCCTCAAAAAGCATCAGGAAGTATTCGCTTGGACTTATGAAGATATGCCAGGATTGGATATCAAGCTGGTTGAGCATCGACTCAAATTGAAACCAGAAGCCAGACCAATCAAGCAGAAATTGAGGAAATTAGACCCCCGAATCGAGCAGCAAGTCAAGGAAGGACTTGAAGATTTATTGAAAGCAGGCTTCATCCGGGCCATTGATTACCCAGATTGGTTGGCAAATATCGTGGCAGTCCCTAAAAAGAACGGAAAAGTTCGGATCTGCATTGATTTCAGGGACCTCAATAAGGCCACCCCAAAAGATGATTATCCGCTTCCTAATATTGACCTATTGATCGATAGCACAACAGGTCATGCCATGTTTTCCTTCATGGACGGATATTCATGTTATAATCAAATTAAGTTGGCCGTTCGTGATCAGTCCAAGACTTCATTTACTACCCCATGGGGAACTTTCTGCTACACAGTCATGCCATTTGGACTCAAAAATGCCGGGGCAACCTATCAAAGGGTGATGGCCGTCATTTTCCATGATCAAATGCACAAGAATATGGATGCATATGTGGATGACATTTTGGTTAAGTCTAAAGAAGAAGAGTATCACCTTGATGCTCTTAGTCAAGTTTTTGGAAGACTCATTCTTTACAAGTTAAGACTTAATCATCAGAAATGTGTTTTTGGAGTTGAATCCGACAAATTACTCGGCTTTATTATTAGCAAGAAAGGGATTGAGGTGGATCCGGCCAAGGCAAAAGCCATTATTGATATGCCACCTCCAACTAATCTCAGGGAACTGCGAAGCCTTCAAGGGCGTATTCAGTCTATTCGCAGGTTCATCTCCAATTTGGCTATGAGATGTGAGCCTTTCAATCATTTGCTCAGAAAAGGAGTTAAATTTGAATGGGGATCAGAATGTCAGCTCTCATTTGAGCGCATCAAGCAGTATCTCCTTAATCCACCAGTTTTGAAGCCGCCAAAGTTGGGGAAACCTCTCTTGCTATATATTTCAGTCAATCAGAATGCTTGTGGTGGATTCCTCGCGCAGTATGAAGAAGGCAGTCTGATAGAGCACGTCATCTACTACGTGAGCAAAACTTTCATTGATTATGAAAAGAAGTATTCTCAGATGGAGAAAACTTGTCTAGCTCTGGTTTGGATGTGCCAGAAGTTAAGACATTACTTGTTGGCTTCTGAAATTAAGTTCCTATCAAAGCTTAATCCTCTCAGATACATTTTGGAACAACCCTTTCTCACTGGGCGGATTGCGAAGTGGCAAGTCCTTCTAATGCAATATGACTTAGAATATGTCTCTCAGAAGTCGATTAAAGGCCAAGCGATCGCAGATCAGTTGGCGAATTTTCCTTTAATAGAAGAGATTAAAGCAGAGGATGATTTTCCTGATGAGCACATCTGTAATATCCAACAGCCCCCAGTTTGGAATATGTTCTTCGATGGCTCTAAAAATATGTCTGGCATCGGGATTGGAGTCTTGTTGATCACTCCAGAAAAAGAAATGATCCCTTATTCTCTCAAACTTAATTTCCAATGCACTCATAATATGGCCGAGTATGAAGCTTTAATACAAGGCCTCAAGATTCTGCAAAGTTTCAATGTCAAGAGAGTGCATGCTTTTGGCGATTCACTACTTGTTGTCAGTCAAGTTAACACTGAATGGCAAGTGAAAGATTCCAAATTGATTCCGTATCAGAAGATCGTCTTAGCTTTTGTGGACAGCTTCGAAGAATTTCAGCTCAGTCATATCAGAAGAGAGCATAATCAAATAGCCGATGGTTTAGCCAGTCTAGGCTCCATTTTATCCTTCAAAGGTGGTGAATCATGTCGTTCCTTCAAAGTGGGTAGACTTGAGCAACCTGCTTTTGCATCAATTATGCAAGTAAACCAGGTCAATAAGAAGGAGAAGCCTTGGTACCAAAATATCAAAAATTTCATCGAATCTGGCGAATTTCCACCAGAGATGTCAAAAAGGGAGCAACATGCAATTCAATGTATGTCTACCCGTTATTTCATTCTTGCCAATGTCTTTTACCGCCGTGGTTTCAGTTCTGAGTATTCAAGGTGCTTAGACAAAGACGAAGCTATGGAAGTTATCCAAGAGGCACATAAAGGGATTTGTGGTGGCCATGTCGGCTATCAGACTCTCGTCAAGCAGATCGTTCGAGCAGGGTACTACTGGAACACCATGCAGCAGGACTGTCATCGATTTGTGAAGAAGTGCGTCAAATGCCAATTGCATGCGCCTTACATTCATGCTCCGACTACATATCTACAATCAGTTGTTTCTCCTTGGCCATTTTCTATGTGGGCATTCGACGTCGTCGGCCCGATTACTCCTTCTGCTTCTAACGGCCACAAATACTTTCTGGCTGCGACAGAGTATTTCACAAAATGGGTTGAAGCTGTTACTCTACGCACAGTAGAAGGCCACCATGTGGTTTCTTTCATTCACAAGAACATTCTTTGCCGCTTCGGCATACCACATGACATTGTTTCAGACAATGGAACCCATTTAAAAAATGAGAGGATGAAAACATTTTGTTCTAAATTCAGAATTTGCCATCATTTCTCAGCTCCCTATTATCCTCAAGGGAACGGCCAAGCAGAGGCTACCAATAAGATTCTGATTCGTATTTTGGAAAGGACTGTGAAGACAGGTCGAGACTAGCATGAGAAGATTCATGACACACTTTGGGCATATCGGACCACCATTCAGACCCCGACTAATGCCACCCCTTCAGAACTTGTTTACGGAACTCAGGTGGTGTTGCCTCTCCATGTCCAAAAGCCCGCTCTAAAATTTGCTTCTCATATAGAATTGCCACTTGATCAGTATCACCAGCAGAGATTAGTGCAGCTAGATTTACTGGATGAAAAGAGGCTCAAAGCAGCAGAGCACACTCAAGCTTATCGGCAGAGGTTAGCTCGACACTATGCCAAGTCCGTCATTGAGAGAAAATTTCGAGTTAACGATTTGGTGCTCAGATCGACGGCTCATCTCAAGCATCGACCACGGGGCAAGTGGTCACCCAATTGGGAAGGCCCTTATGTGGTTAAGGAAGCACTTCCTCTCAATTCATATCGTCTAATCAATGCAGATGGAGTGGAAATGCCAGATCCCATCAATGCTCTGCATTTGAAGAAGTTTTATACCTGAAATGTTCATTCTAAGCCTTTTGTACTATTCAAAGAGTCATTTCAATAAAACAATAATCTTCTATCAATTCTTACATTCTTCTCCATGATACTGGGGCATTTTTTATTATTTTATTTTCATTTTTATAATCGTCTTCTTCCATCATATACAAGCAGGATTAGACAAAAGCTCTTTTTCTCAAATTTTGTTAATTCTCATTTGATCTTGTGATATTTATTTTTCATTTCATTTGATTTACTTTTTGACAAATTTTCTTCAAGCTATTGCTCATCTCTGTCAAGTTTTAACAAATTTCATCTACCTTTATCTTTAAAAATGTACCCTTTCAGTTTAAGGGATAAACCTGATGCCTCCTTTCAATGAGGTATTCTTTTATTATTTCTCCCGTTCAGGATAAGGGGATAAATCCTGAAAGCGGACCACATACTGTTAAACCATGATGGTCCATTAAATTTTGCCAAGAATCTCTGATTTCTAAATTCTCTTTGAAAAACTGAGCTCACCTCTAAAACCCGGTCCTCGCAGTGTTTATTTCTCAAAACTTCTCAATCATATATTGAGCTCATTTGCAAAAATCCAGTCCTCGCACTGGTAACTCTCTGAATTCAATCTTCCGACCAAAGACCTTTCTCCTTCTAAATTTTAGTTCTGGCTTGAATCTCCAAAAGCATCATGTATTTTAAAAAGATCCAGCATCCCGTTGGTCATGTATTTCCAAAAGATCCAACACTCGTTGGTCATGTATTTCCAAAGGATCCGGCATCTCGCTGGTCATGTATTTCCAAAGGATCCAGCATCTCGCTGGTCATGTATTTCCAAAAGGATCCAACACTCGTTGGTCATGTATTCCCAAAGGATCCTGCATCTCACTGGTCATGTATTTCCGAAAGATCCAACATCTCGCTGGTCATGTATTTTCAAAGGATCTAGCATCTCGTTGATCCCGTATTCCAAAGAGATCCAGCTCCCGCTGGTCATGTATTCCAAGAGATCAAACCCTTAGGGTGAACTCCTCAATTCTATCATTTCCAATCTTTCAAATTCTATTTTTCCAACCTTTGGTTGCAATATCTCCATCCTATTCTCAACCCTCGGGTTATAACCTCCCAAATTCAATCACTTTTAAAACATCAGATTAAATCCTTCATTTTCAAATCCAGTGTTTCACTGGTCGGGATTTTCAAATCCAGTTTTTATAACTGGTCGGGATTTTCAAATCCAGTTTTTATAACTGGTCGGGATTTTCAAATCCAGTTTTTATAACTGGTCGGGATTTTCAAATCCAGTTTTTATAACTGGTCGGGATTTTCAAATCCAGTTTCTATAACTGGTCGGGATTTTCAAATCCAGTTTTTATAACTGGTCAGGATTTTCAAATCCAATTTTTATAATTGGTCGGGATTTTCAAATCCAGTTTCCGTAACTGGTCGGGATTTCCAAAACCTAATGTATTTCATCAGTCCAGTTTCCTAAAGTCTGATTCTTATACCATTTTTTTAAATTACAGCTAAGGTCTCATCGAAATCTATATTGAGTGATTATCTCACAAAGAATTCGTGAAAGCTTTGCCAATTTGCTAAAAGCATTAGTTGATTCTAAAAGTCTGACTATACAAAAAGAATTTTCTCAAGATTACCTCCTGTATTTCCTTCCAAAAGCTGAAACTTTTTGCGAAAAGAGGTAAAATTCAAATATTTTCCTGTTGATCGACCAAAAGGATGTAAGAAATGTCCTCGATATGATCAATGAAAGAAATCTTCAATGATGTTGAAAGGCCAGAAGCGAATTGATATTGATCGTGGCTATGGCACATGTTTAAAAATGACTTTCTGTCAATCGGGCAGTGAAAATATCTTGAGCTATAAAAAGAATCCACTCGACCCATATCTTCTCATTTTCGTTTAAAAAGTTGCAATCAAATATCTGCAAAAGGGATCTCTCAATTGTCGTCAAGATGAAGGCGAATAGACCCCCGGGGCCAAAGAAGATTTGAAACATCTCCAAGATGACGGAGTTTGTGACGGATCCTTCCAGGAAAAGTTCAGATCACCGTCGAGATGAAGGCGAGTGTGATGAACCTACCGACAAACCCTAAAAGATATTTGATTTCTGCTATCATCTAAAGACCTTTTGAGCCAATGTCATCATATATAATCCCTGAGAAAAAGAAGGATCGGAACATCTCCAAGATGAAGGAGTTTGTGACGTACCCTTCCCAGAAAAAGAAAGAAAAGTCAGGACATCCAAAGGAAGGATGATGTGAAAAACCGAGAAAGCCCAATGACTCAAAAAAGAGTGCAAAAAGATCATCATGAGAAAAACACCCGGATATCAAACTGCCAAAGTTGCCAGAAACCATCTTTTCTCATGCAAAATTCTTTTATCAATATCTCTTCATTTTCTGCTTTTATGAAATTAAGAATATTTCTTTTATTCTCATATCAGGGAAATGGATAGCTTCCTTGAAGAAAATCATCAGCGCTAGATTTTTAAATTTGACTCTTAAAACCAAGAAGTTAACCTCATTGGAGGAAATACTCTAGGTAAAAGGGGGAATATCTTTTGCATATACGTGCACATTTCCAAGCATTTGAATCAGCTACAATTTTATCTCATTGGCAAAATTTTCTAGCTATTCCAAGAATAAAATAAACATTCAATATTCATTTTGATGCAACCTAGCGTTGTTTATATCTTCGAGAAGAGTTGCCTCATCCAGTTGAAGTATCTCTTCCTGCCCCATCGCGGTTTCTTCAGTCAAGGATTCTGTATGGTGCCCCACTCAGGATAAGGGTCAAACCTGAACCATTTGTGAAAGATCATTTGATTTCAAAAGCTATTTCAGTCTTAGCAATGAGACACCCAATTTCTTCCCCTTTTCAAAGCTTTAGGAACCCTATATTTCTCCTTTTGCAAAAACCCCTTTCGGATTTGTTTGTCCAAATGCCGAAGGTCCCATTATGGTTTCTCCATTTGAGAAACCCGTATGGTAGATTTTCTATTCAGACTAAGAGTTAATCCGGAACCTCGCTTCGCGAGGTATCTTCCTTTCAGGTTTGGGTTAAACCTGAAACTCGTTCCAATAAGATTCCTCGTTCTAACGAGATGTTTCCTTCCAATCCCATCATGGTTCTTTCCATCGAGGAATCCATGCTTCGTATATCCATCCAGGATAGGATCCTACTTGAGCTCCATTTCACGATGCATTCTCCAAAATGTCCCATCAAGGTTCTCATGTATTCCTTTCCTCATAACAAATTCATCTTGATATATTTTTGTCCCATCCAGGTTAAGGGCTAAACCTGAATTATTCCAAAAGAGTATCTTGTCTCACCCATGAGACTTGATCAAAATTTTTATTTCTGCTATTTCGGGATTTTCACCCAAAGTCCCATCACGATTTCCTCATTCTCTACTCAATCATATCATTTCGAGGATTTCGTTTCCCCAAAACCATTCAGGATAAGGTTTTAAGCCTGAGAAGCCATGTTTCTGAAATAATTCTTCCACACCCAGTTCGGATCTGCTGACTGGGGCATTTTTTTTAAAATTTGGAGTGTTATCTTTGCCACTAAGCTCGGCTTTCAACCGGCTTAGTAGCAAAGAGGGGCATCTGTGAACACCCCAAATTTTTCAAAGTCTTGTAAAAATAACCCTTTTGCCCCTAACCCCGTTTTTTGAGAAAACCAAGTCTTTCTTCAGATTTCTGGATTAAATTCCACATTGATATATTCAAAATTCAACTTCGGGTCTGAACTCAGTATTTTAAATCCAAATCTGAGCCCCGTTGTCCGATTTCCAAAATAAAGTCGCAAAAATATCAAAAAAAAAATGATTTTGAAAGGCTTGGGCGGCTCATTCGGCACTCTGTTGGATCCTTGGCCCTATATTTCTCAATTCGAGGTTGTAAACCTCGAATATTTCTCCAAAAATTCGGACATAAACCCATTTCTAAAGAAATCTTCTCAAAATAGCTTTTTAATTCTCAGAAAAACTCCCTTTTGTAAATATTTTATAAAATACCAAAAAAATTAGTTTTAACCTTTGATTTCTCGTAAAACTTAAGGATTTTATTCTGAAAATACAAAAAAAATGGAAAATAATATAAAAAACCAAAAAATTGAAAAAAAGCTACAAGGGAAGCGGATGATTTTCAAGCTTTTTTAAACCATTTTTTTTACCAAAGACCTCATTTTCTTAACCATTTTTTTTTAGAAAATTCTTAAAAGGGGAACCACCTTTTCGAAATAAGGAAAAAATTTTAACGAACTCTTCCCGCACTCCCTCCTTCTTCTCTCTCCACCGTCCGATCTGCAACAGCCATCACTGTTCTTCACCCTCAATCCTCAACAAATTTTCTTCCCGAACTCTCCGTTCTCCTTTAAGAAGGGACCTCCAAGCTTTTTCAGGGGAGAATGGTTTTCCTGGAGATCGATTTTTTTTTACTAGCATCCATCTTTTCTAAATAGCAAACTTCCTCCGAGCATCCATTTTTTTTTTGACCATTACTGGAGCTTCTCTGCAAATCCATGGTCGACAGTCATTCTCTCCATTGATTATTGTGAAGCATTCAACCTCTTTCACCAAGCTCCTTCTCCCCTATTTCTTCTCCATCAACTTTTCGGAAGAGATCGATTCTGGACTTTCTCAGGGCTCTCACAAAATCAGAGATCTATCCACACCCGTGGCAAGAGGCCTTTAGGATAGAACCAGAGCCTTGTTTCCCTCTTTCGTAAATCTCTGCTAAAAAAAAGAGAAGAAGAGGAAAATCAGACACAAATTGAGGATTTCGGCAGACGATAACAGACTCTTCAGAATCATCCTTTCCCTTTCCTCTATAATCCATCAAGAGGAATTTGGTCCCTGCAATAACAAGGTGAGAAAACTTTTTTTTTCTTTCTTCTTCCTTTTCTTTCTCTGTTTTGCTCTCGATTCTTTTCATTTCGCTTCAATGAGCACCACCAGTTGTGTTAATTTGCCTGTGCAACATCAACCCACTCTGTGCAATAACAAAGGAACTCTTCGGTTCGAACAAATCACTTCCCCTTTAAGAAATTTATTTCAGAATTTCCCTTGAAAACTCTTTTATAATTTGTCTTATACATTGTAATTCATAGCATCTGGGCTTTGGATTTTAATTTTTTTTTATGATAATTTATCATGAGTTTATCGTAGTCTTTCAATTTTATCGATGTTAGCTTTCGTTCCTCTTCTCCGCATATATTGTTCAATTTGCATTTTAGCCCCAATTTATATCTAAGTTTTTGATTCAGATTGCACTTGAATATCTTTCTATCGGCCTCGTTCATGCTTTGTTCATTTTTTTTTTCTTTTCACATCATGTTACATTATATCTGCTTGCTTTCATAACATGCGTGTTCTGCCATAATCGTCATGATGCCATGTCTGTAGTGTTTCGATGAGAATATCTAGTTGTATTCTCATTATGAGGTTTTCATCATCTGCTATTCTGAAAACCCAGATTAAAGCTGTCGTGAAGTCCAGGGCCATGGTCTAGATTTACCGCAAGAATATTTGGTTTAAATCTATAAGCTGAGCTTCACTCTCTGCGTCAATGGTACACGATGCCTTCTTGTCTGAACGTTACCATGACTAGATTCCCTATCACGATAACAACCCTTAGCTTCCCTAAAAGCCCTTCCTGCTTCAGCTGTGAACCCTTCAGTAGAATGAGGAAACAGGGCAACATAACCCTTTTGAATTACTGTATGTGATCCTGACCCTTCAGCAACAGCAGAGTATCGATTTGGGTTTAATATCCTCCAGGCAAACGGCTGTGCAGTCTATGGTTGAAGACGTTGATGTCCATAATCTAATTGCATTATATGTTTTAGAAAAAGAGAGAGGGGGGTATCGATTCTGAAAGCTCATCACTCAGTGATTGAACATGAGTAACCATAAGATTTACATTTTTCTGTTCATATCAGAATTTTTTTTTTTGTTGATGAAACATTAAGAATGTTAAGACTCTCTTTTGTCATAGTAGCATTTGGATCATTGATAATTCCTAAGATCCTGCCTATTAGATGTTGTACCTAATTCCTTGTTTCTGTGCATCATTATGGATGTCTTTGTTTCAATTGCTAGGTTCTTTGCCTGATGATTCTTTTTTTTTGCAGGATTGATATTCTTTGTATCTCCTAAATCATTAAGATTAAACTAGATATATTATAACTCCCAATAGTTGCATTGTTCAGCAGGATACCTTGCAGGTCTTAGATTCATATCCCTTAATCTTGACTTCAGCTTCAAATTTTATGATTGGCATGGTTGAGCATCTAGGAGACAAAAGGGTTTATCACAGTAAGATATCATCCAATTGGGCTAGGAAGTGACAGAAAGGTTCACGTTTGAGAGCAACTTCTTGTGAAACCTGAGATATATTTCAATTTCAGGAAGTGTAAAGGAGGGTTCTACCCCTCTTACAGTTCCATCAAACAGGGGAGCCTTTCCGTTGTTTGGAAACCATGATATTGCCACTAATTGAATTTTTTTTTTGTCAAGCATCTGATTGGTCTTGAAAGCACTGTTATCTCCTCTGGGTCGATGTCATCAATCCAGAAATCGTTTTCTGGGTTTTCTAAAAAAAAAAAATGCTTTGTGGTCTATTCAAATTGATGCTGATGGGTTTATTTTGGCCATGGAGAATCTAATAGACAATGCTCATCGTGGGATAATGCAAATAGGTTCTAATACTATATTCATCTTCAGGTTGGTCTGTGTGTTATTTGCTGCAAAATTTGGTTTGGCCAGTCATCTGATTACAATGTACTTCTGTTACATTTATTCCATAGCACTTGTTGCAATACCACTATTCACTAGCTACATTTGCCACATTGTGCATGTGCATCCTTTAGCATTACATCTCCATGTAATTCTTCATCTCCTAACACCTTCCTGCACTCACATAAACTCATTTAACATCATCTTCTTCAGCACCCAATTTCACTTCCTTGTGCTTTTCATCATACTGCTGCCACTACAGTAGTTTTCCTGCATCTTCATTTTGCCCGTGCGATATTACTCAGCACCTTGTTCACTTGCGGCTTGTCACTAGCTGCAATAATCTTTCCACAACACCACACACAACAATGATGAATATTGTTGCGGTTTCCTGTGCACAACCAATGCATAGGACCTGCAATTTTCGCAACATTGCAGTCACCACCTCCCTACAACTTCCTGTGTTTTCACCACTTTTGCTTTTTTTTTTAATGACTCAAATACTCCCTTACGCACAGCTGCTCCCATCAGCTGGCTGTGATCAATACCTATCCCTATTCCTTCACCCAAGAAAACAGTCCTCACAAGGTCTACCCAAAGTTCTATACAAAATGTGGCTTCTGCAAATGACAAAAGGCAACATATAGTTTCTTGGACATCCAGTGGCGGAACTTTGAGCCACAGCAGGAGATTTTTAGCTCTGTTAGGTTGTAAGGATGCTGTCCAAACTCTTGGGAGTGTGGAAAGTCTTTTTTTTTTTTTTTGTATATCATTTTTAGCAGTTTACCCTTCTTACCATTAAACATAACCTTCCATTCCAGCACAGTCATGGTCTTGACTGCTGCAAACATCCCTAGCGATGTTTACAGCTGCCCAGCAGCCCATCATATGTGGTCATTTCTTGCCACAAACCACCAATGTCCCACCATCACTAACTACAACAGTGTCACCCTGATGCCCTCCACATACCCCATCTTCATTCACAGCCCTGCACCCCACTAATATTCCACCAACATATCCCATTTGAAAGCCCCCTATATATTCTTTGCAAAGCTCTCATTCACATCTCATCTTACATGTTATCCTATATGCATCTGCCTCAAGAAATTGGCATCTATGTTAAAACCCAAACATGCATTCTGCATTCATATACATATCCTTCATATACATAGATATATATTGCCTGTATGGATGCACGCAGGCTCTTGATGTTTTATATTTGTCCATCATTTATATCTCCCATCATATACTAACTTGGAATCCTGCAGGAATTGTTGAAGTTTCTTCCTAGATTCAGGACTTTATCATTTTAAACTTCGATTTCAAATAATGTAATAGTTAGATGTTAAATGAGAATCTACATTTCCTGCTTTAGGTAGAATGAATGAGCATCGTAAATATCATGAATTGCTTGTTTTCATGCATTTTTTTGCCTTTATTCCTCAAATTCTCACAATGGTGAAAATACGAATGGCACGTGCACCATTTTGTAAAAGGTAAGTTAATTCTAAGTTGACGATTTACATCAACGGCCATAGTCGGGGTGTAAACAAAACTTAGAATTTTTATCTTTTACAAAATAACACTGGATCCACACTGGATCCATTTTTCAGAATTCATCATATTTTTC
The DNA here is from genome assembly GCF_984573655.1 of Nuphar pumila. Taxonomy (NCBI): domain Eukaryota; kingdom Viridiplantae; phylum Streptophyta; class Magnoliopsida; order Nymphaeales; family Nymphaeaceae; genus Nuphar; species Nuphar pumila. Next base: position 42,940,699 of record NC_143260.1, on the reverse strand, counting down.
CTAAAATATTTTATTCTTTTATCAGAATTTAACTTAAAATTAACTCAAAATATATACCAATGGCCATAGTCAGGGTATATTGAGGGTTAATTTCATTTTAAATTCTATAAAAGCACTAAAATGTATTTTATTCTTCTTTTGAATTTAAATATAGATTATCATATAATACATTCAATGACCATAGTCAAGGATGTATTATATTTTCAATCTTATTTTAATTCATTTAAAGAATGAAATAGCTTTTCAAAATCCAAATTCAAACTTATTCAAATTCATTCATCATATAGGATAGAATTGCATCATATTTTCAAAAATTTCCTTTTCAAAATTCCAAGTGATTCTCCCTCTTCATTTCTCAGATCAAATCTTATTCAAATCCAATTCTATTTCATTTCAATATTCAAAAATTCAATTTCAAAGCCCAATTCGACTTTGAAATTCCAAAATCATTTTATATTCAAACTTCAAATTTCCAATTCAAATCAAAATTCAAAGTTCAATTTAACTTTGAAGTTATCTTCTGATTTCAAAATCAAATTCATCCCCCTTATCTTCAATCAAGGTTTGGGTTTGAATCTCAAGTTTAAATTTGGGTTTCTAAAAACCCAGATCCATCTTTAAAGGTCCTATTTGGACTTCTCAAAACCCAAAATCCAAAATCAAATCCTAGTCTCAACTTGGATCCAGATTTCCAAGTATAAAACTCCATTCCACTTTGGATCTCCAATTACAGATCCAAATTCCATTTAGGATCCAAATCCTTATTCCATTTTGGTTCTCCAATTACAGATCCAAATTCCATTTAGGATCCAGATCCTCATTCCCCTTTTAGATCTCAGATCACAGATTCAAATTCTATTTAGGATCTAGATCCTCATTCCATTTTGGATCTCCAATTACAGATCCAAATTCCATTTAGGATCCAGATCCCCATTCTACCATTGGATCTCAGATTCAGATCCAAATTCCAATTCTTAGGATCCAGAATCCAACTCTTCTTTGGATCTCAGACTTCAGATCCAAAATCCATTCCATTTAGGATCTAGAATCCAACTTTACTTTGGATCCCTGACTTCAGATCCAAATTTCATCTTGGATTCCAAATTTCATCTTGGATTCCAAATCTCGAATCCAATTCCATTCAAAACTTCAGATCCAATTCCAGCTAGGATCCAAAGATCCAACTTTACTTTGGATCTCCAACTTCAGATCCCAATTCCATTTTGGATTCCAAATCTTGAATCCAAATTCCACTTTAAATTCCAAAAGCCAATTCCATTTCATTCCTGATTTCAAATCAAGTTCCCATTTCAGATCCTAAATTCAAAATTCAACTTTGAACTCTATTCAGAATCCATATATTGGATTCGGATTTCATCTTGAAATTCCAAACTTTTAAATCGATTCCACTTCTCAATTTTATTCAAATTTCCCAATTCCACCTTTCATCCTGATTCAATTCCATTTCCATTTCTATTATGATTCAAAGGCCATTTATGACTTTGAAAATTCCTTTTATCTCAAAATTTCAAAGATCATTTTTCAAATCCAGATTCATATTCTCAAGCTCTTGATTATTCTAAAAACTTAGAACTTTAATCCTAAGTTCTAGATTAGAAATCATTTCTTCACTTTATCGAATTCATCGCAGAAACACTTGGGAATTCTTCAAAATATTTCAAAAAGAGCATACATTTTTGCATTTGCACAAGCATGATTCTTTGTGCATCTAGACTTAGAATAAATACTTAGATAATTTCTTAGCAAAGCAAAAGGCATAAATTTGACCCTTGGTTCGATTACCCCTGGTAAAGGCGCCAGGAACGGTCGAACCTCGTACCGACGAGCGAATCCCGTCTCCCAGTTTTCCCGCGAATTTTCAAAAACGGAGGCGAGTTATTTCAAAATTCTTCAAAATTAAGGTCAAATGAGACCCGCAAAAGAGTTCCTCTTCTCTTCTCTTCTTTCTTTTCTCTTCTCTTTTCTCTTTCCGTCTTTTATCTTTCTCCCTTCAAAAAGGAGGAAAATAAGAGGTTGGAAAAAAAAAGAGAAGGAAGAGAGAGAATATTATGAGAGAAAAAATTTTGCGATGATCACAACTGGAAGGAAACATCTCGTCAGAACGAGGAATCTCGTTGGAACGAGACTCAAGTTTAACCCAAACCTGAAAGGAAGATACCTCGCGAAGCGAGGTTCCATGTTAACTATTAGCCTGAATATGAAATCTACCATACGGGTTTCTCAAATGGAAAAACCATAATGGGACCTTCGGAATTTGGACGAACAAATCTGAAAGGGGTTTTTGCGAAAGGAGAAATATAAGGTTCCCTAAAGCTTTGAAAAGGGAAGGAAATTGGGCGTCTCATTGCTGAGACTGAAATAGCTTTTGAAATCTATGACCTCTCGCAGAAGGTTGAGGCTTGACCCTTATCCTGAGTGAGAAATCTACCATACAGAATTCTTAAAATGGAGAAAAACCGTGATGGGATGGGAAGAGATACTTCAACTAAATGAGACAACTCTTCTGGAAGATATAAACAATGCTAGGCTGCATCAAAATGGATATTGAATGTTTATTTCATTCTTGGAATAGCTATAAAATTTTTGCCAATAAGATAAAATTATAGTTGACTTAAATACTTAAAAATGTGCACGTATGTGCAAAAATATTCCTATTTTACCTAGAGTATTTCCTCCAATGAGGTTAACCCCTCAGTTCTAAGAGTCAGATTCAAAAATCTTAGCGCTGATGATTTCCTTTAAGGAAACTATCCATTTATCTGATATGAGAAGAGAAGAAATATTCTTAATTTCATAAAAAAAAGTAGTGAAAAGATATTGATAAAAAAAGTTTGCCTGAGAAAAAGATGACTTTTGGCAACTTTGGCAGTTTGATATCTGGGTGTTTTCCCATGATGATCTTTTTGCACTCTTTTTGAGTCATTGAATCTTTCTCGGTTTTTCTCATCATCCTTCATTTGGATGTCCTGCCTTTTCTCTCTTTTACAGAGAAAGGTACTGTGATCATCGCAAAATTTTTTCTCTCTTGTGGTTTTTCTCTCTTCCTTCTCTTTTCCTTTTCTAACCTCTATTTTCCTCCTTTTTGAAGAGAGAAAAATAAAAGAGAGAAAAGAAGAGAGAAGAGAAAAGAAAGAAAGAGAGAGAGAAGAGGAACTCTTTTGCGGGTTTTCACTTGACCTTGATTTGAAAGATATTTAGCAAATAACTCACCTCCGTTTTGAAAATTTGCAGGAAAAAGATGGAGAGACGAGATTCGCTCGTCGGTACGAGGTTCGACCGTTCATGGCGCCTTTACCAGAGGTAATCGAACCAAGGATCGAATCTATGCCTTTTGCTTTGCCTAAATATAATCTAAGAATTTATTCTAACTCTAAATGCACAAAGAATCATGCTTGTGCAATGCAAGAATGTATGCTCCTTTTGAAAGATGTTTTGAAAATTTCTAAGTATTCTGAGATGAACTTGATAATAGAGTGAAGAAATGGTTGAATCTAACTTTAGAACTTGAGATAGATAAGAGAAGTTCTAAGTTTTTGAAGTATAACAGAGCTGGGAGAATAAATTTTGATTTTGAAAAAGAATGATGTGAAGCTTTGAAAATGAAGTTTCAAAGTCAGATATGGACTTTGACTTTAATCATGGATTTAGGAGAAGAAAATGAAGTTTTGAAGTGATATTGAATTTGAATTTTAGAATGGATCTGAAAAAAATCAAATGGTATTTTAAGAATAGAAATGGATTTAAGAGATTCAGACTAGATCCGAAAATGGATTTAGAATCTAGAATTGGATTCTGGATCCTAAACAGAAAGGGATCCGAGATTTGAAATCCAAGATGGACTTTGGGTTCTGGATCCTAAAATGGAGTGGATCTGAAGTCTGAGATCCAAATGTAGAATTGGGTTCTGGATCCTAAGATGGATTTGGATCTGAAGTCTAAGATCCAAAGTAGAGTTGAACTTTGGATCCTAAGACGGATTTGGATCTGAAGTCTAAGATCCAAAGTACAATTGGAGTTTGGATCCTAAAGAGGAATTGGATCTGAAGTCTAAGATCCAAAGTAAAATTGGAGTTTGGATCCTAAAGAGGAATTGGATATGAAGTCTAAGATCCAAAGTAAAATTGGAGTTTGGATCCTAAAGAGGAATTGGATCTGAAGTCTAAGATCCAATTTGAGTGTTGAATCCTGGATCATAAAATGAATTTGGAGTTGGTTTAAATTCAGAAAGTGAATCCAAAACTTCCAGATGAAATTTAGAATTTGAATCTTGAATATACAAATGAATTTCAAAGTCAAATTAGACCTTGAATTTGAAGTTTGAATTTGAAATTTAGAAGATGAAGAGAATCTCAAAGTTAATTTGAACTTTGGATTTGATTGGAGTTTTGAATATATAAAATCAATTTCAAAGTCAATTTGGACTTTGAATTTGAAGTTAGAATTTGAATTTTAGATATACAAATGGATTTCAAAGTCAATTTGGATTTTAAACTTAAGCTAGAATTTGGATTTTGAAATACAAGATGATTCTGAAGTTTCAAAGTCAAATGGGACTTTGAAATTGATTTCTTGAATCCTTTTGAGAAATAGAATTGAATTTGAATTTATGAATAGGATTTGATCTGAGAAATGAAGGAAAGAATTACTTGGATTTATGAAAAAGGAAATTTTGAAAATATGATGCAATTCTATCCTATATGATGAATGAATTTAAAGAATCTTTGAAATTGGATTTTGAAAAGCTATTTCATTCTTTAAATGAATTAAAACAAGATTGAAGATATAATACATCCTTGACTATGGTCATTGAATGTATTATATAATAATCATATTTAAATTCAGGTGAAGAATGAAACATATTTTTGTGCTTTTATAGAGTTTAAAATGGAATTAACTTTCAATATACCCTGACTATGGCCATTGGTATATATTTTGAGCCAATTCTATGTTAAACTCTAATAAAAGAAGGAAATATTTGAAAATATGATGATTTTTGAAGAGGATCCAGTGTGGATCAGTGTTATTTTATAAAAGATAAAAATACTAAGTCTTATTTACATCCCGACTATGGCCATTGATGTAAATCATCAACTTAGGATTAATTACCTCTTACGAAATGGTGCACGTGCCATTCGTGTTGCCATTTGTGAGAATTTGAGAAATAAAGGCAAAAATGTATGGAAAATAAGCAATTTATGACATTTACAATGCTCATTCATTCTATCTAAGACGGGAAATGTAAATTTTCATTTAAGATCTAACTATTACAACACATAAAGATGAATTTACAACTCCGAGTGATGATATTTTTCACATATTCTCTGCAAAAAAAACACTTGGTTAGTACAAAAAGAGAAGTGGCATGCATCATATAGACATCAACTGGAAAAATTGCTCGTATGCCCAGATATAAATGATGAAAAAGATGGGAAATGACATGCATACTTATATATACATATATATACATGTATGCCTACAAATGAATATATACGTATATACACATATATATATACATATATATATATATGTATATATATATATATATATATATATGTATATATATATATATCATATGTGGTATACGCTCGATGTAGATGGATGAGGGCGTTGTTGATACAGGCTAGTGAAGATGCTAGGAGTAGTGGTATATACAATATATTAAGCATGGGGAATGAATAGTGATATTTGCAGGAAAATACAGGAAGTGGTTGGTGGCTGATCAGTAAGTGCTCAGAAAAGAGAAGTGTGGAAGCATTGTGATGGCTGGGTAGTTGCAGAAGGCAATGTAGATGCAAATGGGTGTTGGCAACAAGAGAGCTGGGAGACATGGAAATGGTAGTGATGGAAAGTGCATTGCAGGGAATGTATTCAATGGGGAATGCCAAGTGCAAGCATCAAGTAGCACATTCTGTTGTAGATGTAGAATGTGTGTTAGATGAGATAGGGGAGGGCTGAAAGTGTTGAATGTGAGGGGACTATACAGGTGCAGCAATACTAGCAGTGAGTTATACATAAATGGGGATACAAAAGCATTGTATAGGGGATGTTGTGGGTGAATGACATGGGGATTGTTTGCTGGTAGCAGCAGGATGCTGTTTGAGACACTCATTGCAGGTAATAAGATGTGGTGGCAGCAATGGTATTTATGGAGAAGTGAAGTAATAAGTGGCTGGTGGTTGAAGTGTTATTGGTGGCAATATGTGTTGTTGGTGGCAACAGAAAGGTGCTGTTGGGACCCCTATAACAGGTATTATGGATGGAAGGGCAAAGTAAAAGGGGAACAATATTTGGCTGGAAGGTAAAAAACCATATGCTGCAGTCAATGGAACTGTAGGTGGGAAGGTGCCTAATGGTGCTGTGGTATTGCAGCTGGGATATGGTGGTGTGGTTGTCGTGCCACTGTGCATGAGAATGTGGCAGGTAAGTGGAGGTACTGGGCATGAGAATGTAATAGATGGTTGGCAACCGGTAGGTGCTGCTATGGTTTTTACTGCTAAGTAGCACAACAGTGGCTTAAAGAATAGAGTTGGTATGGCAGAACATGTAGTGAAGGCAGCTATTGGAGTGTAACATGGATGATGCTGTGAATACAGGTGAAAAGAGTACAGCAAGTTGGAGGTTGGGTTGTTACATGGGGCTGGGAGGTGAAGGTTTGTTGGTTATGAGGCTAATGGGAGCATGTAGGGATGAGATGTGGCATGTAGGGATGAGATGTGAAGCAAAATGCTGAAAGGTGGCTGGAGATGTTAAAACATGATCTGCTATGACTGCAGGTAGGTGACAGTGATGAAAATGGAGGTTGAGCTAGGGATGAAGCTATGAAGTGGAAATGGAAGTGTAGGTGGAAGTGGAAGTGGATGCTGATGGGGAGTGAGGAAGGCAATGAAATGTTTCCTGTAGGGGGGTGCCGAGGCTAAGTGGAGAGATGTGTCTGCGGGAAATACAAACAGGTTTTTCTCTATTGCAGCAGTACTAATGACATTTACAGGTAGAATTATAGTAGATGCTTGATTATCAAGATGATGTGCAGAGGACCAGGAGGGACTGAAGTTACAGGCTTTTCTATGTTATCAATTTCCCTAGTTCTTCATATATCGAACTTCCAAAGCAAGAGATACCTCAACTGGAGTTGGGCGAAATATGGGTTTTGCAGCAAAAACTTCAGTGAAGCGTGCACATTGTCTAATATGCGTTGGGATGTGGGAGAAGGGGATATACAGCAGAGTCAATAGGGTTGGTTGTGTGTGTGTGCTGAGTGAAGGAGTGAAGATATATGAGATGATGCTAATATGATGGTGGAAGGATGAACATTACAGAAGATGGATGGATATGCATGTGCCCTTATATAATGTGATCCTAAACCATTAATCCATATAATTTATCTCCAAAAAAAAATAAATTACAGCCAAATGCCAGTGACTTATCATTCTGTAAAGCATAAGCTTGTGTAAGAGAAAATCTTTGAAGCATTTCACCTAAAGAAAAAAAATAAAATGTTCAAAAATTAAGCCAAACTATGTTGCTTGATAACATACCTGTTAAATCTGGTCGATTCCTAAGCAAATGCATGTTAGGACTATGCCTTCAACACTTGACATCAGCCATTGGAAGGGGATACGAGGCCTCCTTGACCATCAATGATCAATGCCTTTTCTTTTTCTTTTTTTTCTTTTTTTTTTTGAACAATTAATCAGAGACTCATTTGATATGTTAATAGAACAACAACAGAAGAAAAAAAATGCCTCTTCATCAAACGATAAAAGGAAAATTTCTCAAATGAATGAACAGAATTCACAGCTAATTTTCCACAACTGGCATAAGTTCTAATCAATTGATAAGTGAATCTAATTAGAACAGAGGATCTTTCTCTGTTTTGCTTCCAAACTTTGCTGGCATGATGATAAGAAAACTGGCCTGGGAAAGAAGTTCTCTGGACGTCATTATTTCATATGCAAGGAGAAAACACATAGTCTCCAGGCTTTGCTGGCCTCAATTCAGAATCAGATCTTCTGCTGTTTACAGATGTTATAAATAGAGCGACTTCTATTGACTCCTGATGTAGGAAGTGTTCCAATTATATCAAAGGGGAAGGTGATATATATGAACCCACGCTAAATGTAATGGCAAACTCACAGTGGAATGTAAAATGCCTAGCGTGTAATGACGCAGATGTAATATTCAGATAAAAATAATGACGATGCAGTTGGAAACCGATACAGGTAATAAAGCATTGGTGATACAGGGCCTGATGATAGCCCAGACGAAATGAACTGGGAGGGCCCTCGGATGCCATGACCGATCGGTCATTAAAATACAGTTAAAATGTCTAAAAATTAAAAAAATGAATCAAAAGCATCTAAAAGGTTATCATATACGATCAAAATAGAACAGGAATTTTATTGCAACAAAAGGATGACTTGATAAAATACAGGAACTGCTGAATCATGAAAACATAATCCGAATAACAGAAAGCATAAATTGTAAATGAATGTTACAATACAGGGAATGCGAGATTCAAAATGAAAATCAGTATATTATTGCTAAGTATTTCTAATGCTCGAGAGAACGAACAGAAAATCACATTTGTAGGAATGAAATTTCAAAACAAATGGTAAAAGAAACTAAAGAAATGCAAGAATGAAGGAAGAGTAGGAAGAAAGAGAGAAAAAAAAATGTAGGAATACGATGAGTCCATCGATGTTGCCATGGGTGGGTCGATCCCGCTATATGCAGGTCGATTCCACCCATTTGGCTTTATAATTGGAGAAAAGAGATAAAGAAAACGAAAGAAATTGGAAGATTGAAATACTAAGGATAACAGATATATTTGCAAAAAAAAAAAAAAAGAAGATGATAGTTACTTACCTGCAGAGGAGGCACCGTGAAGAGGGGTTGATGGCTGCAGCTTGCAGAGGAGGCCCGAAAGGGAAGGGAAAAAAAGGAAAAAGAGATGGAGGTGGGTAAATAGATCGAAAGGAAGAAAAGAGAAATCTGATGGTGGAGGGGTAGAAGACGACCCTTCGTAGAGGCTTTGGAGGTCTCTTCTTAAAGAGAGGCTCGAATCCTCCAGAAGATGAAGCAGTTGAGGATGGAAGGTCATCGATCGGGGGAGAGGCGATGGAGGGTGCGAACGGGAGTGACCGTTGCAATTTTTTTGAAATTCCCAAGAGGGGTCTCCTTTTCAGAACTTTTCTAAAAAATGGTTTTCATTTTCAAAAGGAGGTTTTAAAAGAGGGTTTTAAAAAAAATAGTTTTCAAGAAAAGGTTTCAATTTGCATATTTTTCTGAATTTTTGGAATTTTTCTATTGTTTTTCCCTTTTTTTTTTGGTTTTCTTATTTTTTTGTTCTTTTCTTTTTAAACGTATATTTGTAAAAACAAGACTCTAAAACTAAGAAGATTAATACTAAATTTACAAAATTTCAAAATATTTATAAAAGAAAGGTTTTTCTGAAAAATCAGGGTTATGTTGGAAAAAATTTCTTCAGTAGAATGGGTTTGGACCCAAGTATTGAGGAAATGTTCAAGTTTTGACACTCGAATCGAGAAATGCAACGCGATGGATCCAAACAGATGTCGGATGGATTGTTCGATCTATTTAAAGGCTATATATATATATATATAATTTGAACAAGGAGACTCAGATTTGGATCTGGATAATGGATCCAAATCCGAAATCAATTTAAACATATGAAATGAATTTAATTTCAATAATACTTGAGAAATGAACTGAAATTTAGATTTGAAATGACCCATTTTCTCAAAAAAAAAATGAATTTAGTGGCAAAAAGGGAATATTTAAGAGATTTCGAAAATTTTGGGGTGTTCACAGATGCCCCTCTTTGCTACTAAGCCGTTTGAAAGCCGAGCTTAGTGGCAAAGAAAACACTCCAAATTTTGAAAGATGCCCCAGTCAGCAGATCTGAACTAGGTGTGGAAGAATTATGGCTTTTCAGGCTTAAAGCCTTGTCCTGAATGGCTTGGGGGGCGAAATCCTCGACAATGATATGCCTGAATGAAGAATGAGGAAATCGTGATGGGACTTTTTGGTGAAGATCCCGAAATGATGAAAGGTAAGAATTTAGATCAAGTCTCATGGGTGAGACAAGATCAATCTTTTGAAATGACTCAGGTTTGGCCCTTAACCTGGATGGGACGAAGATATATCAAAATAACCTGAATGGAGAAAGGAATATATGAGGACTTTGATGGGACATTTATGAGAGAAGGCCTTGTGAGATGGAGTTCAAATATGATCCTGTCCTGGATGGATATACAAAGCATGAATTCCTCGATGGGAAGAACCATGATGGGACTGGAGGAAGAAACACCTCGTTGATATGAGACTCAGGTTTAACCCAAATATGAAAAAGGAAGATACCTCGATGGGCGAGGTTCAGGCTTGACCCTTAACCTAAAGGGAACAACCATACAGAATCCTCGAGTGAAGAGACCATGATGGGACATTCGGAGTTTGGACGAACAAATCTGAAAGGAGTTTGCGAAAGGAGGAAGGAAATGGGGTTCCCTAAATCTTTGAGAAAGGGATGAACTTGGACGTCTCATTGCTGAGACTAAATCAGTTTTTGAATTTAATGACCTCTCGCAGGGAGTACAGGTTTTGACCCTTAACCTGAGTGGGAATCACCATACGGATTTCTTGAAACCGTGATGAGACAGGAGAGATACTTCAACTGAATGGGGTAACTCTTCTGGAAGATATGAACAACGCTGGGTTGTACCAAAATGGATATTGAATATTTACTTTATTCTTAGAATATCTAGAAAATTTTGCCAATAAGATAAATTTATAGTTGACTTCAACGCTTGAAAATGTGCGCATGTGTGCAAAGATATCCCCTCTTTTACCTAGAGTATTTCCTCCAACGAGGTTAACTTCTCGGTCTTAAGAGTCAAATTAAAAATTTTAGCGTTGATGATTTTCTTCAAGGAAGTTATCCATTTCCTTGATATGAGAAGAGAAGAAATATTCTCCATTTCATAAAAGCAAGTAGTGAACAGATATTGATAAAAGAATTTCGCATAAGAAAAGATGACTTCTGGCAATTTAGGCAGTTTGATATCTGGGTGTTTTTCCCATGATGATCTTTTTGCACTCTTTTTGAGTCATTGAACTTTTTTGGGGTTTTTACATCATCCTTCATTTGGATGTGCCTGACTTTTCTCTCTTTTTCAGGGAATGGTACGTCACAAACTCCTTCATCTCGGAGATGCTCCGATCCTTCTTTTTTTTCAGGGATTATATATGATATTGGCTCAAAAGGTCTTTAGGTGATAGCAGAAATCAAATATCTTTTAGGGTTTGTCGGTAGGTCCATCACACTCGCCTTCATCTCGACGGTGATCTGAACTTTCCCTAGAAGGATCCTTCACAAACTCCTTCATCTCGGTAGATGATCCAAATCTTCTTTGGCCCCAGGGATCTGCTCGCTTATTCGTCTTCATCTTAACGACAATTGAGAGATCCCTTTTGCGGATATTTGATTGCAGCTTTAAAATGGATAAGGAGATATATGGATTGAGTGAATTCTTTTTATCGCTCAGGATATTTCCACAGACTAATTGCCAGAAAGTCGTCTTTAAACATGCATCATAGCTATGATCAATATCAATTCGCTTCCGACTTTTCAATGTCATCGAATATTTATTTCACTAATCATACCGAGGATATTTCTTTCATCCTTTTTATTGATCAACAGGAAAAAGATTTGAATTTTACCTCTTTTTTGCAAAGAGTTTCACCTTTTATGAAGAAAATACTAGAGGTAATCCGAGGTAATTCTTTTGTGCAGTAAGATTTATTTGGGAATCAACAAATATTTTTAGCAAATTGGCAAAGTTTTCATGACTTCTATGTGAAATATTTACTCAATATAGATTTTGATGCGACCCTTAGTTGCAATTTATGATTTGGGACATTCTGATTAGTAAAATTGGAACCTTTCATTTAATGACCAACTAAGGAGCTGGAACCTTTTATTTAACGACCAGCGAAGTAGCTGGGACATTTCATTTAACGACCAACGAAGTAGCTGGGACATTTCATTTAACGACCAGCGAAGTAGCTGGGACATTTCATTTAACGACCAGCGAAGTAGCGGGGACATTTCATTTAATGACCAACGAAGGAGTTGGAACATTTTATTTAATGACCAGTAAAAAACTGGGACCTTTCATTTAACGACCAAGGAAGTAGCTGGAACCTTTCATTTAGCGACCAGCGAAGTGGCTGGGACATTTCATTTAACGACCAACGAAGGAGTTGGAACATTTCATTTAATGACTAGCGAAGTAGCTGGAACATTTCATTTAACGACCAGTGAAGTAGCTGGGGCATTTTATTTAACGACCAACGAAGGAGTTGGAACATTTCATTTAACGACCAGCGAAGTAGCTGGGACATTTTATTTAACGACCAACGAAGTAGTTGGGACATTTTATTTAATGACCAGTAAAAAAACTGGGACCTTTCATTTAACGACCAGCGAAGTAGCTGGAACCTTTCATTTAGTGACCAGCGAAGTGGCTGGGACATTTCATTTAACGACCAACGAAGGAGTTGGAACATTTCATTTAATGACCAGCGAAGTAGCTGGAACATTTCATTTAACGACCAGCGAAGTAGCTGGGACATTTTATTTAACGACCAACGAAGGAGTTGGAACATTTCATTTAACGACCAGCGAAGTAGCTGAGACATTTTATTTAACGACCAACGAAGTAGTTGGGACATTTCATTTAATCATTTAACGACCAACGAAGTAGCTGGGACATTTCATTTAATCATTTAACGACCAGCGAAGTAGCTGGGACATTTCATTTAATCATTTAACGACCAGCGAAGTAGCTGGGACATTTCATTTAATGGCTTGATTTAAGATTGAGACTTTCTGAGAGACAAACAGCACGAGGACTGATGAACTTGATTTTTAGATTTAGAAACTTAGCAAAATACCCAATGCGAACACTAGGTTTTCCAACTGAGAGTCGGGAAGGAGATCAGCCTATTTTAAGATACTTAGAGATTGAAGCAAGAAGAATGGTCGGGGTTTCAGGATTATCCCTTATCCTGAAGGGGAAATAGAATAGACATTTTTGAAGAGAATTTAGAAAAAGAATGATTCAAGTTTATCCCTTAACCTGAAGGGGAAATGAAATAGACATTTGATGAGAATTTAGGAAAAGAATGATTCAGGTTTATCCCTTAACCTGAAGGGGAAATGGAAGATTTTATGAAGAGGTAATATGAGATTTGAATTTAGAAGGGATATGACAAGATTTAGAATTTATGATCTATGATTTAGATGGACCAGGTATGTGACGGGGAATATAAAAAGAACAAACTTTGAGAAGACAAAAGGATATAGAACTTTGAAAAAAATGTAGAACACTTGAGGAAAATTTGATTTTATTTTTATAAAAAGAATTCTCACAGGTAGCATGGTTGCCCCTATGAGTGATCTCAGGATTATCCCTTATCCTGAATGGGGAAAAGAATAGAATTTAAAGAGATTTAATGAAGGGAAATTGATATAAATCTAAAAATCAACAAAGATTGACAAAACTTATATTTATAAAAGAATCCTCATAGGTAGCGTTATTGCTCCTACGAGGGGTTTCAGGATTATCCCTTATCCTGAATGGGAAAAAGAATAGAATTTAAGAAAATTTAATGAAGGAAAATTGATATAAATCTAAAAAATCAACAAAGATTGACAAAACTTGTATTTACAAAAGAATCCTCATCGGTAGCGTTATTGCTCCTACGAGGGGTTTCAGGATTATCCCTTATCCTGAATGGGAAAAAGAATAGAATTTAAGAAAATTTAATGAAGGAAAATTGATATAAATCTAAAAAAATAACAAAGATTGACAAAACTTGTATTTACAAAAGAATCCTCATCGGTAGCGTTATTGCTCCTACGAGGGGTCTCAGGATTTTCCCTTATCCTGAATGGGAAGTACCTCGGACAACGAGGGTCAGGTTTATCCCTTAACCTGAAAGGGTACACCTCGGACAACGAGGATCAGGTTTATCCCTTAACCTGAAAGGGGGTAAAGAATATTTAGGAAAATTCCTCATGGGAAAGAGGCATCAGGTTTATCCCTTAACCTGAAAGGGTTTAAGAATTGATAAAATTTAATGGAATTTAAGAAAAACTTGATAAAATTGATGTAAACTTGATAAAATATGAATAAAATGAATGAAACAGATAAAGATACTAAAAATTTTATAAGATTTGAGGAAAATGAGTTTTTCTGATCCTGCCTGCATATGGGATCTTTGAAAGGAAAATGTTTATTTAAAAGATAAGTGAGAAATCATTTTGGGGGAAGAAAATCCACCACAAGAAAAATAATCAGCGCGAGATCTGATCCTTTAAATCAAACATGAGAGATCATCATGAGGGTCAAATTTTGAAGGCAATGGTTTGGAAAACCTATTTTTTGAAGAAGAAGATCAACACTAGATCTGATTTTTAAGAATGACAGTTCGAGATTGATAATAAGATCAATACAAGGGTTGATCTTTTGAATATGATGTTTTAAAAACCAATCTTGGAAGATAAGACCAACACAGAGGTTGATCTTTGAACATAATGATTTAAAACCCATTTTTGGAAGATAAGACCAATACAATGATTGATCTTTGAATATGATGATTTATAACCCATTTTAAAAGATAAGAACAACGCCAGGGTTGATCTTTGAAAAGTTTTGAGATCAATTTTGGAGGATAAGACCAACGCAAGGGTTGATCTTTTGAATAAAAAGATTTGAAATCCATTTTGGAAGATAAGGTCAATACAAGGATTGATCTTTGAATATAAAGGTTTTGAAATCCACTTTGAAAGATAAGGGTTGATCTATAAAGATTTGAAATCCATTTTGAAAGATAAGACCAACACAAAGGTTGATCTTTGAATATAAAGATTTAAAATCCATTTTGAAAGATAAGATCAACACAAGGATTGATCTTTGAATATAAAAGTTTAAAATTTATTTTGGAAGATAAGACCAACACAAGGGTTGATCTTTCAATATAATGGTTTGAAAAACTTATTTTTGAAGACATGATCAACACGAGGGTTGATTTTTTGTCACAGGTTGGACCAAGGAATATTTGAATTCCTTGGTCATAACGAAATTTTTTAAAATTTCATGATTTTTGAAAAAGCCCTCATAGGTAATATCATTTCTCTCATGAATGATGTCAGGATTGTCCCGCATTCTGAAAAAGAACAGGAATTAAAATGCCCCAGTATGGCAAAGAGAAAAGAAGCATTGGATATAAAAGATATAAAGGAAATTGACATTTCATTTGATAAGCAAAAGGTTCGATAACAAGACTGAATATTTACAAGAACTTCGAAAAGAAAGGATTTCAAAAAGACTGAGCTGACTTGCCCCTACAAGATGACTAATCAAAAGGGAAAGTGATAGTGCAGAAAAACTTTAGGCATCCTTAATTCTTTGAGTGATCGGGAAATGGCTCTGTCAGGACTGTTGGCTGCTTTTCTTCCTCGTCCTCTATCAGCTCACTTCTGTCAATGCAGTCTTGTATCATGTGCTTGAGGACGAAGCAGTGTTCTGTATCATGCCCCGTTGCCCTGTGGTATTTGCAAAATTGGTCCTTGAACTTTCCCAAGATTAAGGGAGGATCTGCTATTTTAGGGAGTTTGATCATCCCGTGCTTTAACAGGTAATCCAGAATTACTTCCATAGTTTGATCTAAAGGAGTGAAGACTCGATCTTTCTCCCACTTGATGTATTTGGGCTTCTCTTGAAGATCCCCTTTCTGTTGGATGCCAATTGGAAGCGGCTTGTCATTGTTCTTATATGCTCTCTCCTTCTTCCCCTTGCTCTGATCTACTCTCGGACCACTGCCACTGTTGTTCTTGTTTCCTTTGCTGCTACTGCCAAGATTATTGCAGGAGGCCTCAAATGAATGAGCAAATTGCGCCTTTTTCTTCTGGTCCTGGACATTCTTGACCAGAGGCGTGCCCTCATAAAGTCCGCTTTCTATTCCTGCTTCGAGCCATTCAGCTCGCTCAATCAATTTGATAAAGGATTTCGACGGGGAAGTGGCGATGAGGCTTCTTATGGGCTGAGAGAAATTGTTGAGGATCATCTGCAATGCGTGCTCCTCTGGAATGAGAACCTTCATCTTATTACAGGTGCTTCTCCACCTGTGAATGAAATCACCTGCTCTTTCATTCTCTCCTTGCTTCAGGTTGTAAAGATGATTTAATGTAGGTGAGGCTTCGGTGTTGAATAAGAAGTGCTCGATGAACAGATTTACTACCTTATCGAACTCTCGTAGTTCGATAGGATTCACATGATCAGCATACCATCTAGCTGCTACATCCTCCAGACTGCGGGGAAAACAGATGAATAGAGCCATGTTATCTTTCCTGAAACGGCTGCACTCTGCATAAAATGTGGCTAAATGGGCTTTAGGGTTGCCAGTCCTGTCAAATTTGAGGAATTTACGAGGAAGGTTCTCCAGGTTATCATCTCCATCTAGACCATCGTAAAAATCTTCGCCAGTATAGGTCTGCTTGCCCTTACCCTTGGCTTGAATGTCTTTAATTGCTCGATTCATCTCCTTCATCTGTTTGCTCATCAGGTCCTCTGCTGGAGCCCCAGACTTGGGCTTGTTGACGGATTCAGGCTCTTCTGCAACTATCTTTACAGACTGTCTCAGAGGATTCTGTTTGTAGACAATCTGCTCTTCCTCTTCTGATTCTTTCTCGACTGACTCTGATTCCTCAGAAGTAGTGTCTGGTTGTACCTTCTTCCTGATGATTCGGATTTGCTTCTTTACAGGTTTCTTCCTCAGTTTGCTTTTAGGAACTGCCTCTTTCAGCTTGGCCTCGGCTTGTTCCGACATCATCCTCGCCATCATCTTTTGGAACATATCATACATAGCGGGGTCAATGTCATCTTTCTTGTTCTGACCCTGTCCCCTGACTGATTTAGGAGAGCTTATCTCTTCCGCCTCACTGTCGCTGAGTTGAGGAACTGTTTCTTTTCCCCCTCTTGTCGTGACCATTTTTGAAATATCAGAGCTCCCTCTACGGAGGAAAGAGGAGGTTTTTTAGACCAAAGAAACTTCTTGGAGAAGTTTTGACAAGAGGAAGGATTTAGGTTGAAATCTAAAAAATATATCCCTTTACTAGGGATTGAGTATTGTGACAATTGCACTGTTTACTCTACGAGGGAGAGTAACCAACTAAAAATATGAAAAAAAGAAAATATTTATTTTGAAAAGGATATCTCTTGACGGAAAGAGATTTTTATAAACAAGAATATAAAATCAGAAGAAAATAAGAGAATAAATGAAATTTGAGGATAAATGGTAAGGATTTAAATTTTGAAGAACTTGCAGGCAGGATCAGAAGAATTTTTTGAAGAATTTTTAGAAGAAGGAGAAAAGAAGAGAAGGAAAAATACACCTGGGTTTTTAAAAATAAAGGAGAAATTTTGAAGAGATATACCCAGGTTTTTGGGAAATATAAGGAAGATATAAAATATCACACAATCATAGATATACAAGCAAGGATACACAAACAGTATTCCTTAAAGCTGACTCTATATGCAATATTTGAAATGGCTGATAGGACCTTAATCCTAACTCTAAGATTTATATCATCTGATACCAATCAAGGTATGCCGATATACTCAAGCCGAAGCTCGAAGTACGTGGCATAAAATATTTCTCCGGTTCTAAGGTAAAAGGCTTCCCAACATCCTTGAGCACCTACCGATATACCTCGGACTATGGCCCTTAGGTACGTGGTAGGGGGGCGCGAACCCAAATAAGTGGTCCAGTTGTGAGGCGCTCTCCCAAACTATGGTTCAGTGAGACAGCCCAGCAACGTGAAGACCGGGACAATATAGGTAGGGATGTTTTCAAAATATGATCAACATGCAAATAAAACCAGAAGGCTCTAATGCAAGTCCTAAAGAGATAGATTTAAATAAAGAGAAGCATACACTTGCATACATTGTTTTGCATTCAATCCCTAGAATTGAGGAGAGTTGTATTTCAGCCTAAATCTAATGTGAACATGGATATAATCTCCTCAATATGGTCCTACCAAACCATACTTAGATCCTATATGAAAATAATGTCAGCTTAGGACAGAGTCTAGGCTCCTAAGGTTTGCATGAAAATGTAGCTGACATATGTTAGAATAAAGACTTAGATTATATAATAGCAAAGCAAAGGCATAAATCCAACCAGACGAAGACGAGGTCCCATCACGGTCGCCAAAATTGTGATCATCGCAAAATTTTTCCTCTCTTGTGGTTTCTCTCTCTTCCTTCTCTTTTCCTTTTGTAACCTCTATTTTCCTCCTTTTTGAAGGGAGAAAAATAAAAGAGAGAAAAGAAGAGAGAAGAGAAAAGAAAGAAAGAGAGAGAGAAGAGGAACTCTTTTGCGGGTTTTCACTTGACCTTGATTTGAAAGATATTTAGCAAATAACTCGCCTCCGTTTTGAAAATTTGCGGGAAAAAGATGGAGAGACGAGATTCGCTCGTCGGTACGAGGTTCGACCGTTCCTGGCGCCTTTACCAGGGGTAATCGAACCAAGGATCGAATCTATGCCTTTTGCTTTGCCTAAATATAATCTAAGAATTTATTCTAACTCTAAATGCACAAAGAATCATGCTTGTGCAATGCAAGAATGTATGCTCCTTTTGAAAGATGTTTTGAAAATTTCCAAGTATTCTGAGATGAACTTGATAATAGAGTGAAGAAATGGTTGAATCTAACTTTAGAACTTGAGATAGATCAGAGAAGTTCTAAGTTTTTGAAGTATAACAGAGCTGGGAGAATAAATTTTGATTTTGAAAAAGAATGATGTGAAGCTTTGAAAATGAAGTTTCAAAGTCAGATATGGACTTTGACTTTAATCATGGATTTAGGAGAAGAAAATGAAGTTTTGAAGTGATATTGAATTTGAATTTTAGAATGGATCTGAAAAAAATCAAATGGTATTTTAAGAATAGAAATGGATTTAAGAGATTCAGACTAGATCCGAAAATGGATTTAGAATATAGAATTGGATTCTGGATCCTAAACAGAAAGGGATCCGAGATTTGAAATCCAAGATGGACTTTGGGTTCTGGATCCTAAAATGGAGTGGATCTGAAGTCTGAGATCCAAATGTAGAATTGGGTTCTGGATCCTAAGATGGATTTGGATCTGAAGTCTAAGATCCAAAGTAGAGTTGAACTTTGGATCCTAAGACAGATTTGGATCTGAAGTCTAAGATCCAAAGTACAATTGGAGTTTGGATCCTAAAGAGGAATTGGATCTGAAGTCTAAGATCCAAAGTAAAATTGGAGTTTGGATCCTAAAGAGGAATTGGATCTGAAGTCTAAGATCCAAAGTAAAATTGGAGTTTGGATCCTAAAGAGGAATTGGATCTGAAGTCTAAGATCCAATTTGAGTGTTGAATCCTGGATCATAAAATGAATTTGGAGTTGGTTTAAATTCAGAAAGTGAATCCAAAACTTCCAGATGAAATTTAGAATTTGAATCTTGAATATACAAATGAATTTCAAAGTCAAATTAGACCTTGAATTTGAAGTTTGAATTTGAAATTTAGAAGATGAAGAGAATCTCAAAGTTAATTTGAACTTTGGATTTGATTGGAGTTTTGAATATATAAAATCAATTTCAAAGTCAATTTGGACTTTGAATTTGAAGTTAGAATTTGAATTTTAGATATACAAATGGATTTCAAAGTCAATTTGGATTTTAAACTTAAGCTAGAATTTGGATTTTGAAATACAAGATGATTCTGAAGTTTCAAAGTCAAATGAGACTTTGAAATTGATTTCTTGAATCCTTTTGAGAAATAGAATTGAATTTGAATTTATGAATAGGATTTGATCTGAGAAATGAAGGAAAGAATTACTTGGATTTATGAAAAAGGAAATTTTGAAAATATGATGCAATTCTATCCTATATGATGAATGAATTTAAAGAATCTTTGAAATTGGATTTTGAAAAGCTATTTCATTCTTTAAATGAATTAAAACAAGATTGAAGATATAATACATCCTTGACTATGGTCATTGAATGTATTATATAATAATCATATTTAAATTCAGGTGAAGAATGAAACATATTTTTATGCTTTTATAGAGTTTAAAATGGAATTAACTTTCAATATAACCTGACTATGGCCATTGGTATATATTTTGAGCCAATTCTAAGTTAAACTCTAATAAAAGAAGGAAATATTTGAAAATATGATGATTTTTGAAGAGGATCCAGTGTGGATCAGTGTTATTTTATAAAAGATAAAAATACTAAGTCTTGTATACATCCCGACTATGGCCATTGATGTAAATCATCAACTTAGGATTAATTACCTCTTACGAAATGGTGCGCGTGCCATTCGTGTTGCCATTTGTGAGAATTTGAGAAATAAAGGCGAAAATGTATGGAAAATAAGCAATTTATGACATTTACAATGCTCATTCATTCTATCTAAGACGAGAAATGTAAATTTTCATTTAAGATCTAACTATTACAACACATAAAGATGAATTTACAACTCTGAGTGATGATATTTTTCACATATTCTCTGCAAAAAAAACACTTGGTTAGTACAAAAAGAGAGGTGGCATGCATCATATAGACATCAACTGGAAAAATTGCTCGTATGCCCAGATATAAATGATGAAAAAGATGGGAAATGACATGCATACTTATATACATATATATACATGTATGCCTACAAATGAATATATACGTATATACACATATATATATACATATATATATATATATATATATGTATATATATATATGTATATATATATATATATATATATCATATGTGGTATACGCTCGATGTAGATGGATGAGGGCGTTGTTGATACAGGCTAGTGAAGATGCTAGGAGTAGTGGTATATACAATATATTAAGCATGGGGAATGAATAGTGATATTTGCAGGAAAATACAGGAAGTGGTTGGTGGCTGATCAGTAAGTGCTCAGAAAAGAGAAGTGTGGAAGCATTGTGATGGCTGGGTAGTTGCAGAAGGCAATGTAGATGCAAATGGGTGTTGGCAACAAGAGAGCTGGGAGACATGGAGATGGTAGTGATGGAAAGTGCATTGCAGGGAATGTATTCAACGGGGAATGCCAAGTGCAAGCATCAAGTAGCACATTCTGTTGTAGATGCAGAATGTGTGTTAGATGAGATAGGGGAGGGCTGAAAGTGTTGAATGTGAGGGGACTATACAGGTGCAGCAATACTAGCAGTGAGCTATACATAAATGGGGATACAAAAGCATTGTATAGGGGATGTTGTGGGTGAATGACATGGGGATTGTTTGCTGGTAGCAGCAGGATGCTGTTTGAGACACTCATTGCAGGTAATAAGATGTGGTGGCAGCAATGGTATTTATGGAGAAGTGAAGTAATAAGTGGCTGGTGGTTGAAGTGTTATTGGTGGCAATATGTGTTGTTGGTGGCAACAGAAAGGTGCTGTTGGGACCCCTATGACAGGTATTATGGATGGAAGGGGGAAGTAAAAGGGGAACAATATATGGCTGGAAGGTAAAAAACCATATGCTGCAGTCAATGGAACTGTAGGTGGGAAGGTGCCTAATAGTGCTATGGTATTGCAGCTGGGATATGGTGATGTGGTTGTCGTGCCACTGTGCATGAGAATGTGGCAGGTAAGTGGAGCTACTGGGCATGAGAATGTAACAGATGGTTGGCAACCGGTAGGTGCTGCTATGGTTTTTACAACTAAGTAGCACAACAGTGGCATAAATAATAGAGTTGGTATGGCGGAACATGTAGTGAAGGCAGTTGTTGGAGTGTAACATGGATGATGCTGTGAATACAGGTGAAAAGAGTACAGCAAGTTGGAGGTTGGGTTGTTACATGGGGCTGGGAGGTGAAGGTTTGTTGGTTATGAGGCTAATGGGAGCATGTAGGGATGAGATGTGAAGCAAGATGCTGAAAGGTGGCTGGAGATGTTAAGGCATGATCTGCTATGACTGCAGGTAGGTGACAGTGATGAAAATGGAGGTTGAGATAGGGATGAAGCTATGAAGTGGAAATGGAAGTGTAGGTGGAAGTGGAAGTGGATGCTGATGGGGAGTGAGGAAGGCAATGAAATGTTTCCTGTAGGGGGGTGCCGACGCTAAGTGGAGAGATGTGTCTGCGGGAAATACAAACAGGTTTTTCCCTATTGCAGCAGTACTAACGACATTTACAGGTAGAATTATAGTAGATGCTTGATTATCAAGGTGATGTGCAGAGGACCAGGAGGGACTGAAGTTACAGGCTTTTCTATGTTATCAATTTCCCTAGTTCTTCATATATCGAACTTCCAAAGCAAGAGATACCTCACCTGGAGCTGGGCGAAATATGGGTTTTGCAGCAAAAACTTCAGTGAAGCGTGCACATGGGCTAATATGCGTTGGGATGTGGGAGAAGGGGATATACAGCAGGGTCAATAGGGTTGGTTGTGTGTGTATGCTGAGTGAAGGAGTGAAGATATATGAGATGATGCTAATATGATGGTGGAAGGATGAACATTACAGAAGATGGATGGATATGCATGTGCTCTTATATAATGTGATCCTAAACCATTAATCCATATAATTTATCTCAAAAAAAAAAATAAATTACAGCCAAATGCCAGTGACTTATCATTCTGTAAAGCATAAGCTTGTGTAAGAGAAAATCTTTGAAGCATTTCACCTAAAGAAAAAAAATAAAATGTTCAAAAATTAAGCCAAACTATGTTGCTTGATAACATACCTGTTAAATCTGGTCGATTCCTAAGCAAATGCATGTTAGGACTATGCCTTCAACACTTGACATCAGCCATTGGAAGGGGATACGAGGCCTCCTTGACCATCAATGATCAATGCCTTTTCTTTTTCTTTTTTTTCTTTTTTTTTTTGAACAATTAATCAGAGACTCATTTGATATGTTAATAGAACAACAACAGAAGAAAAAAAATGCCTCTTCATCAAACGATAAAAGGAAAATTTCTCAAATGAATGAACAGAATTCACAGCTAATTTTCCACAACTGGCATAAGTTCTAATCAATTGATAAGTGAATCTAATTAGAACAGAGGATCTTTCTCTGTTTTGCTTCCAAACTTTGCTGGCATGATGATAAGAAAACTGGCCTGGGAAAGAAGTTCTCTGGACGTCATTATTTCATATGCAAGGAGAAAACACATAGTCTCCAGGCTTTGCTGGCCTCAATTCAGAATCAGATCTTCTGCTGTTTACAGATGTTATAAATAGAGCGACTTCTATTGACTCCTGATGTAGGAAGTGTTCCAATTATATCAAAGGGGAAGGTGATATATATGAACCCACGCTAAATGTAATGGCAAACTCACAGTGGAATGTAAAATGCCTAGCGTGTAATGACGCAGATGTAATATTCAGATAAAAATAATGACGATGCAGTTGGAAACCGATACAGGTAATAAAGCATTGGTGATACAGGGCCTGATGATAGCCCAGACGAAATGAACTGGGAGGGCCCTCGGATGCCATGACCGATCGGTCATTAAAATACAGTTAAAATGTCTAAAAATAAAAAAAATGAATCAAAAGCATCTAAAAGGTTATCATATACGATCAAAATAGAACAGGAATTTTATTGCAACAAAAGGATGACTTGATAAAATACAGGAACTGTTGAATCATGAAAACATAATCCGAATAACAGAAAGCATAAATTGTAAATGAATGTTACAATACAGGGAATGCGAGATTCAAAATGAAAATCAGTATATTATTGCTAAGTATTTCTAATGCTCGAGAGAATGAACAGAAAATCACATTTGTAGGAATGAAATTTCAAAACAAATGGTAAAAGAAACTAAAGAAATGCAAGAATGAGGGAAGAGGAGGAAGAAAGAGAGAAAAAAAATGTAGGAATACGATGAGTCCATCGATGTTGCCATGGGTGGGTCGATCTCGCTATATGCAGGTCGATTCCACCCATTTGGCTTTATAATTGGAGAAAAGAGATAAAGAAAACGAAAGAAATTGGAAGATTGAAATACTAAGGATAACAGATATATTTGCAAAAAAAAAAAAAAAGAAGATGATAGTTACTTACCTGCAGAGGAGGCACCGTGAAGAGGGGTCGATGGCAGCAGCTTGCAGAGGAGGCCCGAAAGGGAAGGGAAAAAAAGGAAAAAGAGATGGAGGTGGGTAAATAGATCGAAAGGAAGAAAAGAGAAATCTGATGGTGGAGGGGTAGAAGACGACCCTTCGTAGAGGCTTTGGAGGTCTCTTCTTAAAGAGAGGCTCGAATCCTCCAGAAGATGAAGCAGTTGAGGATGGAAGGTCATCGATCGGGGGAGAGGCGATGGAGGGTGCGAACGGGAGTGGCCGTTGCAATTTTTTTGAAATTCCCAAGAGGGGTCTCCTTTTCAGAACTTTTCTAAAAAATGGTTTTCATTTTCAAAAAGAGGTTTTAAAAAAAATAGTTTTCAAGAAAAGGTTTCAATTTGCATATTTTTCTGAATTTTTGGAATTTTTCTATTGTTTTCCCTTTTTTTTTTTGGTTTTCTTATTTTTTTGTTCTTTTCTTTTTAAACGTATATTTGTAAAAACAAGACTCTAAAACTAAGAAGATTAATACTAAATTTACAAAATTTCAAAATATTCTTAAAAGAAAGGTTTTTCTGAAAAATGAGGGTTATGTTGGAAAAAATTTCTTCAGAAGAATGGGTTTGGACCCAAGTATTAAGGAAATGTTCGAGTTTTGACACTCGAATCGAGAAATGCAACGCGATGGATCCAAACGGATGTCGGATGGATTGTCCGAGCTATTTAAAGGATATATATATAAAAAAAAAAATTTGAACAAGGAGACTCAGATTTGGATCTGGATAATGGATCCAAATCCGAAATCAATTTAAACATATGAAATGAATTTAATTTCAATAATACTTGAGAAATGAACTGAAATTTAGATTTGAAATGACCCATTTTCTCAAAAAAAAAATGAATTTAGGGGCAAAAAGGGAATATTTAAGAGATTTTGAAAAATTTGGGGTGTTCACAGGTACGTCACAAACTCCTTCATCTTGGAGATGTTCCGATCCTTCTTTTATCTCAGAGATTCTATTGATGATATTGGCTCAAAAGGTTTTTGGATGATAGCAGAAATCAAATATCTTTTAGGGTATATCGGTAGGTTCATCACACTCTTCTTCATCTCGACGGTGATCTGAACTTTCCCTGGAAGGATCCTTCACAAGCTCCTTCGTCTCGGAGATGATCCAAATCTTCTTTGGCCCCGGGGGTCTAGCTCGCCTATTCGCCTTCATCTTGACGACAATTGAAAGATCCCTTTTGCAGATATTTGATTGCAGCTTTAAAATGAGAGGATATGGATTAAGTGGATTCTTTTTGTAGCTCAGGATATTTCCACTGTCTAATTGTCAGAAAATCATCTTAAAACATGCATCATAGCCATGATCAATATCAATTCGCTTATGGCTTTTCAACGTCATTGAATATTGCTTTCACTGATCATATCGAGGACATTTCTTACATCCTTTTGGTTGATCAACAGGAAAAGATTTGAATTTTACCTCTTTTTCGCAAAGAAGCTTCACCCTTTTGAAAAGAAATACTAGAGGTAATTTGAGGTGATTCTTTTGTGTAGTAAGAACATGAGAGTCAATAACTGTTTTTAGCAAATTGGCATAATGTTCCAGAATTCTTTTTGTGAAATAATCACTCAATATGGATTTTGACGAAACCTTTAGTTGCAATTTAGGGGAAATGATATAAAAATCAGCTTTTGGAAAATTTGACCGATGGAAGGCATTAGGTTTTTGAAAATCCCGACCAGTTATAAAAACTTGATTTGAAAATCCCAACCAGTTATAAAAACTGGATTTAAAAATCCCGACCAGTTATAAAAACTTGATTTGAAAATCTCGACCAGTTATGAAAACTGGATTTCAAATTCCGACCAGTTATGAAAACTGTATTTCAAATCCCGACCAGTTATGAAAACTGGATTTCAAATCCCGACCAGTTATGAAAACTGGATTTCAAGAATGAAGGATTTAATTTGATGGTTTGAGAACGATAGAATTTGAGAAGATTGAAAACCTGAAGGTTTGGAAATGAGAGAATGGAGAAATCATACCTTGAAGGTTTGATTTGTGGAACAGATTGACTTGAGGAGCTCGACACTTGTGAGATGGGACTTTTTGAAATACATGACCAGCAAGATGCTGGATCCTTTTGGAATACATGACCAGCGGGAGCTGGGTCTTTTGGAAGACATGACCAACGAGTGTTGGATCCTTTTGGAAATACATGACCAACGAGGGTTGGATCCTTTTGAGAATACATGACCAACGAGATGCTGGATCTTTTGGAAGACATGACCAACGAGTGTTGGATCTTTTTGGGAAAATACATGACCAGCGAGATGCCGGATCTTTTGAAAATATCAAATCTTGGGAAGTTCAAGTCAGATCTTGAATTTTGCAAAAGGAAGGTATTTGATTAGAATACTGATGTTAGAAATTTACCGGTGTGAGAACCGGATTTTCTGAATGAGCTTGATATATGATTGAAAAAGTTTGAGAGATAACCAGTGCGAGGACCGGGTTTTGAAGATGAGTTAGATTTTCAAAATGAGTTTTAGAAGATAATTCAGGATTTATCCCCTTATCCTGAACGGGGGAAGTAACAAAGAGAATACCTCATTGATAGGAGGCATCAGGTTTATCCCTTAACCCGAAAGGGTAATTTTTTAAAGATAAAGGTAGATGGAATTTTAATAAGAAAAACTTGACATAAATGAGCAATAGCTTAATAAAAATTTGATCAAAACCAAAAAGTGAATCCAATGAAATAAAGATACCAAGATCTATTGAGAATTAATAAAATTTGAGGAAGAGAACTTTTGTCTAATCCTGCCTGCATATGATGAAAGAAGGCGATTATAGATCAAAATAAAATGCCTCGGTATCATGGAGAAGAATGTAAGAATTGATAGAAGATCATTGTTTTATTGAAATGACTCTTTGAATAGTACAGAAGGCTTTAGAATGAAAATTCTAAGTATAAAATTTCTTCAGATGTAGAGCGTTGATAGGGTCTGGTATTTCCACCCCATCTGTATTGATTAGATGATACGAATTACGAGGCAATGCTTCCTTAACCACATAAGGGCCTTCCCAATTGGGTGACCACTTGCCCCGTGGTCGATGCTTGAGATGGGTTGTCGATCTGAGCACCAAATCGTTAACCCGAAATTTTCTCTCAATGACGGACTTGGCATAGTGTCGAGATATGCTTTGTCTATAAGCTTGAGCATGCTCTGCTGCCTTGAGCCTTTTCTCATCCAGTAGATCCAGCTGCACCAGTCTCTGCTGCTGATACTGATCAAGTGACAATTCTATAAGAGAAGCAAATTTGAGAGCGGGTTTCTAGACATGGAGAGGTAATACCACTTCAGTTCCGTAAACAAGTTCTGAAGGAGTGACATTGGTAGGAGTCCAAATGGTGGTTCGGTATGCCCAAAGTGCATCATGAATTCTCTCATGCCAGTCTCGACCTGTTTTCACAGTCCTTTCCAGAATACGGATAAGAATCTTATTGGTGGCTTCTGCTTGGCCGTTCCCTTGAGGATAGTAGGGAGCTGAGAAATGGTGGGAAATTCTGAATTTAGAACAAAAGGTTTTCATCTTCTCATTCTTGAAATGACTTCCATTGTCTGAGACAATATTATGTGGTATGCCAAAGCGGCAAAGAATGTTCTTGTGAATGAAAGAAACCACATGACGGCCTTCTACCGTGCGTAGAGTAACAGCTTCAACCCATTTTGGTAAAATACTCTGTCGCAGTCAGGAAGTACTTGTGGCCGTTGGAAGCAGAAGGGGTAATTAAGCCGACAACGTCGAAAGCCCACATAGAAAATGGCCAAGGAGAAACAACTGATTGTAGATATGTGGCCGGTGCATGAATGTAAGGCGCGTGCATCTGACACTTGACGCACTTCCTCACAAATCGATGACAATTCTGCTGCATGGTATTCCAATAGTACCCTGCTCGGACAATCTGCTTGACGAGAGTTTGATAGCCAGCATGGCCACCACAAATCCCTTCATATGCCTCTTGGATAACTTCCATAGCTTCTTCTCTGTCTAAGCATCTTGAATACTCAGAACTGAACCCACAGCGGTAGAGGACATTGGCAAGAATGAAATAACGAGTAGACATACGTTAAATTGCACGCTGCTCCCTTTTTGACATTTCTGGTGGAAATTCACCAGTCTTAATGAAATTTTTGATATTTTGGTACCAAGGCTTCTCCTTCTGATCGACCTGGTTTACTTGCATAGTTGAAACGAAAGCAGGTTGCTCAAGTCTGACAACTTTAAAAGAACGACATGATTCACTGCCTTTGAAGGATAAAATGGAGCCCAAGCTTGCTAAGCCATCGGCTATCTGATTGTGCTCTCTTCTAATGTGATTGAGCTGAAATTCTGCGAAGCTGTCCACAAGAGCTAGGACGATCTTCTGATAGGGAATTAATTTGGAATCTTTCACTTTCCATTCAGTGTTAACTTGACTGACAACAAGTAATGAATCGCCAAAGGCATGCACTCTCTTGACCTTGAAACTTTGCAGAATTTTGAGGCCTTGTATTAGAGCTTCATACTCGGCCATATTGTGAGTGCATTGGAAACCAAGTTTGAGGGAATAAGGGATCATTTCTTTTTCTGGAGTGATTAACATCACTCAAATCCCTATGCCAGACATATTTTTAGAGCCATCAAAGAACAAGTTCCAAACTGGGGGCTGTTGGATATTGCATATGTGCTCATCAGGAAAATCATCCTCTCCTTTAATTTCTTCTGTCAAAGGAAAATCTGCCAACTGATCTGCGATCGCCTGACCTTTAATTGACTTTTGAGAAACATACTCTAAGTCATATTGCATTAGAAGGACTTGCCACTTCGCAATCCGTCCAGTGAGAAATGGTTGTTCCAAAATGTATCTAAGAGGATTAAGTTTTGATAGAAACTTGATTTTAGAAGCCAATAATTAATGTCTTAATTTCTGGCACATCCAAACTAGAGCTAGACAAGTTTTCTCCATCTGAGAATATTTCTTTTCATAATCAATGAAAGTTTTGCTCACGTAGTAGATGGCATGCTCTATCAGGCTGCCTTTTTCATACTGTGTGAGGAATCCACCACAGGCATTCTGATTTACAGAAATATATAGTAAAAGAGGCTTTCCCAATTTTGGCGGCTTCAGAACTGGTGGATTAAGGAGATACTGCTTGATGTGCTCAAACGAGAGCTGACATTCTGATCCCCATTCAAATTTAACTCCTTTTCTAAGCAAATGATTGAAGGGTTCACATCTCATAGCCAAATTTGAGATGAACCTGTGAATAGACTGAATACACCCTTGAAGGCTTCGCAGTTCTCTGAGATTAGTTGGAGGCGGCATATCAATAATGGTTTTTGCCTTGGCCGGATCCACCTTGATTCCTTTCTTGTTGATGATGAAGCCGAAAAATTTGCCAGACTCAACTCCGAAAACACATTTCTGAGGATTAAGTCATAACTTGTAGAGAATAAGTCTTTCAAAAACTTGACTAAGAGCATTGAGGTGATCCTCTTCTTCTTTAGACTTAACCAAAATGTCATCCACATATGCATCCATATTCTTGTGCATTTGATCATGGAAAAAGACGGCCATTGCCCTTTGATAAGTTGCCCCGGCATTTTTGAGCCCGAATGGCATGACTGTATAGCAGAAGGTTCCCCATGGGGTGGTAAATGAAGTCTTGGACTGATCACGAACGGCTAACTTGATCTGATTATAACCTGAATATCCGTCCATGAAAGAAAACATGACCTGCTGTGTTATCGATCAACAGGTCAATATTAGGAAGTGGATAATCATCTTTCGGGGTAGCCTTATTGAGATCCCTGAAATCAATGCAAATCTGAACCTTTCCGTTCTTTTAAAGGACTGCTACGATATTTGCTAACCAATCTGGATAATCAATGGCTCAGATAAAGCCTGCCTTTAACAAATCTTCAAGTCCTTCCTTGACTTGCTGCTCAATTCGAGGGTCTAATTTCCTTAGTTTCTGCTTGATTGGTCTGGCTTATGGTTTCAACTTGAGTCGATGCTCAACCAGCTTGGGATCTAATCCTGGCATATCTTCGTAAGTCCAGGCAAATACTTCCTGATGCTTCTTAAGGAATTGGACGAGTCTTGCTTTCTCTTCTTCCTTTAGACCTGAATTGATTTTTAGAATTTTTGGATCATCTTCCGACCCAATGTTAATATCCTCAGTTGGATCTTGAACCAAAGATGATGGTTCATCCTGTTTCTGAATGTGAGCAAATTCTGGCAATTCCTGAATGGTGGAATCAAATTCTACTAGCTCTTTGGTCTGCTCTGCTGCCTGGCTGACCTCTGCTCTGTCTTTCATCTCAGGAAACCTTGCTAATTTTAGATACTTGGGATTGATAACGAATTTCGTCATTGATTCAAGAGTTAATGGTCCTGAAAACGCCAAGAAGAGGTTTTTAAGGGAAAGTACAAGCCAAAACAAAATTTTGTACAAAGTAAAGAAAAATGATATAGACAAAACGTAAGAAAGAAATGATAGATACTCAAGTATGGAGAGAAAATTAATCTTTCATTGATTGCAAGTATGATATTTACAAGATTTCGACAAAAAAAATGGGACTGCGTCGTCCCTACAAGATTAACAAAAAGATAAGAAAAGAAAGTAGGAAAACTAAGGCATCATCTTCACTTGTTCCCTCTGACAAATATTGTTTTCTTGCTGGAATCTTGGCCGGTGAACCCCAACCCTGAGTTGTCCGCATGCTGAACTGGAATGATAGGCTCTATTATGCCGTCTTCATTTTTCCCCATGCCTTGGAATGACTGATATCCATGTTTTATCAAAAGATCAAATCCCTTTCTAGCTTTGGAAAACTGAGGTAATAAAGGATGATCTTTGAAGGAGGTGTAATTGATGCGTCCTCCTAACTTGAAAAAACAAGGTCCCTGCCATTGGACCGTGGCTGCAAAATTCTCTTCGTCCAAGACATCTTTCAGTTTCAACATCTCTAAGCTCTTGCTGAGATTGATTTCATCCGCTTCTCGAATGCTTGGAATATCAGCTGTGAATGTTGGACGGGGAATCATAGGCTGTGATAGCCTTTCTTCAGAATCTTCGCCCAAGACAGTGATAATCATTCCTCCCTTGGACCACTTTATGCACTGGTGGAGGGTTGATGGAACGACATTGGCGTTATGGATCCATGTTCGTCCCAACAAAAGATTGTAAGTTGGTGGCACATTGACGACATGGAATAGAACCGTGTGCACTGAATAGTTGATAAAAATTTCCAGGAAGATCTTGCCCTTTGCAGTCTGCCCGTGATTGTCGAAGCCATAGATGGTAATGGTATTAGGCACGTACTCTTCTTCTTTCAATCCCAGGGCCTTTGCTGTCATTTATGGGCAAATGTTTAAACTGCTGCCTCCATCGACAAGTACGTGCGGGACAGTCATGCCCCTGGTCCTGACCACGATGTACAGTGCATTGTTGTGGAATGAATGAGGCTTTGGCAGGTCCTCATCTGAAAAAGTAATAGACACGTTAGTCATCGCCTGATTTACAATCTGCGCCATGTCTTCGGGCGTGGTGCCCGACTTCACCTTAATTTTTCTTAATAAATCATACACCTTTTCCTGATGTTTGGGGGAATCATGAGTTAACTCAAAAATGGAGATGTTGGAGAGCGCTGTAATTGGCTTCTGAAGGCTTTTGGCTCACTCTTTTGCTGCCTTGGAGGTTTCTGCTTCCTCTGTGGATGCTTCCTTTTTCAAAAATCTTTTTGGAAAAACTTAGGTTTTTCCACTCTCAACTGACATGTTTCTTATGTTAAAAAATGAGAGGATATCCCCTGTTTGAGATACAGGCTGATCCTGATGTAGAACCATCACATGATGCTGAAGACTTATTTCTTTGCTGGAACATGGACGTATGTGACTCTGTAGAAGAAAAGAATGTTCTGAAATGGTTGATGCTGAATGCTTTGGGAATGGGGCGGACAAGATATCCATTTTGCCTTCTTCTTTATCCTCGATGAGGATGCTCTTATCAATGCAGTCCTGGATCAAATGCTTCAGGACAAAGCAGTATTCAGTATCGTGTCCAGTTGCCCTGTGGAATTTGCAATATTGTTCCTTGAATCTTCCCATGATCATTGGCGGATCCACAATTTTGGGGAGCTTTACCATTCCGTGGGATAGCAAATATTCCAGAATTTTTTCCAAAGGCTGGTCAAGGGGAGTGAATTTTCAATCTCTGCTCCAGTTTATGTGTTTGGGTTTTTCTTGAAGGTCCCCTTTTTGTTGAGGACCGGTCAGGAGAGGCTTGTTATTGTTCTTGAAGAACTTCCCCTTTCTCTCTCTACTCTGTTCGGGCTTCGTGCCACTACTGCTGCCAGGTTTGCTGCTACTGCCCTGGTCATCCCCCGAAACCTCAGCTGAGTAAGTGAAGTGTGCCTTCTTCTTTGGATCCTGGACATTCTTGGCTAAGGCGACACCTTCATACATCCCGTTTTCTACCCCCATCTCGAGCCATTTTGCTCGCTCCGTCAATTCAATAAATGACTTGGATGGGTATGGGAAAATGAGGCTTTTTAGGGGCTGGGAGAAGTTATTGAGGATGACTTGGAGGGCATGTTCTTCAGAAATAGGGTTTCTCATCTTGTTACAAAGGCTCCTCCACTTGTGGATGAAATCTCTGGCCTTCTCATGGGGCTCCTGTTTTAGGTTGCACAAGTGGTTTAGGGTGGGCAGAGCTTCCGTATTGAATAAGAAGCGCTCAATGAACATATTAACCACTCTGTCAAAATCCCTCAGCTTAATGGGATTGACGTGCTCGGCATACCACTTGGCAGCTATCCCCTCCAGACTGCGGGGAAAACAGAGAAATAGGGCACGGTTGTCCTCACTGAATCAAGCACATTCGGCGAAAAACATTGCCAAATGGGCCTTGGGATCTCCGGATCCATCAAATTTAATAAATTTCGGGGGGTGGTTCTCCAGATTGCTGTCCCCTTCCAAGCCGAGGTAGAAGTCCTGCCTGGTGTATGACCTTTTTCCTTTGTCACGGATTTGCAGGTCTTTGACTATCTTGGTCAAGGCTTGGATTGAATCCTCTGCGGGGGCCCCATATTTGGGCTTGTTTATTGACAATGGCTCTTCCACTAGCCTCTTGGATTGCCGCAGATGCTTCAGAATGTAAATCAACTGCTCTTCTTCTTCGGAGTTCTCTTCCGCTGATTCTGAATTTTTCGAGGTGCTGTCACGCTGGATCTTCTGCTTACTGATCTTGACAGGCTTTTTCATGGGCTTCTTCTTAACTTTGCTCTTAGAAGCTGCCTTCTTAGGACCAGCCTTAGCCTGCTCGGCCATCATTTTGGATATCATTTTTTAGAAAACCCGGTACATGGCCGGATCAACATCGCTCTCATCCCCTGAGTCATGCTTCTTAGATGATCAAGGAGAATTCCTTTCCTCTGGTTCGCTGTCACTGTGCCATTGAGCAGCCTGCTTACCAGCCCTTGTCTGAACCATCTTTGGATGCCAAAGTTTTCTGCAGAATATGAGAATGGTTAAAATATGGAGAAGCTTTTTTGAAGATCATAACTTTTTGAGAAAAAAAAGAATGAAGGATTTCGGCAGACAATTTTAAGAGATTATCCCATTACCCGGGATTTGGTCATCACAAGATTTGTGATAATTGCATTACCATTTGATGATAATAGATAAATGTGCCTTGTTACCTAGGCGAGGTCGTCAACCATGATAAAATACATTGAAGAAATGTGGGAGGAATGTCCCATTTACCATTTATGACCAAAATTGTGACCAAAATTGTGACCATTTGTGCTATAAAACAAAATACAAGAAATAAAATTTTGGCCAAAAAGTATTTTTTATTGATATTTTAACATTCAAAGACAAAGAGAGGGTGGGCAGACAGTTTGCCAGCACTCTTGATATTCAGATGATACGTTTGGCCCAAGAAATACAGGCAGAGAAACAAAGGAGTCCCAAATATATTTAGTGACATGGTATGCCTCAGACCACTGATCCGACTGCAGGTTGAACTCTGGCATGTTGCCTGTCGGGAAGCGGGTGTTGGCACGAACCTGCCGCTGCGAAAACTGCCTGAGACATCGTTCTGGCTGATAATCAACACAAAAGAAGGGGCCCAACAATCTGTAGCGCTTGCTGCGAGCATAGGTGTATCGAGGAACGGTCTCTCTTCTATCGAAGAAGTCCCAAACAATCTCCTCCTGATGCAGCTTCTCGATCAAGGCTCGATACTGAATGTCAGACTTTGGCTGCTTACTGCTGAATCTGAAAGAGCTGGCCTTCGATGGCACATGTCGCAGAAACCACGACTGCAGGGCGTAAGTGCACCCTTCTACCAGAATGGTCTCTCCGAGGGCAAATCAAGCCAAGCCTCTGTAAAGAAAAGCCAAGGCTGCCATAGAAACTGATAGCTGATGGGTCTGCTTACTTCCCCATCTTCGAAAGTGCTGGACAATTCTGATATCTATGAAATTCTAGACATCTTAGAAGAAAGCTAATCCTACTGTGCATAGGATCATGGCATGCTGAATTCTATCTTTTGTTGCTCGAGACAAAGTATCAATCTTTTCGTAGGCCCCATATTTGCGATAGAGTCCGAGCAGGTCGATGAATTGATTCCCACCAATCTCAGTGAGAGGCCAGGATCTGCTCCCTGTTGCTCTGGCCAAGGCTTCTCGAACATCTACCCCTTTGATGTTGATCAAAAACTGTTGCTCGACAGGATCATCTGGCTGACTAGTTGGTTTGGGCAATCCCATAATATCATTGAACTCGTCCATCAGTAGAGTCATCTCTCCCCAAGGAAACCAGAATGTGCAGGTACGTGGATTCCACTGTTCTGCCATAGCTTGAATCAGAGCTCCATTGATGGTTCGCTTGCCTGCCGTCGATGCCATCTCCAACCCACAGTCATCCAGGTGGTCTGGGAACATACGCGAGAATGTGGCGAACCAAGAATAATACCATCGAGGGAAGAAAGGACGAGACTGGATGACCCGATGATCCGAGGATCCACCTTGAATCTGATAGAAGACATGATCTCGGGGAAAGACCACATCGAGAGAATTGGACGCCATTTGAAATAATAGTGGGGCAAAGAAGAAATGAGGAGAATCAGATAGAATGCAGGACTTACGGACAGACTCTTTGAAGATACAAACCTAAAAATTTTGAAAGATCGAGAAAATTTTTAAAGGAATTTTCCAGGGTTTTGAAGAAAAATTTGATCTAAAAGTAGAAAAAATGTAGGTAGAGGAAAATATACACCTGGGGTTTTTGAAAGTAAGGGGAAGTTTTGAATAATACACCTAGGGTTTTTGAAAAAAGGTTTGATACATATATATGAAAGAATAAGAGAAATATCACACAACTAAAGCTGCACAAACAAGGATGCGCACACAACACTCCCTAAAGGCTGACTCTAAATGCAATATTTGAAATGGCTTATAGGACCTTAATCCTAACTCTAAGGTTCAGATCATCTGATTTCAATCAAGATATGCCGATATACCCAAGACGAAGCTCGAAGTACGTGGCATAGAAATATTTCTCCGGTTCTAAGGTAATGGCTTCCCAACATCCTTGAGCACCTACCGATATACCTCAGACTATGGCCCTTAGGTACATGGTAGGGGGGCGCGAACCCAAATAAGTGGTCCAGTTGTGAGGCTCTCTCCCGAACTATGGTTCAGTGAGACAGCCCAACAATGTGAAGACCGGGACAATATAGGTAGGGATGTTTTCAAAAACATGATCAACATGCAATAAAATCAGAAGGCTCTAATGCAAGTCCTAAAGAGATAAATTTAAATGAAAAGAAGCATACACTTGCATACATTGTTTTACATTCAATCCCTAAAATTGAGGAGAGTTCTATTTCAGACCTAAGTCTAATGTGAACATGGAATAATCTCCTCGATATGGTCCTACCAAACCATACTTAAATCCTATATGCAATGATGTCAGCTTAGGACAGAGTCTAGTCTCCTAAAGTTTGCATGAAAATGTAGCTGACATTTTGAAGAATAAAGACTAAGATAATGTCAAAGCAAAAGAAAAGGCATTAAATTCGACCGGACGAAGACGAGTCCCATCACGGTCGCCAAAACTGTGATCATCGCAAAATTTTTCCTCTCTTGTGGTTTCTCTCTCTTCCTTCTTTTTTCCTTTCCAACCTCTATTTTCTCCTTTTTGAAGGGAGAAAAATAAAAGACGGAAAGAAAGAGAGAAGAGAAAAGAAAAGAAAAGAAAAGAAGAGAAGAGGGACTCTTTTGCGGGGTCTCACTTGACCTTAATTTTGAAAATACTTGAGAAAATAACTCGCCTCCGTTTTGAAATATTTGCGGGAAAATTGGGAGACGGGATCCGCTCGTCGGTACGAGGTTCGACCGTTCCTGGCGCCTTTACCAGGGGTAATCGAACCAAGGATCGAATTTATGCCTTTTGCCTTGCTAAGAAATTATCTAAGAATTTTATCCTAAGTCTAGATGCACAAAGAATCATGCTTGTGCGAATGCAAAAGATGTATGCTCTTTTTGAAAATGATTTGAAATTTTCCAAGTGTTTTTGAGATGAATCTAATGATAGAGTGAAGAAATGTTTTTTAACTCAGAACTTAAGATTTAAAGTTCTAAGTTGTTGGAATAATAAGAGTTTGGGAAAACAATCTAGATTTTTGAAAGGAAGGATTTTGAAGTTGAGGTAAAAGGAGAAGAAAGGAAATTTCAAAATTATAAATAGACTCTGAATCAGAATAGAGATGAAATAGAATTGAATTCTAACTTTTGAAGTTCGAAATCAGAATGAAATGTGGAAAAAAATAGAATTGAGAAATAGAATTGATTTGTAATTCAAGATGGAATTTGAATCCAAAGTTTGGATTTTAATTTGAGATTAAAATTGGATTCTGGATTTAGAATCCGAAAATGGGAATTGGATTTGAAATTTAGGATCCAAGATGAAATTGGATTCTGAATTTTGAATGGAATTGGATCCAAGATTTGAAATCCAAGATGGAATTTGGATCTAAAGTCTGAGATCCAGGGTAGAATTGGGTTTTGGATCCTAAAAATGGATTTGGATCTGAAGTCTGAGATCCAAAGTAGAGTTAGGTTATGGATCCTAAAATGGATTTAGATCTGAAGTCTGAGATCCGAAGTAGAATTGGGTTTTGGATCCTAGAATGGGTCTTGGATCTGAATCTGAGATCCAAAATAGAATTGGGTTCTGGATCCTAGAATAGGTTTTTGGATCTAAATCCGAGATCCAAAGTAGAATTGGGTTCTGGATCCTAAAATGGATTTTGGATCTGAAGTCTGAGATCCAAAGTAAAGATTTATACTTGGAAATCTGAATCCAAGATTTAGGATCTAACTTTGGATTTTGGAATTTCAAATTTGATTTGAGAATTTAAACTTTGAATATGTAAATGAATTTCAAAGTCAAATTGGACTTTGAATTTGAAACTTGAATTTGGAACTTAGAAGATGAATCAAGAATTTCAAAGTTAAATTGAACTTTGAATTTGATTTCAAAGTCAAAATTTGGACTTTTGAAGATGAGATAGAATTGATGAATTTGAAATAGAAATTGAAGAAGAGATATTCACAATCACTTGGTTTTTTTAAAAAAGGAAATTCGAAAATATGATGCCACTCTATCCTAAATGGTGAATGAATTTGAATCATTTTGAAATTGGATTTTTGAAAAGCTATTTCATTCTTTAAATGAATTAAGAATGAGGTTGAAGATATAATATATCCCTGACTATGGTCATTGAATATATTATATAATAACCACATTTAAATTCAAGTGAAGAATAAAATACATTTTTGTGCTTTTATAGAATTTAAAATAAAATTAACTCTCAATATACCCTGACTATGGCCATTGGTATATATATTGAATTAATTTTAGATTAAATTCTGATAAAAGAAGAAAATATTTAAAGAAAATATGATGATTTTGAAAAGGATCCAGTGTGGATCCAGTGTTATTTTATAAAAGATAAAAACACTAAGTCTTGTTTACATCCTGACTATGGCCATTGATGTAAATCATCGACTTAGGATTGATTACGTCTTACGAAATGGTGCACGTGCCATTCGTGTTGCCATTTGTGAGATTTTTGAGAAATAAAGGAAGAAAATGCATGAAAACAAGTAATTCATGATGTTTACAATGCTCATTCATTCTATCTAGAACAGGAAATGTAAATTCTCATTTAAGATCTAACTATTACAATACATGAAATTTTTACAACTCCAAGTAGTGATATCTTTCACATATTCCCTGCAAAACACTTAATTAAAGAAATAGAAAGAAATCACACATATCACATGGAAAATGCTCATATGTTAAGATATATATGATGAAAAGGATGGAAAATGGTTTATATATGTAAATATATATATATATATATATATATATATATATATATATATATATATATATATATATATATATATATATATATATATATATATATATATATATATATATATATATATATATATATGGGTGTATATATGTATAGGTAGATGTATATATATCAATAGCTTGGGAAAACATAGGGGTATATATATATATGTATATATATATACATATATATGTATACACATGTGGATATGGACCTATATATATATATTTGTACATGAGTACAGAGCATCTGAAATCAAATGAGAAATTTCATATGAAGAAGACATTCAGAACTTTTGCTTTGAAATAAATGATAAAATGCATCCTTACATAGTTTGTTTATTATGTAGTGAATGGCATACTATGCACATACATGGTAATTCAGCAAAATGGGAAAATTTAGCAGATGTGTAAGCATTAGAGAAGAGGCCTGGGCATTGGTAGTGGATGATGTCAGGTAATGACCACAATGTTGTAGTGGCAGCAAGAAGCTGAGTGGGGGCGACACAGAGGCTATGTGCTGGTGTTGTGAGGATGGTGAACAATATATTTTGCAGGAAATGGCAAGTATGTGGCTGGTAAGTGGAGATGGTGTGATTCGCAGCGATGGAGTGTGTGAAATTGGTGTGGGCTGCCATGTTGTGACAACAGTGATGGCAGTACTGCAACAAGAAGATACAGAAAATGGTGGGATATGCAGTGATTGTGGTGGTAAGCTACAACAAATGAGGCAGTTGTTGTGGGAAGGTGGATATGGGAAGCGTTGACAATAGTCGACTGATGGAGGCAACTGTGCAAGAAAAACAGGGGCTGTGTGACTTTATGGGCTACCGCAGGTAAGTGCACTGTGAACCTGAAGTTTGCATCTTTGGAAGATGAAGTTGCAGCTGACATGTTGGGTAGTGACGGCAATGTGTTGGAGGTATGGTGGTAGATATGTACCCCAGACAATGGCAAGGGTATTGTAAGCGACCGATAGTGAGCAGTAAAGGTGATGGAAACACATGCATGGAGTGCTACAACAATGCTAGGCATTGCTGTAGTTTAAGGTAATGAAATTGGTGTTATGCATCTACTGTGCATAGTGGGTGCTGTGGGCAGGTGCTTCAATAGTGGGGAAAATGTTGTGAGGTGATGGCACCACAGCGTGTGCGAGGCTCCAGCAGGCAGCTGTGAAGGTGGCAAATAGAGTGTAGGTATGACCATAATATATTGTGCATATGGATGCTGTGAATAACAAACAAGGGTAGTAGTACCTATATGCTTGTAAATGCAGTGGTAGCAATGTGCGCAGGGGAAGATGCTGAGTGAGTATGTGTGCGTTGTGAAGGGAAACTATGGGAAAATGCAAGTGAAGTACTAATAGAGGCACTCAGCAGGAGGGTGGGTGTTGATGGTAGTGAAGGCTGGGTGAGGTGAAGAAATTAACGACAAAAAAAAGGGCTATGCTTAATGAATGTTTGGTGAATCCGAAACGAGTTCAGTGGTAGGATAGAACTTGTTTATTGCATCTGAAGTGAACCAGCATTTACTTACTGAACTTTGGAGAGTACACCTACTCATTTAAGATTCCAAACAGCCTCTTTGAAGCTAGCAACACTTCAGACTTGAGTTTAGACTTCACACAGTAGGCCAATTTCACCCCTGATTACAGCTAGCCGACTCAACAAATCAATATTAGAAATCCGATATTCAAAGCAAATCGATTTTGCTTGTTGGTATTGCAGCAGATGGAGGGGTCGTCATGCAGTCAGACTTCTGCAAAAGGCTCGCGGTCGAATATTTCCTGAATAGCAGCATGTACATTATCTTTATCTGACAGAAGAACTTCAGATTCAGAATCAGAAGTAATGTTGAGTTATGAGTACTAAATGTAAGCCAAGGGGTCTTTCCTATGTTTTGCAACAAAGCTAGCCCTTGATGAACAAGATGGTCTTTTGCTCTTCTCACTCATGTGATACTCACACATTACAGAACAAGAGGGAAAACTCTCAGACATACCAATTTTACTTCCAATTAAATTAATACTGAGTAACCTGCTTGCGTTCGAATCAATCTCTATGAGCCTGCCACCACAGATACAACATCTCATGCCCTTTGAATATAATGCAGGAGCATGATTTGAAGCATCAGTTGGTGATTCTTCAAAAGGGGCATCCATTTCATGGTTTGGACGAATGTCTAGTTTTTCAAGAGGTTCATTATGACAGAAACGGTGATTGCCTTCTACAGAACATCCGAAATCCATTCTCAGTTTCCCCAACAATTTATACATTTCAGAATTTGACTTCTTCTCTGTTGCAAAGGAAACAAGACAATCCTTGCACATCATATGCACACCCGAAGGCTCTTTGTGAGTTCGACAATATGTTAACGAGTAGATTTCCAACTCATGGGCCTGACTTATCAATTCTCTATAGAAACCGAATGCCTTATTACCTAAGATGTGGTCAAGCCTTGAGCACAACAAACATGTATTTTGCAAACCAGAGAAACTTTGCAAAAATTTGTATCATATAGGAGAGCACGACATTGACAAATAATAGAAGGGAGTTTGAAATTAATGATGACAGGAAGTCAACACTAAAAAAAGAGGGAATCAAGTTTCCTGTAACCACTGTCATGATAACAAATACAAAAAAAGATTTACATTGAGGTAGGAGAAGCTCAATAAACATTATCATGATATACGAAACTGAAACTGAAATAAAATATAAAACAACATTACATGAGTCATACAAGTCATACAGGAAACGAAATAAAACATAAAAGATAATTTCTGTGTTGAGCAGGAGATTTCAAAGGTTCTAAAGCATTGAATGGATACATTGCTTCATCCATTTAAATGGATTGAATCTCGACTGGAACTGAAACTCAAATAGCTCCAACGATCTCCCCAAACTATAGTTTGCAGATTCATAAGATCAAGTCACGGATATTCATTTGAATATGGACAATACAGAAGCTCCTTATCAATTTCCAGGATAAATACTTTTAAATTTTGGTTAAATGGCTGGATCTGATGAGCCATATTCAGATCGGATTAGTGCGAGTTTGATTATTATGTATCAAGACAGAGATCATAACTGAACATTAGCAGAAATGATCGATTTGCAGGTCCCTCTTTTTTTTTTTTATTTACCACATGTAACAATATATATATATATATATATATATAAAACAGAAAGAAAAACTTAGAGTGGCATGAATCTGATGATTCTAACAGAACCACCTCGTTTGCAGATATTAACTTAATATATACAATACGACATGCTTAGAGATTCGAATATGAAAAGAAAAGATATGAGAAATCGACAATGCAAAATAAGAAACCTAGTGTGAATGGAGATGAAAGCAGGAGAATAAGTTCTCAAATCATATGAAAATTAATGAGATAAAAGGGGAAAGAAGATGTCGAAACTTACATGTTTCTGTCGATCTGGCATATGTGTGAATCGATTTTGCTACAAGCAGATCGACTCTACACTGATGCTCTAATGGATAAAAAAATGGAGAAAAACCAAGAAAAATACCGAGAAACAAAGAAGGGGAAAGACACTTACCGTGATCCTATACCGTGGGATTGGTCCTTCAGAGATGCTGAGGAGGGCGGATTGCGAGAAGAGAGATGCCCAGAGGAGGAGACTGATCCTCGATGATAGTGGATTGTAAATCAATGCCCACAATTCGAAGATTTGCTAGAGCTTCAGACTGGTGGACTCCTTTCACCAAGGAAATAAGAAGAAAGGCAAAGGGGAAATGAAGAAGATTAATGGAGTTTTGGGAATTATTGTGTGAGGCTGAGTTGTTGTATGGAATGTTAAAAAAATGGATGGATTGTAATAGATTTTTGCAGAGAAAACTCGATGACGATGAGTTTAATCGATGCCCAGCCCTTCTCCTTCACGCCCTTTTTAAAGAAAGGGAGGAAGCTTTAGGAATTCCTCCGTTGAAGATGGAAGGTGTGAAGAAGAAGGGTTCGTTTTAGATCAACGATGGAGAGAGGAGAGGAGGGAAGCGCGGGAGGAGTCCGTTAGAAATCCTCCCTTTTTCCAAAAAGAGGTTTCCTTTTTAGAAATTTTTTGTAAAATGGTTAAGAAGTGAGGTTTTTAGAAAAAAATCAACTTAAAAAGTTTCAAAACCATTTGTTTTCTTCGTAGTTTTTCCATTTTTTTTGGTTTTTTATGTTATTTTTCCATTTTTTTGCATTTTTTAGAATAAAGTCCTAAAAATTTTACGAGAAGACAAAGATTAAAACTATTTTTTGTGTTTTTGCAAAAATATTTATAAAAGGGAATTTTTCTGAGAATTAAAAGTTATTTTGAGAAAATTTCTTCAGAAGATGGATTTATATACGAATTTTAAGAAATATTCAAGGTTTACAACCTCGAACTGAGAAATATAGGGTTGTGGATCCAACAGAGCTCCAGATGAACTGCCCGAGTCTTTCAAAACCACTTTTAATATTTTCACAATTTTAATTGAAAAAATCGGGCAACGGAGCTCAGATTTGGGTTTAAAACACTGGGTTTGGTTCCAGAATTGAATTTGAGTATATCAATATGGAATTCAATCCAGAAAATCTGAAGAACGATTGAAATTTAGCTTTGGTTTTCTCAGAAAATGGAATCAGGGTCAAAGAGGTTATTTTTGCAAATCTTTGAAAAAATTTGGGGTGTTCACACTCGCCCAAACCCTCTCTCACCAAAACCCTCAGCCGCAGAAGCTTCAACGGAACCCTCCAAAACCCCATGTGCGACCTCTCCAAACCCTCTATCGCCCGGCCATCACCTTTCTTTTGCCTACCCTCTCCCTCTTTCATCCATCTCTAACAAAATCCATTCTCAGCCTCCATCGTCATTCATCCCCCAGCCGAATCCTCCTTCTCTCCCTTTAAGAGAAGCCCACAGGGGACTTCAACCTCATCCGTCTTCACCCTTCCCTTTCTGCTTCTTCATGAACCACTTCTTCACCCCACCATCGACACTTCTTCTTCCCTTCAAGTTTTCCTTCTTCCCCTTTCCTCCTCTTCTTCTTTCTCTGGTTTTCTCCCATCTGATCGAAGGAAGCCGATCATCCTGGTAGCAGAACCACAGTAGGATCAATATGTCCAGAAAGGGAGTTTCAGGAGATTCTCTTCCTACTTTACAGAGGATTAATAATCTCATCTGAAGTGATTCCTCTTGGCACTGTCAAAACAGCCAAAGCCTAGGTATCATTCAAACCGATTTTTGATTTATATTTGCAAGTGTTGCTCGTGGTACCTTGACCGTGGGAGGAGGGATGCCA
This sequence comes from Nuphar pumila, assembly GCF_984573655.1. Classification (NCBI taxonomy): domain Eukaryota; kingdom Viridiplantae; phylum Streptophyta; class Magnoliopsida; order Nymphaeales; family Nymphaeaceae; genus Nuphar; species Nuphar pumila. Next base: position 42,896,745 of record NC_143260.1, on the reverse strand, counting down.
GACTTATTTCATATTTGTAATAAATCAATTCAAATATCTTGTTGAAGTGATAGATAAGATATGTCACATCCATGCTTGCATTTTTTCATTGTAGCAAATCTCTGGATCATATTGTTTCAATAACATAGTCGCCTCCATTCTGCTAGATTTTTACCTCATCGTGTGATTTAATACTGTGCTCATCACACCACGTTAGCTTTAAAGTCTGTGTTCTCTATTGTGCGTCTATTAATCCATTTGAATACATGAAAGCTCCAGACTCTGCGCATGAGCATGTATCAATATGCTATGTTCAAACATTGACAAGCAAAGGCGCAATGGGAAGAAACCCACTGCTGGCAATGGCATTTCAAGAGGTCAAATACAGGTTTATGAGGTGTGTGGATTCTTGCTGAATATCTGTAAGTCTACTTGTTGAGTTGCTGAAGGATCAACGAATAAGGCATCCAATCAAGCTGATGATACTAGTGTTGTGGTACTGCATGCTGGTTCAAGTGTCCCCTGCCGTCACAAGGGCCTACCGCCCAGCCTATATATCCAAATTGTTGGGGCCTCATAGCAGAGCACTAACTATCATCCCATCTCCTGTGCACCAATCGGGCATTCAGTAATCAAACTGGATTTGATTCAAAAGGAAGAGAGATTTTTTTTTTTTTAGGATTCATAATGAAATCCCTTTGATTTAATAAAAAAAAACAACCTTCTACAAGCACCATCTCATGCTATTCATAAAGTGGTAGTTTCACATCATGGGGATGAAATACAAGGTCTCTACATCAGAATTGTGACGACCTACCTCTGTTCTTGAAGGTAAGAGCATTCTCCAACTATATCCCTGTTAAGATATGTCGATTTATCGGGTTTCATTTTTTTTTTGTAAAATTTGGATTTGCATGCATCGTTCAAGCTGTATGCATATATACCTTAAATACTGGAGAACGTGTGGTAATGGCTGAATTTCACAAAAAAAAAATCTTTTGGCCCATGGGTTCTAAATCCCTTAATACAGTGTTCACTCCGTTCATTGAAGTTGAGAACTCTCAAAGGCTTATTGTTGCGTTCTGCTTTTACTTTTAACAGAAATTTCGTTGCTTTCTTTATTTTATGTTATAGCACGCTTTATAGCAAAAGAGGTCTCATTATTGGGGGACGTCCAGGAGCCCTCAATCATTTTTTTTCATTGTGAGGTAGTCATAACAATGGTCTTGAAAGTTATTGTTTGCAGCCTTCAGCATGACGTTTACTAGTTTAACAAGAGGTTCAGCTCTTTGAAAAGCTCTGAAGAGCATCTTCCCATGCACCCACCTCCTGTATCTCACCTGCTGGTTACCTGCACAATTTTTTAACAGCATTAATCACATCCCTACCAGGAACATGAGGAAAGTTTAAAATTAGAAATTTCCAATGTTTCAAATTCCGATATTGTAATAAGGTAGATATTGATGAAGATTCTACATTTTCAGTGTTAGATTAGAATGGATGAGCATGTAAATAACATTTGTTTCATTATTTTCCTTTGTTTCTAAAAACTCACAAATGGTGAAACACGAATGACACATGCACCATTCTAATGAGAGGTGATTAAACCCTAAGTTGATGATTTGCATCAATGACCATAGTCAGGATGTGAACAAGACTTAGGATTTTCATCTTTTATAGAATAACACTGGATCCACACTGGATCCTTTTTCAAAATTCATCATATTTTCTTCAAATATTTTCCTCTTTTATCAGAGTTTAGTATAAAATTAATTCAATACATATATCAATGGCCATAGTCAGGATATATTGAGAATTAATTTCATTTTAAACTCTATGAAAGCACCAAAATGTATTTTATTATTCATTTGAATTTAAATCTGATTATTATATGATACGTTCAATGACCATAGTCAGAGATGTATTATATCTTCAATCCTATTTACATTCATTTAAAGAATGAAATATGATTTTCAAATCCAATTTCAAAATTATCTAAATCCATTCATCATTTAGGATAGAATTGCATCATATTTTCAAAGTTCTTTTTCAAAAATCCAAGTGATTTTGAAATACCTTTCTTCAAGTCTCTATTTCAAATTCAATTCTATCTCCTTTCAAGATTCGAAAGTTCAATTTCAAAGTCCAATTTGACTTTGAAATTTCAAAATCATTTTGCTTTCAAATTTCAATTTCCAAATCAAAATTCAATTTCAAAGTCCAATTTGACTTTGAAATTTCAAAATCATTTTGCTTCAAAAATCAAGTCTATTTTCTTATCTTCAAAATAAAAATCAAAATCAAAGTTTGAGATTGATTCTGAATCTCAAAGCTTGATCTTATCTGAATTTTAAATTCAATCTTGGTTTTCAAAACCCAGATCCATCTTCAAAAGTCCCATTCGGACTTTCAAAATATAAATCTAAAGTTAGATCCTAATCCCAACTTGGATCCAGATTTCCAAGTACAATCTCCACTTTGGATCTCAGACTTCAGATCCAAATCCATTTCAGGATTCAGATCCAAATTTCATTTAGAATCCAGAATTCAATTCCATCTTGGATCTCAAATTTTAGATCCAAATTTCATTCCAGATTTCAAATCCAATTCCATTTTTAGATCCCATCTAGATTTCTTAAATCCATTTTCTATTTTTAAATTCCATTTGGATTGTTCAAATCCAAATTTCATCCTGATTTCCAACCTTAAATCTAGAATTCAACTCCACTTCAAATATTTATTTCCTCTCCTAAATCCAAGTTTAAAATTCAAATTCAAAGTTCATTTCTGACTTTGAAGCTTCATTTCCTTTTCACTCATCTTCCAATCATTCTTTTAAATTCAAAGATTTATTTTCCCAACTTTGGTCATTTCAATGACTTAGAATTCCTAAATATCCTTCCTAATCTATCTCAAGTTCTAAGTTAGATTCAATCATTCAGAAATCATTTTCTCATTCCATTATCAAGTTCATCTCAGAAAACTTGGAAATTTTCAAAATGTTTTCTCAGAAGAGCATACATCCTTGCATTGCACAAGCCTGATTCTTTGTGCATTTAGACTTAGGATAAATTCTTAGATGATATTTAGGCAAAGCAAAAGGCATAAATTTGATCCTTGGTTTGATTACCCCTGGTAAAGGCGTCAGGAACGGTCGAACCTCGTACTGACGAGCGAATCCCGTCTCTCCATTTTCCCGCAATATATTTCAACACAGAGGCGAGTTAAATTTTCTAAAATATTTTCAAATTAAGGTCAAGTGAGACCCCGCAAAAGAGTTCCTCTTCTCTCTTCTTTCTTTTCTTTTCTCTTCTCTATTCTTTTCTGTCTTTTATTTTTCTCCCTTCAAAAAGGAGGAAAATAAGAGGTTAGAAAAGGAAAAGAGAAGGAAGAAAGAGAAAGATCCAAGAGAGAAATTTTTTTGCGATGATCACAGTTTTGGCGACCGTGATGGGACATCGTCTTTGTCCGGTTGAATCTATGCTTTTGCTTTGCTTTGATATTTTCTAAGTCTCTATTCTATAAATGCCAGCTTCATTTTTCATGCTAACCTTAGGAGCCTAGACTTTGTCCTAAGCTGACATCATTGCATATAGGATCTAAGTATGGTTTGGTAGGACCATATTGAGGAGATTATTCCATGTTCACATTAGATTTAGGTTTGAAATACAACTCTCCTCAATTTTAGGGATTGAATGTAAACAATGTATGCAAGTGTATGCTTCTTTTCATTTAAATCTATCTCTTTTTAGGACTTGCATTAGAGCTTTCTGGTTTTATCTGCATGTTGAACATGTTTTTGAAAACATCCCTACCTATATTATCCCGATCTTCACGTTGCTGGGCTGTCTCACTGAACCATAGTTCGGGAGAGAGCCTCACAACTGGACCACTTATTTGGGTTTGCGTCCCCCTACCACGTACCTAAGGGCCATAGTCTGAGGTATATCGCTAGGTGCTCATGGATGTTGGGAAACCATTACCTTAGAACCGGAGAATTATTTTTATGCCACGTACTTCGAGCTTCGGCTTGAGTATATCGGCATACCTTGATTGGAATCAGATGATCTGAACCATAGAGTTAGGATTAAGGTCCTATCAGCCATTTTAAAATATTGCATATAGAGTCAGCTTTAGGGAATGCTGTTTGTACATCTTTGTTTGTATATCTGTGATTGTCTGATACTTTGTATCTTCCTTGTATTTTCCAAAACCTTGGGTATATATTATTCGAAATTTCCTCTTTTATTTTTAAAACCCAGGTGTATTTTTCCTTTATTCTTCTGATTTCTTCAAATTCTTTGATCCTGCCTGCAAATTCTTCAAAATTTTCTTTTATATCCTCTTTCAAATTCCCTTTTATTCCTTACCCTCTTTTGTGATAAAATTTTTGTCAGGATATGTTCCTTTCAAAATTAAATATTTGTTTATCCTTTTTCACAGAAAAACAATGTGGTTGTCACAAATTTTTGGTGACAACCCGATCCCTCGTAATGGGATATTTTCATTATCAGACTTTGATTTCTTCCTTTATCATAATTTTCCTCCAAAAAATTCCTAAATATCCCATTTTAACCTACAAAGAGGACATTTGACATTTCATCATGGTTTGGACAAGGACTGGAAAGGAAACAGTGCCACAACAAAGTGACAGTGAAGGAGAGGAAATGAACTCCATCAAGTCATCCAAGCAGCAGGGCTAAGAAGCAGAAAGCAATGTTGATTCAGCTACATACAAGTTGTTTCAGAAAGTGATGGCCAAAATGATGTCTGAACAGGCTGAGGAAAACCCTGAGAAAATATCTTCTAAAAGCAAGGCCAAGGGAAAAGTCAGCAAAAAGCAAGTTCAGTGTGACAGCACTTCAGAGTCAGCAGAGGAAGACTCAGAGGAAGAGCAGCTGACATATTTTGACAATCCCTTGTATCGGCCCAAGAAAGTCAATGAGGGGCACGAGTCAGCAAACAAAATCAAGTTTCAGACCCCAGCAGAAGCTCCGATGCACGAGCAAATGAGAGAAATGACTCATGCAATCAAAGACTTACAAGCCCAGGACAAAGGCAAAAAGATCTACACTGGTGCAGACTTTTATGACGGCTTAGAAGGAGATGACAACTGGGAGGATCTTCCTCATAAATTCCTAAAATTTGATGGGACCGACAACCCCAAGGCTCATCTGGCTACATTTTTCGCCGAGAGAAACCGATTCAGAAAGAACAACAAGGCTTTATTCCTATGCTTTCCACGTAGTCTGGAGGGAGTTACAACAAGATGGTATGCCGACCATATCAACCCGATTGAACTGCGAGACTTTGACAAAGTCATCAACCTGTTCATCGAAAGATTCCTTTTCAACACTGAGGCCCCGCCTACCCTCAACCATATTTTCAATCTAAAGCAAAATGACAATGAGAAGGCAAAAGACTTCATTCATAGATGGAAGTCTACCTGCAACAGGATGAAGGATCCGATATCAGAGGGGCATGCACTCTCAATAATTTTGAACAATTTCTCTCAACCTCTGAAGGGTCTGATCTCCACTTCTCTGTCTAAATCCTTCATCAAATTAATCGAGCGAGTTGAATGGCTCGAAATGAGATTAGAGAACGGAACCTATCATGGCATCACCTTGGCAGGAGGCAGTCAGAATGTGAAAAAGAAAACCAACTTCACCTTCTCTACCAGTTCTTCTAACAACAACAACGACAAAAACAAAAGAGGTGGTAGAAAGAACCATACCAGCATATTGGGCAGAAATGATTACTCCAGTCAAGAGAATGGGACCAGCAGGCAGAATAACATCACTCCCTCGAGCATCCAGTTAGAATCAAAACCCCAAGGGAAGCCAAAGCACGATGGTTGGGGATACGACCGTGAGTTTACCCCCTTAGAGCAATCGCTTGAGGAAGTTCTTAAGTATATGACAACACAGGAGATGGTTAAACTTCCCAAGATAGCAGATCCTCCTGTGACCATGAGAAGGTTCAAGGATCAGTTCTGCAAATTCCATCGGGCGATGGGTCATGACATCGAGCACTGCTTTGTTTTCAAAAACATCGTTCAAGACTGCATTGATAAAAAGCTGTTGGTGGAAGATCAAGAAGAAGAGTAGCTACCCGTCCTGGCCTAGCTTCCCGAACTATGCCAATATTTTATGCTTTCTCTCCTTTTTAGTCACCTAATAGGGACATCTCAGACCCAGTCTTTTGTGACCTTTGGTCAACAAACTTGTAAATATTTCAGTCGATATTTTTTATCAATGAAATGTCAATTCTCTTTATATCTGTTGATATCAAATACTTCTATCCTTCGCCACGATGGGGCATTTATTTTGAAAAAATTATATTTTTCCTATTTCAAAATAAGGGACAATCCCAAAACATCATTCATGAGAGAAATGATATTACCTATGAGGGATTTTCAAAATCATAAAAATCTTGAGAATTTCTGCAAAATCTTCGTCATGATCACCAAAAAATTCAATACTTTGGTCCAAATCTTCTTCAAAATAAACTATCACGTTGATTTTCCTTTTTCCAAAATGGGTTTTAAACCATTATCTTCAAAATCAACCCTCATGATGATCTCGCATGATGATTCCCCTTTTCAAAGATCAACTCTCGCACTAATCACTAATCTCGTGATTAATTTTCTTCTCAAAATAATTTCTAAATTGTCTTTTAAAACATTCTCCTTTAAATTTAAAGATCCCACATGCAGGCAAGATCAAATAAATTTTCTTTTCTTGTCTCAATTTTTATTAAATTTCATTAATCTTTTGTCAATCTTGTCAATTTTTCACCTTTTACTAAATTTCATCAATTTTATTGATTTTTCATCAATTTTATTTTTCAATTCTATTCTTTCCTTTACCCTTTCAGGTTAAGGGATAAACCTGATGCCTCTTCCCCATGAGGTATTCTTTTATTCTTTTTCTCCCTCAGGTTAAGGGATAAACCTGAGCCTCGTTGTCCGAGGTTTTCCCATTCAGGATAAGGGATAATCCTGAGACCTCTCGTAGGAGCAATAATGCTACCTATGAGAATTCTTTTTTTCAAATACAAGTTTCATCAAATTGATTTTTTAAATTTATATCAATTTTCTTAAATTTTATTCTATGTTCCCATTCAGGATAAGGGATAATCCTGATACCTCTCGTAGGAGCAATAATGCTACCTATGAGAATTCTTTTTTTCAAATACAAGTTTCATCAAATTGATTTTTTAAATTTATATCAATTTTCTTAAATTCTATTCTATGTTCCCATTCAGAATAAGGGATAATCCTGAGACCTCTCGTAGGAGCAATAATGCTACCTATGAGAATTCTTTTTTTCAAATACAAGTTTCATCAAATTGATTTTTTAAATTTATATTAATTTTCTTAAATTCTATTCTATGTTCCCATTAAAGATAAGGGATAATCCTGAGACTCCTCACAGAAGCAACAAGGCTACCTGTGAGAATTCTTTTCAAAAACAAGATTTTCATAAATTTATTCAATTTTTCTCCACTTTTATATTTTTTTCTTTTTCCTTTCAGGTTAAGGGATAAACCTGAACCTTGACATTCGAGGTATTCTTTCTCAGGATGAGGGATAATCCTGAGATCACTCATAGGAGCAACAATGCTGCTTATGAGAGTTCTTTTACAAAATAATTTTTCTCAAATTTTCTCCATTCTTATCAAATCTTTAATTTCTTTCTATCTTCTTAAAATTTTATTCCTTCTTTTTCTTGTTCAGGATAAGGGGTTAATCCTGAAAATTGGACCACATACAACTAGTTGTGCTGGTCCATCTAAATCATATATTATAAATCATAAATCTTGTTATATCTCTTCTAAATTCAAGTCTCAGGTTATCTCTTCACAATATATTCTTTTTCCTTTCAGGTTAAGGGATAAACCTGAATCATTGTTTATTATATCCTAAATTCTCATCAAATATCTATCAATTTCATCAAAAGTCTTTTATTATCAAGCCTTCGGGTTACAATTTCATCAATATCTATCCTTTTCAAGCCTTTGGGTTATAAATTCATCAATGTATATCAAGTTCAAGCCTTCGGGTTACAATCTCATCAAATATCCATCATTTTCAAATCTTCGGGTCACAACTCTATCAATGTCAATCATTCTTACCATTCCAAAATCCTGCTTTCGAGCTGGTCGGTCATCAAATCCTGCTTTCAAGCTGGTCGGTCAAACAAATCCTGCTTTCGAGCTGGTCGGGCAAACAAATCCATCTTTCGAGCTGGTCGGTCAAACAAATCCTGCTTTCGAGCTGGTTGGGCAAAAAAATCCTGCTTTCGAGCTGGTCGGGCAAACAAATCCTGCTTTCGAGCTGGTCGGTCAAACAAATCCTGCTTTCGAGCTGGTCGGGCAAAAAAATCCTGCTTTCGAGCTGGTCGGTCAACAAAATCTTGCTTTCGAGCTGGTACTTCCACAAAATCCTGCTTTCGAGCTGGTGCTTCCATAAAATCCTGCTTTCGAGTTGGTACTTCCATCAAAATCCTGCTTTCGAGCTGGTACTTCCAAAAAATCCTGCTTTCGAGCTGGTCGATCAAAACAAAAATCTAAATATTCCTTCTCAAAAGTTTCAGCTAAAGGTCGCATCAAAATCTATACTGAGTGATTATTTCACAAAGAATGCTAAAAAACTTTGCCAATTTGCTAAAAATATTTGTTGATTCCAATATTCTTATTGCACAAAAGAATCACCTCGGATTACCTCTGGTATTCTTTCCAAAAAGGTGAAACTTTTTGCGAAAAAGAGATAAAATTCAGATCTTTTCCCTGTTGATCAATCGAAAGGATGAAAGAAATATCCTCAATATGATTAGTGAAATAAATATTCAATGATGTTGAAAAGCCAGAAGCAAATCGATATTGATCATGGCTTTGGCGCATGTTTAAAGACGGCTATCTGGTAATCAGGTAGTGGAAATATCCTGAGCGATAAAAAGAATCCACTCAACCCATATATTCTCATTCACTTAGAGCTGCAATGAAATATCTACAAAAGGGATCTCTCAATTATCGTCAAGATAAAGACGAATATGCGAGCTAGACCCCCAGGGCCAAAGAAGATTTGGATCATCTCCGAGATGAAGAAGTTTGTGACGGATCCTTCCAGAGAAAGTTGAGATCACCGTCGAGATGAAGGCGAGTGTGATGAACCTACCGACAAACCCTAAAAGATATTTGATTTCTGCTATCATCCAAAAGACCTTTTGAGCCAATATCATCAATATAATTCCTGAGATAAATGAAGGATCAGAGCATCTCCAAGATGAAGGAGTTTGTGACGTACCCTTCCCCGAAAAAGAGAAAAAAGTCACGCATCTCCAAAATGAAGGATGATGTAAAAAGCCCGAAAAGCCCAATGACTCAAAGAGAGTGCAGAAAGATTATAATGGGAAAACACCCATATATCAAACTGTCGAAATTGCCAGAAGTCATCTTTTCTCATGCAAAATTCTCTTATCAATATCTTTTCACTACTTGCTTTTATGAAATTAAGGATATTTCTTCTCTTCTCATATCAAGGAAAAGGATAGCTTCCTTGAAGAAAATCATCAGTACTAAAATTTTGAATTTGACTCTTAAGACCGAGAAGTTAACCTCGTTGGAGGAAATACTCTAGGTAAAAGAAGGAATGTCTTTTGCACATACATGCACATTTTTCAAGCGTTTGAGCCAACTACAATTTTATCTTATTGGCAAAATTTTCTAGCTATTCCAAGAATGAAGTAAATATTCAATATCCATTTTGATGCAACCTAGAGTTGTTTATATTTTTTCAGAAGAGTTGCCTCATTCAGGAGAGTTGTCTCTTCCTGTCCCATCACGATTTCTTCATCTGAGGATCCCGTATGGTCGTACCCACTCAGATTAAGGGTCAAATCTGTACTTTCTACGAGAGGTCATTGATTTCAAAAGCTGATTTAGTCTCAGCAATGAGACGTCCAAGATCATCCCTTTTCCAAGCTTCAGGGAACCCCATTCCTCTCCTCTCGCAAACCCCTTTTCGGATTTGTTCGTCCAAATTCCGAAGGTCCCATCATGGTTTCTTCACTCGAGGATTCCATTTGGTCTCCCCCTTCAGGTTAAGGGTTAAGCCTGAACCTCGCCCCTCGAGGTATCTTCCTTTTTCAGGTTTTTGTTAAAATCCGAGTCTCGTTTTGACGAGGTTCCTCATTTTGACGAGGTGTTTTCTTCTAGTCCCATCATGGTTCTTCCCATCGAGGAATCCATGCTTTGTATATCCATCCAGGAAAGGATCATGCTTGAGCTTCATCTCGCAAGGCATTTTCCAAAAAATGTCCCATCAAGATCCTCATATATTCCTTTCCCCATCCAAATTATCTTGATATATCTTTGTCTCATCCAGGTTAAGGGCTAAACCTGAGTCATTCCAAAGGCTGATCTCGTCTCACCCATGAAACTTGATCAAAATTCTTATCTTTCATCATTCTGGGATCTTTACCCAAAGTACCATAACAATTTCCTCATTTCTATCATTCACCCATATCATTGTCGAGGATTTCGTCCCCCCAGAACCATTCAGGATAAGGTTTTAAGCATGAAAAATCATGTCTCTTCAAAATAATTCTTCCACACCCAGTTCAGGTTTGCTAAACTGGGGCATTTTTCAAAATTTGGAGTGTTTTCTTTGACACTAAGCTCGGCTTTCAACCGGCTTAGTAGCAAAGAGGGGCATCTGTGAACACCCCAAATTTTTATTATTTTTTTAAATATCCCCTTTTTGCCCCTAACCCCATCTTATGAGAAAATCAAAGCAATTTCAGAATCAAATTTCAGTTATTCTTTAGATTTCCTAAATTAAATCCCATATCCAACTCGATTTCAGATATGGACCTAGTGTTTAAAATCCAAATCTGAGCTTCGTTACCCAATTTTAAATCAAATTCTCAAAATTATCAAAATAACTTTTTGAAAAGCTCAGACAGCTCGTCTGGTATCCGTTTGGGTCCATTGTGTTGTATTCCTTGATTCGAGGTTTAAAGCTCGAATGTTTTCTCAAAACCTCGGTCCAAAACCCATTTTTCTGAAGAAAATTTCCCAAAATAGCCTTGAAAACCTTCTTTTGTAAATATTTCTCAAAAATACAAAAAAATTAGTTTAAATCTTTGTTTTTCGTAAATTTTAGGGTTTTATTCCAAAAACAATCAAAAAAATGTAGAAAATGAAGGAAAAAAATAAAAAATAAATAAATAATAAATAAAAATAAATAAGTTATTGAAAAACTTTCTTTTTGAAAACATTTTCTAAAAAACCTTTTTTTGAAGAACTTTTAAAAAGGGGGAGCTCTTTTGAAAATCTTTAAAAAACCAAAGTAAAGGCTTTTAATGAAAACCTGAGGGTTTCGAGAACCCTCTCGAACCCTTTCTCGACCCATTGCCCTCTCTGGCCCAAAACCCTCTCGAAAATCCCCTCTCTCGCCCAAACCCTCTCTCACCAAAACCCTCAGCCGCAGAAGCTTCCACGGAACCCTCCAGAACCCCATGTGCGACCTCTCCAAACCCTCTATCGCCCGGCCATCGCCTTTCTTTTGCCTACCCTCTCCCTCTTTCGTCCATCTCTAACAAAATCCATTCTCAGCCTCCATCGTCATTCATCCCCCAGCCGAATCCTCCTTCTCTCCCTTTAAGAGAAGCCCACAGGGGACTTCAACCTCATCCGTCTTCACCCTTCCCTTTCTGCTTCTTCATGAACCACTTCTTCACCCCACCATCGACACTTCTTCTTCCCTTCAAGTTTTCCTTCTTCCCCTTTCCTCCTCTTCTTCTTTCTCTGGTTTTCTCCCATCTGATCGAAGGAAGCCGATCATCCTGGTAGCAGAACCACAGTAGGATCAATATGTCCAGAAAGGGAGTTTCAGGAGATTCTCTTCCTACTTTACAGAGGATTAATAATCTCATCTGAAGTGATTCCTCTTGGCACTGTCAAAACAGCCAAAGCCTAGGTATCATTCAAACCGATTTTTGATTTATATTTGCAAGTGTTGCTCGTGGTACCTTGACCGTGGGAGGAGGGATGCCAGACTTATTTCATATTTGTAATAAATCAATTCAAATATCTTGTTGAAGTGATAGATAAGATATGTCACATCCATGCTTGCATTTTTTCTTTGTAGCAAATCTCTGGATCATATTGTTTCAATAACATAGTCGCCTCCATTCTGCTAGATTTTTACCTCATCGTGTGATTTAATACTGTGCTCATCACACCACGTTAGCTTTAAAGTCTGTGTTCTCTATTGTGCGTCTATTAATCCATTTGAATACATGAAAGCTCCAGACTCTGCGCATGAGCATGTATCAATATGCTCTGTTTAAACGTTGACAAGCAAAGGCGCAATGGGAAGAAACCCACTGCTGGCAATGGCATTTCAAGAGGTCAAATACAAGTTTATGAGGTATGTGGATTCTTGCTGAATATCTGTAAGTCTACTTGCTGAGTTGCTGAAGGATCAACGAATAAATCATCCAATCAAGTTGATGATACTTGTGCTATGGTACTGCGTGCTGGTTCAAGTGTCCTCTGTCGTCACAAGGGCCTACCGCTCAACCTATATATCCAAATTGTTGGGGCCTCATAGCAGAGCACCAACTATCATCCCATCTCCTGTGCACCAATCGGGCATCCAATAATCAAACTGGATTTGATTCAAAAGGAAGAGAGTTTTTTTTTTTTTAGGATTCATAATAAAATCCCTTTGATTTCATCAAAAAAAAAAAAACCTTCTACAGGCACCATCTCCTTCTATTCATAAAGTGGTAGTTTCACATCATGGGGATGAAATACAAGGTCTCTACATCAGAATTGTGATGACCTACCTCTGTTCTTGAAGGTAAGAGGATTCTTTAACTATATCCCTGTTAAGATATGTCGATTTATCGAGTTTCATTTTTTTTTTAATTTGGATTTGCATGCATCGTTCAAGCTGTATGTATATATACCTTAAATACTGGAGAACGTGTGGTAATGTTTGAATTTAACAAAAAAAAAAAACTTTTGGCCCATGGGTTCTAAATCCCCTAATACAGTGTTCACTCTGTTCATTGAAGTTGAGAACTCTCAATAGCTTATTGCTGCGTTCTGCTTTTACCTTTAACAGAAATTTCGTTGCTTTCTTTATTTTATGTTATAGCACAGTTTATAGCAAAAGAGGTCTCATTATTGGGGGACGTCCAGGAGCCCTCAATCATTTTTTTTTCATTGTGAGGCAGTCATAACAATGGTCTTGAAAGTTATTGTTTGCAGCCTTCAGCATGACGTTTACTGGTTTAACAAGAGGTTCAGCTCTTTGAAAAGCTCTGAAGAGCATCTTCCCATGCACCCACCTTTTGTATCTCACCTGCTGGTTACCTACATAATTTTTTAACATTAATCACATCCCTACTAGGAACATGAGGAAAGTTTAAAATTAGAAATTTCCGATGTTTCAAATTTCGATATTGTAATAAGCTAGATATTAATGAAGATTCTACATTTTCAGTCTTAGATTAGAATGGATGAGCATGTAAATAACATTTGTTTCATTATTTTCCTTTGTTTCTAAAAACTCACAAATGATGAAACACGAATGGCACGTGCACCATTCTAATGAGAGGTGATTAAACCCTAAGTTGATGATTTGCATTAATGACCATAGTCAGGATGTGAACAAGACTTAAGATTTTCATCTTTTATAGAATAACACTATATCCACACTGGATCCTTTTTCAAAATTCATCATATTTTTCTTTAAATATTTTCCTCTTTTATCAGAGTTTAGTCTAAAATTAATTCAATACATATATCAATGGCCATAGTCAGGATATATTGAGAATTAATTTCATTTTAAACTCTATGAAAGCACCAAAATGTATTTTATTCTTCATTTGAATTTAAATCTGATTATTATATGATACGTTCAATGACCATAGTCAGGGATGCATTATATCTTCAATCCTATTTACATTCATTTAAAGAATGAAATATGATTTTCAAATCCAATTTCAAAATTATTTAAATTCATTCATCATTTAGGATAGAATTGCATCATATTTTCAAAGTTCTTTTTAAAAAATCCAAGTGATTTTGAAATTCCTTTCTTCAAGTCTCTTTTTCAAATTCAATTCTATCTCCTTTCAAGATTCAAAAGTTCAATTTCAAAGTCCAATTTGACTTTGAAATTTCAAAATCATTTTGCATTCAAATTTCAATTTCCAAATCAAAATTCAATTTCAAAGTCCAATTTGACTTTGAAATTTCAAAATCATTTTGCTTCAAAAATCAAGTCTATTTTCTTATCTTCAAAATCAAAATCAAAGTTTGAGATTGATTCTGAATCTCAAAGCTTGATCCTCTCTGAACTTTAAATTCAATCTAGGTTTTCAAAACCCAGATCCATCTTCAAAAGTCCCATTCGGACTTTCAAAATCTAAATCCAAAGTTAGATCCTAATCCCAACTTGGATTCAGATTTCCAAGTACAATCTCCACTTTGGATCTCAGACTTCAGATCCAAATTCATTTCAGGATTCACATCCAAATTCCATTTAGGATCCAGAATTCAATTCCATCTGGGATCTCAAATTTTAGATATAAATTTTATTCTAGATTTCAAATCCAATTCCATTTTTAGATCCCATCTGGATTTCTTAAATCCATTTTCTATTTTTAAATTCCATTTGGATTGCTCAAATCCAAATTCCATCCTGATTTCCAACCTTAAATATAGAATTCAACTCCACTTCAAATATTCATTTCCTCTCCTAAATCCAAGTTTAAAATTCAAATTCAAAGTTCATTTCTGACTTTGAAGCTTCATTTCCTTTTCACTCATCTTCCAATCATTCTTTTAAATTCAAAGATTTTTTTCCCAACTTTGGTCATTTCAAAGACTTAGAATTCCAAAATATCCTTCCTAATCTATCTCAAGTTCTAAGTTAGATTCAATCATTCAGAAATCATTTTCTCACTCCATTATCAAGTTCATCTTAGAAAATTTGGAAATTTTCAAAATGTTTTCTCAGAAGAGCATACATCCTTGCATTGCATAAGCCTATTTTTTTGTGCATTTAGACTTAGGATAAATTCTTAGATGATATTTAGGCAAAGCAAAAGGCATAAATTTGATCTTTGGTTCGATTACCCCTGGTAAAGGCGCCAGGAACGGTCGAACCTCGTATCGACGAGCGAATCCTGTCTCTCCATTTTCCCGCAATATATTTCAACATGGAGGCGAGTTAAAATTTCTAAAATATTTTCAAATTATGGTCAAGTGAGACCCCGCAAAAGAGTTACTCTTCTCTCTTCTTTCCTTTCTTTTCTCTTCTCTATTCTTTTGTCTTTTATTTTTCTCCCTTCAAAAAGGGGGAAAATAAGAGGTTAGAAAAGGGAAAGAGAAGGAAGAGAGAGAAGGATCCAAGAGAGGAAAAATTTTGCGATGATCACAGAAATCTACCATACGACTTTCTCAAATGGAGAAACCATAATGGGACCTTCGGAGTTTGGACGAACAAATCCGAAAGAAGTTTTTGCGAAAGGAGGAAAATAGGGTTCCCTAAAGCTTTGAAAAGGGGGAAAAATGGGGCGTCTCATTGCTGAGACTGAAATAGCTTTTGATATCAATGACCTTTCGTAGAAAATTCAGGTTTGACCCTTAATCTGAGTGGGAAATCTACCATACGGATTTTCTCAAATGGAGAAACCATGATGGGACCTTCGTAGTTTGGACGAACAAATCTGAAAGGGGTTTTGCGAAAGGAGGAAAATAGGGTTCCCTAAAGCTTTGAAAAGGGGACGAAATGGGGCGTCTCACTGCTGAGACTGAAATAGCTTTTGAAATTAATGACCTTTCGCAGAAAATTCAGGTTTGACCCTTAACCTTTGGGATTTATGATTGAAATAAACACAAAATCAAACATGAAACACCCTATTATGATTCTAAACATGAACAAACCCTAAAATCACACACTTATGCACGAAAATCAAGAAATATCACAAAATTTGTGATTTTGCCATTGTTTTTGGATCTTTTAGGTACCCTGTTTTGCAATTTGATCTATTCAAACATCAAATAAATTCTAAATTTCATAAAAATTGACACATACACTTATTATAGCCCTAAAATCATATTGAAATTGCAAAAATAATTTTTTGACATTATTTTAATCCAAAAATTGCATTAACAACCTAAAATAAGCTATTTTTAACCTAGGTCACAAACCAGTTTCAGAGTTAGACCCGAATCAGGGGTCAATCTTCCATGAAAACTTCTGAATTTTTACAGAGGCAAACTAGACATAAAAACAAAGATTTCCCAATTTATAGATCGGAAAAAGCATCTTCGGCTAGGGACAAACCCTTCCGGCAATCTGAATTAAAACCTAACAAATTTAACAGGGGTTAAAACAACTACTTCGGATCAAAAATATAGAAATAAATAGCACTATTAATAAAAAAAATTGAAATTTTAGCAGTAAATAGTAGACAGAAAAATAATGAAACTCCTTTTTCATAGATCATGAATTGTATCTGTGGTTTGAGATCTATGGTTATTACAAGTCTGATTAAGGTTTTGGTAAACCCTAACGAGTTTTAAATTTAAAATCACACTTTCTGTCAGAGGAAAAATACTAAACAGATATCAAAAAATCTCAAAATTTCACAGTAGATAGATCTAATTAATATGAATCCATGGCAGTTTACAGATCTCAAATCGGATATAAGATGAGAAAAATATCATAATAACAAGTTATTCTTTTGATTTTAACAATGATTTTAAAGTTTTAAAAACCCGATTTGATGTCTGATTTAAAGGTTTTCGAATCCCAAAACCTCTATTTTTTTTACAGTAGTTCATTTACACATCCATGTATCACATATAAAAAAAATCAGAAATTAACAGTGAGTATTTCAATCCGAAATAACATGCTCTTTACTGTTCTAAACTAAAAACACGCAGAAATTTGATAAAACCTAATAAATCATGCTTTAACTAATGAAAATAATAATAAAAAATACCAAACAGCAAAACAAAATTAATTTCTATGCTAAAACACATGTATTAAACATAAATAAGTAAAAAAATAAATAAAAACAGGGAATCCATGGCTGGAATTGCTTTTACCATTGAAACCATGGATTTAATCCATTTAATCGGATAAATCTCATGTTTTCTTGGTTAAGAATATAAAAAATAATACAATAATCAATTCTAATTGATTAGAATCATGAAAAACAACATGGAACAGGGTTAGATCATCTTATTGAATTGAACTTGAGGTTCTTGAGGTTGAATCCATGAAATGGGAGTTTCTATGGTGAAATCTATTGAAAAATCATAAAAAACCAATAAAAATAATAAAATAATATTAAATAACTCCTTACCTTGGGGATGCAACAATGGAGAAAGGGCTGGATCTGAAGAGAGGAGGGAGATCACGAAAATTTGAGAGAAAAAGATCCCCCTTTGACCCCCTTTAGGTCCCCTATTTATAGATTTTTTTTTTATTTGTTTAGGAAGAGTTTTGATTTTTTTGGACTCTTTTTAATTATTTTTGATAAACAACATGGGGAGGATGATTTTTTTGGAGAATTATAACATAAATGGACTCTAATTAATCCCTAATTAACACCTAATTAAACCCTAAAAAGTCTAAATGTGGCACCACCTAGTATGGACCCACATTTGGTTTTTAAAACTTGAATTTAAAACCTTTAAAAACCAATGGTTTAAAACTTAAATAAAATGGATTTTTAAAATTGATTTTGACTCCTCTAAACCCCTAACCTAACTAGGACAATGACTAACCCTAGTCTAACCTTGACTTCTTCAAATGTGGCGCCATCCCGAGTGGGCCCCACTTGAATTTTCAAAAGCGATTTTAAAACTTGAAAATGAGAGTTTTTTCAAAAGAGATTCAAAAGTAGACTTTGAGATTGAAAGTTTTGAAATGGTACAGAGTCTTGACTGAGTCAAAACTCTTCTAGATACGGCGCCAACGGGGTGGGCCCCACATCGAAGTTTTGAAAAACTTGAAATAAATATTAAAAATGGCTTTAAAAAAGGGTTAAAATCAACAGTTGAAATTCAAAGTTTTGAAAATAGAGTTCTAAGCGAACTGGAACTCTGGGCTAGAGTCCTGAATTTATAGGACTCTGAGATTTTGGGTTTTAAAAGCCAAATGAAGGAGTTTCTGAAAAGATTTTATCAAAAATGATGAAATAAGTCAGAAAATACTGTCAGGGTTAGACTCCTAACTCAATCAGGACTCTGAAATAGAGTCCTGGATTAACTGGACTCTACAAAATGACCTAATTTTTGAAAACAAATAAAAATAAATAAAAAATAGAGTAAAAACAAACTTCAAAACAGACTCTTGACTGGACTAGGACTCTGAGACAGAGTCCTGATCGGACTGAAACTCTAGATTTTTTGGTATTTTCTGAAAAACAAATGAAAGAACTTGTCAAAACAGTGAAAACAATAACGAATATTGGAATAAAACATAGTTCTGATTCAACTGAGACTCTGAGGACAGAGTCCTGATTGAACTAGGACTCTCAGATTTTTGGATTTTCTGAGAAAACAAATGAGAGAATTTTGAAAAACAGTTAAAAACAGGATGAAATTGAAGTTTTGGTTCAGAGTCCTGATCTGATTAGAACTCTGAAAGAGTCCTAATTCGATCAGAACTCTAAGAATTTTGGTTTTCTGATAAGCAAATGCTGAAATTTGGGTAAAGCTTTTGAAAACCAGTGAAAATGAAGTATAAAAATCAATTTTGGATAGAGTCCTGATTCGATCAGGACTCTGGGGTAGAGTCCTGATTTGATCAGGACTCTGGGATAAAACCTCCGAATTTTGAAATTCTTTGATAAAAGTGTAACAGTTTTGATAGATGGAAAGATTTTTGAAAGATTCTTTCAAAACTGAAATCAGGATCAGAGTCCTGATCCAACTAGGACTCTCTGAACAGAGTCCTGTTTTGACTAAAACTCTGAGTTTCTGACTCTTTTTGAAAGATTTTGATTGAAATAGATAAAATAGCTGTAAAAGATTAGAGTCCTAATCTGATTTAAAACTCTGAAGAAGAGTCCTGATCAGACTGGACTCTTGAAGAAGAGTCCTGATCCAACTAAGACTCTAAAATTTTGGCCAAAATAGAAGATTTTGAAAGGTTTTCTCCAAAAACAGGTAAAAAGGTAGTGAAAGTAGAGTTCTGATCCGACTGGACTCTGGAAAAAGAATCCTGATCCAACTAGGACTCTGAAATTTTTGGAGATTTTTGAGAAGTAAAGGAATCCAGAAACGACACCACCTAAATGGGTCTCATTTGAGAATTGAAATCGGTTGAAAATTGAGTTTAAAACAAATCCAGATTGTTTTCTCAGAAAACATTTCAAATTATAAGATCCTGGGGGTTGGCAAATGACAAAATGCTGATTAAAAACCCAGGTTTTAAAATTGATTTTGAAAGAAAAGTTTTAAAACCCGAATCTGGATTAAATATTTTGAAAACAAGAGTGTTGGATCTCGAAAATGAGATGTAATGACATGCAATGCCATGCAATGCAATGAAATGGTATGTCGAATGCATGCAATGATATGCAATGACACATGAAATGTAAGCACTGAATGAGGGTGAAAATTTGGGGTGTTTACAGATGCCCCTCTTTGCTACTAAGTCGGTATATGGCCGAGCTTAGTGGCAAAGAAAACACACCAAATTTGGACTATAAAAATGCCTCAGTTAGATGAATCTGATTGGGTATGAAAGAATTAGTTCAAGTGATGATGGTAGATATGAAATGGAGAATTTTGCTTCAAAAGAAGTGAGATTCAGGTTTTGCCCTTTACCTGGATGGGACAGAAAATACCTCGTTTGGAACGAAGCTCAGGCTTAACCCTTAATCTGACCAGGTTGAAAATGGAATACCTCATCAAAGGAGGCTCAGGTTTGTACCCTTGACCTGATTGGGCAGAAAATGAAATACCTCATCAAATGAGGCTCAGGTTTGTACCCTTGACCTGATTGGGCAGAAATGGATGGAATCCTCGAAAGAAGAGACCGTGATGGAACCTTCGGAGTTTGCACAATAAATCCGACAGGGGTTTCGCAAAAGGATGGAATTGGGGTCCCTAAAGTTTGAAAAGGGATTTGATTTTGGGTGCCTCATTGCTAAGACTAAGTAACTTTTGAAATTGCCTTTTGCTGGAATTGGTGGCTTAACCTCAAGCCGAAATTGGACTGTCTGTGGTAGGACAGTGGGGACACAGGGAAGTGTGTGAATCTGAGAGCCCATGCGCTCAAATTATACCAAAGAAGGGAAGGAATCTTGAAAACTCCCGTTATCAAGTCCTAAAAGGGATGGTGTCAGGATGCGCCAAACATGAACCTCAAGCTCTCGATTCATGCCAGAATAGCTAGAAAATATTGTCAAAACGTTGAAAATTATTGTTGTTGATTCAAAATGATTGAAAGTGATGCACATTGTTTTGAAGATATTCCTTCTTATCTACCGAAAATATTACCTCCGACTGGGCTTAACTTCGTAGAATCAAGATTCAAATTCAAATTGCTTGTGATTGGCTTTCTTTCAAGGAAGCTATCAATTTCCTTGATATGAACAGAAAAGAAAGTATCCTTGATATTGTGAAAATCATTGGTGAAAGAATATTGATAAAAGAATTTCACAAAATTAAAGAAGATTTTTGATAGATTCGGCAGTCTGATATTCTGGGATTCTTTTCTCACGATGATCTTTCTGCACTCTCTTTTTAACAGAATTGGAGTTCTCTTGGATTTTTCGGGAATTACATCATCCTTCATTTTGGAGATGTCCTGACTTTTCTCTCTTTTTTTTTGTTTTGGAGGGTACGTCACAAACTCCTTCATCTCAGAGATGTTCCGATCCTTCTTTTCTCTCAGAGATTATCTTGATAGTTATTAGCTCTTTGGTTGGAAGTCTCTTGATGATAGCGGTAATTAAATATCCTTTAGGGTTTGTCGGTAGGCTCATCACACTCGCCTTCATCTCGACGGTGATCTGAACTTTCCCTGGAAGGATCCGTCACAAACTCCGTCATCTTAGAGATGATTCAAATCTTCTTTGGCCCCAGGAGTCGACTCGCTTAATTCGCCTTCATCTTGACGACAATTGAGAGATCCTTTTTGCAGATATTTAATTATAGCTTAGGTGTTTGAGGAGATATGGAGATTGAGTGGATTTTTCTGTGTCACTCAGGATATTTCGATTGCTTTATTTTTCAAGAATGATCTTTAAGAGTGTGCCATTGACTGCGATCAATATTAATCACTCATGGCTTTGCAACAATATTGAATTTTCTTTGCTGGCCATATCGGGGATTTATTCTTCATCCTTTTGGTTGGCCAATAGAAAGATTTTGAATTTTGAATCCTTCTTCGTGAAAGCTCTGTCCTTTCAGAAGTAACGCTGAAGGTATTTTGAAGTAATGTTTTTGTGCAATAAAGTTTTTGAAATCAACAAATATTCGACGACGAATTGGCAAAATTTTCTTGAAATCCTTTGTGAAAGCGAGCATTTGAGGCACAACGCAACACATCCATGACAGAAATTCTCTTCTCCTTTCCTCAAAGGAGACAATTCAGAAATTGGAATCAGAAATTACTCCTCTCTTCCCTGAAGAGGAGGTGTTTGCAAAACGAACTTTCGAAGATAAATTAAGCTTTCGTCAAAGCTTCCTAATCATTAGGCTTCTCTTATGGAAAGGGGGGCGGTATTGGTGAGGTCAATGAATTGGTCATGAAGAAACGAGTCCATCATACTCTCCCTGAAAAGAGGGTCCTTCATGATGAAATGGCCTAGTCTGAAATTATGGTCACAAGGAAAGCGAACTTCCGTCGAAGCTCTCCCTGAACTAAGGGTTCCTTGTATGAAATTGGAATTTTGTTTTGCAAACGGTTCACAAAGACACGAGTCCCTTCAAACTCTCCCTGAAAGGGGCTAAGTGAACGAATTGGATAGCATGCGAAAAGAACGAGCTCCCTCGAACTCTCCCTATAAAAAGGGTCTCTCGCAAGAGAAAATGATTGAAATTGGATATTGGGTGACCCAAAAGAGTCAAATTGGAATTTGAAGTCTTGAAATTTTGAAATTTCATATTTGAAATTAGAAATTTGGAATTTGGAAATTGATATTTGGAAATTGGAAATTTAGAAATTTGGAATTTGGAAATTGATTGACCCGAAGGTCGAAATTGGAAATTCGGTGGCTCGAGGGCCGAATTGGTAATTGGATGGCCTGAGGGCCAAAGTTGGTAATTGGAATTTGAATTTTGGTGAATGATCAACACAAATACCGAACCCGAGAGGTTGACTGATATGACCAACCAGTGAGACACTAACACAAGTGTTTAACTTTAAAAGAATACCAGTACGAATACCGGGTTTTGAAAATGTGTCAATATGGACATTGGATTTTAAGGATGTATCAGTTCGAGCACTAAGTTTGAAAATGTACCAGTTCGAGCACTGGATTTTGAAAACATACCTTGTTTTTAAATTGAAATTTGAATTTTTGAAAGAGATCGACGCTTTCAAAATACTTGGGGAATTATAACGAGAATAATCGTCGGGGTCTCAGGATTATCCCTTATCCTGAATGGGTAATGAACTTGATGCAAATTCATGCCAATGAAAATCGATACAAATGAATGCAGATGTATGCAAATGCGAAAATGATATAAATGAATACACATATGTGCAATAATGAGAGATTTGTTTATCCTGCCTACATACAGGGTATTTGTAGATAAAAACAAAATTTTAAAAATGCCCCAATGTAACTGGGAAAAGAGAATCTTGATCATTATTCGAAGGAAATTTTGGAGGAATTACAAAGGATAAGACATGATTTAAGTATAGAATTTTTTTAAATGTCGAGCATTGATAGGATCTGGTAATTCCACTCCATCGACATTGATGAGCCGATATGAGTTACGAGGTAATGCCTCTTTGACAACATAGGGACCTTCCCAATTTGGTGACCACTTGCCACCTGGGCGGTGTTTGAGATAAGTCGTTGATCTGAGCACTAGATCATTGACTCGAAATTTTCTTTCAATGACAGATTTTGTATATTGTCTGGCTATCCTTTGACGATACGATTGAGCGTGTTCTGCTGTTCTGAGCCTTTTCTCATCTAGCAAATCAAGTTGTACTAGCCGCTATTGCTGATACTGATCGAGAGGTAATTCTAGAAGTGATGCAAATTTCAGAGCAGGTTTCTGAACATGTAGAGGCAGTACTACTTCGGTTCCGTAGACAAGTTCTGACGAAGTAGCATTAGTTGGAGTTCGAATGGTGGTTCTATATGCCCACAACGCATCATGAATCTTTTCATGCCAGTCACGACCGTTTCCAAGGTTCGCTCCAGGATTCGAATCAGAATCTTATTGGTGGCCTCTACTTGACTATTTCCTTGAGGATAATAAGGAGCGAAAAAATGATGATGGATTCTGAACTTTGAGCAGAAGGTCTTATTCTCTCATTCTTGAAATGACTGCCATTATCTGACACAATATCATGCGGTATGCCGAAACAACATAAGATATTCTTGTGGATGAATGAAACTACATGTTGGCCTTCTACTGTGCGTAGAGTGACTGCTTCTACCCATTTAGTAAAATATTCTGTTGTGGCAAGAAAGTATTTGTGTCCATTTGAGGCAGACAGAGTAATGGGGCCTACGACGTCAAAAGCCCACATGGAAAATGGCCATGGCGAGACGACAGATTGCAAGTATATCGCTGGCGCATGAATAGATGGTGCATGCATCTGGCATTGAACACACTTCTTCACAAAACGATAGCAATCTTGTTGCATGGTCCTCCAGTAATATCCTACTCGGATGATTTGTTTGACAAGAGTTTGGTAGCCAACATGACCACCACAAATGCCTTCATGTGCTTCTTGCATAACTTCTTTGGCTTCTTCTTCGTCCAAACATCTGGAATATTCAAAACTAAACCCATGATGATAGAGGACATCACAAGAATAAAATATCAAGTAGACATGCGCTGAATTGCTCGCTGCTCTTTCTTTGAGAATTCTGGAGGAAATTCGCCTGTTTTAATGAAATTCTTGATGTCATGATACCAGGTCTTCTTCTTTTGCTCAGCCTGGTTTATCTGCTCTACTGGGATGAAAGCAGATTGATCAAGTCTACCAATTTCAAAGGAGCAACAAGATTCTTCGCTCTTGAAAGACATGATGGATCCCAGATTGGCCAAACTGTCTGCAACTTGATTGAAGTCTCTCTTGATATGGAAAAGTTGAAATTCTTCGAATTTGTTGGAGAGAGCTGAGACAATTTTCTGGTAAGGAAGTAATTTCTGATCCTTCACTTGCCATTCGGCTAGGACTTGATTGACGACGAGCAAAGAGTCGCCATAAGCATGCACTCTTTTGACATTGAAGTCCTGTAGAATTTTCAGACCCTGTATCAAAGCTTCATACTCGGCCATATTGTGAGTGCACTGGAAATCCAGTTTAAGAGAAAAGGGGATCATCTCCTTCTCTGGTGTGATTAGCAGAATCCCGATTCCTATACCTGCCATATTCTTGGAACCGTCGAAGAATAAATTCCAAATTGGAGATTGTTGAATATTGCAAATCCGCTCATCGGGGAAATCGTCTTTGGCTTTAACATCCTCTGCCAAAGGAAAATCTGCCAATTGATCTGCAATTGCTTGGCCTTTGATAGATTGCTGAGAGACATATTCCAAGTCATATTGCATCAATAGGACTTGCCATTTGGCGATCCGTCCACTGAGAAAGGGTTGTTCAAGAACATACTTGAGAGGATTTAATTTGGATAGAATGTTGACTTCAGATGCCAGCAGATAATGTCTCAATTTCTGACACATCCAAACCAGAGCTAGACATGTCTTCTCTATCTGAGAATGTTTCTTCTCGTAATCAATAAAGGTCTTGCTCACATAGTAAATGGCATGCTTAATCAAACTGCCTTTCTCGTATTGCGCCAAGAATTCGCCGCAAGCAACTTGATTAACTGAAATATATAGCAATAGGGGTTTCCCCAATTCTGGCGGCTTTAGAACAGGAGGATTGAGAAGATATTTCTTGATACGATCGAATGATTGCTGACATTCTGGTCCCCATTCGAACCTCACTCCTTTTTTGAGCAAATGATTGAAAGGCTCACATCTCATGGCCAAATTAGAAATAAATCGCCGAATTGATTGCATGTGTCCTTGAAGGCTACGCAATTCTTTGAGATTGGTCGGGGGCGGCATGCCAATGATAGCCTTGGCCTTAGAGGGATCCATTTCTATCCCCTTCTTGCTGACCAAGAAGCCTAGCAACTTGCCAGATTCGACTCCAAAAACACATTTTTGTGGATTGAGTCTTAGCTTATAAAGAATGAGCCGCTTGAAAACTTGATTGAGAGCTTCGATGTGATCTTCCTCTTCCTTGGATTTTACCAGAATATCATCGACATATGCGTCCATGATTTTGTGCATCTGATCATGGAAAATAACGGCCATAGCACGCTGATAAGTGGCTCCAGCATTTTTAAGCCCAAATGGCATGACTGTATAACAAAAAGTGCCCCAAGGAGTAGTGAAAGATGTCTTGGACTGATCACGAGCGGTCAACTTGATCTGATTATATCTGGAATATCCATCCATAAAAGAGAACATAGCATGACCTGCTGTGCTATCGATCAAAAAATCAATATTAGGCAGTGGATAATCATCCTTGGGAGTTTCTTTATTGAGATCTCTGAAGTCGATGCAGATTCGAACCTTGCCATTCTTCTTGGGAACTACTACGATATTTGCCAGCCAGTCCGGATAATCAATTGTTCGAATGAATTCTGCTTTAAGCAGATCCTCAAGTCCTTCCTTGACCTGCTGCTTGATTCGAGGATCCATTTTTCTTAGCTTCTGCTTAACAGGTTTCGCATCAGGTTTCAGAACAAGGTGATGTTCCACTAATTTAGGATCTAAACTTGGCATATTGTTATCATCGCAAAATTTTCCCCCCTCCCTTGCGAAAGGGAAACGAATTTCG
The DNA here is from genome assembly GCF_984573655.1 of Nuphar pumila. Classification (NCBI taxonomy): domain Eukaryota; kingdom Viridiplantae; phylum Streptophyta; class Magnoliopsida; order Nymphaeales; family Nymphaeaceae; genus Nuphar; species Nuphar pumila. The sequence continues at coordinate 42,870,668 of NC_143260.1, read as the reverse complement.
TGAGTCAAACTCGACCAAAGTTTTGAAAATGGTTTTGAAAATTAACTCGCCTCCGTTTTAAAAATTTGCGGGAAAATTCCGTGGAATGAGATCCGCCTGTCGGTACGAGGTTCAACCGTTCCTGACGCCTTTACCAGGGGTAATTGAACCAAGGATCAATTACGTGCTTTAACTTGACTCGAATATCTAAATTATGCTCTATTTTTTATAGAATGCACAAAGAATCAGGCTTGTGTTATGAAATTTAAAAAATAATGCAAGTTTGAGAAAATATGATGTTTGCTTTGGAAAATTGAAATATGCTTGAAATTTGATTGGAAAAGTACTTGAAAATTGAATTCTTGAGAAAATCATTGAATTTCATTGGAAATCAGAAATTTGCATTGGAAAGTGATTTCTCAGGAAAATTTGAACTTTAGAAAATTGATTTTGAAATTCGGAATTGCTTTTCTGAGGAAATGGATTTGAAAATTCTGAGAAAATCAGAAAGTTCATTGGAAAAGGGATTTCTGAAAGGGAAAATGAATTCTCAGGAAAACGGGAATTCTGAGAAAATCGTTTTTTTTGAAAACTTGAGACTTTGAAATTTTTGAATTTTAAAACATTGAAAAATCTTGGTTTGAACTTAGGAAATGCTTTGAAATCTCTTTTGAAAACTTAGGATTTTGAGAAAATCAGATCCTGGGAAAGACTTGGAAATTCTTGAGAAAACTGAATTTTCTGAAATTAAAATTGGAAAATGAATTTGAAAATAATGTAATTTGAATGATATGAATGAATGAATATGAATTTGAAAAGGGAATTTCATTGAGGATTTGGAAATTTTTTTTGAAACATTGAGAAATGCAGTGCATTTTTGAAGTTAACCTAAGTGTGTAGGCTGAATGTGGCTAATACGAAGATCATAAATCTTGGTTTTCTTCGTATTCTGACTATTGCCATAAATACGAATCCCACCGAGTTTATAAACTCCATAAGAGCTTGTGCATGTGCCGTTCGTGTAAACCATAGTGAATTTGAAATAAATATGCATGAATCATACATCAGATATCAGAATTTGCTGAAATTAAACTATATGCAATGCAGTCCTATTCTAAGAAGAAAAATAACTCTTATTCCAAATATTACATTGACTTTTACAATGAATTGAATAAAATAAAGAAATAAAATGGCTAAGTCTTCTTCTTGAATATTCCTGCAAAACTGGAAAATAAAGTTAGCACAAAATGTAGGTTTTTCTGAATTTATCCGAAAATATAGGAAATTATCGGATATTATGCAGATATAAACCCAAATTCATACCCCCTTTGATATAAATATGATAAATAATGAATAAATTTTGAAAATAAACCTGAAAATTCGAAATTGGGGTCAAAATGACCAAAATACCCCTGATGACCTTGAAATCTATGTTTTTTGAAAGAAATTTTGTAAATTTTGGAATTTTGAAAATAAAATGAAATAAATCAAATACAATATGATGAAATATGATGATATGCTTGAAAATTTATGAAATTAGAAATTGACCAAAATACCCCCGATAACAAGACTATGGCCTTGAAACCAAGGTTTTCTGAAATAAATTTTGCAAAATTGAAAAATATGAAATGCAAATGAGATTGAAATTAACCTTAATATGATTCTACATGCTCATGTACATGATAAAAACCCTAAAATGGCGAAAATATCATAAAATATCAAATTTAACTTGATTTTCGCTTCTAAATTTAAAGATAAACTAACACATGGAGCAAATGATCTTGTAATTAAGCCAAATTTGGCATGGACACCTAAACTAACACTAAAAACATAATTGTGCTCGAAAATATAATTTTTTTGTATTTTTAAATATAAAAATTCAAATAAAAGCCCTAAATTTTATGATTTTTGCCTAAAATGTTGATTCTAAAGGGGATTTTGGATATCAAACTTCCATAAAAATTTACAACATTTCATGGGGAGACAGAGGACAGTAAGGCAAGGATTTTTTCCTTTTACACTTTCTGGTTTTGACCTATGGTGGGAGCTGTGCCACTCCGGCAAGTCGGATCGGAATCCGGCGACTCTAGGATTTGGGGGAAACAGACAGGTTTCGGTAGAAAATGTGGAAAAAATAGTAAATAGATGGGGAAAAATCTGAAATTATGGGAAAATGTCCCTGACAAATAGGGAAAAGTTTGCTCTTTTTACATAATTGGGATTCAGGTTACGATTTGGAAAAGACCACACTGTTATCAGAGACCTAAATCTCTGGAATTCCAGGATATTGAAATCTGTCAAACAGAAATAACAATTTTGGGAAAAATAATGAAACAGTTCAAAAAAATTTCCAAATTTTGGGAAATGACAGGAAACAATAATAGGAAGAACTTTTGTGTTGAAAGTTTTTGCAAACGGGCTACTCATTGAGCGGACTCAGTGCATTAGGGGCTGTCTATACCTTGACAAAAGAAAATCGAGATTTTCCCAGGGGTCTAGGAAAATCGATTTTTGACAGAGGGTAAATCTGCTCGTACAGATTTCAAAATTTCTAGATCATTAGTGGATTCCATTTTGAATCCACTGTGATTTTTGGAAGATGATTTGAATCTCCCACAGGGGTGATTTCATGGGTTCTTGTTTGCTAAAGCAGAAACTAAAAATTTTTGGAAATGTGAAATCTTGGTTTGGGATTTGATTTATTTGAGAAGGTTTTGAAATCCAATTGTATTGGGTTTTTTTCAAGGTATCAGCAACAACCATGTGCATCCATGATAAAATTTTCAAGATTTATCATAAAGAATTCCTATGTAAAATAATGGATATACGGATAGAATATTAACTTAACTTTAATGAAATCAGAATAACACCTAAGCAAAACATAAATCTAACTAGCATGATGTTTAAAGTATGTAACTAATCATGGAAAATAACGAAAAAAAAAAAGTAAGCAGGGGATTTGAACCATTTTTTTTTATGTTGGCCGTAGAGATGAGGGATTCCATCCATAGAACGGATAGATCATATCATCCGGTAGCACTTTTATTGAAATATCATATATTTAAACAAATAAATATTGATGAAATGGGAGTCATACCTTGGATTCCACCTTGTAACGGATAGATTGACTGCAGTTTTGAACTTTGCTAGAAGAAAGTATTTTTGAGATGGGTTGTAGCCAATGGAGGGTGCTGATGGTGCTTTGAAGGAGGAGCTGGATGCTTGCTTGAGTTGAAGGTGGGTTGCACCTTGTAGACGTTTCAATGGAGCTGGAACCGAGGTTGAATGATGGTGGTGGCTGGGGTCGTGGCTGCTGCAACCGGATGGAGCTACTTCATAGTTGGAGCCGAAGGGATGGCAGCCATGGCTGAATGGAATGCAAGAGAGAGAGAGAGAGAGAGATTAGAAGGGGGGCAGCCGTATGGGTCTTATTTTCTAGATTGATAACTTAGGAAAAATCCAAATCTTTCCCTAAGTTTTTGGTGGTTAATGAAAAGAGAGCAAAAGGGTTTACGTGAAGATGGCTGGGCAAGAGGAAAAGGAAGGGAGGAAGGAAGGAAAGGAAGAAGGAAAGAAGGAAGGGAAGGAAAAAAGAAAGAAAAGGGAAAAAGAAAGGAAAGAAAGAAAAGGAGGGAAAAAGGAAAAGGGGAAGAAAAAATTGGAAAAAAATGGAAAGTGGGGCTGGAAGGTGGGCTAGGGTGGTTGACCCCTTGTGGGTCCCACCTTAGGAAAATAAAATAATAAAATAAATAAATAAATAAATAAGTAAATAAATAAATAAAACAAAAAAATAAATAAAGAAAAAGGTAATTTTTTTTCTTTTTTATAAATTAAAACAAAAAATGCAAAAGGATGGGCCATCTCAGAGCGGGTCCAAATTCCACTTTTGAAATTCATTTTGACGATTAAAGGGGAAAAATAGTATTTTCAGAAAATTTCTAGACGAAACGAGCTATTTTTGGCAGTTTTTGAAACGAGCTCGGATTTTGAAGTTCAAAACCTCGTTGCTAAGCAAATCCAGTGTAGAATTTGAAAATTTAATTTTGAAAGAAATCCAGATTGTTTTTCTCGAGAAAATACTTCTAAATTTATTTCTAGACGAAACGAGCTATTTTTGGCAGTTTTTGAAACAAACTCGGATTTTGAAGTTCAATACCCCGTTGCGAAGCAAATCCAGTGTAGAATTCAAAAATTTGAGTTTTAAATAAATCCAGATTATTTTTCTTGAGAAAATATTTTCAAATTTAGACTCCCGGGGGTAAAAATGTCAATTTTGGAAACCCGGGGTTTGAAATTGATTTCTGAAAGCTTTTGAAACTTGATCTGGATTGAAATTTATAAAACTGTAGTTCTGGACTTTGAAAATGGAATGAAATGTTATGAAATGCTGAAAAATGATATGAAATGATGATAAATGACATGCGAAATGCAGACCCTGAATAAAGAATTTTGGATGTCAGACCCTGATTGACACTTGTACCAATTTAAAAAGTATTAAAATTGATAAAATTTGCAAAATAGCTCAAAAAATGGTTTTCGGGACTCTACTGGGTCAGAGTGACACTGAAAATCAGGGTTTGAGCTTAAATGAACTGGAATGAGTTGGGTTGAGCTGGGTTTTAGAGTTTTAGAACTCGATTGAACTGACAATGATACTGACTCAACTGACCTTTCTGACTGAATTTTCAAGAAAAGCTGCCATTTTTAGAGAAATGGTACGGAATGGTCACTGGAGCGAAGTGAATTACGAACCTGAATTGGGTTTGAGCTGAAACAGAGGTCAGTAATACTAACATAAACTAAAATCGAAGCTCGAACACTAGCTCAATTGACTGAACTCAGCTCAATTTCAACTGAAAGAGCTGAAATGGACTAAAATGGGCTCTAGGACACTTAGAAATGGTTTTGACTGAAACTGGAGCACTCGAACTTCTGGTGAGCTCAAGTTAGGCTCTGACTATGAATGACTGACTCGAAGACAATTGGCTTGGATTTGAGCAAGAAATGAGCTCATTTCTGAAGAAATGATCCCATTTTGGCAGGAATTGTCAGAAATGAAAATGGTCTTCTCACTGTGAGCTCAGATGAGCTTTGGAATGACTGATATTCTAAATGTTCTGAACTGACCAGTGAGCTTTGTTGACTCCGACTGACTAGGGTCCGAGATGACCTAGGGGTAAAATGGTAATTTCCTAATGAAAGTGGGTAAAATGGTAATTTTCTGAAACTGACTCGGGATTTGACTCCTACACTGACCTAACAAGGTTGACACTGCACAAGGAGGGTTATTTGAGAATGGACTAGGAAAATTTGGGGTGTTTACAGATGCCCCTCTTTGCTACTAAGCCAGCTTGAAGACAAGCTTAGTGGCAAAGAAAAACACACCAAATTTTGGCTATAAAAATGCCCCAGTTTGAAGGATTTGACTGGGTATGAAGAAATTAGCCCTGATGAAAACAGTAGATATGAAGTAAAGAATAAAGAAGAAAATTTTACTTCAAAAAGAAGTGAGATTCAGGTTTTGCCCTTAACTTGGATGGGACGGAAAATACCTCGTGTAGAAACGAAGCTCAGGTTTGACCCTTAACCTGACCGAGGAATGAAATACCTCATCAAAGGAGGCTCAGGTTTGTACCCTTATCCTGATTGGGAGGAAAATGAAATACCTCATCAAAGAAGGCTCAGGTTTATGCCCTTATCCTGATTGGGAGGAAAATGAAATACCTCATCAAAGGAGGCTTAGGTTTGTACTCTTATCCTGATTGGGCGGAAAATGAAATACCTTATCAAAGAAGGCTCAGGTTTGTACCCTTATCCTGATTGGGCGGAAAATGAAATACCTCATCAAAGGAGGCTCAGGTTTATACCCTTATCCTGATTGGGCGGAAAATGAAATACCTCATCAAAGGAGGCTCAGGTTTGTACCCTTATCCTAATTGGGCGAAAAATGAATGAAATCCTCGAAGGAAGAAACCATGATGGAACCTTCGGATCTCCGCACAATGAATCCGATAGGGGGTTTTGCAAAAGGATGAAATTGGGGTCCCTAAAGCTTGAAAAGGGGTTTGATTTTGGGCGCCTCATTGCTGAGACTAAATAACTTTTGAAATTGGTAACCTTTTGCGAGGAAATGATTGGTGGCTTAACCTCAAGCCGAAATTGGACTGTCTATGGTGGGATAGTGGGGACACAAGGAAATGTGTGAATCTGAGAGCCCAGGCGCTCAGATTATACCAACAGAAGGGAAGGAATCTTGAAAACTCTCGTTATCAAGTCCTAAAAGGGATAACAACTGATGTCAGGATGCACCAAAGATGAACCTCAAACTCGCGTTTCACGCTAGGATAGCTAGAAAATATTGTCAAAATGTTGAAAATTATTGTTGATTCAAAATGATTGAAAGTGATGCACATTGTTTTGAAAATATTCCCTCTTTTCTACCTGAAGTGTTACCTCCGACTGGGCTTAACTTCGTAGAATCAAGATTTGAATTCAAATTTCTTGCAATTGACTTTCTTTCAAGGAGGCTATCAATTTCCTTGATATGAATAGAAAAGAGAGTATTCTTGATATTGCGAAAGCAATTGGTGAAGGAATATTGATAATAGAATTTCACAAATTTTAAAGAAGATTCTTGACAGATTCGGCAGTCTGATATCCAGGAATTCTTTTCTCATGATGATCTTTCTGCCCACTTTTTTTTTTGGCAGAATTAGAGCTCTCTTAGGCTTTTGGGGATTTTATTACATCATCCTTCATTTGGAGATGTCCTAACTTTTTTTTTTTTGGAAGGGTACGTCACAAACTCCTTCATCTTGGAGATGTTCCGATCCTTCTTTTTCTCTCAGGGATTATATCGACGGTTATTGGCTCATTGGTTGGAAATCTCTTGATGATAGCGGAAATTAAATATCCTTTAGGGTTTGTCGGGAGGCTCATCGCAGTCGCCTTCATCTTGACGGTGCTCTAAACTTTCCCTGGAAGGATCCATCACAAACTCCGTCATCTTGGAGATGATTCAAATCTTCTTTGGCCCCGGGGGTCTACTCGCCTAATTCGCCTTCATCTTGACGACAATTGAGAGATCCCTTTTGCAGATATTTAATTGCAGCTTAGGTGATTGAGAAGATATAAGGATTTAATGGATTTTTCTGTATCACCCAGGATATTTCGACTGCTTTATTTTCCAAGAATGATCTTTAAAAATGTGCCATTGACTGCGATCAATACCGATCACTTATGGCTTTGCAACAACATTGAATTTCATTTTGCTGGCCATATCGAGGATTTATTCTTCATCCTTTTGGTTGGCCAATAGAAAGAATTTGAATTTTGAATCCTTTTTCACGAAAGCTTTGACCTTTCGGAAATAATACTGAAGGTATTCTGAGGTAATGTTTTTGTGCAATAAAAATTTTGAAATCAACAAATATTTAATGACAAATTGGCAAGATTTTCTTGAAATGCTTTATGGAAGCGAGTATTTGAAGCACAACGCAACGCATCCATGACAAAAATTTTCTTCTCCTTTCCCCAAAGGAGAAGATTCAGAAATTGGAAATAGAAATTACTCCTCTCTTCCCTGAAGAGAAGGTGTTTTCAAAACGAACTTTCAAAGAGAAATTAAGCTTTCGTCAAAACTTTCTAATATTAGGCTTCTCTTATGGAAAGAGGGCCGGTAATGGTGAGGTCGGTGAATTGGTCATGAAGGAGCGAGTCCATCACACTTTCTCTGAAAAGAGGGTCCTTCACGATGAAATGGCCTAGTACAAAATTATGGTCACAAGGAAAGCGAACTTCCATCGAAGCTCTCCCTGAACTAAGGGTTCCTTGTATGAAATTGGAATTTTGTTTTGCAAACGGTTCACATAGACACGAGTCCCTTCAAACTCTCCCTGAAAAGGGGCTAGGTGAACAAAGGATAGCATGCGAAAAGAATGAGCTCCCTTGAACTCTCCCTGTAAAAAGGGTCTCTCGCAAGAGGAAATGACTGAAATTGGTATTGGGTGACCAAAAGGGTCGAAATTGGAAATTGAAATTTTGAAATTTTGAAATTTGATTTTTCATAATTGATATTTGAAATTGGAAATTTGGAATTTGGAAATTGATATTTGGAAATTGGAAATTGATTGACCCGAAGGTCGAAATTAGAATCGATTGACCCAAAGGTCGAATTTGAAAATTTGACAATTGGTTGACCTGGAGGTCGAAATTGAAAATTTGGAAATTGATTGACTCGAAGGTCGAAATTAGAAATTTGGAAATTGGTTGACCCGGAGGTCTGAAATTGGTAATTGGGTGGCCCAAGGGCCGAAATTGGAAATTGGAAATTGGAAATTGGAAATTGGAAATTGGAAATTGGAAATTGGAAATTGGAAATTGGAAATTGGAAATTGGAAATTGGAAATTGGAAATTGGAAATTGGAAATTGGAAATTTTGAAATTGATTGACCCGAAGGCCGAAATTGGAAATTAGTTTATTGGGAACAACATGGGTTCAATAGGAATTCAGCCTAAGAATGACACTGGTTCAATTGAGAATGACAATGGTTCACTGGGAATGACATGGATTCAATAGGAATTCAGCCTAAGAACGTGGATCAAGTGGACTTCAACCTACAGATCAAATTTTTGGAAGTGGGATTAGTTCCGAAGGGGTTCAACCTAAGAATCGGGGATCAATAGGAATTCAACCTACAGATCGAATTTTTAAGGATGAGACTGGTTTGAAAGGGGTTCAACCTACAAATCACATTGGTTCCGCGGGGGTTCGACCTACGAGCTATCAATTCCATAGGAATTTAACCTAGGGATCACAGTCTAAGAAGTAAGGATTCAACTTGTGAGCTTTGAATGGACCAGGTGCTAAACTGGGTTTTAAGGGAAGATTCAAATCGGAATTCAAATCTTCAAGGAAAAACTAAATGAATTGGGTTTTGAAAGAAAATTTAAGTCGGAACTCTAATTTTCTAGACCAATTCTAGACGTTTGAATTGGATTTGAAAGAAAATTCGAGTCGGAACTCTAATTTTCTAGACCAATTCAGAAAGAAAAGAAAACTGGGGTCAGAACTTGAATCTTCGAAGGAAAACTAGATCCATTGTGGAAGGAAAAGAAATTCGAGTCGAAACTCGAATCCTGAAGGAAAAGTAGATCAATTAGAAGGAAAGAAAATTTGAGTCGAAACTCTAATTTTCTAGACCAATTCTAGGACATTTGAATTGGATTTGGAAGAAAATTCGAGTCAAAACTCTAATTTTCTAAACCAATTCAGAAGGGAAAGAAATTCAAGTTGAAACTCGAATCTCGAAGGAAAAAAATTCGAGTCGGAACTCGAATTCCGCAAGAAGACTAGACCAGCATGGATTAGGTTTGAAAACATTAACCAGTAAAACCAGATTTAGAAAGTTTGACCAATAAAAATTGGATTTTGAAAGTCCGACCAATAACAATTGGATTTTGAAAGATGTACCAGTGTGAATATCGGATTTTGAAAATGAACCAGTATAAGTACTGGATTTTGAAAATGGATCAGTACGAATACTGTTTTTGGAAGAATTACCAGCACGAACACTGGATTTTGAAGATTTACCAGCACGAACACTGGATTTAGAAAATTTTACCAGCACGAACACTGGATTTTGAAAATCTTACCAGCACGAACACTGGATTTTGAAAATCTTACCAGCACGAACACTGGATGTTTAAAATTTTACCAGCACGAACACTGGATTTTGAAAATCTTACCAGCACGAACACTGGATGTTGAAAATTTTAACCAACTAATTCTGATGAGAGATTTTCAGTCTTCATCCTCACGATGACTTAGACAACTGTCGGGGTCTTAGGATTTATCCCTTATCCTGAATGGACAGTTCAGGTTTATCTCTTAACCTGAAGGGAAAACTTGATGCAAATGCAAATTGATGCATATGAATGTGAATGAATGCATGCAAATGCAAATGATGTAAATGGGTGCACATGTATGCAAAATGAGAGATTTGTGTGATCCTGCCTGCATACAGGACGTTTTGAAGACAATTTTCAAAATAATGCCCCAGTGTAACTGGGAAAGAAGAATTTGACCATTATTGAAGAAAATATATTGAGGAATTACAAAGGATGGAATAGAGGATTTAAGTATAGAATTTTTTCAAATGTTGAGCATTGATAGGGTCGGATAATTCCACACCATCGGCATTGATGAGCAGACATGAATTGCGGGGTAATGCTTCCTCGACAACATAGGGCCCTTCTCAATTCGGCGACCATTTGCCACTCGGGCGGTGCTTGAGATAGGTTGTTGATCTGAGCCCTAGATCATTGACTCAAAATTTTCTTTCAATGACAAATTTTGCATATTGTCTGGCTACCCTCTGCCGATATGATTGAGCGTGCTCTGCTGCTCGGAGCCTTTTTTCATTGAGCAAATCAAGTTGTATCAATCACTGTTGCTGATACTGATCAAGCGATAACTCCAGCAGTGATGCGAACTTCAAGGCAGGTTTCTGAACATGTAGAGGCAGTACTACTTCAGTTCCGTAGACAAGTTTTGATGGAGTAGCATTAGTTGGAGTTCGAATGGTGGTTCTATATGCCCACAATACATCATGGATCTTCTCATGCCAATCACGACCATGTTTCCAAGGTTCTCTCCAGGATTCGAATCAGAATCTTATTGGTGGCCTCTGCTTGACCATTCCCTTGAGGATAATAGGGAGCGGAAAAATGATGATGGATTTTGAACTTTGAGCAGAATGTCCTCACTCTCTTATTCTTGAAATGACTGCCATTATCTGACACGATGTCATGTGGTATGCTGAAGCGGCACAAAATATTCTTGGAGATGAATGAGACTATATGTCGGCCTTCTACTGTGCGTAGAGTGACAACTTCGACCCATTTAGTGAAATATTCTGCTGCGGAAAGAAAATACTTGTGACCATTTGAAGCAGAAGGAGTGATGGGGCCTACAACATCAAAGGCCCACATAAAAAAATGGTCATGGAGAGATAACAGATTGCAAATATGTTGCTGGCGCATGAACGGAAGGTGCATGTATCTGACATAGAGCACACTTCTTCACAAAATGATAGCAATCTTGTAGCATAGTCTTCCAATCATATCCTACCCAGATGATTTGCTTGATAAGAGTTTGGTAGCCGATGTGACTACCGCAAATGCCTTAGTGTACCTCCCACACGACTTCTTTGGCTTCATCTTCGTCTAGGCATTTGGAATATTCAGAACTGAATCCACGACAATAGAGGACGTCAGCAAGAATAAAATATCGGTCTGACATGCGCTGAATCGCTTGTTGCTCTTACCAGTGATATTCTAAGAGGAGACAGATGTCTTCTCCTTGAGGGGAGCCTTTTTGAAACTGTCCTCAGCTTGCTCAGACATCATCCTAATCATCATTTTCTTGAACATCTGATATGTAGCAGGATCAATGTCATCCCTATCATTCAGACTTTGTCTTCTGGTAGATCTTGGAGAATTCATCTTTTTTTTACTTGATGCTTTAAAAATCACTGGTGCACTTGATATAGTAACGTCTTCTTATTTGATCTGATCTGAACCACTTGAAAATACTGATGCTCTCTGTAGAATGAGATAGATGATTTAGGATTTGATAATGATGATTCAAGATAGAAATGAATAGAGGAAAAATATTTGGTGAGAATTAGGTTGACAATTGGAAGGATATCCCATTACTAGGGATTGAGTCGTCGCTGGAATCACGACAATTGTGCTGCCATTCTTTGTGAGGAGAACGAACAACTGCAAATATGCCTTGTCACCTAGGCGAGGTCGTCAAACCATGATAGAATGAAAATTGAAGGATTTTTTTATTGAAGGAAAGATTTGATTGCGTCAATAGTAGACTTGAGAAAGAGGGGGCATATAGACAGTCTGCCACCACTCTTAACGATCAGCAGAGACACGAGGACTGGAGAAAAGAGTGAGAGAGTAACAAAAGAGTCCCAGCCATATCTAGCAGAATGGTATGTTCCGGACCACCGCATTGATGCAAGGTTGAACTCTGGCATATCCCCTGATAGTAGCCGAGCTTCTATGCGCTTTTGTCTCTGAGAAAACTGTCGAACACACCGCTCTAGATGATAGTAAGCGCAAAAGAATGGACCAAGCAGCTTGAATCTCTTTCCATATGCATAGGTGTATCTGGGAGGCGATAATTCTTGATCAAAATAGTCCCATACCACTTCTTCTTTCTGCAGATAATCGATCAGAAACCGATATCGCGCAACTGGAAGGAGCTTCTTGCCATTATATCTGAACGAACTAGCTCTGGTCGGCACATGCTGAAGGAACCAAGACTGAAGAGCATAGGTACATCCTTCGACTAAGATGGACTCTCCCATTGTGAAGCGGGTCAGTCATCTGTATAGAAAAGCAAGCGCGGCCATGGCTATCGAGAGACGGCTGGTCTATCGACTTCCTCATCTTCTCAGAAGCTGTACTATTCGGACATCCACATAGTTTTGTCCATCTGGAAAGAAAGTGAGTCCAACAGTGCACAAAACCATTGCATGCTGAATTCTCTCTCGGGCTGTCCTGCACAACGAGCTGACTTCTGCGAATTCTCCATATTGTCGGTAGATCTCGATCAGGCTCACATATTCATTCCCGTTTTCTTCAATCAGTGGCCAAGACTTGTGCCCTGTCATGCGAGGCACAACATCTTTAGGGTCCAGACCCTTGACATTGATCATAAACTGTTGCTCTAACGGATCTCCAGGCTGACCGGCTGACTGAGGCAGTCCCATAATCTCTGAAAACTCATCTATCAATAATGTCATCTCGCCCCACGGGAACCAGAATGTGCAAGTGCGCGGATTCCACCGCTCTGCCAGTGCATGGATCAGATTGCCGTTGACTGTCAACTTTCCCACTGCAGATGTCAGTTCCAACCCGCAATCGCTCAAGTGATCCGGAAACATACAAGAGAAGTTTTTGAACCAGACATAGTACCACCGGGGGAAGAAGGGTCCGGTGCTGAGAGCTCGATGCTTGGGAAGACTTTGTCGCACCTCGTAGGAGATGTGACCCTCAGGAAAAACATAATTGAGCTGACTGGATGCCATTGGACTGAAAGATAGGAAAATTGGAATTAGACATTGGAAAAATACAAGAATTTTGAAAATTGCAGGCAGGATAAAAAGCTGGAAATTCGAAGTCTAGAGGAACAAAAGAATGAAAAATCACCTGGAGTTTTGAAGAAAAAGTGGATAATTTGGAAAAATTGTTTAGGGTTTTTTAAGAAAAAGGAGATATTTCATAAAAGATGGAAAATGAGGTATTTTGAAAAAATGTCTGATATTTTGGAAAAATTGGGAAAGTATGAGGAAATAAGACGAAAAAATCATACATTCAATCACAAAAAATTATGTACATACAACAATCCCTAAGAAGTTGACTCTAAATGCAATGATTTTGAAAGAGCTTTAGGACCCTAATCCTGACTCTAGGCTCAGATCAACTGTGTCCAATCATGCTATGCCGATATACTCGAGCCGAGGCTCGATGTACGTGGCATAAAATTTATCTCCGGGTCTAGGCTTGTGTTTTTCCATCATCTTTGAGCGCCTGCGGATATACGTTGGACTATGGCCCTTGGTACGTGGCAGGGGGGCGTTAGCCCAAATAAGTGGCCTAGTTGTGAGGCTCTGTCCTGAACTATGGTTGTGGAAGAGAGCCCAACAACGTGAAGACCGGGTAGACATAGGTGGGGTGGTTTTTGAAATATGAGCACATGCAAGCAAACAAAGGGCTCTAAAACCTAATGAGATAGAGATTTTGAAAACTTTGAAGAAGCAAACATTGTTTTCATACAAGTCCTAGATTGAGGAGTGTTGTATTTTAGACCTAAGTCTAAGTGAGCATGAATAATTCTCCTCAATTTAGTCCTACCAAACCATGCCTAGTCTACATGCAATCCATGTCAGCTGGGTTCGAGCCTAGGCTCCTAGGTCCACATGATATCAGAAAATAAAAGTTGACAGTTCATAGAACATGATTCAGAAAATTGAACTAAGTCAAGCACACAATTGATCAGACGAAGATAGGTCCCATCTCGGTCGCCAAACCTGTTATCATCGCAAAATTTTCTCCCCTCCCTTGCGAGAGGGAAACGAATTTCACGAGTCAAACTCGACCAAAGTTTTGAAAATGGTTTTGAAAATTAACTCGCCTCTGTTTTGAAAATTTGCGGGAAAATTCCGTGGAATGGGATCCGCCTGTCGGTACGAGGTTCAACCGTTTCTGGCGCCTTTACCAGGGGTAATTGAACCAAGGATCAATTACGTGCTTTAACTTGACTCGAATATCTAAATTATGCTCTATTTTTCCTAGAATGTACAAAGAATTAGGCTTGTGCTATGAAATTTAGAAAATAATGCAAGTTTGAGAAAATATGATGTTTGCTTTGGAAAATTGAAATATGCTTGAAAATTGATTGGAAAAGTACTTGGAAATTGAATTCTTGAGAAAATCATTGAATTTCATTAGAAATCAGAAATTTACATTGGAAAGTGATTTCTCAGGAAAATTTGAACTTTAGAAAATTGATTTTGAAATTTGGAATTGCTTTTCTGAGGAAATGGATTTGAAAATTCTGAGAAAATCAGGAAGTTCATTGGAAAAGGGATTTCTGAAAGGGAAAATGAATTCTCAGGAACACGGGAATTATGAGAAAATTGATTTTTTTGAAAACTTGAGACTTTGAAATTTGAGAATTTTAAAACATTGAAAAATCTTGGTTTGAACTTAGGAAATGCTTTGAAATCTCTTTTGAAAACTTAGGATTTTGAGAAAATCAGATCCTGAGAAAGACTTGGAAATTCTTGAGAAAACTGAATTTTCTGAAATTAAAATTGGAAAATGAATTTAAAAATAATGTAATTTGAATGATATGAATGAATGAATATGAATTTGAAAAGAGAATTTCATTGAGGAATTGAAAAATCCTTTTGAAACTTTGAGAAATGCAGTGCATTTTTTAAGTTAACCTAAGTGTGTAGGCTGAATGTGGCTAATACGAAGATCATAAATCTTGATTTTCTTCGTATTCTGACTATGGCCATAAATACGAATCCCACCAAGTTTATAAACTCCATAAGAGCTTGTGCATGTGCCGTTCGTGTAAACCATAGTGAATTTGAAATAAATATGCATGAATCATACATCAGATATCAGAATTTGCTGAAATTAAACTATATGCAATGCAGTCCTATTCTAAGAAGAAAAATAACTCTTATTCCAAATATTACATTGACTTTTACAATGAATTGAATAAAATAATGAAATAAAATGGCTAAGTCTTCTTCTTGAATATTCCTGCAAAGCTGGAAAATATAGTTAGCACAAAATGTAGGTTTTTTTGAATTTATCCGAAAATATAGTAAATTATCGGATATTAGGCAGATATAAACCCAAATTCATACCCCCTTTGATATAAATATGATAAATAATGAATAAATTTTGAAAATAAACCTGAAAATTCGAAATTGGGGTCAAAATGGCCAAAATACCCCTGATGACCTTGAAATCAATGTTTTTTGAAAGAAATTTTGTAAATTTTGGAATTTTGAAAATCAAATGAAATAAATCAAATACAATATGATGAAATATGATGATATGGATGAAAATTTATGAAATTAGAAATTGAAATTTCGAAATTATGGTCAAAATGACCAAAATACCCCCGATAACAAGACTATGGCCTTGAAACCAGTGTTTTCTGAAATAAATTTTGCAAAATTGAAAAATATGAAATGCAAATGAGATTGAAATTAACCCTAATATGATTATACATGCTCATGTACATGATACAAACCCTAAAATGGCGAAAATATCATAAAATATCAAATTTAACCTGATTTTCGCTTCTGAATTTAAAGATAAACTAACACATGGAGCAAATGATCTTAGAATTAAGCCAAATTTGGCATGGACACCTAACCTAACACTAAAAACAGAATGGTGCTCGAAAATATATTTTTTTTGTATTTTTAAATATGAAAATTCAAATAAAAGCCCTAAATTTTATGATGTTTGCCTAAAATGTTGATTCTAAAGGGAATTTTGGATATCAAACTTCCATAAAAATTTCCGAAATTTTATGGGGAGACAGAGGATAGTAAGGCAAGGATTTGTGCCTTTTACACTTTCTGGTTTTGACCTATGGTGGGAGCTGTGCCACTTCGGCAAGTCGGATCGGAATCCGGCGACTCTAGGATTTGGAGGAAACAGACAGGTTTCGGTAGAAAACGTAGGCAAAATAGTAAACTGATGGTAAAAAAGCTGAAATTATGGGAAAATGTCCCTGACAAATAGGGGAAAGTTTGATCTTTTTACATAATTAGGATTCGGGTTACGGTTTGGAAAAGACCACACTGTTATCAGAGACCTAAATCTCTGGAATTTCGGGATATTGAAATCTGTCAGACAGAAAAGACAATTTTGGGAAAAATAATGAAACAGTTCAAAAAAATTCTCAAATTTTGGGAAATGACAGGAAATAATGTTAGAAAGAACTTTTGTGTTGAAAGTTTTTGCAAACGGGCTACAGATTGAGCGGACTCAGTGCATTAGGGTCTGTCTATACCTTGACAGAAGAAAATCGAGATTTTCCCAGAGGTCTAGGAAAATTGATTTTTGACAGAGGGTAAATCTGCTCGTACAGATTTCGAAATTTCCAGATCATTAGTGGATTCCATTTTGAATCCACTGTGATTTTTGGAAGATGATTTGAATCTCCCACAGGGGTGATTTCATGGGTTCTTGTTTGCTAAAGCAGAAACTAAAAATTTCTGGAAATGTGAAATCTTGGTTTGGGATTTGATTTATTTGAGAAGGTTTTGAAATCCAATCGTCTTGGGTTTTTTCAAGGTATCAGCAACAACCATGTGTATCCATGATAAAATTTTCAAGATTTATCATAAAGAATTCCTATGTAAAATAATGGATATACGGATAGAATATTAACTTAACTTTAATGAAATCAGAATAACACCTAAGCAAAACATAAATCTAACTAGCATGATGTTTAAAGTATGTAACTAATCATGGAAAATAACAAAAATAAAAAAAAAGTAAGCAGTGGATTTGAACCATTTTTTTTTATGTTGGCCGTAGAGATGAGGGATTCCATCCATAGAACGGATAGATCATATCATCCGGTAGCACTTTTATTGAAATATCATATATTTAAACAAATAAATATTGATGAAATGGGAGTCATACCTTGGATTCCACCTTGTGACGGATAGATTGACTGCAGCCTTGAACCTTGCTGGAAGAAAGTATTTTTGAGATGGGTTGTAGCCAATGGAGGGTGCTGATGGTTCTTTGAAGGAGGAGCTGGATGCTTGCTTGAGTTGAAGGTGGGTTGCACCTTGTAGACGTTTCAATGGAGCTGGAACCGGGGTTGAATGATGGTGGTGGCTGGGGTCATGGCTGCTGCAACCGAATGGAGCTACTTCATAGTTGGAGCCGAAGGGATGGCAGCCATGGCTGAATGGAATGCAAGAAAGAGAGAGAGAGAGAGAGAGAGAGAGAGAGAGAGAGAGAGAGATTAGAAGGGGGGCAGCCGTATGGGTCTTATTTTCTAGATTGATAACTTAGGAAAAATCCAAATCTTTCCCTAAGTTTTTGGTGGTTAATGAAAAAAGAGCAAAAGGGTTTACGTGAAGATGGCTGGGCAAGAGGAAAAGGAAGGGAGGAAGGAAAGGAAGAAGGAAAGAAGGAAGGGAAGGAAAAAAGAAAGAAAAGGGAAAAAGAAAGGAAAGAAAGAAAAGGAGGGAAAAAGGAAAAGGGAAAGAAAAAATTAGAAAAAAATGGAAAGTGGGGCTGGAAGGTGGGCAAGGGTGGTTGACCCCCTTGTGGGTCCCACCTTAGGAAAATAAAATAATAAAATAAATAAATAAATAAATAAAACAAAAAAATAAAGAAAAAGGTAACATTTTTTTTCTTTTTTATAAATTAAAACAGAAAATGCAAAAGGATGGGCCATCTCAGAGCGGGTCCAAATTCCACTTTTGAAATTTATTTTGACGATTAAAGGGGAAAAATAGTCTTTTCAGAAAATTTCTAGACGAAACGAGCTATTTTTGGCAGTTTTTGAAACAAGCTCGGATTTTGAAGTTCAATACCTCGTTGCGAAGCAAATCCAGTGTAGAATTTGAAAATTTAATTTTGAAAGAAATCCAGATTGTTTTTCTCGAGAAAATACTTCCAAATTTATTTCCAGACGAAACGAGCTATTTTTGACAGTTTTTGAAACAAGCTCGGATTTTGAAGTTCAATACCCCGTTGCGAAGCAAATCCAGTGTAGAATTCAAAAATTTGAGTTTGAAATAAATCTAGATTATTTTTCTTGAGAAAATATTTCCAAATTTAGACTCCCGGGGGTAAAAATGTCAATTTTGGAAACCCGGGGTTTGAAATTGAATTCTGAAAGCTTTTGAAACTTGATCTGGATTGAAATTTATAAAACTGTAGTTCTGGACTTTGAAAATGGAATGAAATGTGATGAAATGTTATGAAATGCTGAGAAATGATATGAAATGATGATAAATGACATGCGAAATGCAGACCCTGAATAAAGAATTTTGGATGTCAGACCCTGATTGACACTTGTACCAGTTTAAAAAGCATTAAAATTGATAAAATTTGCAAAATAGCTCAAAAAATGGTTTTCGGGACTCTACTGGGTCAGAGTGACACTGAAAATCAAGGTTTGAGCTTAAATGTACTGGAATGAGTTGGATTGAGCTGGGTTTTAGAGTTTCAGAACTCAAGTGAACTGACAATGATACTGACTCAACTGACCTTTCTGACTGAATTTTCAAGAAAAGCTGCCATTTTTAGAGAAATGGTACGGAATGGTCACTGGAGCGAAGTGAATTACGAACCTGAACTGGGTTTGAGCTTAAATAGAGGTCAGTAATACTGACATAAACTAAATTCGAAGCTCGAACACTAGCTCAATTGACTGAACTCAGCTCAATTTCAACTGAAAGAGCTGAAATGGACTAAAATGGGCTCTAGGACACTTAGAAATGGTTTTGACTGAAACTGGAGCACTCGAACTTCTGGTGAGCTCAAGTTAGACTCTGGGGAATATGACTGACTATGAATGACTGACTCAGAGACAATTGGCTTGAATTTGAGCAAGAAATGAGCTCATTTCTGAAGAAATGATCCCATTTTGGCAGGAATTGTCAGAAATGAAAATGGTCTTCTCACTGTGAGCTCAGATGAGCTTTGGAATGACTGATATTCTAAATGTTTTGAACTGACCAGTGAGCTTTGTTTACTCCGACTGACTAGGGTCCGGGATGACCTAGGGGTAAAATGGTAATTTTCCTAATGAAAGTGGGTAAAATGGTAATTTTCTGAAACTGACTCAGGGTTTGACTCCTACACTGACCTAACAGGGTTGGCACTGCACGAGGAGGGTTATTTGAGAATGGATGAGGAAAATTTGGGGTGTTTACACATATCCTCATATGTCCATGCGAATACTTCTTCATGCTGTTTGAGAAAATTAATGAGCCTTTCTTTCTCTCCCGGACTCAAACCGCTGCCAATCTTGAGAATTCTAGGATCATCTTCTGATCCGATATTGATGTCCTCAGTCGGATCCTGAACTAAAGATGATGGCTCGTCTTGTTTCTGAACTGATGCCAATTCTGATAATTCTTGAAGAACTGAATCAAACTCTACGGACTCTTCTGACTGCTTTGTAGTCTGTCTGCATTCTATTCTTATTTTGATCTGATGAATTACTGCTGACTTTGAACATGCATTTGGATTAAGGACGAGCTTCTTGATAGATCGGACAGACATTCTGAAAATTAGAGAGTAAATTGATTTAGGGAAATCGCCCATCATAAAACAAATTGCTTTTATTGAGAATATAATTGGAAAAATAAGAGATCAAAGTAATGACAATTTTGCAAAGATTTGATAATGAGAAGTAAGGAGACAAATGACATCCAGATAGATAAAGGAAACTTGCAACTTTATTGAAAGATAGAATTGATCAAAATGACAATGATGAAAATGAAATGGGATATCATCCCGACAAAAGAATATAAAAGAAAAGACGAATGAATTCTTCTAATGTGTTCCCTTGACGAAAATAGTGCCCTTCTGAGATTTTCTGCCACAAAAGCCTAATCCGGCCCTTTTAGGGCAATGCTGAGGAATCATTGGTTCGAGACGACCATCTCCATTTTTGCCTAGGCCTTGAAAAGGCTGATAGCCATGCTTCATTAATAGATCAAATCCCCTTTTGGCCTTCATAAATTGGGAGAATAGAGGATGATCCTTGAGTGTACTGTAGTCAATTCGTTCTCTAATCTTGAAGAACTGAGGGCCTTCCCATTGAGTCGTAGCCACTGTATGCCCGGGTTGTTCTGTCATTTGCAATATTCTTGAATTTTCTTCAAAGCTGACCTTTTCGATACCCCTAATGCTAGGGATATCAGTAGTAAAAGTGGGTCTAGGAACCATAGGCTATGCTAACCTCTGCTCTGGATGGTAGTATGCGCAGAAGAAGGGACCAAGTAGCCTGAACCGCTTGCCATAAGCATAAGTGTATCTAGGAGGTGATTTCTGACGATTAAAATAATCCCACACGACTTCTTCCTCCTGAAGGTTATTGATCAAGAATCAGTATCGAGCAACTGGAAGAAGCTTTTCACCATTGTATCTGAATGAACTGGCTCAGGCTGGCACATGCCGGAGAAACCAGGATTGCAATGCATAAGTGCACCCTTCGACTAGAATCGATTCTCCAAGTGTGAAACGGGTCAAACCCCGGTACAGAAAGGCGAGTGCGGCCATGGCTATCGAGAGGCGGCTGGTCTGTCGACTTCCCCATCTTCGCAGAAGTTAAACTATTCTGATATCCATGTAATTCCGTCCATCTGGAAAGAGAGCTAATCCCACAGTGCATAAGACCATTGCATGTTGGATTCTCTCTTGAGCTGTTCGAGACAAGGAGCTGACCTCCGCAAATGCTCCATACTGTCTGTAGATTTCGAGCAGGTCCACATATTCGTTTTCATCCTCCTCGATCAATGGCCAAGACTTGCGTCCTGTCATGCGGGCTTAAGAATCTCGGGGATCCAGACCCTTGACATTGATCAAAAATTGCTTCTCTAATGGATCTCGAGGCTGACCGACTGGCTCGGGCAATCCCATGATTTCTGAAAATTCATCAATCAGCACTGTCATCTCGCCCCATGGAAACCAGAAAGTAGAAGTGCTTGGATTCCATCGTTCTGCTAGTGCATGGATCAAATTGTCGTTGACTGTCTGCTTTCCCACTGCGGACGCCAGTTTTAACCCACAATTGTCCAAGTGGTCCGAAAACATATGAGAGAAGTTCTTGAACCATGAATAGTACCACCGGGGAAAGAAGAATCCGGTGTTAAGGGCTCGATGCTCGGGAAGACTTTGTCGCACCTCGTAGGAGATGTGACCCTCAGGGAAGACTGAATCAAGCTGACTGGATGCCATCAGACTGGAAGACATAGAAATTTGGAATAAGACTTGGGAAAATATAGAGATTTTGAAAATGCAGGCAGGATAAAATGAAGTAGGAAATTCAAAATCCAGAAGAAAGGAGAAATAGGAAGTCACCTGGAGTTTTGAAGAAAACGGAGGAATTTTATGAAAATCGTCCAGGGTTTAATGAAATATAAAGAAATATTTCATAAAATGAAGCATTTGAAAATCGTCCAGGGTTTAAAACATGGACAGTATATGGACATGGATTGGAAATCGTCTAGTATTTTTAGAAAATTGGGAAAATATGAAAAATAAAAAAGAAATATCTATGACACATTCAATCACATCCTGCACAAACAAGTATGCACATACAACATTCCCTAAAAGCTGACTCTAGATGCACAAGTTTTGAAATAGCTGTAGGACCTTAATCCTAACTCTAAGGTTCAGATCATCTGTGTCCAATCATGTTATGCCTATATACTCGAGCCAAGGCTCGATGTACGTGGCATAAAATCAATTTCTCTGGTTCTAGGTTCAAGTTTTCCAACATCCTTGAGCACCTACCGATATACCTCGAACTATAGCCCTTAGGTATGTGGTAGGGGGGCGCGAACCCAAATAAGTGGCC
Organism: Nuphar pumila; assembly: GCF_984573655.1. NCBI lineage: Eukaryota > Viridiplantae > Streptophyta > Magnoliopsida > Nymphaeales > Nymphaeaceae > Nuphar > Nuphar pumila. The sequence continues at coordinate 42,848,512 of NC_143260.1, read as the reverse complement.
CAGTTGTGTGGCTCTGTCCCAAACTATGGTTCTAGAAGAGAGCCCAGCAACGTGAAGACCGGGTAAAAGTAGGTGGGGTGGTTTTTTGAAAACATGATCACATGCAAGAAAATCAGAAGGCTCTAAAACCTAAAGAGATAGAGATTTTAAAAATTTTGAAGAAGAAAACATTGTTTTCAATCAAACCTAGATTGAGGAGGGTTGTATTAGACCTAAGTCTATGTGAGCATGCAAATTTCCTCCTCAATATGGTCCTACCAAACCATACCTAGTCTATATGCAATCCATGTCAGCTGGGTTCAAGTCTAGGCTCCTAGGTTCACATAATATCATGAAATAAAAGCTGACATTCCATGGAACACGATTTTGAGAATTTGAACTAAGTTAAGCACACAATTGATCAGGCAAAGACAGGTCCCATCACGGTTGCCAAACCTGTTATCATCGCAAAATTTTTGCTTTTGCGAGTCAAACTGACCTTTGAAAAAGATTTTGAAAATAACTCGCCTCCGTTTTTAAAATGCGGGATAATTCCGAAGAATGGGACTCGCCTGTCGGTACGAGGTTCAACCGTTCCTGGCGCCTTTACCAGGGGTAATTGAACCAAGGATCAATTGTGTGCTTAGCTTTGTTCAACTTGTCTAAATCATGTTCTATTTCCTAAATGCACAAAGAATCAGGCATGTGCTATGAATTTTCTGAAAATGCAGGTTTGAAAACATGATGTTTGCTTCTGAGATTTAAAATACTTGGAAAAATATTGGAAAAGATGTCACTTGGAAAATCGTGAATCATGGTGAAAGAATATTTCTGAGGAAAATGAAAATCGATTTATGAAAAATCCAAGTGTTTTGTGAAAATGAATTTATGAGGAATTTCAAGTAACTTTGGAAAACTTGATTTTTTCTAAATTTAAACTTTTAAATTGAAGATATAACTTGGAAAATCGAATTTTGAACTTTGAAAAATACTTGAAATATCATTTGAAAACTTAGAGTTTTGAGAAAATTGATTTCTGAATAAGACTTAGAAAATTTTTGAGAAAATTGATTTTTCTGATTTGGAATTTGAACTTGCAAATGAATGAAATGAATGAATATGGATTTGAAAGACTTGATTTTGAGGAATTGAGAAAATCCTTTTGTATTTTTGAGAAATGCAGTGCATTTTTGAAGTTAGCCTAAGAGTGTAGGCTGAATGTGGCTAATACGAAGATTACAAATCTGGGTATCATTTGTATTCTGACTATGGCCATAAATACAAATTTCACCGAGTTTGTCAACTCCATAAGAGCTAGTGCACGTGTCATTCGTGTAGACCATAGTGAATTTGAAATATGTGCATGAATAATGCATTCATCGGATATTAAAATTTGCATAATTAAACTATATGCAATGCATCCTATTCTATGCAGAAATTGAAATTATTATTCCAAATTTATATTTAATTTACATCACTATCAAATTTAAATACAGGAAATAAAGGAAAATAAAGTCTTCAATGTTTCTTCAAAACTAGAAAACTGGTTAGTGAATATATATTGGCTTTTCTAGATTTATCCAGTAATATCTAGAAATTACTGGATTTTGCTAGATATAAGCCATTTTCCATATGATTCCCTTATATAAACTTAATAAAATATGAAATAAGATTAAACAAATAATAAAGATGAGATTTGAAAATTCGAAATTGGGGTCAAAATGACCAAAATACCCTTGATAGCAAGTCTATGGCCTTGAAATGAGGGTTTTCAGAAAGATATTTTGTAAAAATGCAAGTTTTGAAATAAAAATAATGATAAATTAACTCAAATATGATATGACATGATTAAAAATATGAAAATTAGGGTTTAGAATTTCGAAATTGAGGTCAAATGACCAAATTACCCCTGATAGCAAGACTATGGCCTTGAAATGAGGGTTTTCTGAAATAGATTTTGGTAAAAACTTGGGATTTATGATTGAAATAAACACAAAATCAAACATGAAACACTCTAATATGATTCTAAACATGAAAAACCCTAAAACCACACACTTATGCACGAAAATTAAGAAATATCACAAAATTTGTGATTTTGCCAGTGTTTTTGGATCTTTCAGGTACCCTGTTTTGCAATTTGATCTATTCAAGCATCAAATGAATTCTAAATTTCATAAAAATTTTCACATACGCTTATTATAGCCCTAAAATCATATTGGAATTACAAAAATAATTTTTGACATTATTTTAATCCGAAAATTGCATTAACAACCTAAAATAAGATATTTTTAACCTAGGTTACAAATCAGTTTCAGAGTTAGACTCGAATCAGGGGTCAATCTTCCATGAAAACTTCTGAATTTTTACAGAAGCAAACTAGACATAAAAACAGAGATTTCCCAATTTACATATCGGAAAAAGCATCTCCGTCTAGGGAGAAACCCTTCCGGCAATCTGAATTAAAACCTAACAAATTTAACAGGGGTTAAAACAACTACTTCGGATCGAAAATACAGAAATAAATAGCATTATTAATAAAAAATTTATAAAATTTTATCAGTAAATAGTAGACAGAAAAATAATGAAACTCCTTTCTTACAGATCATGAATCGTATCTGTGGTTTGAGATCTATGGTTATTACAAGTCTGATTAAGGTTTTGGTAAACCCTAACGAGTTTTAAATTTAAAATCACACTTTCTATCAGAGGAAAAATAATAAACAGATATCAAAAAATCTCAAAATTTCACAGTAGATAGATCTAATCAATATGAATCCATAGCACTTTACAGATCCCAAATCAGATATAAGATGAGAAAAATATCATAACAGCAAGTTACTCTTTTGATTTTAACAACGATTTTAAAGTTTTAAAAACCTGATTTGATGTCTGATTTTTCTGACAGGGTTCCCGAATCCTAAAACCTCTGATTTTTTTACAGTAGTTTATTTACACATCCATGTATCACATATAAAAAAAATCAGAAATTAACAGTGAGTATTTCAATCCTAAATAACATGCTCTTTACTGTTCTAAACTAAAAACACACAGAAATTTGATAAAACCTAATAAATCATGCTTTAACTAATGAAAACAATAATAAAAAATACCAAACAGCAAAACAAAATTAATTTCTATGCTAAAACACATGTAATAAACATAAATAAGTAAAAAAAATAAATAAAAACAGGGAATCCATGGCTGGAATTGCTTTTACCATTGAAACCATGGATTTAATCCATTTAATTGGATAAATCTCATGTTTTCTTGGTTAAGAATATAAAAAATAATGCAATAATCAATTCTAATTGATTAGAATCATGAAAAACAGCATGGAACATGGTTAGATCATCTTCTTGAATTGAACTTGAGGTTCTTGAGGTTGAATCCATGGTTAAATCCATGAAAGGGGAGTTTCCATGGTGAAATCTATTGAAAAATCATAAAAAACCAATAAAAAATAATAAAATAATATTAAATAACTCCTTACCTTGGGGCTGCAACAATGGAGAAAGGGCTGGAGCTGGAGAGAGGAGGGAGATCACGAAAATTTGAGAGAAAAAGATCCCCGTTTGACCCCCTTTAGGTCCCCTATTTATAGATTTTTTTTTTTATTTGTTTAGGAAGAGTTTTGATTTTTTTGGTCTCTTTTTAATTGTTTTTGATAAACCACATGGGGAGGATGACTTTTTTGGAGAATTATAACATAAATGGACTCTAATTAATCCCTAATTAACACCTAATTAAACCCTAGAAAGTCCAAATGTGGCACCACCTAGTATGAACCCACATTTGGTTTTTAAAACTTGAATTTAAAACCTTTAAAAACCAATGGTTTAAAACTTAAATAAAATGGATTTTTAAAATTGATTTTGACTCCTCTAAACCCCTAACATAACTAGGACAATGACTAACCCTAGTCTAACCTTGACTTCTTCAAATGTGGCGCCACCCCGAGTGGGCCCCACTTGAATTTTCAAAAACGATTTTAAAACTTAAAAATGAGAGGTTTTTCAAAAGAGATTCAAAAGTAGACTTTGAGATTGAAAGTTTTGAAATGGTACAGAGTCTTGACTGAGTCAAAACTCTTCTAGATACGGCGCCAACGGGGTGGGCCCAACATCGAAGTTTTGAAAAACTTGAAATAAATACTAAAAATGGCTTTAAAAAAGGGTTAAAATCAACAGTTGAAATTCAAAGTTTTGAAAATAGAGTTCTAAGCGAACTGGAACTCTGGGCTAGAGTCCTGGATTTATAGGACTCTGAGATTTTGGGTTTTAAAAGCCAAATGAAGGAGTTTCTGAAAAGATTTTATCAAAAATGATGAAATAAGTCAGAAAATACTGTCAGGGTTAGACTCCTAACTCAATCAAGACTCTGAAATAGAGTCCTGGATTAACTGGACTCTACAAAATGACCTAATTTTTGAAAACAAATAAAAATAAATAAAAAATGGAGAAAAAATAAACTTCAAAACAAACTCTTGACTAGACTAGGACTCTGAGACAGAGTCCTGATCGGACTGAAACTCTAGATTTTTTGGTATTTTCTGAAAAACAAATGAAAGAACTTGTCAAAACAATGAAAACAATAACGAATATTGGAATAAAACAGAGTTCTGATTCAACTGAGACTCTAAGGAGAGAGTCCTGATTGAACTAGGACTCTCAGATTTTTGGATTTTCTGAGAAAACAAATGAGAGAATTTTGAAAAACAGTTAAAAACAAGATGAAATTGAAGTTTTGGTTCAGAGTTCTGATCTGATTAGAACTCTGAGAAAGAGTCCTAATTCGATCAGAACTCTAAGAATTTTGGTTTTCTGATAAGCAAATGATGAAATTTGGGTAAAGCTTTTGAAAACCAGTGAAAATGAAGTATAAAAATCAATTTTGGATAGAGTCCTGATTCGATCAGGACTCTGGGGTAGAGTCCTGATTTGATCAGGACTCTGAGATAAAACCTCAGAATTTTGAAATTCTTTGATAAAAGTGTAACAATTTTGATAGATGGAAAGATTTTTGAAAGATTCTTTCAAAACTGAAATCAGGATCAGAGTCCTGATCCAACTAGGACTCTCTGAACAGAGTCCTGTTTTGACTAAAACTCTGAGTTTCTGTCTCTTTTTGAAAGATTTTGAAAGATTTGATTAAAATAGATAAAATAGCTGTAAAAGATTAGAGTCCTAATCTGATTAAAAACTCTGAAGAGGAGTCCTGATCCGACTGGACTCTTGAAGAAGAGTCCTGATCCAACTAAGACTCTGAAATTTTGGCCAAAACAGAAGATTTTGAAAGGTTTTCTCCGAAAACAAGTAAAAAGGTAGTGAAAAGTAGAGTTCTGATCCGACTGGACTCTGGAAAAAGAATCCTAATCCAACTAGGACTCTGAAATTTTTGGAGATTTTTGACAAGTAAATGAATCCAGAAGCGACACCACCTAAATGGGTCTCATCTGAGAATTGAAATCGGTTGAAAATTGAGTTTAAAACAAATCCAGATTGTTTTCTCAGAAAACATTTCAAAATATAAGTTCCTGGGGGTTGACAAATGACAGAATGCTGATTAAAAACCCAGGTTTTAAAATTGATTTTGAAGGAAAAGTTTTAAAACCTGAATCTGGATTAAATATTTTGAAAACAGGAGTGCTGGATCTCGAAAATGAGATGTAATGACATGCAATGCCATGCAATGCAATGAAATGGTATGTCGAATGCATGCAATGATATGCAATGACACATGAAATGTAAGCACTGGATGAGGGTGAAAATTTGAGGTGTTTGCGACGCCATCGAAATGATACTGGGGCAAGAGAAGAAATGAGGAGAATCAGATAGAATGCAGGACTTACGGATAGACTCTTGAAGAATCAAACCTGGAAATTTTGAAAGATTGAGGAAATTTTAAAGGAATGTTTCAGGGTTTTAAAGAAAATTTGATCTAAAAAGAGAAAAGAAAATGTAGGTAGAGGAAAATATACACCTGGGGTTTTTGAAAGTAAGGGAAAATTTTGAATAATATGCCCAGAGTTTTTGAAAAAGGTTTGATACATATATATGAGAGAGTAAGAAAAATATCACATAACCAATGCTGCACAAACAAGGATGCGCATACAACACTCCCTAAAGGCTGACTCTAAATGCAATATTTGAAATGGCTTGTAGGATCTTAATCCTAACTCTAGGGTTCAGATCATCTTATTCCAATCAAGATATGCCGATATACTCAAGCCGAAGCTTGAAGTACGTGGCATAGAAATATTTCTCTGGTTCTAAGGTAATGGTTTCCCGACATCCTTGAGCACCTACCGATATACCTCGGACTATGGCCCTTAGGTACGTGGTAGGGGGCACGAACCCAAATAAGTGGTCCAGTTGTGAGGCTCTCTCCCGAACTATGGTTCAGTGAGACATCCCAGCAACGTGAAGACCGGGACAATATAGGTAGGGATGTTTTCAAAAACATGTTCAACATGCAAGTCCTAAAAAGATAGAAAAAATGAAAGAGGCATACACTTGCATACATTGTTTGCATTCAATCCCTAGAATTGAGGAAAGTTGTATTTGAGATCTAAGTCTAATGTGAGCATGAAATAATCTCCTCAATATGGTCCTACCAAGCCATACTTAGATCCTATATGCAATGATGTCAGCTTAGGACAGAGTCTAGGCTCCTAAGGCTTGCATGGAAATGAAGCTGACATATGTAGAATAAAGACTTAGATAATATCAAAGCAAAAGAAAAAAGGCATAATTCGACCGGACGGAGACGGGTCCCATCACGGTCGCCAAACCTGTGATCATCGCAAAATTTTTCCTCTTGTAATATTCTCTCTCTTCTCTTTTTCTTTCCAATCCCTATTTCCTCCTTTTTGAAGGGAGAAAATAAAAGACAGAAAAGAAGAGAGAAGAGAAGAGAAAAGAAAAGAAGAGAAGAGAAACTCTTTTGCGAGGTCTCACTTGACCTTAATTTTGAAGGTATTTAAGAAAATAACTCACCTCTATTTTGAAATATTTGCGGGAAAATTGGGAGACGGGATTCGCTCGTCGGTACGAGGTTCGACCGTTCCTGGCGCCTTTACCAGGGGTAATCGAACCAAGGGTCGAATTCATGCCTTTTGCTTTGCCTTAATATTACCTAAGAATTTATCCTAAGTCTAAATGCACAAAGAATCATGCTTGTGCAATGAAAAAGATGTATGCTCTTTTTGAAAATGATTTGGAAATCTCAAAGTATTTCTCAGATGAATTTGATAATAGAGTGAAGAAATGGTTTCTAACTTAGGACTTTAAGTTTTAAAGTTCTAAGTTTTTGAAATAATCAGAGCTTGGGAAAAATAAATCTGAACTTCGAAAGAAATGGTTTTGAAGTTGGGATAAAAGGAAAAGAAAGGAAAATTAAAAGTCATAAATGGACTTTTGAATTAGGATTTTGAATCAAGATAAAGATGAAAATGTTATTTGAATTTCAGTTTTAAAGTTTGAAATCAGGGTAAGATTTGAAAAATCCGAGTAAAATTGAGAGATGGAATTGATTTTGGGAATTTTTGGGAATCAAAACTTGGATTTTAAAATCTGGGGTGAAAATGGAATTGGATTCAAGAATTGGAATTGAGAATAAAAGTTGATTTGAAATCTGAAATTTAAGATGGAATTTGAATCTAAAGCCTGGATTCTAAATAGAGTTGAGATTCAAAATTGAATTCTGGATTTAGAATCCTAAATGGGATTTGGATCTGAGTTTTTGAAATGGAGTTCGGATCTGAAGTCTGAGACCCGTGGTAGAAGTGAATTCTGGATCCTATACTGGATTTTGGATCTGAAGTTTGAGATCCAAGGTGGAATTGGATTCTGGATCCTATACTGGGTTTTTGGATCTGAAGTCTGAGATCCAAAAGTGGAATTGGATTCTGGATCCTAAAAATGGATTTTGGATCTGAAGTCTAAGATCCAAGATGAGGTTGAATTTTGGATCCTAAAATAGGTTTTAGATCTGAAGTCTAAGATCCAAGATGAAATTGGATTCTGGATCTGGAACCCTGAATGAGAATTGGATCTGAAGTCTGAGATCCAAAAGGAGAGATTGTATTTGGAAATCTGGATCCAAATTGGGATTGTGATCTAGCTTTGGATTTGGATTTTGAAAGTCCAAATGGGACTTTTGAAGATGGGTCTGGGTTTTGAAAACCCAGATTGAATTTAAAATTTAGGAAAAGTCAAACTTTGAGGTTTTAGAATCAATTTCAAATTTTGATTCTGAATTTGAAGATGAGAAAGTAAACTTGATTTTGAAACAGGAGATGACTTCAAAGTTAAATCAAACTTTGAAGTTTGGATTTTGTCTTGAAATTTGAAATTTGAATATAACATGAATTGGAAATTTCAAAGTCAATTTGGACTTTGAAATTGATTTTGATTCTTGAAAATGGGAGAGAATTGAATTTGAATCTATGATTTGATCTGAGAAGTGAAAAAAAAAGAATCACTTGGAATTTTGAAAAGGGAATTTTGAAAATATGATGCAATTCTATCCTAAATGATGAATGAAAAAAGAATTTTGAAATTGGATTTGAAAATCCTATTTCATTCTTTAAATGAATGTAAATAAGATTGAGGATATAATATATCCCTGACTATGGTCATTGGATATATTATATAATAATCATATTTAAATTCAAGTGAAGAATAGAATATTTTTTTGGTGCTTTTATAGAGTTTAAAATGAAATTAATTCTCAATATATCCTGACTATGGCCATTGATATATGTATTGAATCAATTTTAGACTAAACTCTGATAAAAGAGGAAAATTTTTAAAGAAAACATGATGAATTTTGAAAAGGATCCAGTGTGGATCAAATGTTATTTTATAAAAGATAAAAATACTAAGTTTTGTTTACATCCTAACTATGGCCATTGATGTAAATCATCAACTTAGGATTAATTACCTCTTACGAAATGGTGCACGCGCCATTCGTGTTTCACCATTGTGAGATTTTGAGAAATGAAGACAAAAAGCATGAAAATAAGCAATTTATGATATTTACAATGCTCATTCATTCTATCTATGGTAAAATGCTCACATGTCAAGATATACATGATGAAAAGGATGGAGAATGACTTACATACCTATATATATATACATATATATATATGTGTGCCTATATATATACATATATACGAATGTATACATATATATACACATATAGGTATATATATACATATATATATACCTATCTCTCTCTCTATATATATATATATACATACATATATATATATACATATGACATGCACTTAATGAGAATAAAGCTAATGAAGGGATTATTATGCAAATGAAGGGATCAGAGCAACTCATTGAGTTGCTGTAAAAAGAAATTTGCAGCAGTTCTATGAACTCTTGTGCAACCATCATGATCACAAGTGAGGTATTCCGATCATGCATATGGTATAATTAAGTAGAAATGACAGGGGAATAATGCAGGGGATTCCTAAGGTGATGTTTATAACAGTGCAACAGGAGGGTGTGGGAGATTGGTGTTCTTGACAGCGGTGAAAGTATGTATACCTGCTGTAGGAGTTGCAGGTGTCACCTGTGGTAAAGATCATAGAAATGGTCAGTGATGGGCTGAGATAGCAGGTAGGGTATTGCAAGTGATTGCTACCTAGCAGGGGCAACTAAGGTGTAGGATGATGGGCGACTGTAAGCATCACTGTGGACGTTACAGTAGCCATGAAGAGGGCTGGTAAAGGTGTGCTGAAAGAAACAACACCGTGCACAGCGAATGGTGGGGGTGTTGTTGTGATGATGCAAAGAGATGATTGTGAAGGCTATGGACATGCAGCTAATGATAGTGGATTATGGTGAATACATATGAATGAACCATGTATTGACAGTGAGAAATATATGTACAAATGCTAAAAAAAAATGGAACTGAGTTGGAAGGTAGGGCATAGGCGCCCGTGTATAAAAAAAAAGGTGTTGTTTATGATGAACAATTTTATCCACAAAAAGGTAGATACAGAAATGTGTGTTATACAGTAATGTCAACTGTTTTCTATACCTTGAACCATCAGCAAAGTGCTCCCTATAATAGTATACTAATGTTGTATGGAGCTCATAAGTATAAGTTAATTATCTGCAAGAATGACTGCATAGCATGGCGCAACACATAGTATTCTTGAGATTCACTGTATAGGTGTTGTGTATTCAGATCAATTTGATCTCAGGGACATGAACGATAGGACCTTTCAGCATACAGAGTGACCCACTGATATCGACCAAGTCATAAGATTTTACACTAGGAGCAGGACAGGAATTATGACCTTAGTGGGGCAATTACTATGGTTGATAAAAAAAACTCGCACAAAAAGGAAATGAGATGGTCTTTACACCAATTACTGCTGACGACTGCCTGGAAACCAATTGATAATCTGAGTTTCAGAAATATACATAAAGAGAAAAAAAAAGTATATATATATATTTTGGAACTGTCATATCAGTTGCAACCATTACTCTGAGAACCTAAGTAATTAATTGACTCCTCTGCTGTTGGTTGAAATACTTGGTCATCTCCTGAGCAAAGAACTATAATATGTTTTCAATGGAGGATCTGTGTAGGTGCAGAAAGTGAAGGGCTGTGCTATCAATGCAAATGTACATATGATAGGAAGCAACGATGTATAACAGAGTGATATGTTGGGTAGTGACGGCAGGGGAAATGTTGTGTTGGAGATGCACAACACCTGCAGTGGTTTGATGAGGCTGCTGATAAGGTTATGCAGGGATGACCATACAACAGTTAGGCTGTTGTATGAACCACTCCAAATAAAAGGAGATTGCAAAGGGGGTGATTTGCAGCAGTACCTAAAGGTAGTGGGTGTGTGCTGTAGTGTCAACAACTGTAGGCATTGGGAAGCTCTAGCTGGTGGGGGTCATATGTTGCAGAGGAGGGAGTTTTCAGCAGATCCATAAGATGGTAATCTTACATAATAAAAAAACAAACAAACCGTCATCATATTGTTGAGTCCCAGGTTCAATTTCAGACAAATGGGAAGTAAGATGCATAGAATGAGCCTCGTCTGTTTTTCAGCAACTACTATGTGGATGATATAGTTTACCAAATTGAGTACTACTGAGGTGAAAGCTTAATAAACCATGACATTGAACTTCTATAGGCCTTATTTGCATAAGCTAATCCCTTTCCCAGTAAAATACTAATGACAGCTAAATAGAACAAGTAAACAACTAAAAGTGATCGAATTCCTTACCTTGCCTGTACAATCACCATACCACCGGTCCCCCCCCCTTTTTTTTTTTGCAATTATGAATATACACAGAGTAAAGCAAAACATACTATCAGCTTATGATGTTTGAACACTAATTCTAATCTTACCACCAGAATAACATTTTTTTTTGTGAAAACTCCCAAAAAGCAAACTGGAAGTATGGCTACCCTATGATGGAAAGTGACAAACTATCACACAATATAATGTTCAAAGCTTTGCTGAAATCAAATCTGGATGGAATCACTCAAAAGTGAGGTTTGATGTGCATCCCTTTTTAATTCAGCGTGGCAAAGTGTATCCCCTGGAACTTTACAGAATACTATAGCATGAATATAGATAAACCTATATTGGAATGTAGGAATATGAAAGAAAACACAGAGGGTTAATGCAAGTTTGGAGAGATCGGATGAAAATGAAGACTAGGTGAGCACCGAAATCCTTGTTCAGGGCAATGGAACTATTGGCATCTGTCCTGAATCAGACAGATGAATCAATGTTCATTTGTTCAAGATTTTTTTTTAGCCCCAAATAAGTTGATGCTGCCAATGAAATTTGGGAAGTGCCATGGATGAAACGTAAATGGAATGAAGCCTGGTGTTATACAGAAATGAATGATGATGGATATGGTGACGTTAAACAAGAATGCAATTGATATCATTGACACAGAGAATGAACCGTAGGATATATTATTTTTAGAGGATATTGGAACAAATGTAATAAAAAAAAACCTTCGTTTACTCCTTATCAGAACATATGGCATAATGAAACCCAATGTCATGGCAAAGCATGAATGCATGCTTACAGCAAGACTTAAGTAATAGGGACGCCTATTTATATTACAATTTCACCTGAACGTCTGCTGTAAACGAAAGCACGAATCAGAAAGAGGGTGAGAAGAAAGAAGTAAATAAAAAAAAAGAAACAGAGGAAATGATGGCAAAACCCTCAAGCAAGATCAAAATGAACCGGATGATGGGCCGCATCAAATGGGATTAGAAAAAGAAAGGAACCCATTATAGGAAAAAAAATAACATATGGAATCGATACAAGTATGCTTATAATGGAAAATACAGAAAATAAATAATAATAATAAAAAAAATCAAAATACTTAACAAGTTGGCCGAGTGGGATAAGAAACCAGTAGATTACTGAGTGGGGATCAGTAGATGATCAAAACTTAGGTGAAAATCAGACATTACAGGGAAAATGAAATAAAAAGAGGAGGATAACAATACAGGGTATAAATTGAAACCATGATCGCCATATGCAAAAACCACTAAAATAACAAAAATAGAGGGAAAACCGAGGGAAGAAAGGAAAAATGGAAAATGGATAAAAAAAAATATGTTGGAATTCGACTATTCTTGATAATATGGCACACAGATGGACCGATCTTGTCATAAGCAAGTCGATACCGCCAGAAGTGCCTTGTTGGGTCGATAAATAATAAAAAGAAATAAGAAACTATAGAAAATCGAAAATAGCAGAGAGAGAGGACTTACTGTGTTCTGCAGAAGTCTTGAAGGATGGGGAGACCAACCTTCTGATTCCACTTGTATTGCTAGGAGTATTGGTCTTCTTCGCCCGATCAGAGGGGAGAGATTGAAGTGAAAAACCGATGCGAGAGGCAAAGAGTGGATGTTGCTTGATGATGATCAATCCTCCAGAAGCAAAGCCAGTGTATGAGATGAAGAAGTGAATGAGCAGAGGAGAAAAATGGTTGGCGGTAATGGGTATTGAGATGATGGCAGATTATAATGGATGAAGTTGATGGATGCCTTCGAGTAGCGGTGGAAGATCCTTCTTAAAGGAAAGTGGAGAGTTTGAGAGGAAAATTTGTTGAGGATCAATGGAGGAGAACGAAGGGGGTTGTTTGAGATCAGCGATGGAGAGAGGAGAGGGAAATGCGCGGGAGGAGTCCATTACCTTTTTTGTGATATTTCCCAAAAGAGGCTCCCTTTTAAAGAAGCTTTTTGAAAAAATGCTTTTCAAGTGAGTTTTTTAGTAAAAATAGTTAAAAAAAGAGCTTGAAATCATTTGTTTTTCTCGTAGTTTTTCCATTTTTTTTTGTTTTTGTGTTATTTTTCAGTTTTTTTGTATTTTTGGAAAAAGTCTAAGACTTTACGAGAAAACAAAGGTTAGACATTATTTTTTTTGTATTTTTTCAAAGTATTTACAAAAGGGAGTTTTTCTGAGAACTCAAAGCGATTTTGGGAAAACTTCTTCAGAAAATGGGTTTATATCCAGATTTTGAGGAAATATTCAAGGTTTAAAGCCTCGAATTGAGAACTACAGAGTTGTGGATCCAACAGAGTGCCGGATGAACTGCCCGAGCCATTCAAAACTATTTTTGGTATTTTTGTAATCTTAACTTGGAAATCGGAGAACGAGGCTCAAATTTGGGTTTAAAACACTGGTTTCAGATTCGGAATTGAATTTGAATATATCAATATTGAATTCAATCCAGAAAATCTGAAGAACGATTGAAATTTAGCTTTGGTTTTCTCAGAAAATGGAACCAGGGGCAAAAAGGTCATTTTTACAAACCTTTGAAAAATTTGGGGTTTTCACAGCAATGCAGTCCTATTCTAAGCAGAAAATGTAAATCTTATTCCAAATTATTGCATTAGTTTTTACATTGAATTGAACAAAAGAAAAGAAATAAAATAACTAAATCTTCTTCTTGAATGTTCCTGTAAAACTAGAAAACATGTTAGCACAAAAATGTAGGTTTATCTGAATTTATCCAAAAATATTAAAAATTGTCAGATATTATCCAGATATAAACCCAAATCATACCCCCTTTGATATAAACATGAAAAATAAGTAATAAAATTCAAAAATAAACTTGAAAATTCGAAATTAGAGTAAAAATGACCAAAATACCCCTAATGAACTTGAAATGAGGGTTTTCTAAGAGATTTTTTGTAAAATTCAGAATTTTGAAAATCAAATGAAATAGGATTAAACATAATATGATGCAATATGATGATATGCATTAAAACTTAGAAAATTAAAGATTGGAATTTCAAAATTGAGGTTAAAATGACCAAAATGCCCCTGATAACAAGACTATGGCCTTAAAACCAGGGTTTTCTGAAATAAATTTTGCGAAAATGTGAAATTGAAATGCAAATGATATTGAAATTAACCCTAATATGATAGGATATGCTTATTCACATGATAAAAACCCTAAAATGGCAAAAATATCACAAATTATCGAATTTAACTTGATTTTCGCCTCTGAATTTAAAAGTAAACTAACACATAAGGTAATTGAACTTGGAATTGAGCCAAATTTAGCATGGACACCTAGACTAACCCTAAAAACAGAATGAAGCTCGAAAATCTATATTTTTGATATTTTTTAATATAGAAATTAACTAAAAATCTTAAAAATCAAGATTTTGCTTAAAACTCTAAATCTAAACTTAATTTTGGGTACTAAACTACCATAGAAATTCCCCAAATTTTATAGGGTGACAGAGAACAGTTAGACAAAGATTTTTTCCTTTTACATCTTTTGGTTTTGACCTATGGTCAGAGCTTGACAGCTCCGGCAAGTCGGATGAGATCCGACGACTCTAGGACTTAGAGCAGACTGACAGGTTTTGGGAAAAATTTTGAGAAAAATAGCAAACAGTGAAGAAAATGACTTAAATTTTGGGATAATATCCCTGACAAACAAAGAAACAATTACTCTTTTGACTATATTAGGATTCGAGCTATGGTTTGGAAAGGAGTAGAGGATTATTAGAGATCTAAATCTCTATAATTCTCAAACACTGGAATTTGACAGACAGGGAGTTTAATTCCGTGAAAAATTTCTAGGGTGCTCCTAAAATTCTCAAATTTTGGAATGACAAAAGGCATAATGAGGAACAATTCTTCTATTGAAACTTTTGACACCCGACCTGCAAATTGAAGCATCACAACGAATTAGGGTCAGTCTAGACCCTGACAGGAAGAAATCAAGATTTTCACAGGGGTCTGCGAAATTTGATTTTT
Organism: Nuphar pumila; assembly: GCF_984573655.1. Classification (NCBI taxonomy): domain Eukaryota; kingdom Viridiplantae; phylum Streptophyta; class Magnoliopsida; order Nymphaeales; family Nymphaeaceae; genus Nuphar; species Nuphar pumila. The sequence goes on along the minus strand of NC_143260.1, from coordinate 42,833,244 downwards.
AGCAGGAACCAAGACTCCTTAGAAAAATCTAGGAAAATACTAAAAACAATAGATTATAACAGGGATCCACTTTATTTTTTTGGGAAGGAATCAGATCGTCCATTTGGGAGATCTCGGATGTTCTTGTCTGCTAAAGGGGGGGTTTGGAAATTCCAGGAGAGTAAAATCCCAGTTTGGAATTCGATTCATTAGAGAGGGTTTCAAAACCCAAATGGACTCAAATTTTTAGTAGAATATCACAGATAAACTAAGGCACTCAAATAAAATTTTCAGAATTTATTGATAAAAAATTACGCATGAAATAACGATTAGAATACGTGCCTAAAATCAAAACTATGTGTTATCAATGAAATCATACTAAATAGCATAAAAAAATAAAACAAAATAAATATAACATGAAGAAATACATGAAATATATCAAAAACTATGAAAAAAAAAGATCAGGGAGGCATGTAAATCATTTTTTTGATTTCGGCTTTTGATATTAGGGAATTTGATCCATCTTCCAGACGGATCCCCTATTTATATAGCCATTGGCACGAATGAACACAATTTTCATTTTATTCAAAAACAAAGTTTTGAAAACCGTAAATCCAGTTTTGAACTGGATTCACTTTAGATTCATGCAAAATCTCATAGAAACCTTTATCTACTTCATGCAATCAAGGAGCTTTACCTTAGATGGTGTTGACTTCTAATGGAGAAGGCTTGGATCAGCTACACCAAGGAGGATGGTGATATAAGAGGCCTGCAACTGGGCTTCAAAGTGGCTAGAATCTTGGTCGAGATGAGGTTGTGGATTCGATGGCTGCAATCATGGTGGATCGACTGCTGGAAGAGAAGCATGGAGCGAAGCTGCTGGTGGCTGCAACTTGGAGGTGGTTGTAGTCGCGTGGTGGTACTATTCCAAGTTTGGACCAATGGTGGTGCTTCCGGGTAGGCGTCGGCTGGAGCTTCAAGGTGGTTGGAGGCTTGTGTTGGAAGGTGGAAGGCACTGGTGGTGAGGATGGTTGCAGTCTTGTGCTTGAAGGTGGCGGTGGCTGGAATCAAGGTGAGAGAGAGAGAGAGAGAGAATGTAGCAGCCGTGTGATACTTTTTTTTTTAAACCTAAAAACTTAGGTCTTTAATTGAGGATAGAGTTAGGTATTTTAGGGGCTAATAAAAAGGGGGAGGGGGGGGAAAGGATGTACGTGAATGGGCTGGACCAAGGAGGGAAAGGAAGGAAGGGAAGGGAAGAAGGAAAGAAAGGGAAGAAGAAGAAAGGAGGAAAGAAGAAAGAAAAGGAAAGAAGAAGGAGAAGAAAAGAGGAGGGAGAGGAGAAGAAAAGAGGAAGGTGGCTGTACGTGAATGAGAAGGAGAGAGGGAAGGAAGGAAGGAAGAAAGAAAAGAAAGAAAAGGAAGAAAGAAGAAAAAAGAAGAAAAGAAAGAAGAAGAAAGGAAAGAGAAGAAAGAAGAAGAAGGAAAGAAAAGGGGAAGAAGAAAAGGAAAGAAGGAGGAGGAAGGGAGGTCGATCCTCTTGTGGGTCCCACCTCCTCTCATAAAAATGAGAATTTAAAAAATAAAATAAAATATAGAAAAAAAAAGATATTATTATTATTTTTTATTTTGAAATGAAAATATAAATGTAAATGAAGGAGCCATCTCAGAGTGGGCTTACTTTCCAAATTTGAAATTCATTTTGAAGATCATAGGGGTAGAATGGTCTTTTTTAGAAAATTTCCAAACAAAATGAGCTATTTTTGGCAATTTTTGAAACGAGCTCAGAATTTGAAGATCTGCACCCCGGTGCGAAACAAATCCAGTTTAGAATTTGAAAATTTGAGTTTTAAAGAAATCTAGATTATTTTCTCAGAAAAATATTTCCAAATTTAGAATCCTGGTAGTAAAAATGTTAATTTTGGAAACCCAGGGGTTGAAATTGATTTTTGAAAACTTTAAAAGCTCAATCTGAATTGGAATTTATAAAACTGGAGTTTTGGATCTCAAAAATGAAATGATGGAAAATGATGAGAAATAATATGAACTGCCATGCGAAATGCTAACCTTGAATGAAGAAATTTGGATATTGGAACTTGATTGACACTTATGCCAGTTCAAAAAGTAATAATTTTGATAAAAATCACAAAATAGTTTAAGGAATGGTTTTCGGGCTCTACCTGGCTAGAGTGATACTGAAAATTAGGGTTTAAGCTGGATTGAATTGAAATAAACTGAATTGAGCTGGGTTTTAGGGTTTCAAAACTCAAACGGACTGACAAGACACTAACTCGACTGAACTCCCAGACTGAATTATCAAGAAAAGCTGCCATTTGTAGAGAAATGGTCACTGGAGTGAAGTGAATTACAGACCAAAGCTAGGTTTGAGCTGAAACAAAGATCAGTAATACTATCATGAACTAAAACTGAAGCTCAAACACTAGTTCAACTGACTGGACTCAGCTTAATTTCAGCTAAATGAGCTGAAATGGGCTAAAATAAGCTTCTAGACACTTGGAAGTGATTTTGAACTAGAACTGGAGCACTTGAACTTTTGGTGAGCTCAAGCTAGACTCAAGGGAATATGACTGAATGTGAATGGCTAACTCAGAGAACATTGGCATGGACTTGAGTGAGAAATGATCTCATTTTTGAAGAAATGATTTCATTTTGGCAGGAATGATAAAAAATAGAAATGGTCAGTTTATTGTGAGATCAAATGAGCTTGAAATGACTGATATTCTAACTGTTCTAAACTGATCAATGAGCTTGGTTGACTCCAACTGACTGGGGACTGGGATGACCTAGGGGTAAAATGGTAACTTTCCTAATAAAAGTGGGTAAAATGGTAGTTTTTTGACATAAACTCGGGGTTGGACTCCTACACTGACCTATCAGGGTTGGCATTCACATGAGGGATGTGTCTAAAAATGGATGAGAAAAATTCAGGGTGTTTACAATCCCTCTATCTCTCGCTCGTTTCCTTCCTTACTTCCCTCTTTTTCCTCCAATTTTTTCCCTCCTTTCTTCTTTTTCTCCTTCCTCTCTAACTGGCTCTCTTACTCTCCTTCTTCTCCCTTCCCTCTCTTTTCTCTTCTTCTCTTCTTTCATTTCCCCTTTTCCTTCTTCTCCGGTGAAGAACGTCCATCCGGCAGTGGCACAAGGGAGAACCCTCTCAATCCAATCCGGTGAAGCAGCATACCGGCGGTGGCGTAAACGGTGAAGGCCATCCTCTCTTCTCAACCAAGACTGTAAATGTGTTCTTCCTTCTCTCCCTCTTCTTCTCTACTTCTTCCCCTTCTTTTCTCATTCGTTCCTCTTCTCCTCTTCGTTCTTTAGTGTAGAAGAATAGTTGTATTATTTTAAAAATTAAAAATGAAAAAATGAATTAGATTGAGTTTCGGTCATTTAGCAATTTTTGTTTGCTGCAAATTTTTTAGATCTGGTGTTTTGTTTATTAATCGTAATCTGTTTGTTTGTTTTTCATCTATCATGTTTTCATTAGCCAAGTTTGCATCATAGTCATCTTCTTTGCATCATAGATTACATTTAGTTAGTTTTGAACCAATTTTTGCGTCGTCCAGCATCGGATCTGAGCAGTTCCATAAACTCAACATCTTCCATTAATGTCTGCATTGGTAGAACATCTGCAAACATTTAAGCATTAGTAGTGAATCGTATCTCAGCCGATGCATCCTCATCGCAATTCCTGAATTGGTTATTTGCATCATTTGTTACTTTAAATTAGCATTTCTTCATGATTCATTGCATTTCCCCTTAAATAGCTGCATCACAATCTGCTTACCGTCTCCTCTGTTCTTGCTTTATGTTTTCATCCTCTGATTTGCAGTTTTGTTTAGTCTCTTTGTGTTACAGCATCATCACATCCTGTTTGCATAGCATATTCATTGCGTCGTGTTGTTTTGGTCTGATCGTCATCTTTGCATAGGCTGTCCTGTGTTGATCTGTTGCATTGCATAACATTTGTTTATTTTTCTCTGTTTGTTGTGGTCATGTGTAATGCTGTGTGTCGCATAGCATTGCTATGTGTTGTGTTGTAGTCATGTTTGTCGTGTGTTCATTGCATCCTGTTTGTTGTGGTTTCTGATTTCTGCATCGTCGTATCATTCCCTGTTTAGTGCATTCTAAATACAGAGTTTATCGATTTTGAATTGCATTGATTTCATTACTTTGATTCGCTGCAGGTTCCTTACACTGATTTGTGTTGTCTATGTGAAATCAGTTTGCTAAATAGGTTCACGATGATTTCAATTAATTTTGGCAATCAATTTGATGAAACTGATGTGCTGTATGCAGCCGATTTGATGAAATCAGTTTTGTTTTACTGTATGAAATATGCTATGTGAAATCAATTCACAGAAATAGAATTTGCTGATTGCTTAAGTTGCAGAAACCGATTCGCATTTGCAGAAATCGGTTTGCTACTGAATTTGATTTGTACTTACATAAATCAATTCACAGAAATCATTTCATTGCTGATGGAAGCAATTTGCTGAATGCTTAAGTTGCAGGAACTAATTTGCATTTGCAATATGTAATTGTTTTGATAATTTGATGTGTTGTGTCAATCGGTTGTATGTAGTCGATATGCAATTGTAGGTGCATTAATTGAAAAAGGGTTGATGCATATATCAGATCAGATCAATCTGCTGAGATCGTTTTAAAATTGTGAGAGTTGTTGTGTTTCGATTTATGCAAATGTCAGGTTTTACTTGCATGCGTTCAGTTTTATGTTTAGCATTTGTTGTTTAATCAAATATTATTTGTGTTTAGCATTTAGTTGTGTAATGCGTGGTGTCTTGCATTCAACGAATGTGTGTCTTTATCATTTAGCTATACAGTTAGCATTTTACTTGTGTTTAATCTGTTTACTTTGCATTTGTTTGCATTAGCATGTAGCTTTCATTTAGTGAAATTGCATTCCTTTAGTATCATTATTTCTTGCTTCAATTTAGTTTTTAGCATTCACTCATTGCGTTTCACATAGTATAGTTCTAGTCCTTCTATTGTGTTGCTCGTGTATTTTGTATTTTGCAGGAAAGCGTGGAAAACCTTGGTCTCGCTCCCGGATTAGAAGAATTTTAATGTTCATTTTAAATTTGAAGATTGTAATAATTTCATTTAATGAAAATTTTTATTTTCTGTCTAGATTAGAATGTATGAGCATGTAGTTACATTTTAAATTCTCGTGATTGCTTGTGGCATTTCATTTTATTTTTCAAAAAAGCACTATGGAAAAACACAAATGGCATGTGCACCATTCTAATAAGAGGTAAATAACCCTAAGTAAATGATTCACATTTATGGCCATACTCAAAATGTGAACAATACTTAAGATTTTTATCTTTTATGAAATAAAGTTTGACCTTTACTTCAGGTCCCTTTTGAAAATCATCATATTTTTCTAAAAAAAAATTTATTTTCTTCCTCTATCAGAATTTAAGAAATAAATTAATTTGAGATAGATTTGTGGCCATAGTCATGAAAATATTGAAAAATAATTTTGTTTTAAATCCTATAAAGGCAAAATTTTTTATTTTATTCTTTGTTAGAATTCAAATAAAGATTAGATTAGAATATGTTTGTGACCATATTCATGAATATATTATAATTTAATCTTATTTTAAATTCTATTAAAGAATGAAATTTGCTTTTAAATTCTAAATTTAAATAAAACCTTTTGTATAGAATTACATCATTATTTTCCATCTTTTTCAAGTTATTTCAAAATTATTTTCAGAAATTCCAAGTGATTTTCAAAATAAACTTCCAAAAACAAAAATAATCTTCACTTCTAAATTCAAAAGCCATTTTTGATTTCCATTTATAATTCCAGATTTTTCTTTATTTTCTTTTATTTCATCGTCAATTTCCTTCAGATTTAAACCTTGTTTCAATTTTCAATTTCGATTCTTATTCCTAAAACTTTCCATTTTTGAATTTCTTACTTTTAACTTGGAATTCTATTTCAATTTTAGATATTAAGTTCAAAATTATTTATTCCTTTCCAAAATTCCCAATTTTGAAATCAATTTTCACTTCAAGTTCAATTTCAAAACTTTATTTTAATTTTCCATTTAATTCTAAACCAAATTCTGAAATTCATTACAAATTCCCAATTCAATTTCTAAATTTAACTCTGATTTCAAATATCCAATCAAATTTCAAAATTACTTCAAAGTCTCAATTTCAAAATCCTGAATTTCAATCTCAAATTTCAATTTCAATTTTAAATTCCAAGTCTGATTTCAAATTCCAATTTTAGAGTTTACTTTTAAATTCCAAGATTTCAATTTCTAAATTCATTTTTATAAAATTCAATTTCCAAATTCACCCAATTTTAAAGTTAAATTTCTATTTTGAAATCTAAACTCAAGATTCAAGTTTCCAGTTTCAAATTTCAAACTTCAAATTTAAAGTTCAAATCTCAATTTCGAGATCAATTCCAATTTCAAATTTAAATTCAAATTTTATTTCAAATTTCATTTTTCATAGTTAAATTTCATTCTTTCTTTTCAAAATAATTCAAATAGTTTTTCTGAGTGATTTCAAAAACATTTTAAGCAAAGTTTCAAGGTGTATCTTCAATCCAATTTTGAAATTCACTTGGAATTCTACCTATTTTCTAAATATTTTAAAAAATTAGAATGATTTTAAAGCATACATCATATTTCAAAACCATCATTTTCAAAGGTTCATAGCACCACATTGATTCAATGTGCATTTAGGATCTTAGAATAATTCCTTAGTCAAATATAGGAAAAGCAAAAAGGCATTGATTCAATCCTTGGTTCGATTACCCCTGGTAAAGGCGCCAGGAATGGTTGAACCTCGTACCGACGAGTGAGTCCCTATTTCCCATCTTTTCAAAAATGGAGGCGAGTTAATTTTTGATTTTTTTTAAAAAAATAAAGAGAAATGTTTGAAATGCGAAAGGATCCCGCTCAAAGGGAAAATTTTGCAGGGATAACAGAAGTGGCGACCGAGATGGGACTCGTCTTTTATTTGATCGAATTAATGCCTTTGCCTTGTCTAAATTTGATTGAGTTATTATTCTTTAATGTCAGCTTCATTTTCATGTTGCCTTAGAGACCAAGAATCATACCCAGTTGACATTAATGCATATATGATTAAGTATGGTTTGGTAGGACCATATTGAGGAGATTTATGCATGCTCACTTAGACTTAGGTCTAAAATACAACCCTCCTCAATCTAGGGATTTAATGCAAACAATGTATGAAAGTTTGTGCTTCTTTATGATTTTTCAAAATTCTATTTATTCAAGACTTTGCATTACAAACATCTGGTTTTATTGCATACTTGAATCATATTTTCAAAACATCCCCACCTATATTATCCTAGTCTTCACGTTGCTAGGCTGTCTCACTGAACCATAGTTCGGGAAAGCGCTTAACGACTGAACCACTTATTTGGGCTAATACCCCCTACCACGTACTAAGGGCCATAGTCCAAAGTATATCGGTAGGCGCTCAAGGATGTTGGAAAACCATTACCTTAGAACCGAAGATAATTTCTATGCCACGTACTTCGAGCTTCGGCTTGGGTATATTGGCATATCTTAATTCGATTCAGATGATATAAACCTTAGAGTTAGGATCAGGGTCCGACATCCATTTCAACACTTGTGCATTTAGAGTCAGCTTTTAGGGAGTGTTGTTTGCACATCTTTGTTTGTACAACTTTGATTCTGTGATGCTTGTGTATTTCTTATATTTTCTTACATTTTTCAGAATAATTTTCTTAAAATTTTAGATATTTTCTTTAAAATTTCCTCTCCATTTTCAAAATCCAAGTGTATATTTTCTTCTTTCTTCATTTCTTCTGATCAATTTTCTTAAAAACCCTGGAAATCCTTTTCTAAATTCTACTCTATTTTTTAAAACTCCAGGTGATTTTCTTTCCTTTTCTTCCTTCTTCTAGATCTCAAATTTCTAAATCTTATTTTGATCTTGCATGCTATTTTCTCATTCCTTTTCTCTTGGATTTTTTATTCCTATATTTTAGTCTTGTCATCTATTTTCAAATCTCCTCACCTTACTTTTTCTCAATAAAATCCCCAGATACTTGCTAACATTTCAGTAATGAAGCATCAAGTTTCTTTGTATCTCTGATATCCGATATTTCTTTCATTTGTTTATGTTGGGGCATTTTTTTTATTTCAAAATTCTCTTTTACTTCAAACATCTTGTATACAGACAGGACTGGACAAAATCTTTTCATCATCAATTTTTATTAATTTTCATCAATCTCCTTTCGTTTCCATTGAGGATAAGAGATAATCCTAACATCATTCACGAGAGCGATAGGATTACCTATAGGGGTTTGTCCAAAATCGTGAATTTTTGAAATTTTTGCAAAATCTCCATCATGATCACCGAGATCTTTTTAAAGCAATGGTCCTTTTTAAAATCATGAGTTCAATACTTTTGTCAAAGATAATTTTTACCAATCTTTTTCAAGATCAATCCCGGGTTGAGTCTTTCTTCAAAACTGGTTTCGAACCAGTCATTTCAAATCAACCCTAGTGTTGATCTTCTTTCTTCAAAACTGGTTTTGATCCAGTCATTTCAAATCAACCATCGTGTTGATCATTCTTCAAAATCAATGTTTGTGTTGATCATTTTTCAAAATCAACTCTCATGTTGATCATTCTTCAAAATCAACCCTCGTGTTGATCTTCTTTTGCAGAAACTGATTTCAAATTGATCATTTTTCAAAATCAACCCTCATGTTGATCATTCTTCAAAATCAACCCTCGCATTGATCTTCTTTTGCAAAAACTGATTTTGAATTGATTAATTTTCAAAATCAACCCTCGTGTTGATCTTCAAAATCAACCCTCGTGTTGATGTTCTTTTGCAGAATCTGATTTCAAATTGACCATTTTTCAAAATCAACCCTCGTGTTGATCATTCTTCAAAATCAACCTTTGTGTTGATCATTCTTCAAAATCAACTCTCATGTTGATCATTCTTCAAAATCAACCCTCGTGTTGATCATTTTCAAAATCAACCCTCATGTTGATTATTTTCAAAACAACTCTTGTGTCAATCATCATCTCAAAATCAATCCTTGGGTTGGTCCTTTCTGTCAAAAGAATTATATTTTATCTGGTCTCTTTCAAAATCAACCTTTGGCTTGATCTTCTTCTGAACAATGAATTTTTACTAGTTTTCTGTCCATATGCGGGTAGGATCAAGCAAAATCTTTTCATCAATAATTCTTCATCTATTTCTAATAAATCTCATCAATCTTCTCTTCTCCCATTCAAGATAAGGGATAATCCTGAGACCATTCATAGAAGCGACACAGTTCTTTGTAATGGTTTATTCAAATTATGAATCTTTTTAAGCTCAGAATTTTCACAAAAATATCATCATAATCATAAAAAATCCCCAATTTTAGCTTACAAGTCAAAACCCAGTCCTCGAGCTGGCCATTTTCAAAAAAATTCGATCATAAATCGAATCATTTCTTAAACCCAGTCCTTGCACGAGTCATTCTCAAATCTGATTTTTAAGTTACCCAACTTCCAAGTTAGAAAAGTTTGCCTTTGAAAAATCGAGTTCTGACTCGGTCTTTCTTTAAACTTTCGAGTTGGACTAATTTTTCTTTGAAGATTCAAGTTCCGACTCGATTCCTCTTTCAAATTAATCTAATTTTCCATTGAAAATTTGAGTTCTGACTCAAACCTTCTTTTTAATATCAAATTCTTCTTTAAAGATCCGAAATCTGACTCGGTTCCTCTTTCAAATTAATCAAATTTTTTTTTGAAAATCTGAGTTCCGACTTGGACCTTCTTTTAATATCAAATTCTCTTTTGAAGATCCGTTTCGGTTCCTCTTTCAAGATATTCTAAGTCTCCTTTGAAGATTCGAGTTTCGACTCAAATCTTTTTTCAAGTTAAACAAATTTTCCTTCGCAAAACCGAGTTTCGACTCAGATTTTCTTTTCAAAAATCCAACTTCTGAGTTGGACTTTCTTTCTGAAATCCAGCTTTTGAGTGGGTTGAACTCCAAAAATACAACTTCATGCCATATTTTACAATCAGACCTGCAGATCAACCAATTTTATCAGCTTCTTTCTTTCCCTTTCAGGTTAAGGGATAAACCTGAACCTCAATTTTCAAGGTATTTCTTTCCCCCTCAGGTTAAGGGACAAACCTAAACCTCATTTTTAGAGGTATTTTATTTCCTTCCCTTTCAGGTTAAGGGATAAACATGAGCCTTATTCTAACGAGGTATTTCTTTCATCCCCATTCAGGGTAAGGGGTAATCCTGAAACATTAAATTTTCCTATAACATCCTGTAGATATACATTTGTCATCTCTTAAACAGTTTTTTTCTACCCATTCAGGATAAGGGGATAATCCTGAAAGTGGGCCATATACATTTAACTATGATGGTCTACTGTATTTCAAAGGTTCCAGCTCTCGCTGGTCATGTATTTTAAAGGTTCCAGCTTTTAAGCCGGTCGATCAAATCAAATCCTGCTTTCGAGCTGGTCGGTCCAATCAAATCCTGCTTTTAAGCTGGTCAGTCCAATCAAATTCAGCTTTCGAGCTGGTCAGTCAAATCAAATCCTGCTTTCGAGCTGGTCAATCAAATCAAATCCTACTTTCGAGCTGGTCAATCAAATAAAATTCTGCTTTCGAGCTAGTCGGTCAAATCAAATCCTACTTTCGAGCTAGTCAGTCAAATCAAATCCTGCTTTCAAGCTAGTCGATCAAATCAAATCCTGCTTTCAAGCTGGACGGTCAAATCAAATTCTGCTTTCGAGTTTGTCGGTCAAATCAAATCCTGCTTTTGAGCTGGTCAGTCAAATCAAATCATGCTTTCGAGCTGATCGATCAAATCAAATCCTACTTTCCAGTTGGTCGATTAAATCAAATCATGCTTTCGTGTTAGTTGGTCAAATCAAATCTTGCTTTCGAGTTGGTCGGTCAAATAAAATCCTGCTTTCGAGCTGGTCGATTAAATAAAATCCTGCTTTTGAGCTGGTCTGTTAAATAAAATCATGCTTTCGAGTTGGTCGATCAAAATAAATCCTGCTTTCGAGCTGGTCAGTCAAATATAATCCTGCTTTCGAGCTGGTCGGCCAAATCAAATTTTGCTTTCGAGCTAGTCGGTCAATCAAAATCTTACTTTTGTGCTGGTCAATAAATCAAAATTTTGCTTTTAAGCTAGTCGGTCAAATCAAATCCTGCTTTTGAGCTGGTCGATCAAATCAAATCCTGCTTTCGAGTTGGTTTGTCAAATCAAATTCTGCTTTTGAGTTGGCCGGTCAAAATAAAATCTTGCTTTTGAGCTAGTCGGTCAATCAAAATTTTGCTTTCGAGCTGGTCAATCAATCAAAATCCTACTTTTGAGCTGATTGGTCAAATCAAAATCCTGCTTTTAAGCTGGTCAGTCAAATAAAATTCTACTTTCGAGTTGGTCAGTCAATCAAAATCCTACTTTCGAGTTGGTCAATCAATCAAAATCCTGCTTTCGAGCTGGTCAGTCAAATCAAATCCTGCTTTCGAGCTGGTTGGTTAATCAAAATCCTGCTTTCGAGCTGGTCAATCAATCAAAATATTGCTTTTGAGCTGGTCGATCAAATCAAATCTTGCTTTTGGGCTGGTCATTCAATCAAATCCTACTTTCGAGCAGGTTGGTCAATCAAATCCTGCTTTCGAGCTGGTCGGTCAATTAAATCATGCTTTTGAGCTGGTTGGTAAAACAAAATCTTGCTTTCGAGCTAGTCAGTCAAATCAAATCCTACTTTCGAGCTGGTCGGTTAATCAAAATCCTGCTTTCGAGCTGGTTAATCAATCAAAATCCTGCTTTTGAGTTGGTCGGTCAAATCAAATCCTGCTTTCAGGCTTGTTGGTCAATCAAATCTTGCTTTTGAGTTAGTCGGTCAATCAAATCATGCTTTTGAGCTAGTCGGTCAATCAAATCCTGCTTTTAAGCTAGCCAGTCAAATCAAATCCTACTTTCGAGCTGGTCGGTCAAATCAAATCATGCTTTCAAGCTGGTCGGTCAAATCAAATCATGCTTTCAAGCTGGTCAGTCAAATCAAAATCCTACTTTCGAGCTGGTCGGTCAAATCAAATCCTGCTTTCGAGCTGGTCGATCAATCAAAATCCTGCTTTCAAGCTAGTTAATCAATCAGAATCATGCTTTCGAGCTGGTCGGTCAAATCAAATCCTGCTTTCGAGCTGGTCGGTTAATGAAATCCTGCTTTCAAGTTGGTCGGTCAAAATCAAATCCTGCTTTCGAGCTGGTCAGTCTTTTTAAGATCCAATTTTTACTGGTTAGAATTACCCAAAATCCAGTGTTTTCACTGGTCGGGATTTCAAAATCTAGTTTATACAACTGGTCAGGATTACCAAAATCCAGTATTTTTACTAGTTGGAATCATCAAAATCCAGTTTTACTGGTCAAAATTTTTAAAATCTAATTTTCAACCCAAGGTCCCATCAAAATGGATATTGAGTAATTTTTTTCACAAAGGATTCGCGAATATTTTGCCAATTTGCTAAAAACATTTATTGATTTTAATATTTTACTGCACAAAAGAATCACCTTAGATTATCTCTAGTATTCCTTTCTAAAAGGTGAAGCTTGCTGCAAAAAAAGAGCAAAATTCAAACCTTTTCCCTATTGATCAACCAAAAGGATAAAAGAAATATCCTTTATATGATTAGTAAAGAAATGTTCAATGGTTTTGAAAAGCTAGAAGCGAATTGATATTGATCATAGCTGTGGTACGTTTCTAGAAGATGATTCTTCTGGCAAGAAAGCAGTAGAAATATTCTGAGCAATAAAGAATCAATTCAAAATTCTCAATAAAGCAAGTATAATTCATTATCTGCAAAAAGGCTCTCTCAATTATTGTCAAGTTGAAGACTGATATGCGAGTTAGACCCCTGAGGATAAAGAAGGTTCGGATCATCTCCAAGTTGAAGAAGTGTGTGACGTATCCTTCCAGGGATAGTTCAGATCATCGCCAAGTTGAAGGCCGATGCGATGAACCTCCCGACCAGCCCTAAAAGATATTTAATTCATACTATTAAAAGATTTCAATCGAAAGAGACACCTTTATCAATTTTTGGGGACAAGGAAGACCCTGATTATCTCCAAGTTGAAGGAGTATAAAGTGTTCTTCAACGAAAAATTAGAGCATTTCCAAGTTGAAGGTTGATGTGATGAAATTCTCGCCAAACCCTAGACAAAAGAATTCATTTTTATATCTCAGAAAGTGCAAAAAAACATATCTCAGATATCCAATTGCCAAAATTGCCAAGAATCATCTTTTCTTATGCAAAAATTCTTTCATTAATATCTTTTCATTACTTGCTTTTATGAAATTGAGAATATCTCTTCTCTTTTCATATCAAGGAAATGGATAGCTTCCTTGAAGAAAATCAATAACATTAAAATTTGAATTTGACTCTTGAATCCATGGAGTTAACCTCGTTGGAGAGAATACTCTAGGTAAAAGAGAGAATATCTTTTGCACATACGTGCACATTTTCAAGTATTTGAATCAACCACAATTTCATCTTATTGGCAAAATTTTCTAGCTATTTAAAAATGAAATAAATACTCAATGTCTATCTTGATGCAACCTAGCATGGTTTACATCATAAAAAAGAGTTGCCTCATTTATTTTCCAAATTTGCTCAGGCAACATCAATTTTTTATTTCCCATTCAGGTAAGGGTTAAACCTGAACCACATTTTTTGAGGTATATTTCTTTCCGGTCAGGTTAAGGGCTAAACTTGAGCCTCATTCCATGAGGTATTTGTCGTCCCATCCAGGTCAAGGTCTAAACCTGAATCTTTCCAAAAATCTTATTTTGCCTCAGTCATGTGACTTCTTCAAAATCTCCCTTTGTCACAATTTCAGGATCTTCATCCAAAAGTCCCATCATTATTTCTTTGTTTTCTTTTATCCAATTATTTCATTCTAGAGGATCTCGTCTTTCTCCAAGTTGTTTTAGATGACGTGTTGAGCTTGAGAATCATTTTTCACAATCAATTCTCCCACACTCAGTTTAGATTTTCTAACTGGGGCATGTTGTTTTAAAATTTGATGTGTTTTTTTTACCACTAAGCTTGGCTTTCAACCAGCTTAGCAACAAAGAGGGGCATCCGTGAACACCCCAAATTTTTCAAAATTTTGAAATTTCCCTTCTTGCCCCCAACACCCACTTTCTGAGTTATCCAGAAGAGCAATTGAGTATATTTCTAGTCATTTCTCAAATTCATTTCATTTTTAAAGATACAAAGCCCAATTTCATTTTTTGTACTTGATCCAACCTCAGATCCAGATCAGATATACAAATCCAATTTTGAGCCCGGATCCTCTATTTTCAAAAATCCAAAATCAATTCTCTACGTGGTTCAAGCATTTTATTTAGATCCAATCTCTATTTGAACCCGTTCATCTCATTTTTACTCAAGTTCGAGATCTAGACTCGATCTTCATTCAAAATCTTAGATCTAGATACATTATAAAATTCAATTAATCCTTCCATTTTTAAAACTCTTCCTTTTGCAAAATCCTCAAAATTTCAAATTCAATGTTTTTCTTAAAACTTCATCTAGATCCCGTTTCCTGAATCATTTTTATAATACTCTAAATTTTTCTCTTCCTATTGTTTTTATTGAATAATTTCAAAAAAATATGCTAAAAATACAATTCTAGAAAGTAGCTTTTTAGTTAAAATAATAAAGGCTTTTGAAATTTTTTCGCAACTAAGCCGTCTTTCTTAAATTTTTTAAAATCCAGAAGAGGCTTTGTGAAATTTTTGTAACTACCCCCCCCCCCTCCGTTATAAGCCCCAGCAAAGGAGGAAAGGAGAGGGCTGTTGAGGGGAAAAAGAGAAGGCATCAGAGCTCCTCCCTCTGGCCCCCGTTCGTTTCCTTCCTCCTTCCCTCTTTTTCCTCCATTTTTTTCCTTTCTTCTTTTTCCCCTTCCACTCTAACTGACTCTTTCACTCTCCTTCCTCTTCCTTCCCTCTCTTCTTTCCTTTCCCCTTTTCCTTCTTCTCTGGTGAAGAACGTCCATCCGACAGTGGCACAAGGGAGAACCCTCTCAATGCATACCGACGACGGCGCAAACGGTGGAGGCCAACCTCTCTTCTCAACCAAGACTGTAAGTGTGTTCTTCCTTCTCTCCCTCCTCTTCTCTACTTCTTCCCCTTCTTTTCTCATTCGTTCCTCTTCTCCTCTTCGTTTTGTAGTGTAGGATAGTTGTATTAAAGAAAAATGAAAAAAGAATTAGATTAAGTTTCGGTCATTTAGCAATTTTCGTTTGCTGCAAAAATTTTAGATCTGGTGTTTTGTTTGTTAATCGTAATCTGTTTGTTTGTTTTTCATCTATCATGTTTTCATTAGCCGAGTTTGCATCATAGTCATCTTCTTTGCATCATAGATTACATTTAGTTAGTTTTGAACCAATTTTTGCGTTATCCAGCATCAGATCTGAGCAATTCCATAAACTCAGCATCTGCCATTAATGCCTGCATTGGTAGAACATCTGCAAACATTTAAGCATTAGTAGTGAATCGTATCTCAGCCGATACATCCTCATCGCGATTCCTGAATTGGTTCTTTGCATCATCTGTTACTTTGCATTAGCATTTTCTTCACGATTCATTGCATTTTCTCTTAAATAGCTGCATCACAATCTGCTTACCATCTCCTCTGTTCTTGCTTTATGTTTTCATCCTCTGATTTGCAGTTTTGTTTAGTCTGTTTGTGTTACAGCATCATCACATCCTGTTTGCATAGCATATTCATTGCGTCATGTTGTTTTGGTCTGATCATCATCTTTGCATAGGCTGCTGTTAAATAACTTAAATTTATATTAAAATTGACTCAATTTCCTTAGAAAATGGGGCCAAGGGCAAAAAGGGAATATTTACAAAATTTTGAAAAATTTGGGGTGTTCACAGATGCCCCTCTTTGCTACTAAGCCGGTTGAAAGCCAAGCTTAGTGGCAAAGAAAACACTCCAAATTTTTAAAAAAAATGCCCTAGTCAGCATATCTGAACTGGGTGTAGAAGAAATGTCATTCTCAAACTTAACACCTTATCCTGAATGGCTTTGGGGAGACGAAATCCTCGAAAATGATATGACTAAATAATAGAAAATGAAGAAATTGTGATGGGATTTTGGGTAAAGGTCCCGAAATGGTAAAAAAATAAGAATTTTGATCAAGTCTCATGGGTGATACAAGATCAACTTTTTGGAATGACTCAGATTTAGCCCTTAACCTAGACGGGACGAAGATACATCAAGATGATTTGAATGAGTAAAGGAATATATGAAGACCTTGATGTGACACTTTTGAGAAAAATGCCTCGTGAGATGAAGCTCAAGTATGATCCTTTCCTAGATGGATATGAAGAGCATGGATTCCACGACGGGGAAAACCATGATGGGACCGAGAGAACTATCTCGTCGGAACAATGCTCAGGTTTAACTCAAACCTGAACGGAAGATACCTCATGGAGCGAGGTTCAAGCTTAACCCTTAACCTGAAAGGGATGATACCTCTATGAGCGAGGTTCAGGCTTAACCCTTAACCTGAAAAGGATGACCATACGAAATCCTCGAACAAAGAAACCATGATGGGACCTCCAGAGTTTGGACAAACAAATTCGAGAGGGGTTTGCGAAAGGAGAAAAATGGGGTTCCCTAAAGCTTGGAAAAGGGATGTTCTTAGGCGCCTCATTGCTGAGACTAAATCAACTTTTAAAAATAGACGACCTCTCGTAGAAAGTTCAGGTTTAAATCTTAACCTGAGTAGGTGATACCTCGAGGAGTGAGGCAACAGGTTTAATCCTTAGCCTGAATGGATACAAAATCTTTGAGGAGTGAGAAAACTGTGATGGGACCTCTAGACTTTGCACAACAAGTCCAAGAGGGGTTCCCTAAAGCTTGGAAAAGGGATGTTCTTGGGCGCTGTGATCATCGCAAAATTTTTCCTCTCTTTCCTCTTTTTCCTTCTCTTTGCCTTTCTAACCTTTGTTTCTCTCTTTTGAAGGAGAATAAAAGGTAGAAAAGAAGAGAGAATGAGAAAAGGGAAGAAGAGAGAAATTCTTTTGCAAGGTCTCATTTGACCAAAATTTTGAAAAAATGTTTTAAAATCACTCGCCTCCGTTTTAAAAATTTGCATAAAAATGAAGAGACAGAGCTCGCTCGTCGGTACGAGGTTCGACCGTTCCTGGCGCCTTTACCAGGGGTAATCGAACCAAGGATCGAATTTATGCCTTTTTGCTTTTCCTAAATATTATCTAAGAATTTATCCTAAGTCTAAAATGTACAAAGAATCATGCTTGTGCAATGCAAAGATGTATGCTCTTTTTGAAAAAATGATTTTGGAAATCTCCAAGTGTTTCTGAGATGAATTTGATAATAGGGTGAAGAAATGATCTTTAACTTAGAATTTGAGATAGATCAGAAAAGATATGTGAAGTTCTAAGTCTTTGAAATAATCGGAGTTGGGAAAATAGATTTTGATTTGAAAGGCATGATTTTGAAGCTGAGGAAAAAAAATAAAGTTTCAGAGTCAGAAATGGACTTTAAATTTGAATTTTGAACTTGGATTTAGGAGAGGAGATGAAATCTGAAATGGAATTGAATTCCATATTAAAGTTTGGAATCAAGATGGAATTTTGGATTTGAAAAATTCAAATGGTATTTAACAATAGAAATGGATTTAAGAAGTCCAGATGTGATATAAAAGTGGAATTGGATTTGAAAGTTGGAATTGAGAATAGAATTTGATTTGAAATCTAGAATTCAAGATGGAATTTGGATCTGAAATCCGAGATCCAAGATGGAATTGAATGCTGGATCCTAAATGGAATTTGGATCTGAAGTCTGAGATCCAAAATGAAGTTGAATCTTGGATTCTTAATGGAATTTGGATCTGAAGTCTGAGATCCAAATGAAGTTGAATTCTAGGATCCTAAATGAGATTTGGATCTGAAGTCTAAGATCCAAAAAATAAAGTTGATCTCTAGAATCCTAAACTGAATTAGGTTCTAACTTTGGATTTGGAAAGCCCAATTGGGACTTTTTGAAAGATGGATCTGGGTTTTTGAAAACCCAGATTGAATTTAAAACTTTAGGAAAGAATCAAATTTTGGAATTCAGAATCAATCTTTGACTTTGAATTTTGAGAATCAAGACTCAATTTTTAGATAGAACTTTTGAAGATAGAGAAATAAACTTGATTTTTGAATTTGAAATCAGATGATGAATCAGAAATTTCAAAGTTAAATCGAACTTTGAATTTGAATTTGAGATACTGAATTAAATTTGAATTTGAATTTGAATTTGAATCTTGAAAATGGATTTTGGAATCTCAAAGTTGTTTTGAATTTTGAAATTTGATTTGTATTGGAATTCAAAGTTTGAATATAAAATGAATTTGAAATTTCAAAGTCAAATTGGACTTTGAAATCGAATTTTAAATCTTGGAAGTGAGATAGAATTGAATTTGAATTTATAAATAGGAATAGATTTGAGAAATGAAGAAGGTATTTGAAGAATTATCTAAAAAATCACTTGGATTTTGAAATAAAATTAAAAGAATTTTGAAAATATGATGTAATTCTGCCCTAAATGATGAATGGAAAAGGAATTTGAAATTGGATTTGAAAAGCTTATTTTATTCTTTAAATGAATGTAAATAAGATTGAAGATATAATACATCCCTGACTATGGTCATTGAATGTATTATATAACAATCATATTTAAATTCAGATGAAGAATAAAATATATTTTTGGTGCTTTTATAGAGTTTAAAATGAAATTAACTCTCATTATATCCTGACTATGGCCATTGATATATATTTTGGGTTAATTTTAAGTTAAACTCTGATAAAAGAAGAAAATATTTAAAAATATGATGATTTTTTAAAAGGGTCCAGTGTGGAACCAATGTTATTTTATAAAAGATGAAAATCATAAGTCTTGTTCACATCTTGACTATGGCCATTGATGTAAATCATCAACTTAGGATTTAATCACCTCTTATGGAACGGTGCACGTGCCATTCGTGTTTCACCATTCATGTAGTTTTGAAAATAAAAGAGGAAAATGTCATGAATCAAGCAATTCTAGAAGATATGTACATGCTCATGCATTCTAATCTAAGCTAGAAATGTAAGTTTTCTCATTATAATCCAACTATTACAATTCTGAGATTAATATTTATAATTTCTAAGCTAAGAAGAAGTATGACATTTTCGGTATATTTCCTGCAAAACAAAGTAGGTTAGTACAAGTAAAAAGGGAGATGGCAATGTCCCACGATATCACGGAGGTAAATGGTGAAAGGAATTTTAAGATGTATATGGATATGCATATGAGTGTGTGCATTCCTAAATATGCATGAGAACGAAGAGATGCACGTGTATTCCTGTGGTTTGAAGATTTATATAAGAACTAAGTGCATGCATGCCATGTATATACCTAAGTATAGCACCTATGTGATATATCTAGACGAAAATGTATGTAGAGTGTTTTTTTTTTTTGCAATGGGAATGCAAACATATTTATAAACATAATGAAATATGCAGGGGAATGACTTAAATGCTATGGTGATAGCGCAAACAGAGGAGGCACAAATGGATGTCGAACCATATTGAATGTATAGCAAAGATGAGAACCATGATAACTAAGAAAATTTTACCGCCAAATGCAAGGGGCTGTGATGGGCAATGCCTTTAGCAGGAAGATGAACGTCTAATAGGTGTGAAGGTGTTGTGGGAGGGGTGCATGGAATACAGGAAATGTGCAAGTGATAGCAGTATGGTGTGATAGGCTGTGATGAACGTACAATGAAAATAATAGTGAGGAGATGTAGGTATGAATGTGCAGCAAGGATGATGGTTACTGATGATACAACAATAAAAAAAATGGATGCTGCGGCTATTGGCGAATTGGGAGGTTGTGTGCTGAATGTGAAGCAAAGTAGTTTCGTGAACAACAGCCACTAAGATCATAGGGTGGTGCCAACGTGATGTGCTAGATGAGGCATAGTGGATATAACAAGCACTGTGGAGATGGATGCTGCTATAGGTGGAGATGGAGCACAGTAGGATGCTGCTATAAAGGGAGTTCAATGAGGTGAATAGTGTGATTAGCAGCATATGCTGAGGTAGCAGGAAACAGTGAGGGTTGGCTGGAACATACAGTAAGTAGGTGGTTGGAAGCATGGTGGGAAGCAAGTATGGTGATGGACAAGGTGACTGGAAATAGTATATACACAGGTTGCTGCAAGCAACACTGTAGCAGCAGGGTGATGAAACAGTTAGTTATAGGTAAAGGAGTGGATTTGCAGGGTGGTGGGTAAATAAAATAATAAAAAAAAAAAATGCAGGGGATGTTGTGTGAAAAGGGGGATGTGGTAGTGAACACAGTGGTTGTGCCTGAGATGTGAGGAATGGAGGTATGTACAGGAATGATGCACAGTAAGTGTTAGAGATTGAAAGTGTCGTGGAAGGTCTGATGGGAAGGTGACCAGTTGTGTGAATGTAAGTAGTTGGGAATGACAGTGATATAGGAGAGCCTCTATACCCGTACCCCAAACCAAGCTAGGCTAAAAGACATGGGAGACGCTAGATGCTCCAAAGGTAACTAATGAAAATGATAAGAGCTTGAGATGCAATGGAACTTTCAGGGCACTAACAAATCAAATGGGAACCCAGGTTGCAGGACATGTTAGGAACTAGTGATGCTAAATAACATTTACAGGATTGACCCAATAGATACAACGATCTGGTTTTAGATGGAAAGAGAAATGAGGAACAGAGAATCCTAAAAGATGACATAATTGCAAGTCTATCAATCATAAGAAGAAGTTACTTGCACCAAATAAATGGGTAACTGGAAAGATGGCGATCACAGAGTGACATACAATGCTTCACAGCCATAACAAATCAAACAGGACCATTTCCAGATATACAACATTATATGCAGGTGAATATTGAGGATAGTTGCTTCTAAAAGAAAAAAATAAGCAAGGAACCAAATAATCAGGAAAGGGAAATAACGAAACAGAGATTTCAGATTCCTCACATTACCAAGGACATCAATGGACATCTACATAACGTAAGTAAATAAAAAGTAATTCATGAATACACATTGCCCTGTAAGCAATGGCAATTAATGGACATCTGCAGAACGTAAGTAAATAAAAGTAATTCATGAAAACACATTGCCCTGTAAGCAATGGCAGTTAATGGACATCTGCAGAACGTAAGTAAATAAAAGGTAATTCATGAAAACACATTGCCCTGTAAGCAATGGCAATTAATGGACATTTGCAGAACGTAAGCAAATAAAAGTAATTCATGAAAACACATTGCCCTGTAAGCAATGGCAGTTAAGAGATAGTGGAAATCTAACTATGAGCATCCATTCCTCCTCAAATACACGCACCCATGTCCCTGTACAGAGAAAAAAAAATTTCAACAACTTATAAATCTTTTGAACTAAACAAATAATGATAGATCAACACAATACAATCAAACTAGATTGTCAAACTGGGTTTTTTACTCTTTAGCTATGGCAATTGATGGACAAGCACTACACACAACTTTTAACAGGAGGAATGCATTTCCATGGTAACGTCTTATGATATTAACAAAGACCAACATGTAATATGACCTGATATGGTCTTTAATGATGGTGTTATGGTAATGATGTTGTGAACTGTGATGAGGCTACCAGCCAAAGTGCAGTGGAGGTGCAATGTTGCAGATGATAACATGTGATGTGATGAGGGAAGCTGTGCACAGAGTATACGCAAGTGTACAAGTGCAGCTGGTGTATTGTGGCAAAAAAAAAAGCATGCAATATGTGTCCTGGAGAAATGACTTACCACCGTAGGATGAGGCATATTTTCAGAACATACTGAAGAGAACCTCAATCACAACGATATAAAATATCCTGGGGTTGTTGGACGTCATTATGCTGAAAGCATGATTGAAACTCAGTCCAATCACCAAATCATTGAATTGAATATAGGAAGGGATGTTGTCTGAAGGATTCCATGGTGATTTTGCTCCAGATTCAGCATAGATGCTGGATTTTGTAACCGCCTGTTTCGAGTCTGTAATATTCCACTAGCTCCAAGAGTGTTGAATGAAGTTATCGTTGATGCAGTCATATAGAAACAAGCATCAATTATCAACGTTACACGATTTTATCATTTAGTGCCCCAAATGATGGATGTTGACGAAAAAAAGGGGGGTTGAGCACATGGAGATGCAATGGACGCATCTGGTCACACTCGATCAGAGTGAAACACATATGAATCTAAAAGCCATATGATAACAATCAAATTAAAAAAAAAATACAGAACAAGGTAAGGGTTTAGATATAGCCTTTTAACATTGCATAATATAAAAATTATCAAAATGGAAGATATCTCTCAACCGGAAGTTGCAGAATAGTAATCTTAGTAAGATAGGTAACTTGTAACAATGAGTTAGCGATTTCAGATTACCATTTGCAAAAGGGCACGTTCAGGAAACCCACACTGCCACAATGAATCAGCACTTCCCAATCTCCCATTATAAGAATGTAAAAAGGCATAATCGAGAGCGATATATTGATTTGGAAGAGGGAATCGGGACTCCTCCTGCTGTTGAGGCCGAAATGTAGTTTATTGCTTTTTTTGTTTTTGTTGGCAGCTGAAGATTAATATCGACGACGTCAATTTGAACAGAGTAGTCAATACTGATGGACTTATGTGATCGAGGGGTGATGCTCCTTCTAGAGGTTGAAGATGGATCTGCTTCCTTCAGTCGATCAGAAAAGGAAAAACCAGAGAAATGGAAGAAAAGAAGATAGAAGGGTGCGGAGGTGAAAAACGATCGCTGAAGGAGGAAGGAGGAGAAGAATGGGATGGTGAAGACGGATTAGAGGCATGAAGAAGGGGGTGCGGGCGTGAAGAATGGATGGGTGAAAGGGTTTTTCCTTTGCCGGTTTTAAAGAAGATGGAGAAGAGTCCAGAATGATGGAGGTTAGGGATCAACGATGAAAGTGATCGAGCGAGATGGAGGGCTTTGGTGAGCTGCGATGGGGAGGAAGCTTCTGGAGGAGGATGGACGAATGGAGAGAGAAAAGGCGCCATCTTCAGCCTCCGACTTCTTCTTGCGAAGGGTTCTTAAAAACCCTAAAAAGAAAACTTCAATCGGGCCCCTTTTGTTTTAACATATTTTATAAAAAGGGGGGCTCCTTTCGAGAGTTTTCTGAAAAATGACTCTTTCATAAAAACGATTTTCAAAAAGGGGTTTTTAGAAAAAGGAGGGTTTCAAAACTATTTTTTCCTTTTCTATTTGGATTTTTTTATTCTTTTCTTCCTTTTCTATATTTTTTTTGGTATTTTGAAATAAAGCCCTAAAATTTACGAAAAAACAAAAATTTAAAACTATTTTTTTTTGTATTTTTGAGAAATATTTACAAAAGAGTGTTTTTCTGAGAATTCACAGCTATTTTGGGGAAATTTCTTCAAAAAAATGGGTTTGGACCCAAGTTTTGAGAAAATATTCGAGTTTTAAACCTCGAATCGAGGAATATAACATGATGGATCCAAACGGATACCGGACAAACTATCTGAGCTTTTCAAAAGTTATTTTGGTAATTTTAAGAATTTGGTTTAAAAATTGGATAACGAAGCTCAGATTTGGATTCTGATATTGGATCCAGATCCGAAATCGAGTCAGATATATAAAATGAATTTAATTTTAGTAAAATTTTGAGAAATAAGCTAGAATTTAAATTTAAAAGTGACTCAATCACTCAGAAAATGGAGGTAAAGGGCAAAAAGGGGATATTTACAAAATTTTGAAAATTTGGGGTGTTCACAGGCGCCTCATTGCTGAGACTAAATCAACTTTTAAAAATAAAAGACCTCTTGCAGAATGTTCAGGTTTGATTCTTAACCTGAGCGGGTGATACCTCGAGGAGCGAGGCA
Organism: Nuphar pumila; assembly: GCF_984573655.1. Taxonomy (NCBI): domain Eukaryota; kingdom Viridiplantae; phylum Streptophyta; class Magnoliopsida; order Nymphaeales; family Nymphaeaceae; genus Nuphar; species Nuphar pumila. The sequence goes on along the minus strand of NC_143260.1, from coordinate 42,809,232 downwards.
ACATGTTTAATCCTTAGCCTGAATGGATACAAAATCCTCGAAGAGCGAGGAAACTGTGATGGGATCTCTAGACTTTGCACAACAAGTCTAAGAGGGGTTTGCAAAAGGAGGAAAATGGGGTTCCCTAAAGCTTGGAAAATGAATGTTCTTGGGCACCTCATCGCTGAGACTAAATCAGCTTTTTTAAAAACAAAAGACCTCTTGCAGAAAGTTCAGGTTTAACCCTTATCCTGAGCAGGAAGGCAAGGAAAGTGAGATAGTAAGAGGAAGGTGAATAAATAAATTCTTTTTTTTTAGGAAAGGTAAGGTAAAAATTTATCAATGTAAACAACGGAACAAAGCAATATGAGGCAATCCTTTTGACAATGCGAAAGATAAATGATGCAATCCTTTTAACAGGAGCAAGGCGATTCTTTCGACAAAGTGAAAGATGAGTAAGGCGATCCTTTTGACAGAAGCAAGGCGATTCTTTCGACAAAGTGAAAGATGAGTAAGGCGATCCTTTTGACAGGAGCAAGGCGATTCTTTCGATAATGCGAAAGATGAGTAAGGCGATCATTTTATCAAGGAGAATGTGAATTTTTCGTCAAAGCGAAAGATAAAGAAGGCGATCCTTTTAGCAAGAAGAATGTGAATCTTTCGACAAAGCGAAAGATAAAGAAGGCGACCCTTTTAGTAAGGAGAAGGAGAATCTTTCGACAAAGCGAAATATAAAGAAGGCAATCCTTTTAGCAAGAAGAATGCAAATCTTTCGACAAAGCGAAAGATGAAGAAGGCGATCCTTTTAGTAAGGAGAAGGCGAATCTTTCGATAAAGCGAAAGATGAAGAAGGCGATCCTTTTAGTAAGGAGAAGGCGAATCTTTCGACAAAACGAAAGATGAAGAAGGGAATCTTTTTAGCAAGGAGAAGGCGAATCTTTCGACAAAACGAAAGATGAAGAAGGCAATCCTTTTAGCAAGGAGAAGGCGAATCTTTCGACAAAGCGAAAGATGAAGAAGGTAATCCTTTTAGCAAGGAGAATGTGAATCTTTTGACAAAGCAAAAGATGAAGAAGGTGATCCTTTTAGTAAGAAGAAGCTGAATCTTTCGACAAAGCAAAAGATGAAGAAGACAATCCTTTTAGTAAGGAGAAGGTGAATCTTTCAACAAAGCGAAAGATAAAGAAGGCGATCCTTTTGGCAAGGAGAAAGCGAATCTTTCGACAAAGCGAAAGATGAAGAAGGCGATCTTTTTATCAAGGAGAAAGACAAATCTCTCGGCAAAGCGAAAGATGAATAAGGCAATCCTTTTAGAAAGGAGAAAGGCAAATCTCTCGGCAATGTGAGAGATGAACAAGGCAATCCTTTTAGAAAGAAGAAAGGCAAATCTCTCGGCAATGCGAAAGATGAATAAGGCAATCCTTTTAGAAAGGAGAAAGGCAAATCTCTCGGCAATGCAAGAGATGGACAAGGAAACTCTATGAAAGAGGGGAAGGCAACTCTTTTGACTATGCGAAAGAAGGAAAAGGCAACACCAAGACGTATCAAAACATACATCAAGTTCTTATTTCTTATCAAGAAAGCTGGAAAATATTGGCAAAATGATAAAAAAAATGTAGTTGATTCAATGTAATCGAAAGTGAGCATTTTTGAAAGATGTTCCTTCTTCTACCTAGAGTATTACCCCCAACTGGGCTAACTCTATATAATCCAGAATCAAGGTCAAATTATTTTTGTTGGGTTTCTTCAAGGAAGCTATCCATTTTCTTGATATGAAAAGAGATGAAATATTCTTAGTTTCATAAAAGCAATTGAGTGAAAAGATATTGATATAGGAATTTCACATAAATAAATAAGATTCTTGGTTGCTTTGGCAGTTTGATATCCTGGGGCTTTTCCCATGATGATCTTTTTGCACTCTTTTGAGACACTGAGCTTTCTTGGGTTTCGGGGAGAAGCTTATTACATCATCCTTCATTTTGTTGATGTCCTAAATTTTTTTTCTTTTTCTGGGAAGGGTACGTCACAAACTTCTTCATCTTGGAGATGCTCTGATCCTTCTTTTTCTCAGGAAATATACTGATGATATTGACTCATTGGTCAAAAAAATCTCTAAGTGATAGCAGAAATCAAATATCTTTTAGGGTTTGTTGAGAGGTTCATCGTAGTTGCCTTCATCTCAACGGTGATCTAAACTTTCCCTAGAAGGATTCGTTACAAACTCCTTCATCTCAGAGATGATCCAAATCTTCTTTGGCCCTGGGGGTCTAGCTCGCATATTCGTCTTCATCTTGACGACAATTGAGAGATCCCTTTTGCAGATATTTGATTTGTAGCTTAAATGAGTTAGGAGATATGGATTTGGTAGATTCTTTTATCGCCCAGGATATTTCCACTGCCTTACTGCCAGAAGAATGGTCTTTAAGAATGTGCCATAGCTATGATCAATATTAGTTCACTTATGGCTTTTCAACATCATTGAATTTTCCTTCGCCAGTCATATCAAAGATTTTTCTTCATCCTCTTGGTTGACTACAAGAAAATCTGAATTCTCTTCTTTCTTCGCAAAAGTTTTGTCCTTTTGGAAACAATACTGAAGGTAGCTCGAGGTAATTCTTTGTGTCATAAAAGCTTTGAGATCAACATCTATTTTTTTATGGCAATTTGGCAAAATATTCCTGAAATCCTTGATGACGAAAATTGCTTAACATCGAGTTTTGACACATTAGTGGGATTCTAGGCGAAAATTCAACACGAATCTGAATTCTGAAGGTAAATACAAAATTGGAGTTCTGAAGGCAAGCCTAGCACAATATTGGATTTTGAAGGTAAGCCCAACTCAGAAGTTGGTTTTGAAAAAACATCCGAATCAGAACTCAGGTTCTGCAAAGAAAGCTGGAAAATTCGAGTTGAAACTCGAGCCTTCAAAGGAGAACTAGGAAGTTTGGTTCTTTAAGGAGAGAAAATTTGGGTCAAAACCCAAATATTCAAAGGAAAACTAGGCCCACTTGGTTTTTGAAGGAAAGAAAATTCGAGGCGAAACTCAAATCTTCAAAGGAAAGTTGGAAGGTTCGAGTCGGGGCTCGAATCTCAAAGGAAAACTCAGAAAGTTTAGATTTTTAAAGGAAATAAAACTCGAGTTAAACTCAAATCTTCAAAGGAAAGATAGAAAGTTCGAGTCAAGGCTCGAATCTCAAAGGAAAATTGGAAAGTTTGAGTCAAAACTCGAATCTCAAAGGAAAAATTGAAAGTTTGAGTCAGAATTCGAATCTCAAAGGAGAGTTGGAAGTTCGAGTCGAAACTCGAATCTTAAAAGAGAATTGGAAGTTCGGTTATTTGAAGGAAAGAAAGCTCGAGTCAAAACTCAATTTTTCAAAGGAAAGCTGGAAAGTTTGAGTCAGGGCTCGAATCTCAAAGGGAAATTTGGAAAGTTCAGTTATTGAAGGAAAGAAAACTCGAGTCAAAACTCAGATTTTCAAGAGAAAGCTAAAAAGTTCGAGTTAGGGCTTAAATCTCAAAGGGAAATTGGAAGTTCGAGTCAAGCTTGAATCTAAAAGGAGAGTTGGAAGTTTGAGTCGAAACCCGAATCTCAAAGGAAATTTTTTTATCAGATTGAATTTTGAAAATCGCCAGTGCGAGGACTGGGATTGAAAGTTTTGAAAATGACCAGTTCGAGGACTGGATTATTTGACTTGCAATGAAGAAGACCATCATAGTTATTTGTATGTGGTCTGATTTCAGGATTATCCCCTTATCCTGAACGGGGATGAATAAAATTGAGGGGAATCGATGAAAAAGGGATAGAAATTGATGAAAGATTGACAAAAATTAAGGAAAATTGAGGAAAGATTGATGAAGAATGTAACCCGAAGGCTTGAAATTGAGAATTGGATGACCCGAAGATCGAAATTGGAATTAGAGCTTTGAATTTTGATGAATGGTTAGTGCAAAGACTGAACCTAGGGGGGCTGACTGATCAGTCATCCAGATACTAGCACGAGCGCTAGGCATACCAGTACAGGCACTAGATTTTTGCAAATGTACCAGTACCAGCCTTGGATTTTTTTGAAAATGCACTAGTGCGAAGTCTGGATTTTTGATGATGCATCAGTACGAGTACTAGTTTTTTGAAAAATGCTCCAGTATGAGCACTGGGTTTTGAAATTACAATAGTACGAGCACTGGATTTTTGAAAATATACCAGTACGAGCACTGATTTTCGAAAATGCCCCAGTATGAGCATCGAGTTTTGAAATTGCACCAGTACAAGCACTGGATTTTGAAAACGTACCAGTACGGGCACTAGATTTTGAAAATGCACCAGCACGAGCTCTTACTTTTCTGACCAAGAGTTGGAAAGGATATCGGCATTTTCAAGACATTTGGAAACCGAAGTGGGAATGTTTGTCGGGGTTTTTAGGATTATCCCTTACCCTGAAGAGGAAGAAGAAAATAAATTAACAAAAGTGATAAAAGTTGATGAAGAATAAAATTGAAAAGACTGATAAAGATTGATGAATCATCAATAAAATTGATAAAGAATAAATAAAATTGGTAAAAATTGACAAAGAATAAAAAATGATAAAGACTGACGAAAGTCTGGTGAAAAATTGATAAAAATAGGTGAAAAATTGAAAGATGATAAAAGATTTCAAGATTATCTCTTATCCTGAAGGGGCAAAAAAAATGCCTCGATGAACGAGGTTCAGGTTTATCCCTTAACCTAAGAGGGAAGAAGGAGACACCTCGAAAGCCGAGGTTCAGGTTTGTCCCTTAACCTGAAAGGGAAAAAGAATAAATTTTTGAGGAAAAAAAAATCAAGAAAGTTTGATGAAAATTTATTTTGTAAAAGAATTCTTATAGGTAGCAATATTGCTCCTATGAGGGGTCTCAGAATTATCCCTTATTCTGAGTGAGAAAGAAGAAAATACCTCGAAGGCCGAGGTTCAGGTTTATCCCTTAACCTGAAAGGGAAAAAGGAGAAAGCAATACCTCATGCGAAAGAGGCATCAGGTTTATCCCTTAACCTGAAAGGGTAAAAAGAATAAAGATTGATAAAATTTAATAAAATTGACGAAGAATTGATAAAACTTGATAAAATTGATAGTAAATTGATGAAAATTTGATCAAATTGAAAATGAATAAAATGGATGAAACTAATAAAGATAACAAGATTAACTAAAAATTGATAAGATTTGAGGAAAAAGAGTTTGTCTGATCCTTCCTGCATATGGGATCTTTAAAGTGAGAGGAGAATGTTCATTTGAAAGACAAGTGAGAAATCCATTTTGGGAAGAAGATCAACTGCAAGATTGATTTCGAAGAATGATCAACACAAGAGCTGATCTTTAAAAAGGGGAATCAACACGAGGGTTGATTTTGAAGAGAGATCAACATGAGGGTCAAATTTTGAAGGCAAATGGTTTGAACCTATTTTTGAAAAAGAAGATCAACAGTAGGGTTGGTTTTTGAAAATAATGGTTTGAAACCAATTTTGGAAAATAAAACCAACACAAGGGCTGGTTTTTTTGAAAAAAGATTGGACCAAAATATTGAACCTTTGGCAATTGTAATGAAGATTTTGTAGAAAATTTTCAAAATTTCATGATTTTGAAAAACCTTCATAGGTAATATCATTTCTCTCATGAACAATATCAGGATCTTCCCTCCTTCTGAGAAGAATAAAGATTTAATGTGGCTTAATAGAAGCCGATGACGAAGAAGATTTTTGAAATGAAAATATAATTTTTCAAAAACAAATGCCCCAGTGTGGCAAATAAAAGAAATATTTGATATTAAAGATATAAAGAAAATTGATATTTCATTGATAAGTAAAGCTGATAACAAAAGACTATATATTCACAAGTACTTGACCAAAAAGGTCACAAAAGACTGGGCTAACTGGCCCCCACAAGGTGATTGGCAAAAAGGGGGGAAAGCAGAAAACTTTGGCATGATTAATTTTCTGAATGGTCTGGAAAAGGCTTGATCATGATGGCCAGCTCGTCTTCCTCTTCATCTTCAACAAGGAGACTCTCGTCAATGCAGTCCTGAACAATATTTTTGAAGACAAAACAATGATCGATGTCATCCCCCACTGCCCGATGGAACTTGCAAAACTGATTCATGAACCTTCCCATGACTGTGGGAGGATTCGTGGCCTTTGGGAGTTTCACCAATCCCTTGGTAAGCATGAATTCAAGAGCTTCTTCGAGCGATTGCTTTAGAGGAGTGAACGCACAACATTACTCCAACCTTCACGCTTTATCTTTTCCTTTTGCAGAAAGTTAGACTGAAACAGCTTGTCATTCTGCTTGAAAGACTTTTTCCCTTGAGCTACACTGTGGTTCTGGCCACTTTTACTATTATTTTTGTTTTTTTACTGTTGCTGCCATGATCATTGCCAGAGGTATCAGCTGAGTGAGTGAACAATGCCTTCTTCTTCTGGTCTTGGATATTCTTGACTAGAAGCATGCCCTCATAGAGCCCATTTTCCATCCCTGACTCGAGCCATTCGGCTCGCTCAATCAATTTGATAAAGGATTTCGCCGGAGAAGTGGCGATGAGGCTTCTCAGAGGTTGAGAGAAATTGTTGAGGATTATCTGCAGCGCGTGCTCCTCTGGAATGGGAACCTTCATCTTGTTACAGGTGCTTCTCCACCTGTGAATGAATTCTCCCGCTTTCTCGTTCTCATTCTGCTTTAGGTTATAAAGGTGATTAAGCGTAGGCAAATCCTCAGTGTTGAACAAGAAGCGCTCAATGAATAGATTTACCACTTTATCGAACTCTCGTAGTTTGATAGGATTGATATGGTTCGCATACCACCTGGCCGTTGTACCTTCTAGGCTGCGAGGAAAGCAGAAGAACAAGGCCTTGTTATCTTTCCTGAAACGGCTGCACTCTGCATAGAATGTGGGCAGATGAACTTTAGGATTGCCCATTCCATCAAACTTGAGGAACTTGCGAGGGAGATTCTCCAGGTTATCATTCTCGTCTAGGCCATCGTAGAAATCTTCGCCAGAATAGGTTTTCTTGCTTTTGCTCTTAGCCTGAATATCTTTGATTGCTCGAGTCATTTCCCTCAATTGCTCGCGCATCGGATCCTCAGCTGGAGTATCCTCAGTTGCTATCTTCACAAACTGCCGCGGAGGATTCTGACTGAACACAAACTGCTGTTCCTTTTCCGATTCTTCTTCTTCTTCTGCTGACGCAGTATCTTCAGAAGTAGTGTCTGGCTGGACCTTCTTTTTGATGATCCTAACATGCTTTTTCACAACCTTCATCTTCAGTTGGCTCTTAGGGACTACCTTTTTCAGACTAGCCTCGGCTTGCTCTGACATCATCTTGGCCATCATCTTTTGGAATAGACCATATATAGCGGGATCAACATCATCCCCCTTGTTCTGATTTTGTCCTCTGAATACTCGGGGAGAATTCATTCCTTCTATCTCACTGTCACTGTATTGCTGAGCAGTCTCCTTTCTTGTCCTTGTCTGAACCATATTTTTTTTGTGGAGTAAAGGGAGGGTTTAGATTGAAGAATTTTTTAGGAAAAGTTTTAACAAGAGAAAGAATTAGGTTAAATAGGTTAAAAAAATGGTATCCCATTACTAGAGATTGAGTTGTCACAGAATTTGTGACAATTACGTTGTTACTCCGTGGGGAGGAATAAACAACTATAATATGAAGGAAAATGCTATTTTGAAAAGGATATCTCTTGATGAAAAGAGATTTCATTTATGAAAAGGTAAATAAGGATTTTGGAAATAGAATTAGAAGATATGTTGGAAGGATAGGAAAAAAAAAGATTTGAAAATAGATGGCAAGGATTTAAAATTTTGAAAAATTGTAGGCAGGATCAGAAAAATTGAAGAAATCAGAAGAAGAAAAGAAAAATACACCTGGGTTTTGAAAACAAAGAGAGAATTTTGAATAATATACCCAAGGTCTTTGGAAAATATAAGAAAATAAAATAAATATCACAAAATCACAGCTGAAAAAACAAGGATACACATACAACACTCCCTAAAGGCTGACTCTAAATGCAATATTTGAAATGGCTTGTAGGACCTTAATCCTAACTCTATGGTTCAAATTATCTGATTCCAATCAAGGTACGTCGATATACTCAAGCCGAAGCTCGAAGTACGTGGCATAAAAATATTTTTCCGGTTCTAAGGTAATGGCTTCCCAACATCCTTGAGCACCTACCGATATACCTCAGACTATGGACCTTAGGTACGTGGTAGGGGGGCGCTAACCCAAATAAGTGGTCCAGTTGTGAGGCTCTCTCTCGAACTATGGTTCAGTGAGACAACCTAGCAACGTGAAGACCGGGACAATATAGGTAGGGATGTTTTCAAAAACATGTTCAACATGCAATAAAATCAGATGTTTCTAATGCAAGTCCTAAATAAATATAATTTAAATGAAGAGAAGCATACACTTGCATACATTGTTTGCATTCAATCCTTAGAATTGAGGAGAGTTGTATTTCAGACCTAAGTTTAAGTGAGCATGCACAAATCTCCTCAATATGGTCCTACCAAACCATACTTAAATCCTATATGCATTATGTCAGCTAGGACAGAGTCTAGGCTCTTAAGGTTTGCATGGAAATGAAGCTGACATTTGAAAAATAAAGACTTAGACAATATCAAAGCAAAGCAAAAGGCACAAATTCGACCAGACGAAGATGGGTCCCATCTCGGTCGCCAACTCCTGTAATCATTGCAAAATTTTTCCTCTCATTCCCCTTTTCCTTCTCTTTGCCTTTCTAGCCCCTGTTCCCTTTTGAAGGGGAATAAAAGATAGAAAAGAAGAGAAAAAAGAAAAGAAAGAAGAGAGAGGAACTCTTTTGCAAGGTCTCATTTGACCAAAGAAATGTTTTGAAAATCACTCGCCTCCATTTTGAAAATTTGCGGGAAAAATGGAGAGACATGATTCGCTCATCGGTACGAGGTTTGACCGTTCTTGGCGCCTTTACCATGGGTAATTGAACCAATGATCAAATTTATGCCTTTTGTTTTGCTAAAATATTATCTAAGATTTTATTCTAAATCTAAAATGCACAAAGAATCATGCTTGTGCAATGCAAATGCAAGGATATATGCTTTTGAGAAAATAGTTTAGAAATTTTGAGATTTTTCAAGTGATTCTGAAATAAATTTGATGATGGAGTGAAGAAATGATTCAAAGGTTTCAAATTGGTTTAAAAAAGTTAGATTTTGAATCTAACTTAGAACTTGAAATAGATCTGGAAGAAGACTTGAAGTTCTAAGTCTTGGGATAATCAGAGACTTGAAAATAAATCTTGAATTTGAAGAAATGAAGAAAAGGGGAGATTTGAAACTGAGATAGATTTTTTGAAGAAAAAATGAATTTTCAAAGCCAGAATGAACTTTGAATTTGATTTTGAATCTAGAATTCGAAATTGAGATGGAATTTTGAAATGGAATTGAATTCCGGATTTAAAGTTTGAAATCAGAATGGAATTTGGATTTAAGAAATCCAAATGGAATTTGAAAATAGAATTGAATTTAGAAAGTCCAGATGGGATCTGAAAATAGAATTGGATTTGGAACCTGGAATCCTAGATGGAATTGGATCAGAAATCTAGAATCAAATATGGAATTAGAAGATGGATTTGGATTTTGGAAATCCAGACGAGATTTGAAGATGGATCTGGATTTTAGAAATCCAGATGAGGTTCGAAGATGGATCTGGATTTTGGAAATCCAGATGAGATCCGAAGATGGGTCTGGGCCTTGAAAATGGAATTGAATTTTGGGAACCCAGATAGAATTTGGATTTGGATTCAAGAAATCCAGCTAAAGCTTGAAGATGGATTTGGATTTATCACTAATCTTAGAATTTTGATCCTTTAGTTTCAAAGTGATTAAAACTCAGAAGATTTCAAAAGAACTTGGAGATTTGGGAATTTGAAGTGAAGAATAAAAAACTTGATTTTTGAAATTAGGAGATGAAATTCAAAGTTTGAACTGAACTTTGAAACTCGATTTGAATTTTGAATTGAATTTAAAATTGAATTCTAAAAATGAATTTGGAATTTCAAAGTTGAATTGAACTTTGAAATTTGATTTGAATTGGAAATTAAATTTTGAATATAAAAATGAATTTGAAATTTCAAAGTCAAATTGGACTTTGAAACTTGAAGTTTTGGATATTTTGAAATAAGATAGAAATAGAAAGATGAATTTGAATTTATAAATAAGAATTGATTTGAGAAATGAAGAATGGTATTTGAAAATATATATAAAAAATCACTTGAATTTTGAAAAAGAATTTTAAAGATATGATGTAATTTTATCCTAAATGATGAATGAATTTAAAAGAATTTGAAAATTCAATATTGAAAAGGCATATTTTATTTTTTAAATGAATTGAAATAAGATTGAAAATATAATACATCTTTGACTATGGTCATAAAATGTACTATAAGATAATCTATATTTAAATTCAAATGAAGAATAAAATACATTTTGGTGTCTTTATAGAGTTTGAAATGAAATTAACTCTCAATATATCCTGACTATGGCCATTGATATATATTTTGAGTTAATTTTAAGTAAAACTCTGATAAAGGAAGAAACTATTTAGATAAATATGATGATTTTTTAAAGGGATCCAGTGTGGATCCAATATTATTCAGTAAAAGATAAAAATCTCTTACATTGTCCATATTTTGACTATGGCCATCAATGTGGGTCATTTGCTTAGGATCAAATACCTCTTATTAGAATGGTGTACGTGCCATCCGTGTTTCACCATGGTGGATTTTTGAAATAGAAAAGAAAATTAATATGAAACAAGTAATATTTACATGCTCATATATCCTAATCTAATGCACAGAATATAAATTCTCATTAATATCTAACTATTACAATCTTCAGATTGAATTTGAAATTGAAATCAACATCTCTACATTAAGAGAGAAAATAATGCTTTCCATATATTTCTTGCAAAACAGAGTTAGTAAAGTAGAGGGAAATGGAAGGTATCACGTAAATGTACGTACCAATTCTAGTTGAGAATACACATACACAATACCATCCTCATGTTTTAATTAGAAAGGCAAGATGACACACCTCATGTCGAGGGGAAATTATATGCATGAGAATACTTAGGCTTATGAAAACTTGTATTCGAGAAGGCATTCAAAATGCCTTAGGTTAATAAAAATATGCATAATGAAAGATGAGTTGTATATTTACACAACAATTTACTGAGAAAGAGAGCAACTAAAAAAAAATGAATGACAAATGCTATGAAAATGCAGTAGGTATGCAAGCACAACTGATGCTCTATGCTAGTGACAGTGCACAGTGGAACGGTATGCTGAATATAGGGGGAATGGCAGTGATATGCTAAGAAGATGATACTGTGAAGAATCAAATGGTGCACTGAAGGTGGCTGCTACAGGCGCAATAGGGAGGTAAAATAGCAGTGAGTATAACTAGGGGAAGAGGGTGCATCATATATATTGTGCACTGGTGAAAGTGATACATATTGTGAAGTGTACGCTATACAATGAAGATGAAGTGATGTTGGATGTATGAAGAATGCATAGGGAATTAATACAATAGGTATGTAGCACTACATATGATGGAAATTGCTAAAAGATTTACATGAAAGATCTTGGTAACACTGTCTTCTGCTCACAAGTTGACTTTCTCTCAGATCTTTCGCCAGCCCCACATCACCTGCAAACTCTTATTTCCCCGCTTTAACGCCCTCTGAGTAGCCATACAAATCTACTGATGCCACTTACACTCCATGGATGCCAAATCATGGTGTTATTCCAAGTCCTGACTAACCCATCATGGTCATCATACAATATCATGAGAACACCTGTCTATATTATTGAAGCATAAACATTCACTATATTAAAGTTCAAAAGACCAAAAACACATGTTTATAACGTATGCTATGCATGAGGATAAGATAGAGAAAGAAAGAAGAATATATATATATATATATATATATATATATATATATATATATATAAGGCATCAGCTGATGCACAAGAATGAAAACAAAACAGATGTTGCTCTATCCTCTCTCTCTCTCTCAATAATGGTGGAACTTCTTTATTACTGCATATATATATATATATATATATATATATATATATATATATATATATATATATATATATAATGCATACGAAAGGGGAGTGACAGGGGGGGTGAAGAATCAATCAGCTTCAGAGTGAACCGAAATTAACTATCTTCAGATTAACAAATTTCCTTTGTGAGTCTCTGAAATGACATAACCGGTGCTCCTTTTGGATGAAAATTCTTGATTACCTGTGGAAATAGATACATTATAACAGAGGAGTCACCTCCAAACCTTGTTGGGCATGGCTCTGCCGCTCTGGAACAGTAGCAGAGATCATAAGACTTCGACGTGCTAGGCTTTTATAAATTGAAACTCACATACACATGCCAATTTCGCCTTTGTCAGCAAATAACTTCGACGAACTGAATCCACATGGTACAATTAGCTACAATTCATACTTATGTTACTGAGGTTCTGATTTGTGCTCCAGCAGATTGTGATGGATGACACGATTAGCATGAGGCAATACCCAATAGTACGAAAAGAAATTAAAAAAATGAAATGTAATGAATAAACAGAATGAAATGCGATCAATGCATCCTAAACTATCCTGTATAGGCGTGTAAATTAGGTGCCATTATCGATCAATAACCAACGCGACATTATCTTCTTAGTGAAATATTACTCAGGTGGTATGCAGACGTGATACTGGGTGCTATCACCAAGCAAATGATGGTGTTGTGCAGAGCTACCTGAGGTCATACTCGTGAATGATGAATGCAGCAAGCAATGAACAAAAGTTTGTACAGGTAAGAGTCAGAGGACGCAGATTTGAAAAGCATGATTGGCTCAAACATAAGGGGGTGAGATATGCTGATGATGGTATTTGGTTTAGTGCTTCAGCCCCATTAAGACCAATTGACGTGCTCGGGAGTACATAAGCTATACTTGCTATGGTAGCTTGTGAAATTGAAACCATGGGGGTGTTATTGGAAGTTCAGTTAAGGTAGATACCATTCATGACGAATATGCTATCCAGGGGTAAGGCTCAAGCAACCATGCTAAAGCCAACAGAAGAGCCCTGCCTATATCAAGAGCATCTAAGGAAAGTAAGAAGCTGAATTCCTTCTGCAGATGAAAAAGGTTGAGCAACGTCACACCCATTAACGCTTGACTCAGGAAATTTCAAATGAAGCGATCCATTTTTGGTTGAAGGCAAGAAATTATCCGATTGAGAAGCTGAAGTGAGATGATGGTGGTGGAAACATCACTCAACTGGGGTAAGGAAACTTTATGAAATCAAAACATCCAATGATGATGAAACTGAAGATTACCACAGAGACACACTACCGTAAGTCTGAGGAAATGCAGATCATGAACTTAACTACGGGGACATATATAAGTATAAAATGATGCAGAGGTAGGCTGACTTGAAGGATTTCATGGTGAGCCAATGCTTCACTGTGAGATCGACCCCAAGTCTGATTCACAATGAATCTGACTTTCAGTGTATCTTAACAGAAACAGTGAACCCCGAAAATGATTAAATCAAAATAACTGAATGAATGCAGATTGCAACAACCAAAAAGGGGAAATGTCATGTATAGATACTGTAATGTGAGATGTAAAGGGAAATCAAATAACGATCATAGGAAGTAAAAGTTGAAATGGAATCAAGACCAAATAGAAAATGAAGTGATCAGATAAGATTCAAGCCATGCATGAATGCGATGATCGGATCAAAACATAGAATAACACAAAAGAAATGGAAGTGTAAAACATCAAAGGAACGATACATAGAATGAAATAATCAAAGGAATATTGATTATAAACTGCCATTCATATTTATGCAAACTATAGAAATTCAAAAAAAAATGTAGGAATTGGGTCATTCCATTACTGTTGCATCTGAGGTAGTTTGATTTGCTATATGCAAACCAATATTACCATGGATGCTTGGATAGAACAAAAAAAATGCGAGAAGATTTGGAGAACAGAAAGAAAGGGGAATATTTACCATGCTGGAGGCTTTGATTCAAAGGGCAGAGGCGCCGTTTCTATATACTGCCGCAGGATGAAGTCAGCTTCCTTTCACCGAAAAAAAAGAAAGAAGAAGGAGCAGAGAAAAGGGGAAAGGAAAGAAGGAAGAGGGGAAGCAATCGTGAGCCATGAAGGGTGGAGAGGTGAATAACGGGTTGCAGAGGAATTGCGAGAGTGGATGAGGTCGAGGATGGCTCCCTGAGGGCTTCAGATCTGCCTATTTTATAGAAGGGGGAGAGAAAGAATCTGGAAGGGGCGTTTGTTGGTGATCGAGGGTTGAGGCCAGACGAGGATGATCGAAGGGTGAGAAAGGGAGAAGATGATCAGAGGCAAAGGGGTGGAAGGCGATGGAGGCACATGGAGGGATTGATGGATGCTTCCAGAGAGAGAGAGAGAGAACTCGTGATCGGGCAACGGAAAGCCGTTGCAGGATTTTCATTTTTTTAAAAACAAGGCTCTCGTAAAAACTTTTTCAAAAAAAGGGGGGTTTTAAAACTATTTTTTTGTAATTTTCTTTGTGTTTTGATTTTTTTTTTTTTGTTCTTTTCTTCATATTTCCTGATTTTTTTGTATTTTTGACATAAAAACTTTAAAACTAGGGGAAAATAAGAAATTTAAAACTATTTTTTTGGATTTTTGATAAATATTTACAAAAAAACGATTTTCTGAGAATTTAGGTTTAAACCTTGGAAATTTTCTCAGAAAATGGGTTCAGATCTGGGTTTTAAGGAAATATTCGAGTTTTTAACCTCAAATCAAGAAATATAGGGGCATGGATCTGAAACCGAGTCAAATATATAAAAATAGAGTTTATTCTAGAAAATATAAAGAATATCTAAAGTTTATATTGAAATTGACTCAATTTCCTCAGAAAATGGTGCCAGGGGCAAAAAGGGAATATTTACAAATTTTTAAAAAATTTGGGGTGTTCACATACATGAAAAATTCCGAATAAAATGCCTATAATAGCCATTCAATCCAAGAAAATTGTGATTCTCACTGACATTTTTGAGTTGACACCAATCTAACACAACCTCCACCTAACAGAAAAATCCAAGATTTACTATTGAGGTTCCAAAAATGCCATGCAAACATCTATCAATTTACAGAAGTTATTTTCTCACCTTAGAAGGATCTACAGTTACTCCATCCTTTGAGATCATATGTCCCCAAAACTGAATCTTCTTGAGCCAGAACTCGCACTTAGAGAACTTTATATAAAGGTGATGTTCTCTTAGAATCCCTAGAACAATCTTCACATGTGCTTCATGCTCTTTCACACTCTATGAATAGATCAAAATATCGTGTATGAAGACAATCACAAACTGGTCCAAGTACAATATGAAGATTATGTTTATGAGATCCATAAATATTGCTGGAGCATTTGTGAGTTCAAATGGCATAACCACGAGCTTGTAATGCCTGTATCGTATTCTAAATGCCATCTTAGGCATGTTCTCATTCCTAATCTTGAGCTGATGATAGCTTGATCTGAGGACGATATTGGAAAACACCTTTACAAGATTTAATAACTTGAGTTAAAATCCATATCTTAATGTTTTTTTCTTTTCCTTAAGGTATAAAATTAGAAAATCAAATCCAAAAGTTTCAATTTAGAATTTACCTTAGCCTTTTGTAGTTGATCAAATAAATCATCGATCACAGTAAAGGGTATTTATTCTTGATTGTGGTCTGGTTTAACATCCTGTAATCGATGCAAAGCTGCATAAAGCCATCCTTCTTTTTGACAAACATGACTAGTGCTACCTATGGTGACACACTTGGTTGGATAAATCCTTTATTTGTCAGTTCTTGTAGTTGTTTCTTGAGTTTCTCAAGCTCAACCAATGCCATAAGATATGAAAATTTCAAGATTAGAGTCATTCTAGGTGCCAACTTGATCATAAAATTTACTTTCTGCACTGAGGGTAGTCTAGGAGGCTCATCGGAGAATACACCCTCGAATTCTCTCACCATACCCAACTCTTTCAAAGGGGTCATCTTGGGATCAACCAAACAGACACTGGCCAAAAAGGCCTCACATCCATTTTTCACCTTCCTCTGAGCCTTAAGAGCTGAGATCAATTTCACTTTCTCTATGGGTTTACTTGCTCGATACTCAAGGATATGTTGATTTGGGCAAATAAATCAGATCCATATTTCATAACATGCCATACAAGCATAGTGCTCATAAAATCAATCCATACCCAAGATTATGTTGTACCTGATCATTGCTAAAATAATCAGGTTGGCTAGCAGGTTTTGTCCTGAAATTATTACCTCTACATTTGATAAATAACTTCAAGTGACCGTCTATCGCTCGAGGGTGTAACAATTTCTAACAGATAACCCAAAGTAACAGAAGGCAAATCCAACATACTAGCAAAATGTGTATCAATAAAAAAATGGGTTACTTTAGTATCAAATAATGCTCTAGCACTGTAGCCTAAGATAGGGATAGTACATTCAATCATGTTGCATCCTGCTCAAGCTTGACCATAGTAGTGGCACAGATGCAACCCTTGGTCTTCTTCTGTTCTTATGGCTGACGTTGCTGCTACTATGGTTGTTGTTGAGCATGTCCCCCAGTTGTATACCTTTCCTCATTATTCTTTCTCTAGGAACACTCCCTGATGAAGTGACCCATCTTGTCTCACTATAAGCAAGCTCCCATGTCTTATAAACACGACTTCCCTTCATGGGCCCGATGACACTTTGGGCATTGAGTGCCCCTCTGTTGCTAGTGCCTCTTGCCTAGTGGCATCAATTTTTTTGACTGATCTCTTCTTGTCATTGTTTTTCTGACCACCAGACTATTGACGTCTTGACTTCTTCTATGGAGTCCTCTGACTCTTGGTCCAGTCATCCTTAAGCAGGGTAGCCACCTTGATGGCCTCATCAAAATTCCCTGGTCCATGCATGTGAACCTTCGTGCGTAGAGTCGCCTTTAACCCATGGGTGAATTTCATGGCCCGTTCATAGTCTGTCGTATACAGGTTAGAGCAATATGCTCCAAACTGTGATAGAGGGTAATGTACTTTGCCATGTTCTCTTTCTGTTGTAGGTCCAAGAATTTCTGCATCTTCTTATAACAGACTTGCTTCGAAAAGTATGCCACGTTGAACACTTCCAAAACCTGGGCCAAAATCACTGGTCCATCCAGAACCTCACAGTATGGGTGGTATCCTACCATTTCTTCGCTTGACCTGTTAGTTGGTATGTCCCGTAATCAACCTTTCGCTCGTTGAGGACCTCTAAAACCTAGAAAATGTGTTCGATCTCTTGAACCAAATTTTTTGCAACCTTCGGATCTGCCTTCCTTGCGAAGGTCGGTGGTTCCATCTCCATGAACTTCTTGTAAGACATACCGATGCGGTAGGCCTATCCTGGGCGACCTGCTGCAGGTTAGTTCCCATGGCATGCATTGCTTCAACGTGTTGCCCTACCACTCTAGCGCGATGGTTAAGGGTGTTCATGATATCGTTGCAGCACCCTTGCCAAGCCATCTATTTAAAGAAAAAAATTACAAATTGAACAAAAAATGAGTTTCTGACCAAACTCCCATGTGTTTCTAGCATGTGTTTAAGTTCTCGCATAGACTACAAATTCAAATATTAACATGTTGAAAGTAAACAACTACAACTGGAACATACTTACAATGATATTGAATTATTGGGTATGCCAGAATCGTTATACTATTTTCGTAAACTTGCATATATTGCTCTGATACCAAAGCTGTAACACCTCAAATTTATATCAGAAATTTTTTGATTTTTTTTTTAAACCAGTGGAAGGGCTATACAAGCTATTGGCAAACTCGATAAAAACTTAAGTTGGTTACAATCAAACCACAACACACACATGATTGAAAAAGAGTTCTAAACAAACCATTCATTAATTTAAAACATTCAATCATAATAAAATCAGAGTCTAAACACATTATTAAAATATCTAAAATGCCCAAGAGCCAAAACATTAGCCAAATGCCCAGAAAGATAGCTATAACATTTGTCCTAACACCACCACAAGTGTACCACATTACCAGTTTGCTCATTACCTAAAAAATGATAAAAGTAGGGGGTTAAATCGTGCCACAGTAGGTAACACTCTACCATATAAACAAGGAAATAAATTTCAAGTGCACAAAACATGCAACAAACATATCAATAAAAAATATATTACCAAACTAGATTATATGCATACACATTTGAGTATACAAGTAACTAAACAACATTAACTTACTCTTTAATTCGGTACCTGCATTCAAACTCATCAGTAAGCATGATCATGCACCATTGCATATATTTATTTCATACATCTCAATATAAAACATGTGAATCATGTGAACCAAGTTAACCTCATCTCTAATGCATTATTTTACATTTCATGCACTCTAATGGTACACTAAAAAAGACTCAACTTCGATCTAACCAATTTGATGGGGGGTTCATTATGCCATGTATTTTTTTTAACACCATGGGTTCAGAAAGATCTACAAACACCCACTGAATTGGCCACAATCGAGAGATATTCCAATAGTCTAGAAAATTGATTCCTACTATGCAGAGTCATGAAGCTATATACCTAGGCCTTATCAGGTAGTCCTGGTTGCCTACGCCAAGGATGGAGAACTGGAGAAATGCCTCACTCTCCAAAATAACTATTTCTTTCCTTGGTTGTGTGTACCACCTACCCTCTCTAAGGTAGACAATTGGTTTGAACGGGTTACTTAATGTTGTTTAATTAGACCTAACAGTCAACTCAAGTGCCTTCGCAGGTTGTTTTAAAACACATATCCAAAAATCAGTGAAAAAATTCATAAATTAGATTTACTAATTTTTTTGTGGTAGCATCTATTAGATCTGGTTATGTACACATGCTAGTTTTTTTTGTTCGTGTTACAAAATCTATAACCCTTAAATGATGGACTTTTTGGCCTAACCCTATTTACTAGGAGTTCATATACATGTCTACACGACCCATGTAAAATAATTTTCTCAAAGTCTAATTCACTTGAGCGTTATGATTTTCCTACTGATATTGTTCAGTTAGAAAAATACAAACATGTAGTTATTTTTTGAATTAAAGCATTTATATGAAAACACTTATGTGAATACATCTAACATGGATTTCAAAGCATGGTATATACATAATCAAGCAAACATAGTGTGATAACATGGAATAGAAATCAATACATGCTTTCATACATAGTCAAAATCATGTTTTTGCCAATATCTAAATCTCATTTTTGGAAAAACACATTTTCATAAACCATCATGAAATTTAATCAAACTAATTTTATTCCAGATCTATTAAATCCTTATAAACATCAAATTCAACATCATAACTCATCTAATCATGCATACAAATCAATAATATCCATAACTAAAACCAATTTTCATCTAATCTACACTACTACACATTTTTTCTGAAAACAAATTTTGGTAAAACCCTGAATCAGATCTTGTTTTCAAAAAAATCAATATTTTTGACAAATATCAACATGAGGTATGTCAAGTACAAACATTTAAAACTTCTCTAATACAAGATCTATGGCTAGTCCATCATGGATCTTGATTTTGCATTCTTTACATACCAAAAATCCATTTTTGAGCCTATACTATAGAGGTACCTACCTCGAATGCGAATTCCAATGGTTTGGATGCCTCCTCATCTTGATACAACATTTGTAAGCAGCTCCAATGGTTGATGGAATCTCCTCCAGAGCCTTAAAGGAGAAGAGAGAGGGAGAAGAAGAAGCAAGAGAGAGAAAATTAGAAAGAGAGAGATAGGATGGGATACCCCCCCTTTAGGCTCACCCCTTTTGTGAGATCTTGGGACTTGCTAAGGCATGTTCTTGGGCTTGCCTTAGCAGACCAAATGGCAATGGGAAGAGGGATGGTCCCCCCCCCCCCCCCCCCCCCACCCTTGCCTTTTTTTTCTTAAAAAAAATATCACAAAAGCTATTTCAAAACTTTCCTATTTGCTATATATATATATTTCCTTCTTTCTTTTTTTATTTTAATTTTCTTTCTTACTTCCCCAACAAGTAGGGATGTCCTATGAGGGTTTCTCTTCTTGCCTTAGTTACCAAACAAATCAAAATTGGCTCAAGGCTTCCTTACCAAAGCCTTGAGTCAATCTTTGGTAAGTTTTGACTTTGCTCATCAAAGCTTTTTTATTTGGTTTTTTTTCAAAAGAGATTTGATTTTAGGAATCTTAAAATTCAGCCAAGAGGAGTGGGCCAACCTAGGGCGATGTCCCACCCTCTTAGGCTGACTTGCTTAATTAAATAATTAATTACATTTATTTAATTATGTTAAAATCCAATATTTTAAAATTGGATCTTGGATCCATATTAAGTTTCAGATTTCATACCAGATCCAAATCCAATACTGAATCCAAATTTAAGTGAAATTAATTCCAAACCAAAATTCAATTTAAATTCTAATTTACATGATTTTAACCTCAATTTAAATTTGAATTTCATTTTAACTTCAAATAAAATTCTAATTCTCTTGAAATTATATTTAAGATAAATGTACCACATAAATTTTAATTCACATGCATATTTAAATAAATAAAAGTCATGTTTAAAATAATAAATCATTTTTATTTATTTAAATAATTATTAAAAAATTTGTGGGTATTACAACATATGAGTTTTGAAAATGCATATTAATGCATGCAGGTATTGACCCAAAAGTGCAACTCATTGTGATATTTGATTATGTTGAATTAATTATAAAAAATGGCATGCATTGAGAAATTGTTTTATGAAAGATAAACAAAGTTGCACTAAAATATTTGGAGCTTGTCACAAGAAAAATTGTGGATGAGCGAGTCGGTCAAATGTGAACCGACGTAAGCACCAATCCCATGGGTTTTTAATATTCATTGTAAGGGCGTTATATCTAAGAGCAAGTACTCCAATGAAAAAATGCTAATTATATGTGGATAGTCTCAGGAGGATATAAATACAAGACCAGGTAGTTTAGAATTTTTCAATAGTCTCTATGAGGGGTGATCCCCAACACTAGATAGTCTGGACATTGAAAGGTTAAAAGAGACCTTGTCCCTCAACCATGAGTAATTAAGGGGACAAACTCAACTGGCAGAGTAGGACAATCCAACCATGTACATGCGTGTTAGTAACGAAGAAATTGCGGACACTTGGTACAGGCACAAGGATAAAAATAAAGAAAATAAAATGTTTGAATATATATATATATATATATATATATATATATATATATATATATATATATATATCCTGGGAAGTGGAGGTTGATTGCCTGTAGTTTTGATCGAGTTGGTGGTGCCTCAATATATTGAATCAAGTCATTTAATTTGTTTGTGATGTTTGAAAGCGTGCCATTTAATTCAAAAGCAATTTAAGATTGAGAGATAAAAGTATGGTTCATACATATAGGATAGGTAAGTAGATGTACAATTAATTGTTTGTTTAAATTGATTGTTGTATTCCTTTCTTTCTTGATTTCTTTTCATCAATTATTTTCTTTCTTTCTCTTAATATTCCAATTAGAAAGAATGTAAGATGTGTGCAATTCTTTATGATTGTTAGATTATAAAGGATTGTGAGATGCAAGCAATTTATTATGATCATTATAATAAGTTAGATTCATTTCAATTTAAGATATTGAGAATGAATACATAGTATATTGTGATTGTAGAAAGACATATAATTAAGATATGTTTGATTGATGTATGCAATGTTTTCTATGAGAATTGAGACATAATTCACCCATACTAGAGACCAGATAAATATCTGTTAGTACTTACTTTGACATTAAGTCATCTCACTTGTTTTTATTAAAAAAATTTAGGTTCACAGAGATCAACGGTCAGATGCTATAGTAGATGAGGACTCAATTGATATTTTGATATGGATTAGGTTAATTTGAATTGTCTTTGAGTCTTTGTGTTTTTGGCTTGTATAATCCCTAATATTCTTTCAATGGAATGACATATTTTTTAAATATTGTTATGGTTTACTTTTCAACCTTTGATGTGCTCGAAAATCAAAGCAGTTTATGTTTTAAAACAACTTTCGCTGTGTTTTAAAAAAAAAAAATTAGTGAAATTTTAAGTCTCTGAATTTTCGGAGTGTTACACCCATACCCGGTATTTGGGTTTAGATTGAGTCAGTTACCTGACACAAACCCTACCCATTGCCAGCCTTATGCACATTTACGGAGGCAAGTATTATACACAAACATCTAAATTCTGGTCATTATGCACTATCTCTAAACATTATTAATAAAAGTCATGCTGACAACAGTCCTTCAGCCGCGCCCGAATCTTTTTCAGTGGGGGCGTATCATAAGTTTTGCATAAATTTCTTGTATTTTAAGCATCAAAAGATTTGAAGGATTGATATGATTTACAATTTAACAATTAAGGCAAGTTTGTTAAATCTTGAAGGCGCCAAGATTTGCTTCTACAAAACCTACGCCTTTATCTCATCGCTCTAATGGTCTTTAAATGCGGAAACCATGCATGTTTGAAGAGCCAGGATCAGGTGGTATCACATGGCACACTTTGAGTGTGCCTCTGGACCTGGCTGCCCTCAAAAGCCCCACTGACAGACTGTCAACCAAGAGTTAGGATAAGGTGCAATATGATTGCACAAAAAATTGTGCATTAAGCACCCCATCACCCTCCATCAGGTCTTGGGTCCCACATCCCGCCAACCCCTATTCCCAAGATGGAGGGTAATCTCTTAATGCACAAACATTTGTGCAATCATATTGCACCTGATCTTTTCATGCCAGCCAAAGATGGAGGGCAGCCAGGTGCATATATGGACACTCAAAGTGTGCCATGTGATGGCACCTGATCCTGACTCCTGTTTGAATGGTGGTCCGACATAGACCACGAGGCCCATACGTCCTAGTCAAACCAACCGTCTGCTATTACTTTTCTTTTTTATTCAGCAGTCAGCTTTATCTCCTTCAGGCAATTAGACTGGTTAACGTACCAATTGCAAAAGTCAAAGTTCACGATAGTCTACTTTGAAGCCCTCATTACCAAGATCTGTACAAAGAGACGCTCTTTATTTCACATAAACTGACAATATCCTAGAGAGAAAAAGCAAACCACATTGATAAATACAATGAGAAAGGCGGGGCAGGGAAGAAAAGGCACAAAAGTGAAGTGGGGGGGGGGGGGGGGGGGGGGGCAAGGAATCTAAAAAAGCCGTTCTTTCCAGTCATACCACCACCTCCACCTGCAATACAAAAGAGAAACCCTAATTATTCCTCGTGTGTGAAAAAATAAAAGTGGAGGAGGAACAGTTATGTGAACGTGTTTCAAAATTCAAATATAGCTTAAGAAAGCCATATCCTTGGCTCTAAGACTCGAAAACTTTGATTAAAATTCCTGTTTGCAGTGGTACCCTTTTTTCTTTCACAACCAAGACGATGCCTTACCAATTAGGTGAATCAAAACCATGGTCAAGAAACCACAAGCTTAAAAGCATTTTGACACGACATGCCCAGCTCAGGACTAGCTAGGCAGACGGTTGACTCTGGTTTGTTTGTGGAGTCATTAATTGATAGAGAGGGTCTTGAACCAGACGTTCATGATAAAACATTAGATTAGAAGATGGGAGTCTTTATTTTATTTTTCAAAAGTAGTTAAGCAAAGGAAGTTAAAAAGAAGGGGGGTTGCTAGTGATGGACCAGTAATAGTCCCATCGGGGGTTGATCTTGTCCATCCGGTTGTCACCGTAGGGATGGTCCGTCTCGGCCCTGCGTGAGTTGCGCAGAGCACAGCAGCCGATGGAGTAGAGGGCTACGAGGAAGACCAGCATCGTTACGTTGAGGACCGATAGCTTCTGCCAGTCGCGCTTCATGTTGTCGAGCACGGCAGCCTTGCAGGAGTCGCACTCGTAGCATAGCACGCCCCGCGCGTTGTTCCACCTGTAGCAGTCCTGCTCCGCACCCATCCCCACAACCACCGACACCGACCCTGCCCACCCGTACTCGCACGCCGTCGGTGGCTTGCAGCACCCCGACTGCACATGCATGCAAATTAAAATAAAAATAAAAATAAAAATATGCCATCGTGTGCTCCCATTCTTTTGTTCAGTTGATTATTATGGGGAGGAGATCAGGAGTGAAGCATAATATTGCACAAATTAAATGAGCTATTTACGCAGGGGAATTACCGTATATAGGTACCTACCTGAATGGGGGTCATGTCCCTCTCCAGATAATCGAGGGGCGTCCACTGAGCTGTCGCAGCACAGGTCTTGGAGCTGAGGATGCAACTCCTGATGCCCCTCCAGTTGTCGTCGTTGCTCACCCGGGCCCTGAGCCAGGGGGAGTAGTCGTCAAGGTGATACTCCTTGTACTGCCTGCCTGGCACCTCCACCCCATGCCCTTTGCTCGTCACCACGAAGGCGAAGATCGTGAGGGACAGCAGAGAAAATATGAGCACCAACATGATGACCAGGTAGGCGAAGAGCGCACAAGCGATGTTGAAGCAAGCGCCTATGAAGCCTGCCAAGGAGATGATGAGGATAATGAGGCCAATGATGAGGAGGGGCATCTGCAGGAACGCCTCGCAGGTCCTGCTGTTCTTGGCCAGCCATAATCCACCACCTATGACTGGGATGGAGATTATGAGGGTGAAGAGGTTGAGGATGCCCACGACACTGTTGCTAAACCGATACATCTCTCTCTCTCTCTCACCTTTCTCTACACCATTGTTTCTTCTAGTTTGAAAAGCAAGCCAAAAACACTGAATTTATGGTTTTAATATCAGTCAGACATGCGGGACATATTTGATATTTATAATATTTAAGAACACGCGTTTGAAAGAAAATTGGCTCTAGTCATTTCAAAATTTCGTCTTGCTTGCTCCCTCCACCATAGAATCATGAGGCCCCACTTTCCTCTTTCTAAAGATGATAACTTTCATTTTACGCATTCATTTTTTTGTTTTTTTTATGGATAATATCCAAAAAGCTAAATATTATTTCTTAGCTATTGAATTTAATATGCTCACTGATGAAATTAATGCTCCACTAGTTAGAGGAAAAAGAGAAAGTAGAACAACTTCGGATTCTTTTACTACCTTTTGAGTAAAGTGCGAGCAAGGACGGGAACATGGTTCTTTCTGCTTTTATCTTCCCGACGATAATGACGATGATATTTCCAGAACTTACTAAAATCATCATTTTTTCGAAATTTGTGAGTTTGGCTAATTAATGCCAAGCTGTTGGACTTGATGAGGCCAGAAATGTTAAAAAGGGGTTTCCACTATGAGAAGATCAGCACTTGTGGTGTGCTCCTGTACCTGATCACCATCCATCTGCTGTTAGTTTCTACAGCTGACAGGCTGTATCCTGAAGATGGAGCGTAATCAGGTGCAGCAGCACACTAAAAGTGTGCAATCACATTGCACCTGATCCTGCCTGGTTTCCACTTGGTGGATAATCGCATAGATGGATTTCTTATGTGTCACTAGAAGCTTCGCCTCAACTTTCAATGGCCTGACCTTAAGAGCCATCTTTTTGTGAATAGATCAAAACTGTTTCAGTCGTACAAGTCCATATATAAGTCCGTAGAGTTCATAGATTGTGAAATCCCTGCCACATACTGAATCCACAGTGAAAAAAGCCTAAAATAGCAATTAAACGGATGTTCATTTCTCGGATGAGACTTTTACATTTCTCAAGATTGTCTCAAAATATAGGAAAAAAATTAAACTTTAAAAATTCAGAAAATAAACGGAGTAACATATATAAAATCAGTTTTTCCTCAAGTTTAGAACATAAATATCATGGTAAATTACTATAATTTCAATCAATGAAACTATCATGATATTTTTTAAATACTACATTAATTATGTTGTCTCCCTAAAACATGAGGCAAAATATATATATCATGACTTTTTTTTGTTGATATTTTTGAAGGTATTGCGATGTTGGTCGATGATTACAAGAAGTCCTAACTGAGTTGCATTGCCTGTTGAGTCTTTACTAATTAAAATTTTGTAAAATATTATAAGAATTTTGATTTTTTGTTTGGGAAATTTGATATCCTAACAACTTAAGGTACCGAATTATTATAAGGTAATGGAAATTAAAACCCATTAATTAATGTTTAACAATGTAGAGAATGGAATTATTGTTAACGCCAAATGGAACATTAATGCTATTGAGCCACCATTTTGTTTTCCCGGACGTGGACCATTAACCTAAAACTCCAGTTGATTGTTGAATCTGGTTGGAACAAAGAAATCCATGGGTGCCCCATGTGTCAAGTGGATGATATCAAGATTTGTTTAAAGCAATGAATTGTGCATGGTTTGGCACAATTCAAGGCAAACCTTACAACTTGAAGACTAAAATCGCAGCAGTAGAAATGCATATTGATGCGGACAATATTAGTCTAATTAATAAATTAAGAGCATGCATGAAGTTTGATAATCACAGTACAGATACCTCATGCTCCATAATCTCCCAATAGTACTAGAAGAAATTAAGTGCCTTAGAATTTGTTTGGGGTTCTCTTTTTATCTTTCTCCAAAAATAAATTAATAAGAGCGTACATCATTCCTTTGTATTGAGGAGGTGTTTTGGAGGGAAAAATCATCATTCACGTGGCTTCAAGGAGATTGGAACATAGCATATTTCTCTTCTGTGTAGAAAGAATATTCAGCCCAATGAGATTAAATTCCTGGTGAAGGAATCCGGCCAATTAATTCAAGAGGCCACAACTGTGGAATGCATGGCTACTCACTTTTCTCCTATCACTAAGGACGTGGTATGTGCCTGGGCCCACGGGGTAGGTCAAGGTTCAAGCCTAGGTTTAGGTATGTTGGCTAGGTTAGAAAACAAGGTTTCTTTAAGTTTGATCTGATAGAGTTTAGGAAAAATTCAAAAGAAAAATGCTGAAATTTTATGGAGAGGTTCTGGACACCTAGATCTAACTCGGGTTAAAATCTCAGGGTTATAGAGTTTGTGTTCTTGAAGATACAATCAGGTCAAGTTGCGGGTTTTCTAGTTGTAGGTTTGCAATCTGAATTATGACAGACCTTGACCTTGAGAGAAAGATTACTTCTTTTAAAATACTATATAGAAAATTATAAAAATTTAGGGCAAGTCTTAAGATAGGTAGGGAAGGGTACTGGTAAAATTTGAGGGTCTCACTCATCAAGGTTTGGGAGATAAAAATACGGAAATAGTCTAGGTCTAGACTGGGTCTGGTCTGAGATTTGACATCTGTGTAAAATTTATTTCTCCTCACTTGGATGGAGGAAAAATCTGATTTTTGGTGGGTTAGATGGGAACATGTGGGCGGACCTAGGGATAAATTTTTAGGCTTAAACTAGGTATGGTTGGAGAGATATGATTAAAGGGGATGGGTTCAACAGATTGGGGATGTAAGATCCACAAATTTTCAGAATTTTAAATGGAAATTTCTATAATCAATGCAAAAATTATGATTTTTCTCTAAAAAAAATAACACATGTGACTTGACTGTGTTTAATTACCATTTTTCTCATTTATTTTTGGTATAGTTGATGGTTGTTGATTAACTGCCAAATAAATTATGGACTTTTATTTATTATCAACTCAATAATTAAAATTAATACTTGGGTTGATTTATTTCATTATGGTGCTAACTACACTGTTAAAGCATAATTATCTATGCTAGGGATTTAAAATAGTAGTTAGAAAACAATTAATACCAAGTGATAAATAAATAGAAACTATTTATTCTTCAATTTTTACTGGGTTGGGTTGGACCCAATTGGATTTGGATCCAATCTGAAGATTAATTAAGTGTTTTGGAGATTAAAAAATAAGATATGAAAATTATTGAGGGCATTTGGAGTTTGGCATTTTTTCAGGGGTTGCAGATCTTGGACAAACCCATTTTCGAATGGGCTGGGTCAGACCCAATGTATAGTAGGCCCCATGAATTTTTGAAATTTAGGAGAGAAATGAGTGGGGCCCATTTGACGGGGACACCCCATCTCCTCTTTTTTTAAAGCCCAAGATGCCATCCGAATGGGCCATGCATGTTTTTAAGGTAAGCTCAAAATAACCCATATGTAAGCTTCATATTTCATTTGTTTATTTTTCCATTTTTTTGAAACAGGGAGAAAGTTTTTGGAAAGGGAGAAAGGGGCTGAGGGTTGACTAAGCTCAACCCTCCATCTCCCTTTATTCTCTCTCGACCGACCATCTCATTCTCTCAAGCCCATCTTTGTTATAAAAACATGATTTTTGATAATGGGCTACCCATTCTCACATTTTTTTTTTAAATCCTCCTCTCTTCTCTTCTCTTCTCTTCTCTCCTCTCTTCTCCTCCCTCTATCTCCCTATTGATTTTTTTTCTTCTTTGTGTGGAGGTTCTTGAGAGGCCACACCCCTAACAACTCTAGTGTAGAGAAGGGTGCACCTTGAAATTTTCTCTACATAGATTTGAAGGGAGTTCTTTGCTGTTTTGATTCTGCTTAAGTAAGATCCAACATCATTCTCATACAAATTGTTATTTTTTATCTAGAACAAACATCTAAATGTGGTTTTAATCTGGTTATCATGTTTAGATGATTTAAAACTACTTACTATGCATGTATGTTGTGTTTTATTTCATTTCCAACACGTTGTTAACTTCTTAAATTAGGTTGTGTTTCTTAGGTTATTTCTTTTCCATCATGTTATTACCTTACATTATGTTGTGTGTCATTTCCAACATGCTGCTATCTTAAATCATGCTATGTTTGATTTTATTTCCAGCATCATACTGTGATTTACTTACAACAATTTAATCATTTTGCATTTTTTCTTTTTTTTAGTAACTCTTGTGTTGCGTTTTCTTTTTTTGCGATTTCTAAAACTGGATCAATTGTTTCCAGCATTTTAGAAATTGAGTATTTGTTTTGTTTCAGCAATGTTTTATATTAAACCTCGAACCATTCATATTTCCAACATTTGTTTCCAAAAAGAAAAATATACTCATGTAGGCAGTCTAGACTATCCCAAGGTCTGCATTTTTCTTTGGTTCTAATATATATATATATATATATATATATATATATATATATATATATATATATATATATAGCACTCACTGCTATATGTCGACTGCATTAAATGGATATGCCGACTGCATGAAATATATACGTAGGAATCAACATTTTTTTTCAAAGAGGTGTGCCAACTACATCCGGTTTATATACAAGTTTGCATGTTAAATACAAAAAAAAAATCTTTGTTTAAGGAAATCTACAACGTTTTGAAAGCCTGTTGTGTTCTATAAAAATCTATTTAAGTTTGTGCAGTGTTTCATTGAAAGCCTGCATGGATTTTTAAAAATATATATTATGAAGTGAATTTTTGCAATCCTACAGTTTTTTAAAAATCTATAGGTATATAGAAATGATTTTGAAAGTCTACAAGGATTTTGTAAAATCTGTTCGAAACATAGTGCAATAATTTTTAAAAGTCTGCAATAGTTGCAATGTACAGTAAGTTTGAAAGCCAACAATGCACTGTACAACAATTTTTTTTCGAAAATCTATCAAAGCAAAGTGCAACGAGTTTTGAAATCCTGCAATATGTTAAAAATTAGTTTAAGGCAATATGCAATAACTTGAAGGTCTGCAATTTTTTATAGAAATCTATCAAGTAGTGATTTGTGAAAGTCTGAGATCTTAAAAAAAAAGATATTAATATGCCTGTTATTTAAAAAATATACAAATCTAAAACCACATATATATGTGCATGTGTGTCCAGACCAAGGTCCATTGTATGATCAGACCAAGGTCTAAACCGTGCAATGTGGGTTCAGTCTAAATCTGGACTGGCAAAACCTTGAGCATACCATTAATATATATATATATATATATATATATATATATATATATATATATATATATATATATATATATATATAGTTTCAAAAATATACAAGTATATAAAGTTTCAAAAATATGTATATATACAGTTGGGAGGTTTATATGTAGTTTTGAAAATATATATATGCTGTTAAAAATAAATATATGTACGTGCATTTTGAAAATACAAATATATGCAGTCATTAATATATATATATATATATATATGCAATTTTAAAAAGATATAAAATATATATACAGTTTTAAAAGTATTTATATATACGATTCGTGCGCATATGCATGTGTGTTCAGACCAAGGTCTGAACCGTGCACATGTGGGTTCAGTTCAGCTAAACTGTAAATGTGTGTGCCTAGTTCAAAATGAACTAGGTGCATGTGTGTGTTCAACCAGCTGAACCGGGTGTATGTGCACATGTGTGTGTGTGTGTTCTGTCCACTAAACCGTGGGTGTGCATGCTCTATTCCAATTGAATTGTGCATATGTATGTGCAGATTCAAAACCTGAACCGTGACTTCATATATTCAAATTTGATTGACACATGAATGTGTCACAATTTTAATCAAGTTTGAACTATAATATATATATATATATATATATATATATATATATATATATATATATATATATATATGTTTGATTTATTTTACTAAGTTTGAAAATGGTTATGTGTTGTTAATATTTCAAAAATATGGAAATATTTTAAAAATGTGGAACTTCACCTATGTTATGAGTCTCGAGATAAGGCATGTGCATGAATGCATGAACTAAATATGTAATGATGAAGTATGTCATGAATATGAAGCATGATATATATGATGTTTTATGTATGAGATGCATGCTTGCACTATTATTGCATGTAATTTAGCATACGGTTCAAGGAACCTTCACGGTGCCATTGGGCATAATTGTGTGGATAGTATTGTTGTTGCATTAAATATTGTGATGCATGTGAGAATGTTTGTATTTTTTATAGCTCGTATACGAGTTCGAGCCTGATAAGAACCCACGTGGTATAACAACTGCAATTTTCTAAAATTAAAAATAGAGATTTTTAATATTTAATATCAACATAGAATTTAAATTACATGTAAAATTACCATTTGAGTAGAGTTTGAGAATTTGTTGGATATGAAGTTAAAATAGATTTGAATTTCACTTAGAATTTAAAGATAGTTTAATTAATGGATTTGGGATGAATCTCAAGCTAGAAAATTATTTTGAATTGGGTTTAGATTTTTAATTGGATTTAATATAGATTTAAGTTGAGTTTAATTTGGATATAATTTTGGAGTTTATTGTGAACTGAATTTTGACTTTTAATTTAGTTCAGATTTGAACTGAGGATGTATTTGAAATTGAAGTCTTATTGAATTTGGATTTTTATTTTTGAAATTTAAATTCATATGTGGATTTAATTTAGATTTAATAAATAGATCTCAAATATTATAATTGGATTCAAATTTTTATCTAAATTAGGATTTAATAGAATGTCAATTCGAATTCAATTTACTCATGAATTTGAATTTGAATTTGAATATAATTAAGAGTGGATTTATATTTAAAATTTTAATGTGTATTTGGAGTTGGATTTTTAATTTGGTAGAATTAAGAACATAAGTTTGAGTTTGATATACATGTAAAATTGAACATTGGTTGAATTTGAAATTAGAATCAAATTTAGAGTTTTTGATAATTAATAAATAATAAAAGATGAAATTTTATATTTGGATCTTATCGATTTGTAGATGATGCAGCGAAGTGGTGGAAGACCACTAAGGAGATCAGATTTGGAGGTCATAGTCATTCCATGGGAGGAGTTTGACTTTCCTGAAGACCTATTTCTCTAACTTTGCTAGGGATAAGAAGGCCTAGAAATTTTTGGAGCTGAAATAGTGTAGCTTGACTTTGTGAGCATATTTCGACACTTGGAGTGCTATTGCCCCAACACCATTTCAATGGATAAGGCATGAGCATTGAAGTTCGCACGAGGACTCTGTGATGGATTGCATAGCAAGGTTTTAGTTGGGTGCCCTCAAACACTATTAGAGGTGATCGAGGCAACCATCATCATTGATGAGGACTAGAGGTCCTCTAAGAAGAATTCGAGCAAGGTGGAGCCACCTCCATCATCCTCAGGGACGAAGAAAGATTCACAAAAAATCTTCAAGAAGACATTTCAGAAGAACTAGAAGAAGAACCATAGGCAAGCTCTATATCAGAAGTAGAGGCATAGGGGAAAACAACAACAACAACAACAACAACAACAACAACAACAACAACAACAAAGACAATTTGCAGGTAGATGCCAGAGAGATCATGCAGGACAATCGTGTTTTAGAGAGATAAGCACATGTTTGCATTGTAGTCAGAAGGGCCACTTTATCATATTTTATCCTCAGAGGGTGGCTGCTCCACAACCTTTGCAGCAATGGCCGATGTTGTCACAAATTTAGCATCAACAGACTCCTCGATAGTAGCATTCACAACCATCCCAACAACAACAAAGGAAGACAACGGGACATGTATATGTGGCTACCACAAATGAGGTAGGACCGAGCAATCAAGTCATAGAAGGTACCTTGGACATCAATGACTTCTCAACTTGAGTGTTATTTGACTCCAATGTGATACATTCTTTTGTGTCAAAGGATTTCATTCAGTTGGTGGATATTCCAGCCATCATGATGGATCGTGGTGTAAAGATAACCACGCCCTTAGGAACTAAGGCATGTTGTGGATTGCATCTTCCCAGAGTTGCAGTGTCGATTGATGGTTGTGTGTTCTCTGTGAACCTCATCCTTCTCGAGATGATGAGTTTTGATGTCATTCTTGGAATGGATTGACTTTTGTGAGCACTTCTCCAGTTTGGAGTGCCGTGGGCACATGGTCTTGTTGAAGAGACCTGGTCAGCCCTGTGAACACCCCAAATTTTTCAAAGTTTTGTAAAAATATTCTTTTTGCCCCTAGCTCTATCTTCTGAGAAAATCAA
The DNA here is from genome assembly GCF_984573655.1 of Nuphar pumila. Lineage (NCBI taxonomy): Eukaryota > Viridiplantae > Streptophyta > Magnoliopsida > Nymphaeales > Nymphaeaceae > Nuphar > Nuphar pumila. The sequence continues at coordinate 42,776,241 of NC_143260.1, read as the reverse complement.
GGCAATTTCAAAGCCAAATTTCAATTATCCTTCAGATCTTCTGGGTTAAATTCCATGTCGATATATCTAACTCGACTTTGGATCCAAACCCAGTGTTTTAAATCCAAATCTGAGCCTTGTTGTCTAATTTCCAAATTAAAATTACAAAAAATGGTTTTGGATGAGTCGGGCAGTTCATCAGGCGTCCTGTTGGATCCACAACTCTGTATTTCTCAAATTGAGGTTTTAAACCTCGAATATTTCCTCAAAACTAGGATCCAAACTCATTTTCTGAAGAAATTTTCCCAAAATAGCCTTGAATTCTCAGAAAAACTCTCTTTTGTAAATATTTTGCAAAAATACAAAAATAATAGTTTTTAATCTTGTTTTCTCGTAAAACTTTAGAGTTTTATTCCAAAAATAAAAAAATATATATAGAAAATGAAGAAAAAGGGCAAAAAAATCAAAAGGAAGAGAAAAAATGCAAAAAATTGAGAGTAAGCCTTTTTATAAAAATCGTTTTTTGTAAAAAAAAAACCCTTTTAGCAAAATTTTCTTAAAAGAGTCTCCTTTTTGAAAATTTTGTGAAAAACCAAAGGGACCCCGTTATAAACCATTTTAGGGTTTCTCTTTGAGAAACCTTCGGAAGAGGTCAGATGACCGCCGCCTCTCTCCCTCCATTCTCTTTTCACTCTCTCTCCATTTTCGCCCATCCACTTGGGTTTTCAGCTTAAACCCTCCATCTCCGAAACCACTTTCCTCCATCGTCGATCCCCAATGGCATGGCCCCTTCCAGAATAATCTTCCCCCTCTTTAAGAGGGACGCAATGGGAGAAACATTAAAGGATCGCCTCTTCACCCCCACACCTTTCTTATCTGATCGATTGTTTCTTCTCTCGTTTTCCTCTCCTTCGTTTGGAGGAAGCCGATTGACCTCCTTCCCCCCTTACAACTACAGAGTTTCTGCAAGCCAGGAACCTCAAACAACCGGAAGTCGATCATCCACCATTGCAACTTCACGTCGACTCCACCATAGAAGCGCCTCTTCCTCCTAACCTGAGCATAGACCGCGATCGCAAAGGATATTGAAAGATCAAATCTATCCATCTACAATCGGATTTTCCGCCAAATCACGATAGGTAGCCCCTTTTCTTTCCTGCTCTTTATGTTATTCATTGTTGTTCCAGTTTTACATTCTTCTTTCTTGAAGTTCTCCTTCTGAGTTTCTTTCTGTTTTGTTTTAATCTTCTATAGAAATTTCACTCTTATCGTTTTAATCCTCCCATTCCATTTTACCAAAATGCATAAAAGGTGGGGTCGACCTGCCTATAGCAGGATCGACCCATCCATTGCAATGATAAGAGGAATCCTTAGATTCCGATAATTCCTTTCTTTTATAACAATTTATTTTCTCTGATTTGTCTTCAACATTTATCCTTCATCTAAGTCATTTCCCATATACCTGCATTTTTTTTATTTCACGTTTTCTCTTCTGATCCACATCATGTTTCTATTCCAATGCTTATTACGTTTGAGGTTACACTGTATAAGATTCGTTCTCTGTTTTAATATATGGATTTCGTTTTCTTTCTGCATTTCTGTTTAAATTTTGCCCTATTTCATGAATGTCTTTTGCAACCCCCTTTGTTACATCTTTGTTTCAACATCATCCGATCGCATGTACCTACCTGCCATGTGCCTGAGTCGGCCGTTAATTTAGGGTATCATCTTTTTTCAGATCTTATTTATTTTAGTTTTATTCCTTGTTTATTTATAGCATTCCATTACTCTGACGATACCTGTGTTATTGTACCCCTTCAAGCGCCCATAGTATTCTTTTTTTTTCTTTATTTATTTTTGTCCGGCTGTTAGAATATTTGCATCGAGCACTCAGAAATAGTCAGTATTCATCACTTGCTCCGATTCTCCATGAGTTACTCACGCATGCCCAGGGTCCAAGAGTTCACGGTTGTATGGAAAACACAGGGGCTGCTTGCCTCAATTACCAAAGAGCCAGCAATCCTACCAAAGTCATGGGAAAACCACCTTGCGTAGGTTGCATTTATACCCTCATTATCCAAAAGGTCTTGCAGCCTTGCTTGAAATTGGATTCCATTGTGTTGCGCCTAATATTCAGTGCATACTGAAGGATTACTGTCAGAAGAGACTCTCCATCTTGTTCGGATGGTTGCTCCATTGAGTGAGATGGGAAGAAATGGAATCGTGGTATAGAATTCAGAGATCGTTTGAGAAGGAATGGACAAGCAACAAATTGCAAAAGCCTAGGACATTCTGATGGTGTTATCTTACTTGGGAGTTTCAGGTATATGCCCTACTGCTCCTGCGCATCCACTATTTGGACATCAGCAACTCTTCACATGTAAGTATACCACCACTGGTAGTTCTATCTTTTCCTGGTTTGGTTCGAAGAACCAAGTGAGGAGTCAAACACCTCATTTAATCTTCAGTTTCTATGGTTTTATTTGAAGAAGTCATCTGCCTCATTTTAATGCATGTCATTCTCTTGTTGCATTTATCTGGTTTATTGTTATCCATGAGGAAAAATGACAGAGTACGATTTCTGCACTTCTCTTAAGCTCACCGTCATGCCATGGAACCCAAGTAGGCAATGGTTATCAATATCTAAATCTGGCAGTAACTCCATCTACTCATTTATCACTTATATCTGAGAAATATTCAAGCATAATGGCAAGCATTTGAGATATGATGGCCTATGATTGTAGATATTTTATCACAGGCCAAGTCAAGGGTCATTCGTCAAAGATAAGTATATCTCAACTTTTTTTTTTGTCTATAGTTTGCCATGATTCTCTGTATGTCTAAAGATTCATCTATCTGCCCATAAATTAAGTAAAATTGTATATAATGAAAGTGTAATTGTCATCATCATTATGGAAATTCCATGTTTAAAAATTCAGTTTTGGACTCAATGATTTTGTATCCCCATACCCCATTGCTTTGGCATTCTTTTTGTTGTTTTTATTTTGTTCTTTTCTTTCTTTTGCTGTTTGTACTGTTGTCGTGATGATCTATCTCTATCCCTCTTGCTCTGATAATCAACCAACTTTAATCCTGTATTTTTTTTAGTAAATTAACCACCCGATTTGTCCCCGTTGGTTCTTCTTCTTGCATACTTTGTTCTATAGTCAAGAAAGAAACTTGAGATAGCTTAAAATATCTGAACGTGGGTATAAAGTAAAGTCATGAGTAACACAGGTAAAAGGAAATTTGCAATATGGCTGTCAAGGTGCATTGATGCAAGTACTCTTACTTTATTTCAGATTACAGTAGCTCTATCCTTTGCTATTTTAGAATTTGAGATCTCATTTATAGCTAGGCCCACGTCTTTAGTTGTTGATATCCTTAAAATCATAAGATATATATCTTGCCTAAAACTTTGTTGAGACTGTACCCTTATCATTGTTGGTATTAATGTCATGCCCTCTTGAAAGTCATTGAATTACATTGAAATATAAAGGATATACTTATATACAATGGCATCCTAGCCCTTACTCTTGCATAAGTGCTTTACTGCTACCTGTTACAGACACAATACTCACCCTGCTTTACCTACAATTTTCCTTACCATAACAGCCCTTATTGTTGTCAATTTCTGCATTCCCTGCTTATTAATTATACTCCTGGCATAATTCAGCATGTTACCATTAGTTTTGTTCACCTGTCAAATTTGTGGAATGTTGTGGAAATCCACTCTTCCTTTTATTTTTATTTTTTTGGATGGATGTATTCATTTTGCTATGTAAGGCTCTTCTTTTCCCTTCCTGTACTTCCTGTATCTGCTTGATTGGACAATAACCTTAGTATTTTAAGGCAGATAGTTTGTATTATTTAGAGATAACAAAGAATGGGTTCCGAACGGATGCTCTTTGGAATCTCTCTCGGTACTTGGAAGGATTTGGCAATGAGGATTTTGTTGGGTTCAGAGTCTGACCTCAATTTGTCAATGAGCAATTTCTTTTATCTATCTACAGCTGTGGGTAAATTCTTTCTTGGGGATTTTTGCTTTTTTTTTCTGTGTTATGCATCCTGCACTCCATTACCATCATCATCTGTAATATGTCCTCTTGGTAGCATTTTGCCATAAGCATAACAGACACTTGCAGCATTTGTTGAAATCAAATTTATAAAATACACTTTGTTAATGCTTGCTGAAAATCACTTTACAAAGGCATTTTGTTTATTTGCTGTAAATTCTAATACACTTTGTTGGCATCCACAACACCTTCACTTATGTAATAGCACCTGTTGTAGAGTCGTTTGCAGGGTACATTACCTCTCACCACAGCCACCGTAACCCCCTGTACCTCCACTATACTGCAATTTCGTGGTACTTATTCACATTGGCGCAACATATGTATGCTCTTCATTATGTATGCTGTCATCTCAATCCACTGCTATCACACACATCAGCACCTCCTTTACTTGTTGTTACACAGCAACACTTTCATTGCCCTTTATCATATTACATATAATTCCATTTCATTGTACCTATGACCATGACTTCATTGTCATCTACATCCCTACATTTCTTTGCTTGTAATCACAACCAACTATCCCTTCCGCTGCCATAACACCCACTCATTTTTCTTTTTTCTTTTTTCTTTTTTATCTCATCACTTCTATTGCCACTCATGTTTTCCCTGTACTGTTACAATATTTGCACTGTCACCATACAACCTTCAGCTGCCAACCTGTTGTAACACCTCCCCATGTTTTCAGCATTAACACCACTACAGATAAGTGGTTCCCTCATGCACCAACGTAATTAGTACCTAATACCCATTTTTTCCTGCAATTCCCCTTCACCACTATGCACCTGTTATTAGCCAACACCTCCCTTCCATCGCCATATCTCCATTGCAGCAAAACCTTGTTGTCTCATTAGACCTATCTACATATAACCTTCTACCATATTCTCTTTCTTAGTCTTTACCTTCACGGCAATCCTTGGGTTGCTACAAACACCACTGTATCCTTTTGCATCTGCTATATTTGTTTACCACAGCCATGGCACATATGGCTGACATTATCTCCCAGCCATATCTCCACTTCACTCATTTCACCTGGCACATTCTCACAATAACCAACAGCTTCATCCAAAATATTTCAGTGCACTCTACCAAGTTGTTACATCTACGCTGGCATATTGTATATAAATTCTGCACTTTCTTTTATATTTGCCTAAAACAGCTGTACATTTGTTTGACAAGTCACTCATGCTTCGGCTTAGCAACCGGACCCAATCAGGGGCTGCTTTTTATCATAGTGCCCAGTCACAAAGTAGGTCTCTTACAACTGATGAAAAGGTTATTATTATAGGGATGTTATATGGTTTGAAAAAGATATACATGGTCATTTTTCTGGTATGACAGAAATGGATATCATCATAAGAGTTCAAAGCACCCTCTTGTATATCATACAGTGTATTTGTATTTGCAATACCTATAGCATACCATATGTACATTTTGAGGTAAACATCACATTTCCACTTGAGTGAGTGCATTGTCATAGGTGTTTCCCATTTAATGTGAAGATAGCATTTAGATTTTGTTTTTCCCCTCTATGTATTTTTGCAATCTTGCTCTATACTAACTCTGTTTTGTAGAGATATATGAACATTGCCATCTTTTTTTTAGAATTAGAGGCTCTTGTAAATCTTGAAATAAAATTCAATGATTGTAATAGCTAGATACAATGAAAATTTACATTCTTTGTCTTAGAATAGAATGCATGAGCATGTATACATCTTCTAGAATTGCTTGATTCATGATATTTTTCCTCTTTTGTTTTTAGAACTACACAAATGGTGAAACACGAATGGCACATGCACTGTTCCATAAGAGGTGATAAAATCCTAAGTTGATGATTTACATCAATGGCCATAGTCAGGGTGTGAACAAGACTTAGAATTTTCATCTTTTATGAAATAACATTGGATCCACATTGGGTCTCTTTTCAAAAATCATCATATTTTTTTATATTTCCTTCTTTTATCAGGGTTTAACTTAAAATTAACTCAAAATATATATCAATGGTCATAGTCAGAATATATTGAGAGTTAATTTCATTTTAAACTCTGTAAAAGCACCAAAATATATTTTATTCTTCACCTGAATTCAAATATGATTGTTATATAATATATTCAATGACCATAGTCAGGGATATATTATATCCTCAATCTTATTTGCATTTATTTAAAGAATGAAATATGATTTTCAAACCCAATTTCACATTCTTTAGATTCTCATTCATCATTTAAGATAGAATTGCATCATATTTTCAAAATTCTTTTTTTAAAAACCCAAGCGATTTTGAGTATCTTCTTCAAATCAATCTTTATTTATAAGTTCAAATTCTATCTCATTTTCAGGACTCAAAATTTGATTTCAAAGTCCAAATTGACTTTGAAATTCCAAATTCATTTTGTACTCCAATTTCCAAAATTCAAAATTCAAAGTTCAATTTAACTTTGAAGTTTCTGATTCATCTTCTGATTTCAAATTCAAAATCAAGTTTATTTTCTTATCTTCAAATTCAAAGTCAAAGTTTGAGATTAATTTTGAAAATCTCAAAAGTCGCTTATTCCTAAGTTTTAAGTTCAATTTGGGTTTTCAAAACCCAGACCCATCTTCAAAAGTCCCATTTGGACTTTCAAAATCCAAATCCAAAGTTAGATCCCAACTCCATCTCAGACTTCAGATCCAAAATCCATTTAGGATCCAGAATTCAACTTCATCATTTGATCTCAGATTCCAGATCCAAATCTCATTTAGGATTCTAAATCTAGAATTCAACTTCTTCTTGGATCTCAGACTTCAGATCCAAATCCATTTAAGATGCCTGATTTCGAATCCCAGTTTATCTTGATTTCCAAATTCCAAAAACCAATTCCATCTCTCTATTTTATTTGGATTTCTCAAATCTCACCCTGATTTCAAACTTTGAAACTGAAATTCAATTCCATTCCAAACATTCATCTCAGTTCAACATTCTAATTCAAAGTCCATGTATGACTTTGAAACTTCCATTTCTTCTCCTCTTATCTCAACTTCAAAATCATTCCTTTTGAAGTCCAGATTTATTTTCCCAAAGCTCTGATTATTCCAAAAACTTAGAACTTTAAATCTTAAGTTCTAAGTTAAAAACCATTTCTTCACTCTATTATCAGATTCATCTCAGAAACACTTGAGGATTTCTAAATCATTTTTTCAAAAAGAGCATACATCCTTGCATTGCACAAGCATGATTCTCTGTGCATTTAGACTTAGAATAAATTCTTAGATAAATCTTTTAGCAAAGCAAAAAGGCATGAATTCGACCCTTGGTTCGATTATCCCTGGTAAAGGCGCCAGGAACGGTTGAACCTCGTACCGACGAACGAATCCCATCTCCCAATTTTCCCCGCAAATATTTCAAAAAAAAAAGGCGAGTTAGTTCCTTAAATGTTTTCAAAATTAAGGTCAAGTGAGACCCCGCAAAATAATTCCTCTTCTCTTCTTTTCTTTTCTTTCTTTTCTCTTCTCTCTTTTTTTCTGTCTTTTATTTTCTCCCTTCAAAAAGGAGGAAATAGAGATTGGAAAGGGAAAGAGAAGGAAGAGAGAAAATATTACGAGAGGAAAAATTTTGCGATGATCACAAGCCCCTAGTCGAGTTTTGTACTATTTGACTTTCTTGTGATGGGAGGGTGATTTCTTCATTGTGAGTCTTGAAGTTCATGCATCTCGGAGGTCACATGTTCCTTGCTAGTGTGATTGCACTAAATCATAAGGAAGCATCAATTTATGAGGTGAAAGTTGTTTGAGAGTTCATGAATGTATTTCCCGAAGACTTGTTAGGCCTACTGCCATTGAAAGACGTGGAGTTATCGATAGGTTTGGTGTCGAGTATAACTCTTGTATCCAAAGCACCATACTGTATGCTTCCAACCGAGATAGTAGAGTTAAAGAAGCATCTAAAAGAACTTTTGGAGCAAGGTTTCATCTGACCAAGTGTTTCATCCTGGGGTGCTCATGTTCTTTTTGTCAAGAATAAGGATGAATCTTTGTGATAGTATTTGATTCATTTAATGCTAGTGAAGGTTTAATTTAGTTTTCTAGTCTTACAAGTGTGTTGGAAACTATAACCCGCCCAAGGCTTAAACCAAACTTAAAAAAGAGTTTTCGCTGTATTCTTGAAAATCGTGTAAAGGGATTTTTAAAAATTTCTCTAAAATTTTGATTTCAAAAATTGGGGCACTACATTCAGACTTAAATTGACTTAGGAACACCCTCAACAAGTTCTGGGGAGAATTCGAGTAAATTCAGAGTTTTATAGGGGTATTTTTTACCTCGAGGGATATAGTCATCCCAACCTAGGTTGACCAGCTAGGTCAACTGCATGAGACCCATATTGGTCTCATGTACTTTGACTAGACTTTGACCAAGGTAGGGCTTTTTAAATAATTTGGTAGAGTGAGGTGATAATGCATGAAATGCATTAGATAATTAACATAATATGCATGTCATTATTCATATTTTTATAGTTAAAACCCATGTTTAAGTTGATTCTAGTTATAGGAAGCTACGTTTCAAATTTTGTCCAATTTTGAGTTAAATTGGCGAAGTTATGAGCATTTTTGTGAAATGAAGCGAATTTCGGCGAGATCCAGATCCAAACCCATATGAGCATAACATTTTTGGATCTCGGATTAGTGTTGGATCACATTGAAACAACCCAAGATCCATTCACATTTTCTAAAAAGGAGAGCCCAGCGATTTCTGAAAAACTTCTGAGTGTTTTTGAAAATACTCTTTCATAAGAGTCTTTTTGAATTTTGTAAAAAATTTGGACAAAAAGGGGGACGCCCCCCTCATTTGACTTTTGTCCAGATTTTTGAGAAAACCTCCATCCCAGCACAGCCATCTCCATCCTTTACCTTCCACCATCGCTTCATCACACCGAAGAGCTTTTTGGGTGTTGCGCTATCGAAAAAATTTCTGGCCGTTTTCATCTTCTTCATTTCCATTTCTTTTTGTGTTATTTTTTATTTTGTGTCTAGTTTCTTCTCACTCTCTGATTTTTGTGTGCAGCAATACGACAACCATTGATGGATCTTAATCTTCGCACCGAGGAGTTTTTTGGGTGCTATCCGGTCAAAGAGATTTCTGGGCCCTCACATGAGCCGAGGAGTTTTCCGGGCTAGTGCTTCGTTCCCACCTATCGTCCTTCAAACCACCGCTACCGCTCCATCAGCAAGTTGCCAAAAGTTGCAAACACAATCAGAAGTTTAGGAGAAGTCGTGGGAGGCCTCAGATCTGGTACCGAACGCGGATCGTCCAGTAAGATCTTGTTCCTTTCTTCGTTTCAAGTTATTTTAGTTGTTTTGCAAAAATTGACTAACTTAGAGTTAGTCATTTTTTATAGTAGCTAGGCATTTAAAATTCATGTTTTCTTTCTGTTCTAAGATAGAGTCTAGTATTATTTTTGAGGTGTTGTTTTAATTCATCCTATTAGTTTTGCTAATTTGTGAAAACCGGCTAGATTATCTCCAGCCATTTTTTGAGGTTTTAGAATATTTTTGTTTTGATTTTTTTAGCTGATTGCAGTAGGTTGAAAATTTTGTTTTTAATTTCTTAGGGTCGAGTTTAGTTTGTGGTTTAGGGTAAATAGAAACTAGCTTTTGATATGCTGCAGATATTTTATTAAAAATAATTTTAGTGTGTCTTGTGTAAAATCGATTTTTTTAATTTGTTAGAGGTTGTTGTCTTCTCCAAGAAGACATCAGCCATTGTTGGTTCAACAAGGTCTTAGGTGTTTTTAGAAAGTCTAATAAGGTTTAGAAAGTCCTTAAATTTTGTATTTAGTGGAGCTAGGTCATAGCATCTTCATTAGATAATATTTAGTTAAGATAGCATGCATTATATTTTTAACCAAAATTAGCATTCATGGTTTTTTTAGTCAACTCAATTATTGCCCATGCACTAGTTAATTTAAATATTGTATCTAGTTAGTCTATCATAATTTTTAAATTTAGAATTTGCATGAAGGACATGACAGGAATTTCAAATCAATAGGAGTTTTTGGCCTTTAGGGTGGTTTCCAATTTTTTTTGTGGGATCGCAAACTAGAAAGTTGGGTCTTCATTGAAGATGCCAACCTAGAGAGGATCCCCTCCTCTGCATATTTGGTAAGTGGAGTAAGAATTCAAATTATTTACTTCAAATTTCAATTGATTGGATTTTAGAAAGATAGCATCTTTTAATTATGGGATCCATTCAAGAAACCGTGTGGGCCCATAGGGGCTGTCGGTTTTGACTTTGAAAAGACATCGATTCCCTCTAAGGAAAGAGTAGTTATAGGCCCCACTTGAATTCCAAATCAGCTTGACCATTCATTTATTTCCCTTTTCTTAGCTAGGTTAATTTAGTCATATAGTTTGCATATTGCATATTAGGTAAGTTCTAATTAGATTTTTTTTTTTTGTTATGTCAATTAGAACCTAACGTGACATAGGGAGTAATGCATACATTTTTTCATGGTGACCTATTGCCTTTTCTTTTAAAGTAATTTTTTTTAGGTCCCACATAGGGGATGGTTCACATTAGAAAATAGGGTCATTAAGTCAAGTGTTATGAATTAGGTAGGTCTTTTATGTTCATAATTTCATTTCACAGTGATTAATTTTTTTTATTTGAATAGGTCCCATATAAGGGAGGGTTAACATTGATGTGCATTTAGGATTAGTTAATATTAATATTAGCTTAGATTTGTTCATTGAATTTAACTATTTGATCACTTGCTTGTTAGGATTAAGATTAATTCCTTTATGTTAAGTTAGGTTTTATTTTTTAGCATCATTAAGCTTTGTTTCTGCTATTTTAGCAGAGTGAAGGACTGCTTTGGCTGTAATTTCATGTGTCTTAAGTCAGTAGTGTATGACTTGAGTGATTTTTGATTGATATAGAATTGAGTTTAAAATAGATAATTTATAGTCTGTGGCACTCATTATTTTATGTGAAAATTTTCCAAGTTTTAAAGTGAAACTAGTTCTATTCTATTCATTCATGTGTCCTTTGTCTGCAGACCAAAATTCAGTTCAATTAAAGTTGATTTGATTGGGTTTTAAAACATTTTCAAAAACCATTTTTTGGGGATTTTGAATTTTAGGATAGGCAAATTGTTAGTTTTTTATTAATCTTTAAATGCTTATATCTAGAGCTTCCAAATGAATTTTTGAAATCAGAAAAGCAGCTTATTCCTGCATGTGTCAGGAATCCAACAAAACAATTTTCATCATTTTTGGATTCCATTTGAACCTTCAAACTAGTTGTTTTCGAAAGTCTGTCAGAAATTCATTCATGCACTATCGTGAAGGCAAAACATACATTTCACTAACCAATTAATTTTCTGCAATTTTTCATAGTTTCCTACATATTTCGTAGTTAGATTTCAGAGTTTAGCATAATTAGTTTAGAATAATTTAATTGGTTTTATTAGAATTACTTTTTAGTGTAGTTTGATTTAATTTACAAATTACTCAGTAGTTGTTCTTTTCAGAATTAATTCTAGTTATCTTTTTTAATTAAGTGTCATAATTTTATTTACTGACTTTTAATTTTATTTCTATAGGTTAATAAGCATACTGCAGGTCAAAGGGACTATTTATGCCAAGGGTGTAAAGCCATAGGTTATGAAAGGACAAAAATGCCCTTACAGACTTGAAGGAGTGCTTGAGCGGCGTAGTTTAGAATTTTGTAATTTCTTTAGTTAATTCATAGTTAGTGTAACTTGTAATTTGTAGTTGTAGACATTTTTTAATATTAATAAAGTGATATATTTAGATTTAATTAAAATATTATCCTATACCCTATGGATTCGACTCATACTCACCATAAAAGTGGAAAGTTAGTTTTTATATATTTGGTTGTCGATTTTTCAAAGTTTTAATTAAAAAATATGATTTAAAAATACCATTGCAAAAGCATAACCAAATTTTGGCACAGTTGCCAAGGAACAACGATTGATATTCATTATTTCTAGTATTTCATTTTATTAATATCTAGTTATTATTTTTTTCTTTAGTTAGTAGGATTAGTAAGTAAATATAGATTTTCACTTAATTAGTATATATAGGATTCATGTACTATTTTTCTAGGATTCACTGAATTACATGAACAAAGGAGCGAATAGACAGGTGTGTGTTAGAGAACATAGTTTATGATTTCCTTATTTTGTGCTAATTCTGTGAATTAGAGTAGATTTTATTATTTAAATTTCGTAGAGTAGCTAAATTATTCTAACATTGCTTAGATTAGCTTTATTATTATTTACTTTAAGTTTTTGTGATTTTGTTGTGTGTTTAGTTTAGCTAGGATAGAATAGTTAGAGTTAGTTGATCCATACACCGGGCTGACTCGGTGTATGTGGGGGCGGAGAACTTTAGGGGCTCCTCTTCACCCATTTGACCCAAAACCAGAGCGTATCTTGAGAAGATTTAGAAGTCTGGATCGAATGGCGAAGCGGAATGAAACCCGTCCTTTGAGAAATTTCTTTATCCCGAACCAGTATACCCAAGCGTCAGCCATTAGGAGACCTGAGATAGGAGCACCTCAATATGAGATCAAGGCTAGCATTATTCAAATGCTACCATCATTCTATGGCCTTGCTCATGAGGACCCCTATAGGCATCTTGATGAGTTTTTCGAGATATGTTCAATGGTCCGAATTTATAACTTTAGAGACAATGCTATGAAGCTGACACTCTTTTCATTCTCTCTGAAGGACAAGGCAAAGCATTAGTTCAAGACCTTGAACCTGGGGCAAATCAAGACATGGATTCAATTGCAGCAGGAATGCCTTAGGAAATATTTTCTCATTGGACGCATGAACCAATTTAGGTGATCCATCACCAGCTTTTCGGAGATGGATAGTGAGCAATTTCATGAGACATGGGAACGTATGAAGGACCTGCTTAGGAAATGCCCACATCATCAAGTACCTAGGTGGCAGATAGTGCAAAGCTTTTATGATGGTCTGTCCGAGAGGAACATGTAAATGATTGATTCATCTTATGGTGGTACCTTTATGTTGAAGAGCGAAGAGGAAGTATGGGGGTTATTTGAGACATTAGCTGAGAACTCCCTACACCACACGACTTCGTCTTCAGCATCTCATTCTGAGAGGATTGCACTGAGTGGTCCCAAGAAGGGTGGGCTACTAGAGGTAGGTTCTACTGAAGCAATTCTGAATAAAGTTGATAGTCTTGCACATAAGTTGAACTGACTTCTAGTTAGACCATCTTATCATCAGACAATGTGTACTCTATGTGCTAGTCCACCACATGCTGTCACTGAGTGCCCTTCAGCAACTCAGTACCCTGAATTTGTTCACGAACAAGTTCATGCTACTCAGGGGTTTGCCAGACCCATGCATGACCCGTATTCTTCTACATATAATCCAGATTGGTGAAACCATCCTCATTTTTCATGGAGAAATCCACAAGCATCAATTTATGTTCCTCTCATTCAATAGGTTAGGCCTAGTTTTCCCATACAGACATATCAAAAGCCTAGTTACCCTCAGTCATTCCCTACTTATCCCTCAGTTATTCCTCAGGCGCTTTCACAACAGTCATCTTTCGAGGAGAGACTTGTCCAAGCATTTCAGGAGGTGAAAATCTCTGATCAAAATTTCTTCAAGAAGTGCAATCAAGTGTTGAATACTCATACACAGTCTATTGCCAAACTCGAGACACAAATGGGTCAATTAGCAGAAGCATTGAGTAGGAGGACCGATGGTAGTTTGCCTAGCTAGCCTGTCATGAATCCTAAGGGCAAGGAGCTTAGTTCTGAAGGCCTGCACATGATCGATATATCACACCAACAAGCCAAAACAGTTATGGCTCTTAAGAGTGGACGTGAGTATCACGTCGAGCTGAGACAAATGACCGATGAGCTAGACATGACTATGCCATCTACCTTGGCTCAGTTATCTCCCCCCGATGAGGACAAGGATAGAGGTGAGTCTTCTCACATAGAGGAGGAACCCCCAGAATATGTTCCTAAACCACCCTATCCTAAAGCATTAGAATCTCCCGTTGGCATCAGCAAATAAGAAACCAAGGTGCAGGACATGCTTGAGACTTTCAAGCATGTACAGATCAACCTTCTCTTATTGGATGCCATTCAGCAAGATCTGGCGTACGCCAAATTCTTGAAGGAACTATGTACATAAAAGAGGAAATCTAGGGAAAAAGTTTTTACCAAGGTCTTTCTAACCGAGCAGGTGAGTACGGTACTTCAGCATCAGACTCTACCAAAGCTCAAGGACCCTTGTGCCTCGATTATTTCAAACATCATATGAAATATTCATATTGAGCGTGCATTGTTAGATCTTGGGGCAATCGTGAGCATCTTGCCTGGATATTTCTATGATTCTTTTGGGTTAGAAGAAATGAAGCTGACACCTATAATCTTGCAACTAGCAGATCATTCTATCAAGGTTCCGAGAGGAATCTTAGAGGACGTGCTAGTCAAGGTCGATGAGTTTTATTTCTCAGTCGACTTCATTATCTTAGATATAGAGGGTGTAGATAGCCATCATCAGACTTTGATCATTCTTGGCCGACCATTTTTGGCGACAACCAAAGCATGTATCAATTGTCATACTAGAGCGATGGATTTATCCTTTGAAAACAAGAATGTGAGACTGAATATCTTTAATGCGGTCACAGGACCCGTCGAAGATGAGTCTTGTTTCCATGTAGATATGGTTCAGGAGTTATTGGAAGAAGACTCAGACTTGCTGTTGTTTAGAGATCCACTTGATGTATATGATACAATAGAAGATAGCCTAGACAATGATTTTGATAAGATGTCTTATGTTGTATCAAAGGAGGGGAGTGTGCTCGAGCATATTGTGCCCAAGAGAAGAATAGGATAGGATCTGAGCAAAAATTGTGTACCATATATACAATAGTAGGAGTAGAATTTAATTTTTTTTCATTTATTTTTCAGTGTTTGCTTTATTTTTTTTATTTTCTTTTAATTTCATTAGTCATTTGATTTAATCTCTTATGCTAGAATGTTGATTTTTTTTTTAGGACGCGAGGATGGAGCAACAATTAAGAAGTCAACTTCATGTCAAGTTCGCAGAAAATCATACACCTTTGTGTGCACGATGGTGGTGCAATGGATGCGACAATGGAGTAGTCAGACGAGCTTCAACATATAGTTAGGTTGTATCTATCCTTGTCTCAATTTATATTTGTTCTTGTGGCATATTCATTCATGCATATAGTTTCATCTAAGCATGGGGGAGTACTGTTGAGGACAACATCGTTTAAGCATGGGAGA
This sequence comes from Nuphar pumila, assembly GCF_984573655.1. NCBI lineage: Eukaryota > Viridiplantae > Streptophyta > Magnoliopsida > Nymphaeales > Nymphaeaceae > Nuphar > Nuphar pumila. Next base: position 42,760,888 of record NC_143260.1, on the reverse strand, counting down.
GGGATCATTGAAAAAAATATTTTTTTTTTAGAAAATCAATTTGCAGCTTTTCATGGAATGTCTTTTGTAGGATTTGACATATGTTTAGAATTTTAAATCCCATGTGCAATTTTTTTTTGAAAAATTGATCTAAAAAGGAGTGATTGTTGCATAGATTTTGACGAAATGAGAACATGTGATTGTTGAAGTCTTGATAAAATTATTTGTATGACAATGCATAGTATAATATAAATAAAAGCAGTGAAAGAAATATATGTAATGAGCAAATGTAGTTGTTATAAGTCATGTAAGTTGTCATGTGAGTAGTGAAGACAGACACTAGTTGACGTGTTTCATTTCTGTGAAAGAGGGCAATTTGGGAGGTTGAACACTTTGCTCAGACATCGTCAGTGAGGCCTGTTAGGTTTGAGTAAGTAAGTCTGAGGGATGTTTTACACCTGATGCCCTAAAGCCGTTTGGCTTGGGAGTCATTGACCTAAAGCTCGCTACACGAACCCAATAGAAAGCTTAATAGGCGATGTCATTGCACACGACAAAGGCTACATATACTACAAAAGACTAGGACCTAGTAACTCAAGCTATTAAGGTCGAGGAATCTTTGTATTTGGTTTCCTAAGGTCATCTAGCCTGGGAGTTATCGCCCCAATGCTCGTTAGAAGGGTTAAGAAGTCTGAGGATGGATGTAGAGCTTAATTGATTTGAAAAGAAAGAAAGAAATAAGAGCTTGAAATAAAAATTCACTGATTAGAAAAGAAAAAAAAAACTTAAACTATGCAGAAATCATACAGGTAAGAAAAGAAAGATGCCAACATGAAGGTGTTCAAATTTTCCAAAAAGCATGCAGATGATCGTGAAATTTTAGAAAAATTTAAGAAAAATATTTGTACTATGGGGGTGTGGTTTCTTTTCATATCTTATCTCTTACAATTGCGTAAAATGAAAGCTAGAATTGATTAGTTAGTTAGTTTTCTTGTGTTTTCAATTTTAGTGTTGCTCGAGAACTAGCAACATTCAAGCATGGGAGAATCTGATAATGCATGAAATATATTAGATAATTAACATAATATGCATGTCATTATCCATATTTTTATAGTTAAAACCTATGTTCAGGTTGAT